>NW_024541268.1:0-615242 GCF_016758755.1 Suillus discolor | reverse complement strand
CTTCCGCCACTGAACTGCTTTGGGTCGATACCCAAACTTCGCTATTTAAGCAGACACCGGTCATCGTTGAATGTGCACAAGCCTGGGCACTTACAAGTGTTCTCAAGTACCATAATTGGCCATATCCTT
This sequence comes from Suillus discolor, assembly GCF_016758755.1. Classification (NCBI taxonomy): domain Eukaryota; kingdom Fungi; phylum Basidiomycota; class Agaricomycetes; order Boletales; family Suillaceae; genus Suillus; species Suillus discolor. Next base: position 615,113 of record NW_024541268.1, on the reverse strand, counting down.
CTGTAATGGTCACGGGGAGCCTTGTTTGGCTTTGAAAGTAGAATCTCATAGGCCCCTACTCCCCCCATAAACTGCGGTACGGATATATTGTAGCCTTTTGCTCTGTGGACAAGTCAGGAGGCAGAAAAAGTTCAGAAGAATAAGACATACTTCGTTGCGGTTACAACCCAATCTAATATTGCGCGAGTGTCCAGTTGATGCTCATTGATCAACTTGACTATGAAGTCGGAGCCTGCAACAAAGCCGGAAGCCTGTCGAGCAGCCTCGTCTTGTGTTGTATCGAATATACAGCCGATAGCTTCTACTCCTTCGAGACAAGAATATGCAGACAACTATATCGAGTCACTAGTTATAACCTAGAATGTGCACATGAGGTAGATGTACCTTTCTTGCGATATCCTCCCTCATTGACAAGATGGTCTTGGCACGTGATTGTTTGGTATTGCCGCCAGTAATACTATAGTTGCGAATTGTGTCCCACTGTTCACTCTCCTTGGCCATTGCATGATAATGTTTGCATTGGTGTTCTTTCCAGTCAACGATGGCTGAGACTCTCGAGTTAGCATCATGTACACCACGGAAATGGGGACTGACATTCTTTGTCCTCGTGAGAGTGATTATCCATGAACCAGCATTGGTGGGTGTTCCAATCAGACTCTGATCGTGAATGCTTGATGGACAGGCCAGCCTCAATGAGAATACTGCGCATGGACTTGCCGTATTTGACACCAATGACCCGAGCTTCTTCAGCTGTTTGCTGTCCAAGCTCCTGAGCCTCATCGATGCCCTCCTGACATAGCTGGCCTCGCTTTAAATGGCCTGGGAGTTCTTCTTCATTCTCACTGGCGCTGTTGTCTGATGTAGGGCCAAAAACTATACTAGCTGGAGTGGGGTTGTCACTTGAACGTGACGTATGAGCATGCTTGGTGCGAATGGTTGTCGAGCGAATTGCGTTCTGAGAAGTGTTGGCCGAGGTATTTTTGACTAGCGAAGACGTCTTCCTGCGCTTAGGAGGCGGCGACGATAGACTGTGGTGATCGTTGTTGTGATCGTGCTCCAGGTCTTCATCTGCATCTGACTCGTGGGCATAAGCTTGATTAGATGTGGCGGGGTCTTCACGATTTGCCTGGGAAGAAGTATAGCTACTATCCGATGAAGAGGTCCGAGAACCATCATTGAAATTGTAGTGGGCCTTGAACTTTCGGGGCCGAAGTCTCCTTGCTACAATAGAACAGATAACTATCAGCCCTCCCCACCAAGAGAAAGATTAGACAGTACATATCTGGCGAAGTCTTTGCACATTCGAGGTCTTCGTTATTCTCGTCATGCTCAGATCCCTCATCGGTGTCCTTGGCGTCGTTGTCATTGTGACTATCACCTTCTACATCGTCTTCGTGGTCACAACCATCAGCCTTCACAGCCGGTGATTAAACCAGATATAACATACCTAGTGGTGTCTTTGCACGTACGGAGTCCTCAACATCCCCATCATGGTCTTCGTTAGACTGGCCGTATTCATGGTCTTCGTGACCATTATCGTCATGGACATCGTCGTCACTAACGCCGTCCATGTCATGATCTTCATCCATGCGAGAGTCCACAGCCAGCAGGTCATTGTCGGTGTCAGATGCGTCTATGAAAGAGGTAAGTGTACTTATTTTAGTGAAGAGTGGATCATTACCTGGAGCACCGTCGCTTTGCAACTGGATGGAAGAGACTGAGCCCACTGAAGAATTTACATTTTGCCTGCGAGGGCGAGCAAGGATCTGAGCGTAGTCATCGAATGACATGCTCGAGGAACATCAGGGTAGAGGGCGAGGTTTTGGGCGGGCAGGGTCACCCGGAACAGGAGAGGGTTGAAGGATACCGCTTCTTTTTCGTTTATTAATCTGCTTGGTTGGGGGGTTGATAGCAACACCACTGCGTGTGTGCATGACATAGCTGCTGGACACTATGGGGACTTGATTGCCAGTATTAGTTGCACTACGACGGGCTGCATTTCTGGTGGAGGGCGCCATTAAAACGTAGACGGACTTGATATTGGGAAAAGCTGTGCTTTTAATACGAATGTTAAAAGCAAGCAGCTTGTAAAACACAAAGTCTCACAGCAATTTTTCAAGACTCGAAGTCTTGAGAGTACGATGGAAGAGTACAGGAGACTGAGCTGATTGCGAGTCAGAAGAAGAAAGATTATTGGCAGAAAAACACGAACATCGGGAATTTTAACTGATCGTAAGGCGCTCAATAAACATCGAGAACGAAACAAACTCAATAGCTATAATCCGCCCAATCGACACTGAAACAAAAAGAGTTACATTGAAACAACGTCATTAGAGTACTCAGTAATGCAATATTCACCGCAAAGGATCACTACTAACTTATTGCAGAAGGTTCACATTAACCAAGCTTCGAAGCTTACGCAAAAAAAAAAACGAGAGTCCAAATGGGTGAGGGGGAAAGATGAGAATCTTTGGTGAATGAACGTGGCGGTACTAAACTTCTTCAATGTATGATTGTCGCTATGGCGCAACTAGAGAGGATGAATGGATATGGGCGAAGTAACGAGTTCGGTGTTTGAGCTGTATTAAGGTAGGTAGGACCATCTGACTCGTAGTCAGACAGCCAGGTAGCGCTGGATGATGCGAGGTCACCCAGGTAAAGTGTGTCTGCCTCAAAGGCAGACTATGCGATGAGGCCAGGTGTTGAGGTACAGATGGAGGCAAACACTAAGGTAGTGATGGGGGTAAACGATGAGGATGTGATGAGTAGATAATGGGCGACAAGTTCCATACTAAGTAGGAATTAGTATTAAGATTGTCAAAAAGCTAGCGTGAAGAAGATCAGACTTACTTGAGTTCACCTTCTCCACTTCCCAAACAAGTATAGTTAGCGGGTCCCACCTTTTGCATAGCCCGACCATTGATTATCTGTTGTAAGAAGAATTTGCCAACTAGAATAACACAAGATGGGGGGAGGACGTACTGATTAGTAGTTAGAATACAAAGTACCCGACGAGTTCGAAATTCCTGTAAACAATAAATTATAATCAAACCAGTTAGACACGCACCTGAAAGGATGGATGGATATGAGTGAAGTAACGAGTTCGGTGTTTGAGCTGTATTGAGGTAGGTAGGACCATCTGACTCGTAGTCAGACAGCCAGGTAGTGCTGGATGACGCGAAGTCACCCAGGTAAAGTGTGTCTGCCTCGAAGGCAGACTAGGCGATGAGGCAAGGTGTTGAGGTACAGATGGGGGCAAACACTGAGGTAGTGATGGGGGTAAACGATGAGGATGTGATGAGTGTATTATGGGCGACAGGTTCCATAATTAGTATTAAGATTGTCAAAATTGGAAGTTGAAACACGGGCTTTCCCAGGCCTTGACCTGGGCTTTTCCGGACTGGGCACGGGCTTTCCCACAGTGATTCGAAGCGTGGACTTCACACTTTAATCCCCAACCTCCTTTTCCTCATCGTTCACCTCGCTCACTACCCAACTTAGCTTCATCCCCCATCACGGTTCGCGCCCCCCGACCTCTATAGTCTACCTTCGTGGTAGATGCACCGTGAGCAGTAACTTCGTGTTGCTTGCTGCGATCGATTGCTTAAACTTCGGTCGGCAGTCTCGTCTTCCACCGGCAATATCTTGTCCTCCACTGGCAGTATCTCGCTTCCACCACCAGCATTGTTTTCTACAGCAAGAATTGTCTTCCACAACCAGCATTGTTTTCCACACCCAGAACTGTCTTAAGCCGTCAGAATTCTTTTCAACCGCGCAATTGTCTTTGACCGCCTGAACTATCCTCAGCCGCCTGAACTATCTCCAACTTTCTGTCTCACAACTTTCTGTCTCACTTGACTGATCCTTTAATGCTCTTACTGACATCCAGAATTTGTTTAAGACTGCTGTCGGCTTTTGTGGGTAAGCACATTCATTCTATTTCATCACCATATCATGACATCATCTATCCTCTAACTAGAATCTCAACTTCGCTCAAGAATCCCGTCTTCCTTCATTGTAAGCTTATTCATTATATTTGTTCGTGCTATACTTACTGACATCACGCCTTCATTAGATTTCTCTTCAATCTCTCAACACCATCTCACTATCTGCCTTCGTGGTAGCATTTAAATCATCAGTGACTTCGAGTCGTTGTGTGATTTAAATTTCATTCCTTAGTGACTTCGAGTTGCTGTGTGATTCCCTATCCTCAGTATCGCTGTTCCTGGAGCTCCCGTCATGTCGATCCCTGTGTTCAAACCATTCACGCATTTTGGCGACTGTGTGTTTTGGCATCTTTGTACTTCTACTGTCCTTGACTGATTATGTCCAGGTTATCTCACAGCTACCGATGCCTTCTGTGTGGCTACATATGGCCACCGAGTCATCACCACTCCTAACATGAAGTTCATTCCTCAACCTTTCGACAACGAATCCGATATAATTCAAGTGCGGGCAGATGGCAGATATTGGGCCATGGATCCTTTTCAGTGGCCACAGATGTACAATGACCTGTACGCTCGAAGTTTCGCAATCCCACGCCGGGAAGCCTATCTGGACGACGCAAGCATGACATATGCGTGGTTCAGGGCAAATTTCTCAAGCGACTTCGTGCCCCTGGCTGCGGGTAGTCTTTTTGGTCAGCTCAAGACGGACATTCTCGGCCATCTCAAGCGATTGTACGAGAAGGCCAACAAGTGGGTTAGCAGCTACAAGATCGCAAGGATGCATAAAGAGGATCATGTTGTTGGGTGGGTGCATGTGATGCATGCCGTCTATGAGCACTTCCAGCAAGCTATGGCCTGGCGCGACATTGTCATTGTCGTTGCTGAATATCAGCGCCGATTTCTTGATATCTGGGCGGTTCTAGACTTCTACGAAGTAATCGAGCCCCGCATGCGATTCGTCGACACTACCCATAAGGTTGACCCTAAATGGATGGGGTGTTTCACTCAAGACGTCGCTATCGCCACAAAGGTACATGCTGCTGGAGTTCCTGTCTGGCTTATTCGCGATGCTAGACTCATCCCCTCAAATATGAACATTGTTAAAGTTGTCTCGTTCACACCACCCGATGACCTTGTCATCGGCATGTATCATGATCCCCTCAAACTCTTTGCTCAGCCCTTCAACATCATTGCTAGAGGTCCGAGTAATTGCCAGCATCATGAGGCCGCGCGTCAGCCGTATTCCAACTTTGAGAAGTTGCCCGCTCCAAAACCTCAAGTTGAATTGGTCATGACGGAGTCATTGGTAGGAAAGGCTCCCGTACACAAAGGGAAGGCGAAAATGAAAGTAAAGCTTGCGCCGTGTATGTTCAGCCGTCTTCTTTCATGGCTGCCGTGTCTAATTTATTCCTCAGACAATATAACCGCTCCTCGTCAGAACAAAGCTGCATCTGGCTGCGATAAATGGTCTAACATAGATCACCCTTACATGCCACCTATGAATTCTTTCTTCAAGATAGCTTTGGAGGAAGCCAAGAAAGAATTCCTCCGCATCAAGCATCCCAGGGACCAAATGGACGACGGTTACTCGCTTCCCGATCCGGGATTGTTCGTCAATGTTCTTTCCCCGCAATCATTGATGAAGTACCTTGCCAACTGGCTGGCATGCCGCCCAACCTGGCTGGAACGTGTCTACGAGGAAAGCCCTCGCCCTCTTCCTCGGGCCCAGAACTGGCGCGATGTTTTGATATCTCAGCACACTCAGGATCCTTCTAACACTCAGATATTTGGTAAGACCAGCAGGTCGAAAGCAACTACTGCTATGCTCTTTCCAAAGGAAGTCACAGTACTGCGGGCCTTGTGGACAGGACCTACAAATGTTCATTGGCGCAAAAAGGACATAGCTATCTCCATGCTCGACAATCCCCCCGCAGATCTCGTACGTCAAATCGTGTACGAAATCTGTGAGCAAAGCTTCCAATATGAACTTCTTGACCTTGATGAACATCTTGGGTGCGATGCACGTAAGGACAAGGAGGCGAGGAAGGAAAGGATGGAACTTCTTCGTAGTATTTTCCCATCAAAGTCATTGAGAGTTTGGAACAGGGACTTTCCTCAAGAGAATGACGGACTTAATGCGCCATCTTTCGACGCTGCTTTGCCATACTTTGAAAGTTTCCGTAAGGTGTTGTCAACGTGGGAGCACTTTCCCAAGTCCCTCGATCAGCCTCTCGATGCTACCGGACGTGAGCACGACATATGGAAGGGGATGAAAGAATGCTGTCTCTTCTACGTCCAGTCTTATTTCTTTAGATGCTCAAGCTCTTAAGACACGTATCCGCGAACGACTTTGACAGCGCAAGTTCAAGATTGAGAAGCTCAAGCGCTCATATAGGCAAGCGGTGAATGGTACTTATGTTCTAAGTTGCACACATGGACTCCCAACTGATTGCACTTTCTTGTCACAGAGCACAAGCTTTATTCTCATGTTGATACTGCCATCCAGCGACGCAATCCTACGATACGAAAACTTGTTTCTTTGTACAATGGCCTATGCGCGGACCTTAGTGCTCTCATCAGACAATGCTGTAGTCCTCCCAATGTCATAGCACCCAACCCTATCTCTCCTGCTGGTATTTTCGATCTTGATATTGATGCTGACATTTGGCAGGACATCGGACTCGATGATGATGTGCTGGAACCCCCTGATTGGTTAGCTGATGAGGACACTCGCGCTGCAATCAAACTGGTGCTCGAGATTGACCGGTGCAACAAGGAAGAGTCTTGTGTGAAGGTTGAGCGCTGTGCTCTGCAAGAGTGGGCCATTGTTGAGTGGGATGCTCTACAGAGAGCCCGCGCACATGCAAGTACATTTTTTCGCACCTAACTAACATTCCATTCTGACTTTCGAAGGTCATGATCAAGTACTTGTCTATCACATGGATCGTCGTGCTCAACATTTCGTTACCCTTGTACTTGGGTGGCAGATGAAGGTTCATCCCATTCCATGTGCGTGGCCTATGCCTGACAGCTGGGGACCGTCACGCACTGAACTTCCTAATGGGACACACGTGGTGTGCCCTGATGCTAATGATGATGGAGATGATCGAGGGGAGGATTGAGATGATTGAGAATCTGACCTTGGATGTGGCGATGAGGAGCTTATGGATGTCTTAGAAGATATTGCATTAGCAGATCAGTATAGAGGGCAAGAAGTGCATGACATCGAGGATGACTACATAGTTGATGACTCAGTAATAAATAGCCCATCAAAACATGTCAGATTTAGTTTGTAGTACTCGAGTTAGTAGATCAAAAATGACTATAGTAACTGTATTGACCATCTAACTCACAAGTAAAGCTTCCCCATTTCATCGCATACCTATAAATATTGATTTTGCTTGGCTGGAGTATCCCTCCTTTCTCTTCTAACTCACAAGTAAAGCTTCCTCATGTCATCGCATACCCATAAACATTGATTTTGCTTGGCTGGAGTATTGCCCCTGTCTCTTCTAACTCACAAGTAAAGCTTCCTCATTTCATCGCATACCCATAAACATTGATTTTGCTTGGCTGAAGTATCCCCCCTTTCTCTTCTAACTCACAAGTAAAGCTTCCCCATTTCATTGCATATGCATTTCACCGCACAAATATTAATTTTGCTTGGCTGAAGTTTCCCTGCTTTCTCTTCTAACTCACAAGTAAAGCTTCTCTATTTCATTGCATATGCATGTGGGTGGAAAGGCCAGGTGGGAGAGCCCAGATACTCATGGATTGCCAGGTGGGAGAGCCCAGATGGTATGGAGATCATAGGTGGGAAAGCCCAGATACTCATGAAAGGCCAGGCGGGAGAGCCCAGATGGTATGGAGATCATAGGTGGGAGAGCCCAGATGGTAAGGTGATCATAGGTGGGAAAGCCCAAATGGTGATGGAAGGTCAGGTGGGAGAGCCCAGATGGTGATGATATGGTAGGTGGGAAAGCCCAGATGTTGATCAAAAGCCAAATGGGAAAGCCCAGATACTGATGGTAGGCCAGGTGGGAGAGCCCGGATAGTGATGATCTTGAAATAATGTTGCTACTGAACAGACGTAAAATATGTCTCTGAGTTTAAACTTTTCGTATTTTTTAATGTACAATATTTTTCTGTAGTCTTTTGGAGCTCTATTTCATTTCATATAGCTGTGATAAAATGTTGAAAAATATGGTATTGCAAAATCAGTGTACAAGGTCATAGTCACAGTAGGCCATCAAATTGATTGCATTGATACAGTAGCTGATGTAGAGAGGGTCAGTAGGACAGTCCATATATTTGTGCCAATACTATTATTTTGAGGGAATTTGCCTCCCTTAGTTTGCCTTATGGGGTGCCTAAAAAATGTCCCATAATTCTATGTAGACTTTTGTATAATTCCATCATGTCAATTTTTTAATGTGATTTTAATAAGAAAACATAGGTATCTTCTCTTTGCTATTGTGGCATCCTATTGTTCAATTGTTAGATATGCACACTTCTTGTTCCAATCAATGTACAAATTGCATATTTCGATGTACCAAAATGTTTCAAAATGAACCCCTGTCACTCTTATTTATGATGGGAAAGCCCATACAATAGATGCACAGGGATGTCCTGGAGAAATGCTAAATTGATCCCAGATGGGATTGGGAAAGATCACAAATAGGCACTAGGGATAGCCCAGATACTTGGTCCAGTGTGGTCTGGGACATCCCAGTATGTAGGTTAAATTATTGGGAATACCATCCTAAAGCACACCCACTAGGTCCTTTGCTAGCCACAATATCATAGACCTAAGAGGTCTTTTCAAGTGGTTGACTGAAGTGACTATGGAGAACATACATACCGGATCCACCAGAAAAAATGTCCATGCACATATCTACATCGAGGATGGACAATCATTTATCAGGCTCACACATTAACAAATCGCATAAGCCCTACAAAGCAAGTAAATTTCATGGCTGATAATTTCATACACTAAACAACAAATATAGCTTAAAAAAATATGTATATACTTGATGAGGCTGACGAGGATGACGAGTACAAAGATGGAGATGAGGAGGGAGATGAGGATGAGGATGGGGATGGAACATCTGTGTGGTTGGTGAAGGTTATGTGAATGCAAGGGCCATTGGCAACACAAAGGTTGGCTGTAACCTTTGATGACATGGCCAGTTGGTTCGAGCAGAATTCACAAAGCTTATCACAAAGCTGCAAGGATCGTACCCACAGAGCTCCCAAAAGCAGGATGTATCTGCTTGATGTTCAAAGTATGTTTCTCTTGAGTCCCATAGTATATCACTCACTCAGTGCATTATAGGAACTGTCACAAAATGTATTGCTGACTATCTTCGGAAGAAAAATTTTCTTGTTACCTTGTCAGCTTGGATAGCAGGCCAACTTTACATTGTTGCAGACAGCCCCAAAACCATTACAGATTCTCTGCCTCTCTCGCTTTACACTATGATCAAAAAGTACAGTTGCATCACAGATGAAGAACGTGGAGCAGTCGAATGATCACAAAGCACTCTTCCCAACCTGGCATGGGTGAGGATCAAGCACAGCAAGTACAAGGGCTATGTAGATCTTTAAGTCCAGACAGAATACTGTCAAAGTCCTACTTCCTACATGCAACTTTCCCTATCCAATGCCTCGGGGGTGTCGAGCACTGGTCAAGCGATCTCACCTCCCGAAAATAAGTGCATTCAATATTAGTGATATGATTATTCACCTCTATAGTATGCATTACTACCTATATACATGACTTCCTGACCTCCCTAGGTCGTTCCTAGGTTGAGTTGCTAGCTTAAATTCCTACATATTGGTATCAAGCCATTCTCAGGGTAAATTCTTAGGCTCAAGATCTGGTGGACTAATCACAATCTATGTTTGATCTGTGGCGGGTATTATGATAGAGTTCAAAGCCTCAGAGGTAATTATTTGCACCCAGTCTCAATTGTCAGTCTAGTAATGCATGTATGTATCTTGATATCAAGAAGTTGAGTGGTGGGGCTAAAGGCACAAAGTTTGAAGTGCTGAGAAAGCTAAGAGATGATTTGACTAATAGCAGTGAGGGATTTGAATACAAATGTCATGTCATCCACAAAGACAGGCAGAATGATGCAGTCTTCACCTTGAGAATAGACATATATTACTGTATCCCAGTACGTCTACCTAAATCCAATAGACTCAAGCATAGCTCTCATCTTCTTGTTCCAGTGATTGCCCCCTTGCTTGAGTTTGTGCTCAGGCTGGTTCTCACTGAGGCATAAACCTTGAATATCTTGAATATATCAAAGATGTATGACTTGGCCTTGATGGACAGAACAAAATAGTAACACAAATAGTCAGTCATCAATAAATGTGACACAGATAGCTTGCCCTCCACTCACTAGGAGAGAAGAGGTTAGCATACATTTTACCAGCAAGGCAAGGCTTGCAGATAGGATCTGGTGATACCCTTGAGTCCAGCCTAAGTTCAGTGAGCAGATTACAGTTGATAAGTGTCCTGACACCAGCTATGTGGTGATGAGTGAGTTGTTTATGTCAGAGGGCGATGTCCATAGGACATGTAGAAGCTGGGTAAGCAAGCTCAGTAGTCATAGGACAGGTGGTACTATCCAGAAATGCGGTGTTATTGGAGTTGATAGAGGCATAAAAGAGAGGAGAGCCCCTAGGTTGAAAGAAGGTCGTGTGAGAAGAGGATATATTGACATGGAAGCCACAGTTTTAAGTTAAATCAAGTGAACTTGATCACTCTAAGACACTCATCAGGAAATTAATCCGAACTTGATATGACCGGATATAATTGGTAAAATCAGATCAAAAATCCACTAAATTATATAAGAGATATTGTATTAGCCATGTCACATGACAAATGCTTAGGTAAGTCTGAGTTTGAAAGTTTTCACCAACTTCGACACTTGTCTTCTCTTGTTTCACTACACTCACCTCTGGCTCTTCAAGCCAATACCTCTTCTCTCCCTTGTTATCTCCTTATGGCCCTGGTATCTCTGGCCCTCTATGGTGGTTTTTCCTCCTCCCTGGTCCTCCATGGCTCCTCCCTGGCCCCTCCTTGGTCCTCTCTGGTTTCTCCCTGGCCCTCCTCCTTCCTGGTCCCTCCTTGGTCCTTCCTGGTCCCTTCCTGGTTCTTCTCCTCCCTGGTCCTCCATGACTCCTCCTTGGCCTTCTCTTGTAGTATCTCTCTTCTTCCTTGAGTCAGGTAGGTGACATCTTTCTTTTTGTCTTTGTTGTATTATGTCTCTCTACTCTCCTGTATCAGTATTACATGTATATACCCTAATACCAATCAAAATTTGATTTGATTTATAAAATGATAAAATGAGTATCAAGATTGAGACTTTTTAGTAATTTCTTGTCAATTTTATTTGAAGTTGTCTGGCATTATAAAACTTTGTCAAAGATGGCAGATATTTGCAATATGTGTCATAATTGTGTCTTTGGTGGTTTTCCCCAGCGTAGTCTAACTATTTAAAGCTTTGTAAAGTTGAGTGCAATTATGATGGATATTATATCAATTGTATGCTAGATAATGCTTTATAATACTATGTTATTCTCAGGTCAATTGCCTGATGCTTTACCTTGCGCACAAACATAGGATTAAAGACCACTAACTCCACTCCAGCTGAATAGACAATAATAGAGTCTTCCAGTCAAATTGGCATGCATTTTGCAGTATAGTTGCAAATATAGTGGTGATGAAGTACTGAATGGCAAATTCATTATTATGTCTTTCCTGAGAGAGGTTGACTTCTATTATATATTTGCAAATAATACAGATGTCAACTATTTGAGATTATTTAAGATTCTTTGATAAGTGTGAAGTTTCTGGTAGACTGTATATTGCCAAAGACTGCATACTGTAGAAAAGCCCATAGCAGCTGTATAGAAAATTTTCAAATAATGTGCCAAACAACATATCCTGCCTAATAGGTCCTTGGTGCACCATAATCCTTCCCAGCTTATTGTGGTTAGATAAAACAGTAGGAGGTTGGTTTAGTTGAGGACTTGGAATTGTACCACCATCTTGGAGCAGATGATTGTTAAAGGTGTCTTTATCTTATGCAGGACTTGATTTGTGTCAAATAAAGAACAAATGTCCTATTAGTTAGAGATTTCATGATATATGACAGCTGTTTTCATATCAATAGATCAGAATTTAGAAAATTCATTCAGCTGCTTTTGTTTGTGACACAAAATAGAGGCACTTATGCTAGCTACCTTTGTTTGACTCAGTATTAGTACTACAACAACCATTTGCTAGCCATCATCATCATGAACAGAAACCATCAACATATACCAGATGCTGTGAAACAGCAGTAGGTCACCATGTTCACACATGGCATGACATCAAAGGCCATAGTACAAGTGACAGGATGTAGCCATCAAATAGTCAATCATGTTCTTCGGCTTTTGCAACTCACAGGCTCCGTTATTCAAAAACCTCTGGAAAGTGGTTGTTGTTATCTACTTACAGACAAATGCAACCAATATCCAATTTTCATTGCTGAGAATTTCTGTCCTAATCAGCTTGTCTTTGTAGACAAATTTGCCTGTAACTGAATCACGACCAAGTGTCCAAATGCTTGGTCGCAAATGGGAGCATGCACTTATTGATGTGATTACTTCATTCGAGGTCAAAGGTATGTCGAAAATTTGCAAACAGGAGTGTCTTTTCAGATATTCTATTCTTCCAGCTATCTCACTGGATGGCATCTTACATCTTGATATCTAAGACTGTCTGTATACTGCTGCAATCTTCAATGAATTTATAGATGGTTTACTTGATAATATGAACCTATTCCCACAGAAGAATTCTGTCATTGTGATGGACAATGCTAGCATACACAAGTTGGCATATCTTGAAGAAATAATTTGGCAAAGGTATGTTATCTCAATGTCACTAGTTTGGGTAATGTTATTGATCTTTCTTCAGGGGAATGTGCCTTGTGTATTTGCCAGCTTATTCTCCTGACTTTCAACCCTATCGAAGAAGCCTGGTCAAAGGCAGCCATCTTTGGAGGCTTCTCATAGGTAGCCTCTGCCAAGAGCTTTGAATACATCGGTCAAACATTGCTGTTACACTGAACTTCTGTCACCCACTATCTTTTTTGCCCAAAGGATGAGGTTATAGATGTCTTGAGCTTCGTGGTCACCACTAATAGGATTGATATAGCAGAATTTTCCAAGCTTCTCATAGTCTAGCTTATTCTTGAGCTCTCACAATTCAAAGGCAAAGCTCATGGGATTGGAGGGTCTTGACTGTCATTGACAGCTTCATCACAACGGATATGGGTGGTAGTTGCTGCTTGACGAGTTGGCTTCTAATAGTGAGTTAGTTGTTAGGCAATACTTGAACACTAATTATTCTCTTACCAGGTTGTGTATTTCAAGAACTACTCACCGACTTCAAGCTCATTTGATGAGGTCACAGCCATGCTCAAATGCCTTCTGAAGCTGTTGTTCATTGGAGAGCCAATGAGGGGCATCTTGGACTCGATCATTGTGAAACTTGTAGCTGAGTTCAGCATTTGCTGGGTCCAGGTCCATTTTGGCACAAACATGCAAAAAAAAGTCTTTAAATGAAATATTGAGAGGAAGGCAGATTTGGACACGGCTGATACATCCACCTACAACTTCAGTATTTAATGGTACTGAGATATCAATGTTGGCAACAGCTGACCACACATAATGTTAGATATTGTCTAGTTATGTTGCAATACAAGTGGATGTACTTACAAATTACTGTATTTGCACCATGGTGATGTGGCCGTTGAGTTGACAGCGCAGTGGCTGAATCTTGACAGACTATATGATCAGGATTATGTAGTGTCCCTTGGAGTGAATATGGAGGAGGCATACTGGTAGGGCCTTGGAATTGAGTTTGTGAAAGCTGACTTGGAGGTTCATGAATGAAAGGATAAGTCAGAAGCATATCGAACCAGTAGCCTGCATGAGAATAACGATATTCAAGGATTTTGTGTTGGTCTGCATTGATAAGGCAAGAAGGACACTGGCTTAGAGAACTGAGACTCGAGTCAGACATGTTGGGGTTGAATGATGCAACTCACCCCTTTCAAAATGCTAACAGGATTATATACCATAGTGTAGTAGTGCCTGAATGGATCAACATTGTCATATGGTCCGCAACACCATTGTTTTCGATGGAGATGAAGAGTGCAATCTTGCTAAAATGCCAGGGTTGTAGAAACTAAGTGAAGCCTTATTTGATGATGAGCTGACTTGCTAACCTTCAACAACATTGTATTGTCTTGCACAGCAAGGGCTTTATTGCTTGACAGTGAAGGTCATAGTTAGTGATAGCGGTCACAGTTGGTGATAGCCATCACCATGTGTGGCAGCTGGTCGCACAATGCAGATCAGTAACTCAGTGTGTGTGTGGTGTCACTATAGTAGATATGCTCATAATGCATATCATAATAATGCATAAATCTCATAATGCATGAACTTTTCAGAATCCTGATGATGTTCATATGTAATTGTTTACATATTGCATATTGCATAATGCATGGCCTTGGCATGGCTTGTATGCATTATGAAGTGCGAAATTAATAGGGTGGGACATAAGGTACTGCATAAATGTATTGTTCCGCTTGTGTGGCATTGTTTCTTTGAACTATGTATAGAAGCTAGCAAGTAATTACAACAGTATCATACACAAAAATGTCCCTAAACTTGAAGTGGAAACCCCAGTGATAAGCCCACAGCATACAACCTGACCTGTGAAACAGCGAAAAATCATCACAAAGGACACTCCTCAAACTTTAGCTCTTTCACCTGAATGCTCTTCTCGTCAAAATCTCACTCTTTCAGACTGGATGATGGTCTATTCATTCATCAACTCTCATCCTAATGTCACACAAGCCCAAATTGTAGAACACTTTAAATCTCTCAAATCCGGTGCTCTCATTTTCACACAGTCAACTTTGTCTCACAAGTTAAGGGAAAGGTCCAAAATGGAAGCCCGTGTCAATGATAACCCTAATGCATTGTCATCAAAATGGCCAAGGGTTGTCACCAGACCTGATGTCAAGCGTGCCTTGATTCTGTGGATCAGGCACATGGAAAACAAACATGAAACAGTGACTGGGCCTATGTTACAAGAGAAACAGAAAAGGTTTGAGGACGAGTTTGATGTCCCAGACAATGAAAGGCTGTTAGGGGAAGCATGGATTCAGTCATTTTGCAAAACCTACAAGATCTGTGAGTACCAACAGCATGGGGAATCTGGATCTGTGGACACTGAAGCTGTTGCTGCAGAACGAGAATGTTGTCGCAGGATCTTAGCAAAGTTTGCTTCTCAAATCAGTGGAACTTCGACAAGACATCCTTCTTTCCATAGTGAGTGTTCATTTCATTTTGTAATTTGCAGTGCTTAATTTATTCATTTTTAGCACACCTCCAGCTCGTGGTCTCGCAACATGACAAATGAATGGCAAGAAGAAGGAGAAATTTCGCATATCCATTGGGTTAGCTTGCAATGCAGATGGGAGTGAGAGGCTCAAGCCTATTTTTATTGGCAAGGCAAAGAAACCATGATGTTTCAAGAAGCAGTCACCAGAACAGTGCAGGTTCTATTATCAAAACAATAAGAAGGCTTGGATGACAGCAGTTCTATTTGAAGAGTATGTTAACATGATCCTGTGACTGTCAATGATGTCTAATGCGCTGTCTAGATGGGTTAAAAAGTTTGATCTTCAAATGAAGCGACAAAACCAGCACATTTGCATGTTTATTGATAACTTCTCTGGTCACAGCATCTCGTATCAACCATCAAACATCGATCTCGAGTATTTTGGGCCCAATATGACACCATTTGTGCAACCATGTGATGCTGGAATAATTCAATGCTTCAAGGCAATATATCACCGTAATTTTTGCATGCGTGCAATTGTTCTTGATGATGCTGGTGAATGAGACATTTGCAAACTCAACATTCTCGAAGGTATGACAATGGCAAAGCAGGCATGGTACACCATTACATCTGAGACCATCAAACATTGCTGGAATCACACTGAAATCCAACCATGAGTCAATTATTTGATGTTCTCATTTTCAGTGCTCAATTTTTCGTGGCAGTGATCCAACAGTAGGCCTAGACTCGAGGCCTCATGTCAATCCTGCCGCATGGAATATCATCCGCAAGTTTGCGACCACTGAAATGTCCCTTCCAGCAGTCGAGAATGACCTAAAGGCTCAGCTTTGTGAACACTATATAGATTCAGATTGGCAACCAGCTCTTAAAGCCATCATGGATGCTGAAGGAGACACAGATATTGCCTTGAACGCTGTAAATGCACTCGCAGAAGCTGCATCTCATCACACTAGGCTCAAAATTTGTATTCCTGCACGTCCACAGCAAGCAGATGACCAACTTCCTCCACTGAAGCTGACCTTATGCAATCTGTTAACAATTTCAAGGTGTGCAATCGTATTTTTGGTCAATTGCCAACTCTTGATGAACTCCTGGACCCTGCCGAGGAGACAGATATGGGAGAGTTTCCCGCATTCGAAGGTGGCGACAAAGCCATTGCAGATAAGGTCCATCGTGAAGTGGTGAAGTCATTGAGATTAATTCTGATGATGACGACAATTCAGCGGCTGCATCAATCACACAGACAGATCTTCTTGATTTGTACCAGCAACTTGAAGTTGGATGCATGCAATATGGTAATCCACAGTTTTCACTCAACTTATCATCACAATTTCGTATATTTCGTGCTCAACTACGACGAGAAGCACTACTTAATGCTAGACAGACCTCTCTAGGACAATTTTTCTTGGTATAATCAGCAGATACTTGATGTCACACTTTTGGCAGAGGTCACATGTGTCACAGAAATGTGACATATGTGGTGTTGCATATCTCTCATAATGCATAAACTATTGATGGTCCCGACAGTATGCATTATGAGCATATCTACTGTACCCCACAGGGCCACACAAGCCCCACAAGTCCAAGTCAGGTTAGACATGTACAAAAGCAGCTAGTATAGAGCACCTCTGTTTGGTGTCACTCCAAAAACAAACAAAAGCAGCTGAATGAATTTTCTAAATTCTGGTCTATCAACATGAAAACAGCTGGAAATGTTTTCAGTATCTGCTCTTGAACTCTTTCTTTGCATCTTTATACTTGAGCTCTCCTTGGAACCTCCCTTTGTTTGAGCAATACCTTCTGGCCTCAAGAAGTGTGTTCAATCAGTGTGAAGACTGTCTGAATTCAGATCGGAGGGACTTGGTCTAATGTCTTCTATAATAAATTAGTTAATCATGACACAAGTGCAAAGCTCTTTTTTGTTTTTGGGGTGGCCAGGTTGAAGGTGGAATGTTTGAAAGAAGAGGGATAAAATATTCCATTCACCATTCCTATCCATGCATTTTGGGTTTTAGTGCATTAATTATATCATATATGTGTACCTCACAGAGGCTAGATTTAATAAGAGTATGAGATGGTGAAAGTGTGGGTGAAGCACCAGTAGGCTTAGCACTTTTGTATCGTACCAGAGCATATTTCATAAAATAGGTTGACCAGACCTATGAGACTGTGAAATGTCATTCTTAATCTTTTGGTATATTCAAGGGCATAAAGTTGCTTCTTGTGGTTGTAAAGGTAACTATAGAAAGAAGGTAGGGATAGCATGGAGAATTTCATGGGGAGTAGAGAGTTGATACTGAAAATAGAGGCAGCATGATATAGGGTCTATGTTCTTGAGCTCTGAGTTGTCTGGAGTAGAAGGAAGTTCAATTGCAGAAAGTAGTGATGTAGGCAATGACACTAAAGCTCTGAAAGACTGTGGGCTGTGTTGGGATATCACAATATCATAGTGACTACTAACATTGGCAACTTCTGACATCTGCAAATTTGGAAATGGTAAGAAATTTAGTGACTTTGATGACTTTAGCAAGTTTGGTGAATTCTGTGTGGTGATTATAGTAACTTTGGTGACTTTTAGAGACCCATTTGAAGTACACTGCCTAATTGATCTTTGATCTGCTGAAACCAAGCTTCAGAAAACTTCCACTAACTCCTTTGCCCACTTGAATCCTACTTGTTTAAGTTCAGATTAGCTTTTTCTCAACCTCAATATCTTTCTACCATAATCCTCTTTCAAATATCTGAGTGGTGCCTGTATATAAATTTTCTGCTAGATACTAGCATAAAGGTCAGCACCTTCTGACCTGAGCCTCTGGCAAAGGCAAAAGAGATTACCTTTATCATGAGCATCACCTCTGCAGCTGAGATAAAAAAACCTATGAGCAAACATACTTCAAGGAATCAAACCTTTATACTCAATCTTGATGAGCCCTGGGATACCATGAAAGCACAAATCCTCATCAAAATTTCAGATGCACTGAATCCTTGACTTCTCAGCTACGACGAGAAGTCTTAGCAAGTTAAAATGAGAGGAAAGAAGTTGACAGAGAAAAGAAGTATGAGTGCAGAGTCAAATGAAGGAATATTGAATCAGCCACAAGCATCAGGTGAGGAGACCCATAAAATTTGCGCAATTATAGGCTTCAATCATGCCTCCCAATGTCTTTATAATCTTCTGACCACACACTTGTTAAATATAGACTCATTAAAGCCAGATCCCAAACAACTCAAAGTCCTGAACTTGACTTAAGACCTGCATAGTTTTTTCCTCACTGGTGATCTGGGTAAGCTCAATCTCTGTCTACTGACTTGGCCTGATGATTTCCAGGAACAGGCAAGACATTCACTCTGTCAAAGAAAATTGAGATTCTTCAAACATGATACAATACTGCCACTTGGAAGCATTGGCTGGAGTGTAAAGTATTGATTCTGGATGAAGGTAATCTCAGACAAATTATAAGAATGTTGTCAATCAGGTGCACTGTCCCTGATTCAAACTACTTGTGACGCTAATACAGATGACAATGAGCCAGCTGACAAAAATAGCTCTATCACATTAATATCTGTTACAATAACATTCTAGACCCCTATATTAATTTTCTACCTTATGACTGTGCCACTAGTCTAGACTGGCTATTCTTGCTATCTTGTATCTAAGTAGGCTGTCCACCTTATCTCTTATCTTTCTATCTCTGATATCATTGACATAATCTGTATAAACTCTATAGATACTGCCAAGTATATCCAGCTTACCTACCTTTCTTGACCTGGTCTGTGAGTTCATACATCTGATCTCATGTCAATGATATTAGAGATAGGAGAGCTCAGCATCTGGAGCAGCTATACATTGATTGCTGTCATGTCAATGCAATGATAATATATTGACAAAATCAAGACAGTGAGGGCCTAAGGGTCTCCATGCAATCTAAAACAGTGTCTACACATTTCAGGATATCTTTAGTGTATTGACTTTCTAGGGCTCTTTTGCTGGAGCTAACATTCCCTTGGAAACCTATCACGAGTTGATTGAATCATGAGAATAATCAACAGGAAAGCATTCAAGTTTCAGTCATTTACAAGACAAGGTTAGTATTAGTACATGCCAGTTACAGCACTGCTCAGTGCTGTCAGTTTGTGAGTGAGTCTACTCGTCATCACTTCTGATATAGAAAGAATCTGACTATAGCACAATTTAGTGTTGATATCATTCAGAACTCAAGGTACAAACTCTCAAGCTTCTTTGCTTTTGTGCAACATTCAAATTTCTTCAAGTACATGGTTTTTGCAAGAACTTGGTGTGCAGTCCAGATAATCAAAAAATGCATTAAAAAGCTGCAATCAGGCTCTGCACCCTTTGTGGAACTGCTTATAGAGTTGCTTCACAGCAGCATACAACTCATTCAGGGTAAGTGCAACATGAATGGTGTCAAATATACTATTGTACACATATAGGTTCATAAGAACTGCAACAATAAATGTATCTTGATCTGTCTTTTCCAGTATGTTTCAGGTCTTTACTTAGAATATTCTTGGCCTTTTCTTGTTGCTTTCACTTATTCTCTTTTCAACTCTGCATGTCTTTTCATCACACAACCATCAGTGGATTCATGACTCTATGATCATGTAGCCATGATAACTATAGAAAGAATATAAAAGAAATATTTTCGCTTTGATGCATAAGCATATATATATGTCTACAACTTTAGCGTATCATCAAGCATTCATAGCAAGGGTATAACACAGCAACATGATGGCCAGCAAGGGATCATGTATGTAAGGCATTATCATAAAATGATGTATAAATAGATCATCTTCTCCTTGCCACAAAAGTCCACAGCTGCAGACTGTGGACCCACTAAGGTCTTTGTCAATTACCAAGCATATATAAGGTTATTACAACAGCAATGAAATTAGTAAGGGGGATATAATGAGAGTATTGCTTGCAGGATATGATGTGTTCTAATAGATTAAAGATGGCCATATGGTCACATGGAGTTTGACTTGCCCATCATCCATGCTGACATAAAATGTATAGAGTATAGTAAAAATGTAAGGTTTGATCACAAAACTTGAACCTACCTCAACATGTTATCCACCAATAGAAAGTTTGATAGCAGGGTTGTTGTTAAGACCGTGCACAAAGGGTAGGACTGGTTCCGAAGGGCTTGGCTTCAGCTCGTGCGCTGCACCCCTTACCCGAGTATGTGCCCTTAATTCAGATGACATTTGGAGGAAGTCCATAGGACTTCCGAAGGAGCACGGGAAAGTCCAGAAGGACTGTCCAGATCTGGATGAGTGCGAGAAACTTCCGGAGGGGTGCAGGAAAGTTCCAGAAATTACTATGAGGTGTCATCCTGGTACAAATATGTGTAATGACTACTCAGAATGAATCCTGAGTAGAATGGAGACAGAGGAAAGGCTGCAGGGACAAAGTCTGAAGCAGAATAGGTCCGGAGTACTATGGGAAAGTTGTGGAGGAACTTCTGGAAACTCAGAGGAGTGGAGGAGTGGAGGATTGGAGCTCTGGCCTAAGGAATTCCTCCCTAGGCCTGAGATGGATATTGACTAAGTTGGAGGACTAGAACTAGTATGAGGTCTTAGTGTGAGGTCTAGTGCAAGGACTAATATGTGTAATATTCAGACTAAGCAAATACAGGAGTTTCTACAGGGTTCATATACTATGGAGGACATAACAGAAAATCAGTCAGCGCAGTGCAAGGCTATGTGAGGCTATGGACGGAGCATGTGGAACACCTAACACTAGTGTATTGGAACTTAATAAAATGAAGATGGAAATGAATATATTTTAATCTTATCTTATCAAGATCTTCATTCCTGGCCCCTATAGCTCAATACAGTCACCATGTCTGATTGGAGGGATATACTTACTTCCTGTTTGGCATGCATATACATTTGACAAGTTGCCATGTGGGAAGGAAATTTGGAACCTTCCACTGAGTACAAATTAGTCATTGTTAAGATGGAAGTAAAGTGGGCTGCTTCTAGAGGCTGCTGAGAGACCAGAAGAGATCAGACTAGAGTCCAAAGTAAAGTGCCAATGTATTGAATGGTATACTGAAGTTATACAGATTAAATTGCCAAAGAGGCAGGAAGCGCTGGACTCTGAGATATAGGTGATGTATAGTAAACAAATATAAACAAACTAGCCACAATCCAAAGGTAAGTAATAACTTGACCTAGGGATAGGGATGTCCTAGGAAGGTTAGGGGGTCATGTAAATAGGTAGCAAAGTGTAAGGAATGATACCATAAGTGTAATGGTATAATTAGACACATAAGAGATATAGAAATGTGTACTGTAGAAATGAATGATCATATAACTAACATATTAGGGGAGGGGGAAAGCTTCCTATGCAGATTCCTTTAAGAGTGAGTTTATACTTGCATAAGATTCGTGCAATAAAGCCTAACTGTGTTAGATATACAACAGTTATAATACAGACTACAATTTGTTTATTAGAATGACTTGAGGTGTATTGAAGGAGGTTGGTGATCCATGCTGTTCTAGACATCTGTGTATCTGGAAAAGTCACAGATGAACACAACCCATGGTTGGTAAAGTACTACCAAGAACCATCAGCCTTGGACACAAGGTTGAGGATGGCCAACTAGAAGGATGAAGCTGGTCAAAGGTGCTTGAGTTTTACAAGTTCAAAACTCATTGTCATCGACGAGATGGTCAAACCAAGCTCATGAAGGTTTGGAAAGGAATTGACCAACACACTGACACTAGTCATAATAGCTTTGTGAAATTTGTAATACAACTACTCTCAGTGATTCCCAATGCAGCAGCATGTGAGTGATTTTTTGGTTTGTTTAGAATTAATCACACAAAGCTCCACAACTGCCTTATACTCAACAGTATGAAAAACATCTGTTATCATTACAGGTACGTGCCATATGATGAAATCACCAGGTGCATCATGATTGTATAAGAATATCAGCAAGCTACTACTGCACCTTGAATGACATGTACCTCATCAATGACAAGGTGCAGTACAATATTATAGAGACAGTTAACTCTGACCTTAGCTACTTCCTCCCCTCATTTGAAAAAGAAGAGATGAGGAGGATGAGTACTCTCCAGATCCAAGCCTTGAATATCAAGCTTGGGAAATGAATTAGTGACCATCCCAAAGTCATAATCTAAAGTTCTTCACTCATATAATATTCTTTCATTCAGGTCAAGTTCTATTTGCTTTTTGTGGATAACCATCAGCAACTACAGTGACTGCGACATTTGTTCTATGCAAGCCTCAAAATGTGCCACCTTCTTGCCTCTCCACCATCTAACTCTCCAATGTCTACCTCCTTGCCATCTTCACCATCTAACCCCCCAATGTTTGCATTCTTACTATCTAAGGAATTACCCTTATCTGAGCTAGTGATGGGGCGGTGACCAGTGTATCCTTCTAGGCAATAGATGTGCATGAGGCAATCATGGTGTACAGTGTTGATTCTGTGCTGACAATGAGCTAACATGTGCAATTCAGTTGTAAGTGGGCCATTTGTTGACTTGAGATCTGCAGCCACTTGTTTCATATTAGCATCCTCAGTATCAATCCATGCTTACAACTGGCAAATTTCAATATTGAGTCTAATAATCTCCTTCTGAGCATGGAGAACCTTGAATGTTCATAGTTTGGTGAGTATCTCGTGTCGTGAATATTTGAGAAGGTCAAACTTGCCAAGCACTGCGTATAATATGACTTCACTATATTGTAGTGTGGGTCATTGGGGATTTGGCAAGATAGTGAGTTTGTTATACTTATTGAGTGCAGAGTGGATTCCTGTTGATGCTAGATTAGGTTTTGATAGTTCAAACAAGTGCTTTACAATCAGACTTTTGACAAACTGCAGCCGATGTTACTGCCAATGGCCTGATTATGTGCCAAAAACATCTAATAATTTGTTGATAGTAGCGAGGAGATACTTTACACTGTTTATATACATCAGTATGTGATATATTGCAATAGTTTGTATAACAACATACAGCTCACCACTATGTCATATCTTTGTGATTGTTTGAACCATCCTGTGTCGACACACTAATAGGAAGATTTCTGTCTGCTCGAAGACACTAACAGTGTTCTCATTAGTTGAATTAGGATTAGCAAAAAGTTTTAGCTGCCAAGCCACTGAGACATACATTATATAGGGCACACAAGATTTTAGTGAATGCTTGAATGCTAAAAGATGATTGGTGTCATCAAAGCTGGTGATAAAACTCTAGGCACTGTAGCATGATAGCGACAGATGGCATAGTAGGAGAACAACCAAGCAAGCCTATGCAAACTAGTGCAGTGTTTGCAGCTTCTTCTTCGTGTTGTGTAATGGTGTGGACTGGCTAGAACTCTAGCAGATAGATGCTGAAAACTATTAATATTTTGCATTAAAAAAACATACCAAACACATCCACAACACTGATATGAAATTAATAAGCTAGTGAGTCAGGTTCAACATTGAAGCTATGTCAACCAATGTGCTTCCAGTGGAGATAAGTATTAGTGAGTATTGGTAGCTGTAAGTTCCATGCATAGTGCATGTTTGCATGGTATATTATACATGTCCGTTGATCATAACAGCATTTTTGGAAACTAAAAAAAGAGTCAAAAGAGATGTGTAGAGGAAGGCGCAAAAAGACACACCTGCTATTTAAATAGAGCCACACATATTCTAAGAAGAGATTGTCCTTCACTGAATATACAGCTCTGTGTTCTTCATCATCCTCACTGCCGCTGTCATCATCAGAATCAGAATCTTGAATTGCAGAAAGAATGTTGTCATATGAATGGTCATGGTTATGGAAGATATTATTAGTGGTATCCATGCTGGATCCCATCTCCAGAGCTGCATCAGTGGATAGGGCTGCCCACTGTGCATGTGAACCTGTTCTGCTGTTGAGAAATCAAAGATAACAAAGGACTGATCACTCACTGTTGATTTCTCAGTGAGTTGGTGCTCAGCATTGAGTCAATCTTGTTGAATATGCAGGATCCCAGCAGACATGCTTTGGAGGCCACTGCTGCAAAGGACTGTCATGGTGACATATCACAAAGTAGAGCGTAGAGGCTGCTGCTTCATGGTGCTGGAGAAGGGTAGGTAACAACAATGCACAAGATTAGTAAGCTTGTAAACAGACAAGCCATAATCCAAAGGTAAGTAATAACTCGACCTAGGGGCAGGGACGTCCTCAGGAGGTCAGGAAGTCATGTAAATAGGTAGCAAAGTATAAGAGATGATACTGTAAGTGTAATGTCACAATTAGACACATAAAAGACATAGAAATGTATACTGTAGAGGTGAATGATCATATAACTAACAAATGTACCTATGAAGTCAGTCCTAAGTGCTGGTAGTAGTACTGAAGTCTTGTGTACAAGCCTTTCCTATGGAATGCCAGACAACCATGCTTAATTTTTCATGTGCATGCTTCTCCTGATGTACCATATAATGCATATGCTTCTACGGAACACCTGCCACCGTGAATCACAAGTGGCAGTTTGCAAGAGGTTATTGGACCAAAAAAACTCAATGACAATAGTACAAATGTAACAAAACATGACATCAGATGTAACAACATTAAGATACAGCGAGTTCAATATCAAGCTTGCCTCCCATATGCCTCCAACTCAAAACTGAACCATTCACAGTAATGGTTGCACACTTTTTCTTCTCAAACTGGCTCACCACATCTTCAATATTTCCATTACCAAAAAGATCATTGCCTTCAGAAACAGACCTGGAATGAATATGAATAGTTGGAAGTAAGGTCACAGCTGGAGAACATACAGGTGCATTAATATTTGCAGGTCTGTCAGCAACTCTGTGCTACCTGTGGTAGCACACCATGTCAGCCAGCAAAACAAACATAAGTAACTTTTACACACCCTGACAGTCGGAGATATATGCCAATCCCCTGTCTTCTCATACTGAACATATTGAGTAAATGCCAAGAAAAGTGCTGTATTGTACCCATCCTTGCCAGGATCAAGGAGAGGATTGCAGTCTGTGTTGTGAATGAATTGCATGAGGCCCTGCAGAAATTTCGGACTGTCCATGGGACAAAGGTATCACTGGTGGTGGATTGACTGACACTTAGAAAATCAGTCCAGATATCGTTATACCAGGTAATTTATATGACGACTTACATTTTCTTTGGCCTGCATTCACTGACTACCAAATGACATGTGGATCTGGAGGGCCTCAACCAGTGAAGCCAAAACCGCCACCACTGGCAGAGCCTGGAGTAGGGCGAACTGAAAATGCTTGTTAGTTATAGACATTGTGCCAGAACTTGACTTACCAGCAACAAGTTTAGTAAGACATTTCCTATGCCATTTCAATATACATTCAATGTACAGCGGTCAAGGAATCGTCAGTATAAATATGCTAACTTCATGGGCTCCTTCATGGGCTCAACTGAAAATGCCCAACCAGAATAAACCCACATGTTCATCTTCCAATATTTGACCTTGCATTGACACTGACTCAGATGTTCCAGCACCTTTGGCTGACATTGCACCCTACATCCTTTGGCTATGGAAGTTGCATCTAATGGACAAGCAGATAGTCCAAGCCTTATGAAAAGAAATCGATACCAAGTGCTATGGAATTGGATTAACTAAATTTATTCAGGTTTGTATGGACATGGGGCTGCTGCACACATGCCAGCAAGGCCACAGTGTTGAGTCTATTTGTGATGCCATGCTTGAACTTTGTGAAATGTATCCCAAGGCCAGAATGAGAGAGATCATTAGCTTACTATACCACGAGGAGGGTATGAGTGTATCAAGGTACGAACTCTTACCTTTTCTGATTGTTCCTATTGGATGAACACTTCAACAGGAGTGTTGTAAAGTCTTACTTTGCCATCTATGAAGCCGATCTTATTTGCCAGCGAAAGGCCTGCCACCTACAAAGGAGGCACTTTTGGGCTGCTAGAGTGAATGATATAGTTGCAGTAGATCAGCATGACAAATGGCCGTGGTTTGGTCTAGCATTGCACACCAGAATTGAACCTTTCTCTGGCTGCATCATGTGGGTGTGAGTTTGGCATTCCAACCAAATTCTGCAGCTCATTTTGAGCTACTATCTAGATACTATTGAGAACCTTGGTTTTGTGAGTATCTTGATTCAGAAATTGTCACAATGTTCTAATGTCCTCAACAGATATGCCCTTGGTTACACAGAGCGACCCTGGGGTGAAAATTTTAGGATCGCCAATGGCCATACTATGTTGCACCAATGGTAGAATCCTTCACTACAGGGCACATTACAGCATCGGTGGATGTGAACCAAGAAAAATGTCATGCCAGAGATTACATAGTCACAACTGCAATATTAATTCACTCTGGGTTTTGAGTCCCTGCTGGACCACAGAGTCAAACAGGACTAGTATGACAGTGATAATACACTTCAAGTGTATGTGATTCAAGTTTCAATATGTTGCATTGATTAATGTTTCTTCAGAATGGTCTTTCACTAGGTCTTCATTCCATGGTTGCAGCGTGAATTAGGCTCTTACTAGGACCAGACACCTACAGCAATTATAACAGCTGGTGGAAAGGGAAATTCTTCAGGATTAATGAATATTCTGTTTAGAAATATTCCTTGAAAGTCCAGCACAGTCCCTCTAGCTAGATGGAGATTTTTTCCATCTAATATTATATATAGTATATCTGCCTCCATACTAAATTCATTCACAATATTTACTGTATACTGACCCCTGAGCAGGCTAAAGACTGCAATGAGGTCGACATCTGTATCATTCTCATTGAGTGAGATCGTGCTCTCCCAGCTTGGGTCAACTGAGCTGCATTCCTTTTGCAACACACTCCCTTTTGCAATCCCTTCCTAACATGACATGAGTCTGCATTCTTGCACTCAGCCACAAACTATTGATGATTCTATGGGTACAACAAAGCTGCGTGTGCTACTGACACTATTCTACAGCTGATAATACTAGACAAGGACATTGTCAACATACTCCTTCAGGATCTTCTCCTCAACCACCTCTATGGAACATGCATCAAGGCTGAAGAATCTATTGGGAAGGTCCTTGCGACACATGAATGCAAGCACCAATAAGACTTTGGCACCCAACGACCAGGTTTAATGCATATTTTCAAAGATACTAATTATTTGCTCTCAAGTCTGGTGCTCAAACACTAGAAACATTTTTCCTCCCACGCTCTTTGCAAGTGTATTTCTTTTCAGGTTCTTTTGGATTATTAGTATCTTTCAAGCATCTTGCATCCTGGATCACCAAGTCTTTTGTTTACATTTGTATGTTACATTTTTGGTCTTTCTCAAGTAAGTCCTTTTGTTACTAAGCCCAAATTAGTTGCTCGTTAATATCCATATACTCAAAGTCCTTGTTGTCCTCATCCATTAGTCCTGTTAGCATGTGCCTGCTTATTTGCGTGCACTCGTATTTTGTGTCAAACATCTACATCCTTTAACTCTGTGTATGCTCATTTGTGTTTGTACTCACATGTGAGTACAAAAAATTCCAAGCTTATCATTGAATGCTCAAATGTCCTTAGTCCCTCTCATTTGATGTACATTCATATTCCACGATCATTTTGACCTTCGCCTTAAAAACATCTGCCAGTGCCCATTGTTGCTTGTTAGTGTTTGTACAAAAGTACAAGTACATGCAGATACCATCAAGTCACTCACATGTTTATAGTTCTCACTTCAAACTATTGTTCTCTTTAGTCCTTGCTCCTTGGTCTTTCAGTTGTGTCTATGTGGCTTCGTTGTTAGTCGTGAAGGTATATATTTATTTATTTTCGAAGAGGACAAATGAACATGTGCTGATGTTTCAAGTCTTATGATTCTTTTTGCTTTGAAGATGTCCATGTGCGCTTGCTTGGCTTGTCTGTGTCTACAAGTAAGTACAAGCCTATGTAAATGTCAACAAGTCACTCATTGCAGTCAAATTTGTTCATAGTCCTTTTGCTGTGAATGCATTTGACACTGTCTGCCAATGTATGTGTTTAATTGTTTGTACACATTTGCATGTAAGTCGCTTACACAAACAATGTTGTCAAAAGCACTCATATGCAACACTTAATTCATAGATTTTGTTTCGATTCAATCCTATTAGTCCATATGCACTGATTGTGTATATGTACATGTATGTGTATGTAAGTATGCATCCATGTAGTCCCTTACATGATTCATTAATATTCTTACATGATTAGCCACTATCTTCGAAACATTTTGACATTTTGATGCTACCAAATATGATATGAATGTCATTGTCTGCTTGTCAGTATTTGCACATAAGTACAAATACTTTTAAGTCCCATTCATTGATAACTCATACACTCTTAGCCCCTCGTCCTCAAGCACTTTCGTTCTACTAGTTTGTGATCATTGTTGCTTGTTTGCACTACCAAGTAAGTACAATTTCGAGCAACTCTCCAAATTTTTTTGTTAATATTCATATACTCTTAGTATCCATCTTCAAACATCCTTGTTCCTTGTGCTGTTTGTCTACATCTCTATGGAAAGCCAGACCACCATGCTCTACTTCTGAGCCTTCTACTTCTCAGAACCTTCCTAGTAAGGTAAGTGCTTCTATTGGCCTCCAGACACTCTGTGCAACCATTTTTCATGTCACTATGATCTTCGATACAAGTAATTTTCCACCTACATAGTTTATAACTTTGCTATTGCTTGAAGATCAAGCTCTGCCGCTGTATCGACAATGATAGACTCGATGACAAACATTGGGGCGCCAAGATGTGGGAGGTAGAGTTGTGGGAGAACATATATAAATTATAACAAGAAAAATAGTCTGTAGGTTATCGGTTACCACTGATCAGCGTTACTAATCTCATCATCTTCATTGTCTGAGAAATCTCAAACAACAAGACCGTCATGATCAAGGTTAACATCTCCATCAACAGAATTGTCAGGCTCATCCTCTTCGATAAGACTATCCAGCTGTTGATGGTGCACGGTATCTAACACGAGGACATCAGTTAACAAAGAGCCTTGAGAGTTGAAAGGATGAGATGTCTTACCCAGCCCCAACCCACCACCAACACCACCCATGTAATAACCATCCTCGTTGAATGGCAGATCTTAATGGTTATTGAGCAGTGGTAAATCCCCCAGCTCCTCATCTGAATCTTCGTCACCAGAGACATCAAGCAATGCTGAGTTGTCGCTGTGCTGGAGCTTATTGAGCAAATCGTGATACACAGTCTATGCTGAGTTGTGGTCAATGACAGGACAGCCCATTTGTTCGTAGCACATTTGAATATAATTGCCCAGGTTGGGCGGCACGAGGTCAAAGACAGGGTGGCTTGAATTAATGTAGACTCCCCGAATGTGATCAATAGCAGCTCGTTCTACAGTGATCTGATGATAGTGTTGAAAAAGAACCTAGAAGGACATATGATGACATACCTTGAAGTCCAAGGCCCCGAAATCTTCAGGTGAGTCATAAATGAGATTGGGGACACCATGAGGGAGTACCTGACAGTAGGAATTGAATATTAGTGGCTCACACAGTGAGTCATGCTATTTAGTCACCTTGTTGCGATCAAGCCTCTTTGCTGTATTGTTCACGCGGTCCCGGTATGCATCGAGTTCGTGTTGTAGCCAAGGAATGAAGACCCAATGGAATATCATTCTGAAGTGACAATAATTAATGTTTGATATATCATGAACAGAAAACTCACACTTGGAGAGTATTGCTACTGTCATACCAATCTTCATTGACTCCTCGGTCCAGTATTGATTTGAAGCCAGGAGTGAAACATCTATGTAATTGCGACCATGTAATCTCAGGCATTACATTCTTCTTCGTTTGCATCCAACAATGTTGGAGTGTGCCCATTCGCAATACCATAATTCTCACTACCAGGATCGCTTTGCATCACCATAGGCATATCTGAAGTAGAAATAATGTGAACCATTGCAAGTAATATATAGAAACACTTATGACCAAGAGCCTGAATGGTGTCTAAGTAGTAACTGAGGATAAGCTGTGGATTCCTGTTAGAATGCCAGACACAGATCCACACGATGCACCCTGAGAATGGCTCAATCCCGGTATGCAGTGCAAGACCGAATATTAACCATTTATCGTGCTGATTTATGGCAAATAAGTCATTCACCCCTGCAGCCCAAAAATGTTTCCTTTTCAAATGTTGTGCCTTCCGCTCCCACACAAGGTCTGGCTTGTAAGTTGCAAAATATGCATTAGTAAATTCACACATTTCTTGACCTTCCTTTTTTGCAACTTGCCGCCAGATAATTCCCAAAAAGGAGCGGAAAAACCATTCATAAGAACAGTGACACCAACTTGCTATGAACTTGCCACAAGACAGATGCCTCCTCTTGACTTCAACTTTTTCCAAACTTATTTTAGCTTTTTTGGCAATTATTTTGTACTTATTCCTACATTGTGAGCTGTGCCAGTAGCACAATTCAAAGATACTTATTATACTTATTGTACACTTTCCAAACTTATTTCACACTTGTTAAGATCATAAACACAAAACACTGTATTTCAGAGGGAGTAAATGATACAATGAGTACTAGCGAGCAAGAGAGTAAGTAGTGAGCAGGAGAGAGTAAGTAGCAAACGAGAGGAGCAAGTAGCAAGTGGGAGAGAGTAAGCAAGCGAGAGAGAGAGCAAGTAGGAAGCAGGAGAATAACATGAGGGTCCTAGTGGATGGGAGTTGTCAGAGAGGGTAGTCATAGCATTACCATTGGGGTATGTGTTTTATCTTTGGGGTTTTGGTTTAGTTATTCTAAATGCACGATATACGATATATCTCTAGAATATTTGCGAGGGCATAAAAGATATTGATGCTCGTATTGATGCACCTGGACTTATGACAATCACACTCGATACCATCCTGCCAAAGATCTGGACCTTTTGTGCTGATTTTGTTTGGTATGACGACGAGTTTGTTGTGCGGGACAGCAAATGGGTAGACCTCTTGACTCACCAAGCTGGACAACCTTTCTTCCTCGATCAATGCTTACAAGCAAGCCACAAAGATTCAAAGACAGTAATCTTCAAGACCAAACAATTTGCATTAATGGTAGTTGCACCTCAAACATGCTGGCTGGAATATGAAGACTGGGTGGAATGAGTTGCAGAAAAGGTAACTTGTCATGTTTTGTTTTGCATGCCATCAACTTGTTGCTTAATTGGACATATTATTTCAGGCTGCTACCAGCCATACCACCAGCCGTACCACGTGGAATGATGCAATTGAGGACACTACAGACACTCCGACTTAGACTCACATACAGCCAACTGGCATATCTAAGCAGACTCATGTGCAAAATGAAAGCAGTCATAGTGCTTTGCCTTCATCCCTGCCACACAAAAAGATTGCCCCAGTAGTTGTGTTCCGCTTGCCTGACCATGATGACTTGAAAGCAGCCCTCAAATCAGGTGGTACAGCAAATCTCAATGTAAAGAAAGGTGCGAGTGCTATGCTTATATCCTTCTCACAAACTAATAGTGTTTGTACTAGTATTCGAAAAACAGAATGAAACCATCCATTTCTACCCCATCCCTAATCACCCTCTAACAGAGATCTTACGAAACAAGGATTATCGCTCATTTACACTCGACACTGCGGAGTCTTGGGTTGGCCAGTTGATGGTTGACATATCCCATGACAGCACTATTGGGATGGGTGGGTTCAAGATGGCCCATCCAGGATGGCTCACCCTCACTCCTCCTCCAGTTTCTGGGCTTAGTTCAGTTCCACGCGATGAAATTGTGGTCAAACGGCCCTTTCACAGAGTTTTGTCACAGGCTGGTGGGTCAACTGAAGCCTTCAAGATCGGCAGGTTTCCCATTGTAGATGAATTGCCAAAGCTTTTTCGAGAAGCCAATGTGCTATACTGGGCAAGCTCCCTTTTACAGCTTACATATGACTTCATCAACCATCGCCTTGCTACCTCTTGTCCTCCTCCGTTCCCAGTTCCACGAGTACGATTTGTGCAAGGTCAAGCAGTCATAGCGGCTCCCTCTGGCAAGCTGGGCTCAAAAAGCATCATGTCAGGGTTGAAGCCCTGCCCTATTCGAGCAGCTTATCTCCTCAAAGAACTCATTGATGGCAGCGAAGATGCATTTGTCAAATTTATCCATAACATGGACACTGATCCTTTGCTCAACAAACTTGACTGTGGCTATGATTTAGCAGTATTCTTCGCATTCACTCAACATGTTCAATATGTGAAGACTGGTGGTTTAGCATTTATATCTGATTACCAAGGTATGCACTTTTCTACCCAACGACAATCCTGCCAGTGTGCTGATAAAACTCATTGACCCTCAGGAAGCACTTCACTACTGATTGATCCTCAAATATTGACGGATCCGTATGTATATTCTTGATCTCTGGCTCCAGCAGTTATTGACATCCTATTATAATCAGCTCAGTCAGTGACAGACAGGATATTTTCAGTAAAGGAAACATAGAAGTTGTGGTCACCATGTTCAAGGCACAACATGTCTGCAACGACTATTGCGAATGGGCTGGTTTGGAGAAGTTTCACTCGGCTGACTCGGTAGATGAAAGTCGCGATACATAGTACTATGCTTGTTCATCGTCTGTTCTCACAAAACATATTTCTTGTGGCTGAAGCTTCTGCACACGCATTATAACTGAAGGCCAATAAAATTTAAATTTTTGAACAATCGTGACTCACACAGGGTGTTCGGCGGCCAATAGAAGCTACTTACCTTACTAGGAAGGTTCTGAGAAGTAGAAGCCTTGGAAGTAGAGCACAGTGTTTTCATTAAGGCTCATCTGAGCAGCTATGTCATGCTCATTGCAGGAGTACTGAAAATCAAATTCAGGTGGGAGATAACGAATGACTCAAGGCTGTGAAGGTAGCAATTCATTTGAAAATCCTGTAAGATTGAAATAGGGAACAACATCAGGTGAATCCTAGTATGATAAAAGAAATTACCTGGATGACCATCATGACATTGGTACTTATTCTCATTGGTGTGCTCATCCTTGTCT
Organism: Suillus discolor; assembly: GCF_016758755.1. Taxonomy (NCBI): domain Eukaryota; kingdom Fungi; phylum Basidiomycota; class Agaricomycetes; order Boletales; family Suillaceae; genus Suillus; species Suillus discolor. The sequence goes on along the minus strand of NW_024541268.1, from coordinate 581,692 downwards.
GACTCATCCTTGTCCTCTTTCCTCTCCCCATCCTTATCCTTATCCTCATCCTTGTTCTCGTCATCGCTGTCATTGGTGCTGCTACCTTTGGGTCCGCTGTTCAACAGCTTAAATTCTCACAGTATAGATTGATGCTTGACATTGTTGTCCTCCTCAAAAAGGGCTGGATCCAAGTTTTATTTCATGAAAGTGGTGAGTGGTGGTACAATATTGTGTGGGTTTGGATCATGAGCTACTTTCATAGCATACTTCTTGACAGCCTTCGAGCTAACAGCAATATGTGGATTGTTGGCCTTGTGAAGACTATGGCCAGCACTGGGAGGAGCAATGAAACCAAACCTTCCGCCAGGTTGGTGTATTGGAAAACCAGGACCTGTGTTATCAATGCTCACAGGACCATTGGTAACAGTGAGTAAACTATAAGGTGGAGGAACTGCCTGAATGCAGATGTCAGCATCAGCAAAAATAAATACTTACATGCCTGACCTTTGGAAGACCCTTCTGTCCTTTATGAGCTGGTTCCGGAGCCTGAGGGTTCACTGGAATATTAGGACTGAGGGACAAGAAGCCCTTGGGAGGATGACTTAGAAACTAAGACTCAAGGACTGCACCAATTTTTTCTAGCTGGCTGTTCCTACCTTGGTCCCTGCATTGGGACGGCCGGAACATCATGGAGCACCATCTTCAGCTTCAGCAAGGCTGAGGGAAACAAGTGGTATGCTGAGTATTTCGGTGAGGTCCATAGTCTGGCAAGATTCTTTTGGTACACCTGCCCTGCCAGAAGCATCTAAGCCTTTGCGCTTCAACCTCTTCTTCTTGGGGCTGTTAATAGCACAAGGAGGCATGATTGCAACTGCACAGAGAATAGAGAAAGAGGTGAAGCCTGAGTCTAGTGATTCATTGAGTCACAAACTCACTAGCCTTTTATATACTAGTATCATGTCTCGGCACTGGGTGGACCAATAAAACAGTCTTAATGCAAGTAATGGACAGTATTACATTTCAAAAATGCATGCAGCATCATACTGAAGCATGTACTATGTAATAATCAATGCCACATGTTTTGAGTGACTCAACTTGATGAGAATAAATATGTGAAGTCAAGTTGCCAAGAAACATAATTTATAAGTCATACAAGTCACAACAACCAAAAATGCATAGTACATCAGGTCAATGTAAGAATGAGAATACGAGACAGTATTATTGTTTATATGCAAATCATCATTCTTACTCTGAGATATCCCTTTATCTATAATTTGATCAAAATCTCCTACTTTCTCATTCTTAATATTCATGAGGTCTTCATTATTTATAGGAAGAGGGATCTTTTCTTTGTCTTTGCCAGTCTCAGGTACATGTTCTTCTATGTTATCATTTGTTGGCATGTGTGCCCCTTATTTTTTGTATTCTTTGCAGAGCCTGATAAGATTTTGAGTCAAGCCTCTTGATTAACTTTGTATCACTCAATAATATAAGCCATATATGGGCTGCTCTTCTTATTTCAGTATATAATAGGTGACTTCAATTAATCTTTTTACCATTAACAAAAGCTTTATCTAAGTCAATAACAACCATATCCAGTGTCATGCTCTGACTTTTATGTATTATCATGACCTAAGTAAGAGATTAGGATATATACCTTAGTTTACTTAGCGGTGAATAATAGAAAGATAGATGATAGCAGGAAACAAATTCTTTCAGTATGCTACATTAAATATAAGACTCTTCTAGAGGGAGAATATGTAGGAAAGCTGTAAGAAATTTTCTATGTCAATAACCTATGTTGAATATAAGACTAAACTGAGCTAGATAAATAAAGGGCTCACTTAGATGTCTCTGAAAGATTATGAAGGAGACCAAAGTGTGGGGACATCTATATGATAGTTAGAGAGTTTAACTGGGATATTCATTTTCTAATACAATATTAAGCTTCATATTTATGTACATAATCAAAAGTTCCAAGATATTATGCAATTATTCTACTTCTATGATGATATAACTAATATCAGTTTCATAGAACATATATACACTATATGTATGGATATGCATTTCACACCACTGACCTATCTAGCTCTTTTATCTGTTAATATGGTTTGAATGCTTTATTCCAAGGTAAGATTAGCATTAGAATCCCTATAAGCAGAGTGTGAGGGAGTGCGAGGCTGCATTAATAGTAGCTCATATTAAGGATTATAGGTCAGGGATTTGAAATAACTAGAAGCTCTACCAATATGTTTGCCTATAGAGGCTACTGAGATGTTAAAATGAACCTGTTTATTAGAAGTAATAGTAGAGTAGGTCTAATATCACAAGAAGAAGAGGAAGAGGGCAATCAGACCTTCAGCCTTTTGCTCTACTCTATCTCAAAGTCATAAGTCATTTAAATGTCCTGTTTCAGCTAGCCCAATCTTTTAAAGTCACTCTTAGAGGATGAGATAGTCACCTGCAAAAGCCCTAAGATTGGAAGGAGAGAAAGAAGAGTCAAACCCTTAGACTAGCTTTAGTAACTATCACTCTCACTCTCTGTGACCAGTGTCTTCTTAGATAGAAGATTTATAAATAAATATCTATAAAACCAAATATCTCTATAGTCAGTGATTCAGACAAATACCAATGACCAACAACATAGTTGTGTGTGAATAGCAGTTGACACTTCTCAAGGTACATTTAGCCAAAGGTACTTATGCAAGATCAGTAAATATGATGGTTAATTCAATAATATGGAATTGACAAAAAAACAAACTTTAGTCACTTCAATAGTATAACAATGATTAGGGAGAAGTTGATGTTTTTCTAAAAGGAAGGTCAGTTGGTCTGCTACTATTGCTGTTAGCAATTTGCATGTTGTATTTAGAAGCACTATAGGATGATATGCCTTGGGCATAGTATAGTTAGGTTTTCTTCGCTTATGGAGAATGACTATAGTGAAGTGTCCACAAGGTTCATAGTATGTACAAAAGGTGAAAACAGCATTAAAGAGATAAATGAGGTAGGAGGTGAGAATACTTGTATATTCTTTAAATACAATATTACACATGCTGTCGGATCCTGGTGCTTTGTAGCCACTTAGGTTAGTGACTACCTTGATAATCTGAGAGTAAGTGATAGGTTTGGAGTATACTGTATCAATTAGAACTGTATTATCTGCCAGGTATCATGGTAACCCCATCAATTTCCCATCATCATCTACCAGACTACACATATACTATACTTCTTGATCCCTGTCTTGCTTCTAGCTTACTTCATGTTGACCATAAGGACTTTCCTGATCTCTAACTTCCTTTTCCTGTACTTCTATAATGTCTTATGGACTGGTCTGTGCGCTTTTTCTTATATATATAAACTCTAGTCCTACCACTGTATTTTCTTACCTTGAATCTACTCAGTTCATACCTGATACAACTAAGGCCCTAAGGGTGCCCTTTTGATCTAGCTCTTTATGAAGAAACTAGCCTTTACTTGATTGACTCGCCAGAGTTCTACCTCTGGTCATCTATACCTGATACTATATTTCTGATCTTCTTTATTGAAGCTATTACGGATCGATCCTCTATTCCAGATCCCTAGTTTTGATAGCTGGATTGAACAGACCTCAGACACCCCCAAACCTCTTTCCCACATTTTTGAATGTACCAGGGCCATCATCAGTCTAGGCAAGAACCACTGTATTATCGATCGGACTTACTATAGTCGAGCCCAACCCTATCCCTGAACCAACATCATTTGTCACAAATAAAGATAAGAAGATCTCTGACATACAGAAACCTCAAACCAGACACTAAAGAGAACCTTCCTGAGATAATGAAACCTCTCATGATGAAGAAGAAGACAACAACAACAACAACAACAACAACAACAACAACATGCCAAAACCCATAGAAAAGAAAATTAGTGGATGACAAAACCATTGTGTCTCTGATGTCACGTGATTTGAACTTCTGCAACTACTTCCTGATTCAGAAGTCTTCTGTGACAATGCCAACTTTTATATATTGGTCAACGATTTATCAGAGTTCTTTATACGCTAAGGCATCGCTTAAATCTCAATACATATTAGGGTGGAAGTAGAAGTCCCACAAAGTCAGACGGGAATTTTACATGTGAAGAGTTAAAGGGTAGTCGAAATTGGTTAGAGACATATGAGACGAGTTCTAAGACATGTAATACATTACAACTTCAGGAGATGTTTGATGACTAGTCTGAATTTCAGACTAATGATCCAGTCAAATGCAGTCGATGTGGTCAGGAGTGGGTTGATTGAAAAATGACATCGACTAGATTTAGAAGTTCTATGACTTAGGTGACTTCTAAGGACACATCACTGCACAAGCGACTTCGGTGACTTCTAAGACATGCGAATTTAACACAATAGACTTCAGGGACATTTAAGACAACCACAACTTCAGAGACTTCTAAGACATACAATATACAATAGACTTGATGGGACTTCAGGGACATTTAAGACAACCCTAACGACTTCAGAGACTTCTAAGACATATGATATTTATGCGACTTTAGGGACTACTTCAGTCAGTTCCAGAATACTACCTCTGTGATTAAAGGCATATCTACAACGATGCCTAATGTTACATGAATCAAGCAGTGATTGCGATCATAGTATATCTACAACAATGTGACAGGAACCAGGTAGTATATGCAAAGTGCATAAAGTCCATGACCCAAAAGTCTGTAACCCAATCTGTGTAAAAGTACATTCTGTTGCTGTCTATGTGCTATATGACATGATAAGAGAAATATTAAAATGACGACGACGCAGGCTAATCCAACACCACGAAAGATTTCAGATCCAACTGATCAATATTGTAGCACAATAACTGTGCTTGCACCTCGGTTACAACCTTCATAGTGTCTTTGGATGAAGTTAGGGTGTGTTGCCAAAGTCTCGATGACCACTGGCTATGGGTGGTGAAAGCATGTGTAACCCTATTTTGTATCATAGCAATGTGCTTCATGAACCACATCTCTAAAATTGCAGTCCACTCTTCTTCCCACTGCATGTGCTTCTCGAAGACATCGATGGGAGGCCACAAGGAATGACCGTCGATTGTTATGCCCAGCAGCATTTTGATATGAGCATCCTTCACCATGTCATCAATATCGGTGCCGATGAGCTCACTATTCAAATGCATATAGGCATCACTTGAAGGGCCAGACAGGGCAGCTGAAATTAAATTGTCTGGCCCATATTGTATTGCAAGTTGCCATAGAAGACCACTCATGCCGCAGAATCGGCAGGTGAAGGGAAGACAAAGCATGTCCCTAATGCTGTCCTGATATCATTTGAATTCTCCATTGTCCCTTGTGAGTAATGGAGGTGTTTGGTCCAGATAGACAGGCCGTAGAGTATGCACTCACGGCGCCAGTCAGTTGCTGGGCCACAACAAGGTGAAGGTGCTGTGATGGAAAAAATTGGCCATGGCTAGTTTCTTAGGGAAGGCACACTTACTACAACGACTTCTCTGGACAGGGCTGTAGTAACAGGTAATCTGTCGGTAATACCCTTGAGCTCCAACAGGTGAGGGAAATCTACCGTGATGCGCAAACCGATCTGGGGAAGGCGAATGTCGACAATGAGCAGTCAGGTGATGGTTGAACCGAGATGGAGCGTAGTGTCTATATGTCAATGGTCGGGTAGGAGAGAATGGTCTCCGAGAAGGATAAGAAGATCCATGGTGAGGAGGGGATATTGAATGACGTGATTGGTGTGCAACAAATGGTGCACATGAACAATGAGATGGATCTCTGACCATAGTTATTGGGTTAGAGGCTATTTTGCCAGGTTTGATATCAACGTCCATGCTATCATCCAGGACGACATGCTCCGTTTGAGTGCATTGAGTTGCCTTGGGTGATTCTTGGTGAAGGCGCTTGCGCGTTCGAGGCGGTGTTGTTCCAGGTGTTTGCGCTGTAGAGATACAACAATTGCTGGGCACTACATGAAGTAAGTAGCCAGCAATATAAAGATGTTGTGGTTGTGCACAGCCTAGTCTGCTATACTTGCAAGACAAGTGCATTCGACCCGAGGGGTTAGCTATTTGGAATGGTTTGTAGTTAGTGAAACGATAAATGGTCAAAAGTCTGAGCGCGAGAAACAAAGTCTGAGGGTATACCTACAATGTCCAATGCCAAAGTGTCGGGTCCGATGTTTTCGGGTTTCGGGTTAGCGGGTTAGCGGGAATGGTGATAGTGAATGTTGGGAAAGCGAGCAGTATGCGGATATATGATAACGATGGGTATTTCAGATAGAAAGAGCAGTAATATTCACAATGTCAACTAAGAACTACGAAATATCGGGTTTGATCACTAAGTATTGGGAAACGGCTCCCTACTACTTGGATAATGAAAATACTCGTAGTCAGTCCAATATATATGTAAGTATGTAGAAATCCAGAACCCTATAGGCGAAAGTAGCAGCCAACAATTTTGGGTCTGAAGTACATGTAAATAATCGACTACGCACCTAGTGGGGCTAGCAAGACGGGACGGGACACGGATAGGACAAGTGCACGGGAAAATATCGGGTCCGATGCGGCCAAAATGTCGGGTCCGCTAGTCAAAGTGTCGGGTTTGCGTCGGGTTGCGCGTGTTACATCAGGAAGTGATGGGCATTGAACGTGTATTGGGAAAATCAGTGAATACGAGCCTAGCGCGAGCTCGGGTGCTACAGCGCTTGAGATGTTCGCGTTCGAGATGCTCACATTCCAGACGCTCATGCTCAAGATGTTCGTGCTCAAGATGTTTACATTCCAGAAGTTCACGCTCGAGATGTTTGCATCCAAGACACTCGCATTCCAGACGCTCAGGCTCGAGACGTTCACGAGCAAGCTCCTTCTGCCTCTCAATCTCCTCCAACCATTCGACCTCCTTCTGTCTCTCAATCTCACTCCGCTCCTGCGTCTCTTTCTCTTTCTTGAGATGCGCGACCTCCGCTGCCCATGAATCTGCTTTGTCCTTGGATCTCTTGATCAGTTGCCACCACCTTTCTTTTTTCTCGTCATCTCCTTCAGTTTGACCCGTCTGCAAGCTGTCCGATGGTGTCGAAAGAGGAGGGGGGGTCGCTACCATAGACGTAGATGTGGTAGTACTTTGTTGTGGTGGCTTGTGAATATAAGGGCGAGTGATCTGCTTGAACCACAATGCTTGTGTAGATGCGGGATTCAGGATGCTGAGGGGATCGCCAAAAACATTGTGAGTGATTGTGTTTAGGGCAAATAGCCTGCAGGAGACAGAGTCTTGTTGGATGGTGTGTGGTAGCGTGTTTCCTTGGTCTTTGAATGGGCCATTGAAACATGCAGTAAGCCACTGCTGTAGCTTTTGAATGAAAGATTTGAATTGCCCAGCTCGGAGATTGAGAGAGTCACCTGCCTTCCGATCAGTATTTCTCTTGCAAGTCAACAAAATTTCTTACCATAGTACAATACTTTCCATCTAAAATCAATGCTAAACGCAACAAAGTGGGAGATTTTGGGCATACACCTGGGAAAAAAAGAAGCTTCCCTTGGGCGAGCATCCGTTCTAACACAGAGGGCAATGAATCAAAGTTCATTTTGCCCAGGTGGATGGCATCTGGGAGCTCAGTGTCTATGATGATGATGTCGGACTGTCATGGGTTTAATTGACAGGCAGTGAACTGGACCATCATATCCATGAGAGTGTCCAACAATAAAGAGTCATCTGACAAAATGCGAGCGAAGTGCGATGTGTTTCTTCGGCCAATGAGACGCTTGCGTTGTGGTAGAAGAAACATGTCTTGCCTGGTGACAGAAAAATTGATGTCACATTCTGTGCTTGACAGTGTGCCATTCTCAAGTATTTTCACCTGTAACCATTTGTCAGCGTTAATCCATAATGTTTGAGCCTCGTGCACTACACAGGCCTTCTCCCAGAGAGCCAGTATCCAGAAAGGCAGTGGTTGGTGTTTAAGTCGGGGATGGAGAATCGACCACTTGCCGTCCTGAATTGCTTTGTTGACTGATGCTCTGAGGCTATTGACCCATGCCTTGGGAGGTATAACTGTGGGGATTTAGAGCTTATCGCTCGGACAAGCCCTGTCAAAGGACAATTTTGCCATCTGTGTGAAGCACCTGACGTTGATATCGGGCAACTTTAACTTTAACAGGTTCATTATGATGGCGTCGGAGACTGGAAGTCACTCGTAGTATACTTCAGGGGGAATTTGCATGATCTCAGTTAATAGGTCGAGGTCGTCGGGATCCAATGAGTTGTCTTCTCTATCAATCCATTTTCCAACTGGAACCTGGACGATCATAGTAGAAGGAACGGAGGGGGTGACAGGGACTAGAATCGTGGTAGGTGGAGGAATGGGGGCAGCTGCAGTATGAGGTGGAACATAATCGTCGTTGATCGACTTGAAGAAATTGTCCTCATTGGAACCATCATAATTGGAGTAGTTGTGGTAGAGATGAACATCACCAGTTCGTGGATGGAATGATTGCATCACCCGAACATCATCCTCCAGCTGGTTTATTTCCTCATGGTTGTGGGTGATCTCTTTGCAGGATTGGTGTTTGCCTTTGGTGACAAATATATGCTTGGGGTGTTTCTGTCTTTTGAAAGGAGGTTCTTAGCTGTCAGGCCAGAATTGGCCTGGCTTGTCGCAGTAGTCGATGAGTGGAGTGAATGAATTAGATTGGAAATGGTAGACATTCAGTTGACATACCTTTAGGGCCATGTTTATATGTTGTAGTTACTGGGCCAGTCTCCTCCCAAGGGTTCTCTGCCCAATCTAGAGCTCCTGACGACATCGATGCAGCTCCTGCTGACAATGATGCAGGTTCGTTTTCTAGAGAACAGAGATGAGGTCCTATTAGTTAGGGTTACAGTTTGACTCAGCGGGAGCACGTGTCTCCACCTGGATCAGACAAGGCACCAACATGACTGGAACCTTTTTGCAGGGCTTGGAGCTTGTAGCCCTGGGTTTAACATTGTAAGGATAGCAGGGCATTAGGGTTCCGTTTGACGCAGAAATGATTCGCTGGAATTTCCAAGGAGAAGTTTAGAGGGTGTTGGCAATGGGTGATCGATTCCAAGGAGGTTGCAAGTTGGCCCTGTGTGATATCGACGTGAAGTAGATGTTGTTGATGATGGTATGTAGTCATGGTAAACACAACTCGCTGGAATTTCCAACGAGAAGTCAAAGTGGTATTGGGTATGCAACAATGTTGGGGAGGAACAAGTGATGAGGACTAATTTAAGCGAACAAAATGAGACTAGTGGAAATTTCATTTCGGTAATCTATAGACTATAGTTGCCAAATTGAGCTAAACAGTGGACTTCTAAGACAAATGATATATTATGACTTCAGGGACTTCCAAGACAGATAATAGGGAACTTCAATCAGAAAGTATGACTTGGATACATTGCAGCCACGGAACAGTCGTGTTTAATTGGAGTTTTAGAAAAGACAGGTGTAGTGTTCAAACCTAAGACTTTGAAGACATCCAAGACTTTGAGGACATCATTGCAGGTGTGACTTTGAAGACTTCAGAGACATACTATGACTTCAGGGACTTCCAAGACAAACAATAGAGATCTCTGTGACTTTAGGGACTTTTAAGACAAAAGGGCATTAGTACAATGAAGGGATCCAGTACCAGTACAATTGAGTTATTATCTAGTGTACAAAGTATCCATCTGGGCAAAAAAGGGGTCCTCTATACACGGACCAAAGGGCGAACAGTGCTAAGCTACATAGAACTGAACTTGTCTTTCATCCACTTGGCAGCAATGGCATTTATTTTGACCTTTGGATCAGGTATGTTAGTGGTAAAGTATACTGGATCAATGCACTTGCCATTGCCATGTTTAGGCCTACAACTTGAAGGCCCTTTAGAGACTGTACCCAAGACAGCCCCATGTATATTTGTCCTGAAACAGTATTAGTACATGAACTGAGAAGATTATGGTCAAGGCTTACCATCGGCAAATGACTGTCTACAATTGACAATGACTTTTTTGAAGCCTGATCCCTGGCTCTTGTGGATAGTCATGGCCCAACCTAATGAGAGGGGGATCTAAACGTGTATCTAAATGAGTAAGCAATCGCAAAACTAAGAGTTAGACCTGAAAGTGTGTGGCCATATATTCTTTATTGCCTTTGACTGATTGAAACACAAACTCCTCGTCAAGAACGAGAACATGCTTGTGCATTGAGCCGATTTCAAACTTGACCAGGAGGAAAAGCATTTGTTCACAGCCTCTGAGTGTGCAAACTGGACCTGGTGGTGCATGGATTGGGAGGCCATTGTCGTCAACTTTAATATTGTGAATAGAACGCAAGGTTTGTGGCTTCTTGGCCCTCTTGTCTGGTGGTAAAACATGGTGTGAGGAATAGAAATCTAAGATGATGCCCATACTGCCATTGAAGAGACCTTTGCCTATGTTCTTGTGTAGGATGATGCACGCTCCAACTTTGAGCTGGACGATTGAGCCGACAGGCGCTGACAATAAGAGTCGTTTTTTGTCTGTGGATTGGGCCAGGTCCAAGGCGGAGTATATCGTAGCTTGACTGTTGATTCTGTCCAGCCTTTTGTTGTTGGCTTGGTTGGCCAGCCTTAGCGTACAATACAGGCGGACAGTCTCCAGATGAAGTAGGTAGGATGCTGGGATTGGCCTTTGTTGCTTGGCCAGTAGTGCTCATGACTGGGGCGTGATATTATTCATTCTGATTTCTTTGAGTATGTCAAGTAATCCTTGTATGACAGAACATTAGTCATTGGTAGCGGCAGTTAGGACAAGTGTACCTTCTTTGTTCTGCCGATATACAGTGGTTAACCTGATGTGATTTTCTTTGAAGACGGTGTCCCACACCAGAGATTGGAAAGCAAACTGGACAGAATTTCCTCCCAATGGTATCGGGGGCAATTGGAGAAAATCACCCAACATTATGATCTATGAGATGAATTAGAAGGATAGGGAGCAGTGCAAGTCTCCTATGCAGATTCCTCCAAAGGGGAGTTCGGTCTTGCGCAAGTTTCGTGCGATAAAGTCTAATTGGGTCAAAAATATGAGGGTTATCATCGATACTGTGATCTGTTAAACATGATGTGTCAAGCAATATCAGATGAGGTATACCTTTGTTGACGATCAATACTTTGCATTCCAGCCACCGTGTTGAAGCAGTAGTACTGTCCTTGACCTTTTTGAGAGCTCATTCTGGACACGCCTCTGAGCCAGTTAGACCAGCCCAGGAATGTATGGTTTGGCCTGATATTGTAAGAAAGGGAGCTGGAAGGTAAGAAAGACTCACCCTGGAGCCTATTTGCAGCAGCTCCAGTGCTTGCTGTGATCCCTAACTGGGACAGTTTAAGGAGTGTCAATAGAACCTCAATGATCCTTAGGAGGGTGAAGGTCTTGCCGGTTCCTAGAAATCATTAGGTGAGAATGTGGACATGGATTAGGCCTACCTGGGTCACCAGTGAGGAAAAAACTGTTCAGATCCTCGGCCAATCTTAGGGCTGTGAGTTTTTCGGAATCCAGCATGGATGTGTTTACATCTGCTTCTTTAGCTTTTGAGAACATGACATGTAATGAGTGTGTGGTGAGAAGGTCGTGGGGGGCATTGGCAGGCATATTGGAAGTGTGGGATGAGAGGAACAGATGGAGAGGAGGAAGAGAGAAAGAGGATATCAAATATAGAGGGTGTGATGATGTGAAGACTGACGTAGTAAGCGCTGCATTGAGGCAGGAGATGATTAGGACACACTAGCCTTGGGCGAAGGAAACATTGGAGACACGACTACAAGACATGCACTGACATCACATTAGTGTCCAACTGGGAGACAGACATCTTCCTTGAATTACAAGGAAAAGGTCTGCTAACGGGTATTGCAATGTTGGATGTCGACATTGGCTTTGAAGTTTGCATATAGCATTTGTGCTGATTGGTCCATATACTCACTCCCACGCTGTTTTAACTAGCCTAAGCAATATTTGTACTATGGAGAAGACAAGGCAGATGTTACTACCATTGGCAAGCGTGAGTCCTGAAATAAAAATGCTAACTAATCCAGTGTTATGGTGGTATACAGTGTGTCTGCAATGGTATATTAGGTAGGTATGCACAGAGCAATTTGGTATCAAAGTGTCATAAATGTCTCAAGGCATGTAAGTAGTTCTTCCCTGCTGATAAGCTGCCCTGGATGCATTTGGCTGTTACTGTCATCTGTTTCCTTCTTGTGATACACCTTGGTTGCGGTCTTCATGTTCTTCCAGAAATATTTAATTATAGTGTTTGTGATATCATGCACTCATTTGGTCATGCTTGTTTTTGCTTGCGATTTTTGAGTGCCAGTGGCCATGTATTTGTCACACTCTAAGACCATCGTACAAAGGGCGATGAGGGGGCAGCTGTATAACTCTGGAAGTTGTGTCACAGGCATGCAACATCAAGTGATTCATAGATGGACTTACTAACGCGACATGATATGTGTGGTAGGTTGATGAGCATTCAATGAAACATTGCGAGGGAGTGTTCATGAACTTGGTTAGTGAGGGTCCTTCCTAGTTTGTAGTTGATGTAATGAGACAGTTCGGTTAAATGCATGAACTCATAGTTATAGAAATGCCCACCTGTTGCAAATGAGGCAACAGGCATGTAAACTGCATGGAACTGCCTGGCGGGTTGTATAATCGCACTTCTAAGTAAGGCTCAATATTATGTCAGGATGGACTCACAGCATATAGCCAGGCAAGAGAGTTACGATTTTGCCATGCCAGTTCTCCTGGATATTTTCATGGTTTCGGTAAAGATCCACCAGTGTAAGGGCCATCTTGGAGAGGTTGGTGCGAGTAACCGTCTACTCATTAATCAGCCTAAAAAGGCCCCATTTTTTCTGGCCGGTTTCAATTTGGATAAAAGTTGCACCACCATCAGAGTTGTGATGGGGATTGGTCCAATAGGCAGGCCCGTGGAGCAAAGCCCATGAACGCACGGTGAAGTTGTCTGGGTGCATGTTTTCATGGATGGGGCAGTCGACAGTGGATTGGTTCCATCAGGAAAAAGGGAAAAAGTCTTAGCCATCTTAGCTCACTTACAGAGACTTAATTCGACGTTAAGTTCACCAAGTTGTCAAAGCAAACCATTCTGGCTTAATTTCTGCTTGGAGGATTGTTCACAAAGGAAACACAATGATAGTAAGCAATGAATGGCCAAAATTCAGCACAGAGGCTGCAGAAAAGCGTGTTCAAGTAAGAAGGTTATTTGTCAGTAATCAACACCATGCTGCAATGTAACTAAGTTAATAGGCGCTATGCAAAGTACTTCCTAAGCCGACATAAGTTAGCATCAAGTCACCAGGCAATCTCAAATGCCTGATGGTCAATGTATTTATTTACGTAGTAAGTGCGGAAAGCATCAAGGGTCTGTGTGTAAGAGAGATAAGTAGGTACAAATTCATGCCCAAATACAGGCATAAGGTGTGCCGCACGAAAAATGCAGTCAAGGTGAATGACAGAGGCAAATCGTGTCCCATCCTCGCAGGTTTCAGGCTCTACTACCCACATTCCTGTGTTCTCATCTCGTGAGTTGTGCACATGTTTGAACCAATGCACAAATGCACAAGGGTAAAGTACACCATTGTGTTTAAATGAAAAGAAAAGCCTTACTTGAGCAATATCGAAGCCACGCATGCCCTCGACAGTGGGATCAGAACTAACAAAAACACAGTCATATCGACCAGGGCCGTTCCTCCAGGTATCCACGGCACAAATTCGCTTGTAGCACATACCACCGATGCCTGAGACATCACTTGGAGCGAAGAAGGTGGCAATGGCAGATGTATACAGAGTCATTTTTTCATATAGCTCGGGAAGGGCACCGGACGAGCCAGCGCCAGACTCGGAGGCTTCTGAGTTCAAGTTGGAGTCAGAATGATGGAGCTGGTCACGTAAAAATTGCTGAATATGAGTGGTGAGTTCCGGTTCACTAATTTGATCTGCGAGGAGGTCTGCGTAGATCCGTTTTGCTACATTAAAATTTGTTGTAAGTAAAAAGCACGCCAGGTGAATGTACTACTCCACTCACCAGATTTCTTCGCCAAGTCCACATGAGCTAGTATCACCGTCGGTCCAGCAACAGCGTCGCCCTCGAGTTCAGCATCTTGGTCTGCATCAGCCTCCAAGTTGGCATTCACATGATTGTTGTGTCCGAGATGGGGAATGTCAATAGGCTTGTCCTCGAGTCGGACTTGAATGGCTTCTGCATTGTGCACTGGAGCGTTTAGCCCTGTGGATTATGAGTGTGTGATTTGTGTTAGTAATATTAGTGGCCAAATGCTAGTAGATGTACCGAGTTTGTCAAGGATATATGATAGACATGTTCCTCTTAGCATCCCGCGGCTAGCAAAGTCGATACGAGACGCCGCTAACTTATCTAGACGTTGATTTGTCAGTAACATCTGATTGAGGGCTTCAAACTGACTGGACTGTCGCCACGGCTCCTTGACAGCTTTGATATGTTTAGATTCCGTGATGGAAGAACAGAGTCTGTTTGGTGCGCCAAATGATCGGATCAATTTGTGGTAGTGGATAAGCGAGTGTTGTCGAGGGAGGTTGAATCCATTAGGGCGAACACCGGATGTTTCAAATATTTCGCGGTACCTGTGGAAACGCTCGAGTGCATCATCCAACACATTGAGGCTGTTGGAGTCAATGATATTGCGCCGCGCAATGTATACAAAATCAATCAAGGCTTGCAAAGTCAGCACCATCTCCGGAGGTACGTGGCCTTCAATCGCAGGTATATACACCTATGGTAGTAAGAATACATGTTAGTCAACACTACTCATGATGATAGAACACCTGTTCATTGACGTACCTTCATAAGTGCTTTGGAGTCATCTCCCATCCATTGTTTGAAGCCCCTTCCCTCCGGGAATCGTCGAAGGCCCGCAAATGAGGGAGCAAGAGCAATGCTAGTTGTAGAGTGCGTCAATACCAGTCATTGTAACCCAGCATGTTCAAAATTGGACTTACTGGCGATCAATATCATCTAATATTTTATTCGCCTCATTTTCCGAGTACCGAGCCTTAATATATTTGTGGACCCAGGTGACGATATGGTCCTTAAACGCACCCTTTATCAGCTGATGTAAAATGTCGAGGGAAAGGAGTTCGTGAATGTCAGCTCGTGGGAAATAGTTGGTGAATGGCTGTAGAACACGTATATTTAAGTTGTCAGCTTAAAAAATGACTACGATAATGAAGGTACAAACCACGATGTCTCCTACAAGTCCATATTCATCCCATAGCACACCTAACTCGAATTCCTCCACCAAGACTTCGGTATGGTCGCGGGAACGCCGACCATAGGTACCATTGTCAAGACCATCTGCCAGAGCAGTACATCTGGATGGATGTGTAGTAAGTAGACAGTACTAGCATAACGTGAAGGACAAAAAAATACATACTTTGGGCACCAGTTTTGAACGATGCAAGCGAGCAATGCTTGCTCGGGATAATCAGCGATATATGGTCCAAGACCATACACCGCACGTCGAAAATGACCATCGGGGGAGCGTACAACCTCGGGTGTTGTCATACCTGGTTTAAGGGATTCCAGCATCTTTGCCAGCGATGAGTGGAGAAGCTGACGGCGGAATTTTCGAAAGTGTGCGTCTTTGGCGGACTCCTTGTCAGCTAGATATATGCATCTAATTAGCGCCAGCAACAGACAACATCAGATTGAAACGTACTTGTTGGGATGGCTAGGAAGCCCAGCAATACAACACCGTTGCGGTGTGCACGTCACACATTGTTGCGGATGTTGCCGATCGACATATAAACTGGCCAGTATTGATTGTGTCCGGTAGCGACGGAGACCGTAGTCTTGTCACTGCCAAGGATTATTGGAACAAACATAGATCCAATTGTATTGGGATCCTCGGCAATCAAATCCTGTGAATTGTGAGAGATCAGAAAATTGGAAAAAAGGATGAAAAATGGCTTACAGCCTGCTTCCAACACCAATCACCAGACATAAAGTCCTGAAAGCGATGTGCTCCGTTGCTGGTATCATACTCCTGTAGTGGAGCGTAGTCGAATTCGCCTTGGAAGTCTGGGTTGGAGAGAATGTTGTGCACGAGGATCTGAGGATCTTGGAACCATACATCATACTCTGAGGTCATCCATGTCGGAACGTCACCTTCAGGTAGAGCACCGTTATATTCTGAAGTAAAGCTCTGCCAGGCGACGTCACCTAGAGGCGTCGAATCAATGACATTGTACATCTCAACGTGGTTTGCGAAGGGGGGTGTTTCACCATGAGCCGCTAATGAGGCGGCCCACAGATTGAATATAAAGTCGATATCGCCCCCCAACATCTGGTTGCGACGGTAGAGGAAGTCTGCGACTTCGAAATCAACTCGATTAGCATACGGTGTCCAGTTGTCTGGTCCACGATTTGATGGACGTGGAGGTGGTGGAGTATTTGGTGGTATGTCATCTCCATGTTCGTCGCAAATTTTCCCTTCATGGAGATGAGTATATGGGCACAAATTTGGATGAGCGTCAAGTGAAATTAACATGCACCATTGATATTAGGATGATATGTTCTGGTAACACCAGGAACTTGAAGAGGAACACTACCATCTCGACTCGCCTGGCCAATGGGACCAGTGCCACTTGAAGGACGTTGATCTGAGCTGTTCATATCTGCCTCATTGGCAGCATCATCATGAAAGCCATACCCACATCCATCTAACTCTAGCAAGTCAAACTCCATTTGATCGTCGCAACTCCCAGGTGCTTCAAGTTGTTCGTCACCTGCGCTAGAGTCTGAGTTGGGCTGCGTGAATGCATGCGTGCTGAGCTCGTTGCAGCATGTCCAGTGCCAGGTCGGGATGACTGGGAACGCTGTGAACTCGAGGAGGAATGGTGGGATGGTGGGACTTCGGGTTCTTCAGATGGATGGTGGGATTGCATATGAGTGGTGCGCCCTGACCTGTTGTAAAAACAGCGGATACAGCCCGTCACTAGGCATGGCAGCGTGGGTTGAGGGCGGCCAAGATTGTGCATATTGTGCACTCGAATGGGGCCTATGAGTCTGGCTTTGGAGGTGTAACTTTGAGTTGACTTTATACAAGGCCTGGTAAATGCACAGGAGAACATCATGCATGCGAGTACGTACAAGTAGCCAATGGTAACATGATCTGCCCAGGGTTGATGCAAGGTGCGCCCATGAATAACTTCCAACCACCACCGAGAGCATGATGGAATGCATTTGACATGTGGCGAAGACGATCGCCTATCTTGATGAGAGGAAGACCAAGAGCATGACAGAATGCATTTGACATGTGAAGTTGCATTCAGCGACACGCCACAGAAGTGAGACTTGCCCCCCCTCAAGTCTAAACACAGCAGTCAGCACACCACAGTTTACTAGGAGCTAGAGGAAACATTACTAGTAGTAGTATGTTGGTCACCAATGAAGATTTCAATTGTTGGTACCGATGTTGATAGTCAGTGATTGTCATCTCCTTCAAGCCCTGGCAAGTTCGGAAAGAATTTGATATGGATAAGTAGAAATATATGGTCGAAGGCTTGGAGATATGAAGGAACGGAGCTCGGGTGCTCACTGGCCCGAAGAGTGCTGTTGAGGCGTGGCAAATTAGCAAGTCAAATTACATTGAAGTCCCAATTCGAACATCTTACTTGTAAACACGTCTTCTTGATAAAGCCTTTGTGCCCTCCGAGTCACCCCCTTCTACTCACTGCTATGTCTACCCGACGTGTCACTCGTGCAAAAAATGCAACTCAGCATCCAGGTATCCCAGACATAACGCCAAAGAAGAAACACCGTACTGCAGAAGAAGTAGCTGCTGAGCTTCAGTCTAAATTAGATGCTAAAGAAGAGAAAGAACGCACCAAGAGAGCTGGCATCAAACGCGTTGCTAAATATGAGAAGAAGCAGGCGGACCAGGATGTGGTGACCGATGCTACACCGTGAGCTGCGCAGCCAAAGCCAAAGCCAAAGCCAATCCCAAGCTCGTACACAGTCACGAGCACGAGCACCATGTATCTCATAGTAAGTGTGTTCATGTGTGTCAATGGCAATACTAACTTCAACCTGGTACTATAGACTGTCCAGCGTGTTGCTGACTCCTATCGAAGCTTCATCGGCTCAGCAGCCATTGCGATCATCATCGCATACCTCGAGTCCCAGGAGACACTCAAGCACTCGGACGATAATCGTGTCGAATTTGCTACTTACACGCTGGACAAGCTTCGCTTCTTGTACAAGAAGGCAAACAGTGACAATAAATCTGTATGTGCTTCTCACTATCTCTATTCATTGTCGCTGTGCCACTAGTAATAACATGCAATGCAGAAGTTCCGCAGACTTTATCAAGGTGCCTTCGTGGTGCAAACGTTTGGCGCCCACTTCACTGCTATCAACGGCGCTCGCAAGATACATGGACTAGAGAAGCCGGGAGAAAACTTGAATCCTGTTGGGGGTCTAGCGCTGTCATGTGCTGCGGTAATATATTTTTATTTTATTTTCTAATCACACCTCGCTGATCACTCATTGCTACTACTAGGTTGAACGAGCATTGACACTTATTGCTACTCGTACTATAACCATCGAAATGGTTCTCACTGCCAAGGGCAAATCTATACCCTTGCCGAAGACACTCAATCACTCAACCGGCAAAGTCTCCAATCGCCAAACGGGCTTCAATGACGTCACCTGGGGTTCTTCCACACGCTCATATGTGAAGTCGATCATGAGAAGCTTCTGAGACGAGAAGTTCCAAGCCGTCATCACTTCTGCCAAGGAATTTTCCAAGAAAAGCCATCGTTCTGGCAATGATAGAGCCGTCGATGACGCTGTGGATGATGAAGATCTCGACGAATGTGCCCAGCTCATGGACATCTCGGAGTCTGAGTCTGGGTCCGAAGACTCGGATCATACTATTGGCTCTGACGCGGAGTAGTAATCATATTCGTTCTTGTCATCTTCTGCCAGTGGTTTGCTTGCCAGTGCTGTGTTCACTTATTGACTGTTAAGATGGGAGTGAAGTGGGCCGCTTCTAGAGGCTACTGAGAGACCAGAAGAGATCAGACTAGAGTCCAGAGTAAGTTGCCAATCTATTGAATGGTATAGTGAAGTTGTGCTGTACCTAGAGTCCAGAGTAAGTTGCCAAAGAGGCAGTAAGCACTGGACTCTGGGATATGGGCGACGTATGGTAAACAAATGTAAACAGACAAGCCACAATCACAGGGTAAGTAATAACTCGACCTAGGGACGTCCTAGGGAGATCAGGAAGTCATGTAAATAGGTAGCAAAGTGTAAGGAATGATACTGTAAGTGTAATGGCAAGGTTAGACACATAAAAGACATAGAAATGCATACTGTAGAGGTGAATAATCATATAACTAACACTGACCTGATTCAACTCTGGCAGTTCTTATGATCACGCTTATTTCCTTCGCTTGACCATCTTAATTCACATTTTGTCTTAGTCACCACTTGAATTGATGCTTTCCTTGACCGCTTTGTCTTGATCACGGTGTTAATGGTATACACCCGACTTGAATGGTTTTGTGAGTGCTTGAATTATTCACTTACCTATCAACTGTGTGGAACTTGGGAGCCTTAAAGATATGCTTGGATGTCTTGGTTGCATGGTATGAATACACATGATTCTCCGAGTCACCGCTTTATTGTCCAAATTCTACACTTACCATTGACTTTGCAACCTTGGGAGCCTTAAAGACACAATATATACTCAGACCTATGTGGCTGCTTAGAGCTGAATCCCTCTACTTCTGGTCTGCTTATTTTGACTTAGCTTACAATGTGTCTTTGAGAGAATCTGACATGACGAGTCACACTTGACGTCACTGCTTAACTGTGTACTTATGTCAAGTCGCTGATAAGTGTAACAACAAGTCAAATTCATCAGAAGACCCTACTTGTTTTAAGCAATGGCATACTTAGCAGAATTCTACTGAATCTTACTTAGAATCACCTGCAAGTCACCATAAGTGGTGTTAAGGAAAATTTCCTTTTTCCTGATGCTCCATCCATTAATGATGCCATGGTTGAGAGTGCTGAGGATAGACAGTATAGCATTGTAACAGCATACGAGAGTTATATATGCACCTCACGAATGATGGGAGACCACCTTGTGAAAATGGGACATCGAGTATACACTGGATCTGGTGAGAGTTGTGTATATTGCTCATAAATTGTGCAAGGGTGGCATGTTGGTGGGGATACGCGAAATCCTTTGTTCATTGTTCGGCATCTGGTTATAGCATTATATCAAGTCAGAAAATAAAGGATTTCAACAGGCTCACCATGTACCATGACACACATGAGGTCGGATATACCATGATCTTCAAGGTAATCCAGGTCAAGGGTTACAGGCTCAGGTGCGCTGACTTGCCAGATGACGATGGCTTTACTGATGCGAAGCACTGTGAAGATCTCATCGCATAGCTGTCAACTTTTGGAGTGCCAGTCGCTATACCATAAGTGGATGCCATTTTGTGACATCTCGGGGAGGGACTCTGGAAGCAACACAAAAAAAGACACTGCATTTGTGTCTTCTTGACATATGTTGATGCTGTCCATCATGATGCATGGAAGGACAGTGGTGGATCCATCACACCATTGAACTGTTTCTGACTGTTCGTGGACTTGAGAGTCAATTATTGGCATGGAGAGATCATGGGAGTCCAGGTCGGTGAGTACAGACAAGGCGGGTGAGGGGATGTTTGGACATGTGGAGAGGAGGGTGAGTGGATGAGGGAGCCAGGTGTGTCTGTCGTCACTTCAATGTTGCACATTGGACGGGGAGTCCCAGTGATTATGGGGGCCTCTTGGTTCAGGAGGACAGGATCGATGGGGATGGGTCCGTGCATAGAGCTAGATGGCCCATCAAGACTGGAAGGTGTTTCAGCAGCGGGGATGGGGTCATGGGCAGAGTTAGATGGCCCAGCAATATTGGAAGATGCTTCAGTAGGTGAAGCCCAATGCCACTTTCAAGGAGGGTTGCCTTGGGTGCTTGCATGTGCAGTTTGTCGGGTCTTGTCTGTTTCTTCTCTCTTGCGTTTTCTCCATGCCTGCTTGTTTGCGGTGTTCTGCTCCTTGATCTCAAGGGCCCTAACTGGATCCAATTTCTCATTGGCAAGCCATCATTGAAGATGATGAATTGTGGTATG
Organism: Suillus discolor; assembly: GCF_016758755.1. NCBI lineage: Eukaryota > Fungi > Basidiomycota > Agaricomycetes > Boletales > Suillaceae > Suillus > Suillus discolor. The sequence goes on along the minus strand of NW_024541268.1, from coordinate 560,482 downwards.
TCTTGGAAGTCTTGGTGGATACGGTGTCGTGGAAGTCTTATTATGCCCTCAAACTCACGAGGACATATGCGACTTTGAGGCCATGGATGTGACTTTGAAGACTTTGAGGACATACAACATGTCAATTCAAATGAAGTTGGACTTTGAAGACTTTGAAGACTTTCAGGGCGCATGTGTAACTTTAGACTTCAAGGACATAGTTGGATGCATGACTTCAAAGACTTCAAAGGGTTCGAGGCTATGCCAATGTAGTGGTTTGAGCGCGTCTATCTGTGGATGAGGTTATGAGGGGGATACATTGGAGGAGTAGAAAAAAGGTGTACCTGTGTCGATGTAGTATATCCAGCATAGGATCTCAATCTCGTGCTCGCTTAGCGTGTCATAGAGATATGTGTGGGATGAATTTGGTGACGCTTCCACAAAATAAAGGACATTGAGTGAAGGTATGTTGGGTATCTCATTCGCAAGCTCCTGTTTGCAGAGACACCAGAGAATTCCTCCAGCTTGGGCAACCACGACTCTTACATGCAGCAATCTCAACAAATAATTTTGATGAAGTTCGTAGTCTGCATATTCGTACTCGTTGGCCGTCCAACCATAAGGATGGCAGTTGGATTCGAAGACAGATATGGGACGGGGAATGGAAGGGTAGGCAACATGGAACAGCAGTTTGAACAGTATACCGCGCTTGAATAAGCAGAGTATCACATCCTCTAAGGATGGCCCCCATTGCTCCCTAATGCACTGAACAATGGAAGTGGCATTTCCGAGGAACAAGTTCCAAGTGCGAGCATATTTCGGAATGAGAGGGAGGACCAGGTAGCCAGGTAGACTCTTGTCCTTCACCTGCTCGACCTTGAAATATATGTTGCAGGTTAGGAGCTGCCGAGCATGCTTGGGATGTAAATCCCATAGGATTGAAGGCAGTTGAACCTTGAGTGCGAAAGAGGATATAAAGTACCAGATAGCAAATTCATTGCTGTGGTGTTCCAGCAGGAGATTGGCCTCCATGATGTATTTGCAAATGGTGTAGGTATCAACGATCTGAGAGTCTTCGATGTGCATGAAGTCGCTTGCAGACTATATTTTGTCCTGCGTGCTGCAGAGCAGTCCACATTGGCTGTATAAAATATCTTCCAGGTATGTAGAAAACAGCATGTCCTGCCCAGTAGTTGTTTGGTGCACCACGATTCTTCCCAACTTATTATGGTCTGACAGAAGGGTAGGGGGATTTCTGAGTAGGGGAGCTGGCATTGCAAGAATTTCCTGTAATGGTTGGTTAAATTGTGCATCGTCATGAAGCAAATCTCAGTCCTTGTCGAATAGGGAGCAGATGTCCCATTGGTTTGAGATTTCGTTGTAGGTGAATTCTGCCCAGTGTCTGGTCTCGAACTCCTTCTTGGCATCTTCGAGGTCGAGCTCTCTGCGGAACCTGCCTTCTTTTGAATGATACCATATGAAGAACCTTGTTCCATCTCTTTGAGTGGGTATGATGAAGTTGAGAGCAGCTTGAAGCCTTTTCTTGACCCGTTCCTTTATGGTGTCAGACACTCATGATGTGAATAGCTCACACGCTGATTTCCGGCCTTCAACAAGGGTGTTCCATTGATGAAGGCTGTTGGGGTCGAGGTCAGAGGGGCTTGGCCGGAAGTCGTCTGCAATGGTTTTGTTGATCATCATGCGGATTTGGAGCTGTTCTTCTGTGGAAGGAATGGCGAGATGGAAGGTGTGATATTTTATAGTATTGGTATAAAATATGCCTTTTGACATTCTTATCTTGACCCATACAGGAATGTGTATGTGGTTGAGATAAGGGTATAGTATCCCAAGAGCTGAGGATTGTGTTATGGTTTACTTATGCCCCCGTTTATTCTTTTGTTACTGGACAATGGTCTCTAACATCCTCAGTTATGGAACGCTGGATCACCTTTCAGTATCTCACTCATATGATTACTAAAGCTTCCTTTTGTGCTAGCAACCGCTATCATGCACAGCCCTTATCTTGATAAGGGCTCTTATCACTTATCTCTTATCCCCGCTTCTATCTTGATATGCATCTTATGCCTACCTTTCTTAGCCTGGTCTGTGCGCCCCATATGGACTATTTAAGCACAGTAGTTACCGCTTATATTACTCACTTTAATCTACTGGGTTTTACCTGGAAACTAGTCCTTCAGTAAGGTCTCCAACCTTACTATCTTGAACCATTATTCTAAGGCGGTCAGCAACACTGTCCTTAGCCAGAAACCTAGACCCTATTTTCATAGGCAGACTCTGCTTTACACTTCGACTTGACCATTTGGTTATTGTAAAGAAGAACGACCCCAGTCATAACAGATTGGGGGTCAAGGACAACACTGATGCATCTCCCGAGCACCTCGGGTTGTAGCATGTCGAGGATATCACATACGTGGGTCTCGCTGAGACCAGATTGGATGAGAGTACGAGAGGGGGAAAGTGGGCATTGAGGGTCTGCATAGTTGGCAGTTTCATATCGTACAAGAGCACACCTGTAGAACAAGTTGACGAGCCCTATGAGACTGTGGAATGTGAGTCTTGATTTCTGTGCACACCGAACAGCATGGGACTGCTTCTTGTGGACATGAAGGTAGCTGTAGGAGGAGGGAAGGGGTAGCATGGAGAACTCCAAGGGGAGTAGGGAGTCTATGCTGAAGATGGAGGCAGTGCAGTTGTCATATCCCGTATTCCAGACCTACATCTGACAATGTTCCCACACCTCATCCAGACCCCCTGTCCATGTCATTTATCTGTCCAGATCCCTGTACCTTTGCATATCCACACATCCGGATCCAATATCCGGATACCCAATCTGATATCCACTTGTCAGGATCTCCGGATCCGACCTATGCTTCATATCCGAACCCAAACCTTAAATCAGTGCCCATCCCCTTATGGTAATCACCTGTTTCCAGACATCTGGTTATCCCTATAACCGACTGTGCTTTATTTTCTGTACCTTATTCATTTCCGTCTTCATTTTATTAAGTTCCGATACACTAGTGTTAGGCATTCCACATGCTCCGTCCATAGCCTCACATAGCCTCGCACTGCGCTGACTGATTCTCCATTATGTCCTCTGTAGTATATAAACTCCTGTAGAAACTCCTGTATTTCCTTAGTCTGAATATTACACATATTAGTCCTCGCACTAGATCTCACACTAAGTCCTCATACCAGTTCTAGTCCTCCAACTTAGTCAATATCCATCTCAGGCCTAGGGAGGAATTCCCTAGGCCGGAGCTCTGCTCCTCCGCTCCTCCATTCCTACGAGTTTCTGGAAGTTCCTCTGGAACTTTCCTGTGGTCCTCCGAACCTATTCTGCTTCAGACTTTGTCCCTGCAGCCTTTCCTCTGTTTGCTTTCTATTCAGGATTCATCCTGATTAGCCTCACACGTATCCTTGTCAAGTGGACGAACCTCATAGTAATTTCCAGAAGTTCCTCTGGAACTTTCCCACACTCCTCCAGAAGTTTCTCGCACTCGGCTGGATGGTCCTTCTGAAGTTTCCCATGCTCATCCGGAAGTCCTTTGGACTTCATTCTGAAATAAGGGCACATACTCAGGTAAGGGGCGCAGCACACGAGCTAAAGCCAAGCCCCTTGGAATCAGTCCTACCCTTTGTGCATGGTGTTAACAGTGGTGTAGTGTGTCTTCCAGCCATTTCCAGCTGGCTTTTTGTCCAGCAGACAGTGTGTGAAGTGCCAGAACCGACAATCTGGATGGTGGTGAGGCGCTGGAAGAGTGGGCCTGTGTATTTTAGTTCCAAGTCATTTGGGGTGGCAGCAACCTGGATATGGTGAGAGAGGTTGGATCACAGTTGGAATATGGTCTCGATGTCGGGATCATCATGAGTGAAATCTGGTTTAATTTGCGAAGGGAACGGGCACACAGTTTGCATGGCTGAAAAGAGGATCCAGTCTACCTCCTTTAAGTAGAAATAATTTCTGTCCTTTGGGAATGAGCTGCACTATGTGTGAGCGTGTTAGTGGTGGGCAGAGAAGTCGCTGCTTACCACGAAGGAGGTGTGGGCGGCAAAGGTGCAGGTAACGATGGGCCTCCTTGAATGGCAAGGAGATTTGGACGCCGTGGGATAGCACTGGAAGGTTGCGTGGAGGACATGGAGCTGGGTAGGATTAAAAGAGAAGATTGAGGGTGAGGGAGCGTACAAGTGCATCTACTTGGAATTTCCAAGTAGAAGCCAAAGGTACGTAGACTGCAGACGATGAATCTGTGATATGAGCAAATGAAGATTTGAGTGTGGCTTCTATATTTGAAAATGTTTGGGGACTTATGCAACATCATGTGCATGACTTCTGTGACCTGCATGACTTAGGGGACTTGTTGCGAGTAAATTTACAATGCATTGCTTATGAGTAAGTTTACAACATAGGTGTAAAGTCATGAAATCCTGGGACATTATGCTATATATTACAAGCGACAGAGAGCGAATGCTAATACAGAACAAATTATGAGTGCAATTCTGACCTACATATATCTGCAAGGGAAAAAAAGGCCCAAATCTAACGACCTCTGACTAACAGTACAGGGGCTACAAGTACATGGTGCATGAGAGAATTACTATTGAGAACAGATTGCAGGGTTTTCTATCTGTGCTGGAGTTCCTAGAGTGGTTGCAAGGACGTAATGTGAGCGGCCACTTCCTGTGTTGCGACTGCCCAATCTATGGTCAAAAATTGCAATGCTGATTGAAAAAATGTGTGAATAAGGTCATATAATCGGGGGTATCCCAAGCTGATGATGGTGCCATTAGTGGAAGGGGTGTATAACCAGGTGCCAAACGACTGAATGGAATCTGTGATTTCATCAGTGTAGTCCACGCCAAGGAAATTGAAGAGAATTTGGGTGATCACGGGTATGGTGAAGACAAGGTAGGGGATGCCCAGCCAAAAGTCTTGGAGTGAATCATTGTCACAAGCCCAGACAGGGTGCTTGAACCTCCTGCACCCACTGCACGAGGAGCACAAGATAGGCTTGTTAATGTAACAATGTATCGTCTTGCGGTAGTGTCCGAGGTAGAATTTGGCATTGACGAGGTCGCAGGTGCGTAGATCTCTATGGGGCTTGAGATGAGGGAGTGAGGATGATAATCCGTGGAGAGCGCAAACCCCCCCATAGTCATTCAGATAGGATTCAAGGATGGCAATCTTGTCGACATCATTGGGCAAGGGAGTAGGGGAGGGGGGTGTGGTGGGGGGTTCCAGTGATGCGCACTACTTCTTGAGTGGGGTTTCGCTGTCTCCAAGAAAGGGGTTAGGACTGGAGGAGGGGGCCGGAGGAGTAAGTTTGTCGACAGGCGCAGTATTGGAGGGTGTTCCGCCAACTAGAGTGTCCAGGTATGGAGAAAAGGGGTCTTCCAGTGGCCTCTTTTGCGGGGTGATGCCATGAGCAGGCATGTCACCGTAGAGAGGTTTGATCTTTGTACTGTTAGTTAGTGTAGAGAGAAGGCATGAGGGGTCAACTTACATCGATGTGGGTGAGGATATGCATGTAGAGGGCAGCAGGAAGGCCTATGAATGGGCAAGTTACAAATGGGCAATGATAGCCCTTCTTAGACATCAGCTTGGCAGTTACTAGAGTTCCTATAAAGTCATTACACTGCAGGCATTTTCCCATTTTCCTCCACCAAATATCCAAAAAACATTGATTGAGAAGATAGAAATTTCCCCTCATTTTTCCTGTCAAAACATTGAAAAAAAGTAATTCATGTCTCAATGATGTTCTGTGTGTGGGACATGATGCAAAAATTGGTCATGTTCCTTCAAGAATAATGCTGTATTTTCATGTATTATCTTTGAAATAACAGCTTAAAATAATGTTAATTTTCTTCTCTGTGTTTTTCAAATATACTATTTTTTTCAAATGTTCTGTGTATGTTGAAAAACATAGAGAAGAAAATTAACATTATTTTAAGCTGTTATTTCAAAGATAATACATGGAAAATACAGCATTATTCTTGAAGGAACATGACCAATTTTTGCATCATGTCCCACACACAGAACATCATTGAGACATGAATTACTTTTTTTCAATGTTTTGACAGGAAAAATGAGGGGAAATTTCTATCTTCTCAATCAATGTTTTTTGGATGTTTGGTGGAGGAAAATGGGAAAATGCCTGCAGTGTTAGGTGAAAGGTCGAGGACAGCGACAGGGTTACTTGCCAAGAAAATTGATCTTCAAGGATGGGTCCTTGTTGTGGATGGAATGATGTCTTTCCATTTCATTCAACTGCTTGCCGCAGAAAACACATGATTGAAGGCAGTTTGGTGGGAAAAGGGATTTGCTGGTTGAAAGCATCGTTGAGTATACAGGTGAAAAGGGGTGGTGAGTGAATGTGCGTGCCTCGCAAATTTCACAAGGAAGGTCAGGGTGGGTTGTGAGTACTTGAGTTTTGGGTTCTCTTATATGGATTATCAGAATCACATGTCAGGAATTGCAGAATGGTGAAAATAGGCATACCTAAAGTGCCAACAACTAGCTGAGAAGTTAGGAACCAAGAACAGAAGACATGACTTTGAATATATTCGGTGACTGGTCCGTCGCTTACTGAAACACTTTACCTTGGGGTGAAGTGTCAGGTCCCCAACGTAGCTTCGATTCCTCTCATGACAGTTCTTCCATTACCACTGCATGGGTGGACAAATAAAAAATAAAAACATCGAAGCATGAATACATTTGTGAGCGTTAATATATCTATGATCAAGTGTTGGCCATCTTGACATTGTCAGTAATATCAGGTTGAGCATCCTCCATGTGAACATTGTCCGATTGATCCGGTGGAATGGTTCGAAATTCTCTGTAAAATGCGATCACGAAAGAGTGACATTGTGGAATCTCGTCTGCGTCCTTGGGTTTGTGCTTGATCCACACTTGTAATGATCTAATGGAGGCAAAGTGAGTGGGATCAACAGCAAGTCTCATTGCTATCTTTTGTAGATAGGGGTTTGTGGGTTGGCCATCAATGATAACCTTGCTCTCGCGAATAACTGCTATGACTGTTAGGAGGATGAATGGGAATTGAGTGCCATAAGGGCATAACAGGTGATTGCTCAGAGATCCTGAATGTAGAGAAGGGTGCATGCAAGGTTCTCGAAAGGGTACCCAGCACTTGTAACAGTATACCCAGTATGTGGTGTCTTCACGTTTGGTGGGTGGGAGAAGCAATATGACCTTACTATGGAGCGAAGGAGTGACTTCGGGATGAGAGTATGGGCCCACTCAATGTTCACCACTGACCCAGCAGTATATGCATCCAATTGTCTTTATGGTGTCCAGGATATGCTTCAGCACTCTCAGTTCTCTCAATCCCATGGCATATTTGGTATTGATGTCAGCTGCAACCAATTTGATGGAGAAAGGCAGCTTGTGCAGATGAGGGGAGGGTGACATGTGATGGGATGTCCCGTTGTTCGGAATACCAGTTGATGCTGGTCAAAATAACAATAATATCTTCATGTACATATGTAATTTTGCTCCCTCAGCTGCTATCTCAATCATTCTTTGGCATATAGCATAAACAAAGAGGAGACTAATTTTGATGATGCTACCAGGTCAGCCTTGGAAAGTGCTGTCAGAAGAGTGCTGTATCATGTTAACCATGAAAGTGAGTCAAAGATATGATAGTCTTATTTTTGATATTCAACATGATTAGATCCTGAAAAGCTAGTCCAAGTACCAACAATTTTACAGAGGTGGATTCGGATTCGGCCGAGGACGAAGAAGAAGACTTGTGAGCTCTTATGGCTAAGCAAATTGAGATTGAAGCAGAGAAGGATGAAGACGTGCAAGCTGCACTTGATGGTGGGTGACCACACTCAATCCTTGTATCATACTAGAGCTGACCCAGCTGAAACAGACCTTTTGGAAGGTCATGCTGGCACTTCCTCTAATTTGGGCCATGACGGTAAGACTCTTCAGCACCTGATGGTCATAAATCTGTAGCTGTTGGTCCTTTAGATCATCTGGAAGCGTCTAATATGAGCTCTAATTGCGCTCTGCCTCTGTTGACAAAAGCAGGATCATATGGGAACCAAGATGGCTCTAAAGACTTTTCTGGAGCAGCAACTGATGTTTCTCTGTTGGATCACACCAGTTCGGCATTTGGCGGATCTGGTATACTCTTCCAAGCTACTACCCCTTCCGCTTAGGCCTACCCATGTAATTGGAATATCGACAGACCATCACCCTCTTACCCCCACATTGCATTCCGATTTCCCGAGTTGGCTACTATACCCCCCATATCAGCCATATGGCTCAAGACTTTTAATATTGATCTGCTATCTGATCCAAAGAGAAAGTGGGTATGGTCTGGCTTGCAGGGATTGTGAGTTCATTGGCCTCAGCTATGGCGTCATGCTAATTGGTCCTACACAGCCATTCATATTGCACGGTATCACTTACTCTGGACAATGATGATGCAGCATCACCTGCAACTAATGAGCTGGAGTTCAATTGTCTGCTTGAATCCGTGAACTGTAGTTACCTCCGAGACTACGGGGTGATTGTGTGCAAATCACTGCATAACGGTGTTCCATGCAGCTATGCTGTGCCACTTGAGAGATTGATGAGACACTGCTACACTTCTAAAAAACTAGCAGAGTCTACCCCTTGCGGACCGCATCAGATAACATTTTGCAAAATCTCGAGAAAACCCAGCACCCTTCAAATCCAGTTCTTGAAGGACATCCTCCTGGACTACCCGGATATTGTGGCTACCTGTGGAGAGTTGCGTGACCTTTGCCTGTTGCCTAACCAACATGGTCCAATCCTTCACATTCACCCTCCCATCCCCAGACTTGTTTGTCCGAGATGTGATTTTGCTATTCCTGAAGACTGTGGTCCTGGGTCTCTGGAGGAACACTGGTGCTGACACTTCGAAAAGAAGATGCCAGGGACCAAGCACCCAATTCCTATCTGAGATTGTTTCATGAAATGCCAAATCCAGTCGTTTTGCCATGATTCTCACACATGCACCTGGTTCGCAGTCCGGTGACCTCAGCCATACTCCAGTGGCAACCTACTGCCGCCAACACAGCGTGAAGAGATTGGCCCAGCCAGTAGCTTGTTGGCTTCATTACTTTCCAGGCACCAAGCAGGTATTGCCGCCTCACAAACTAATGAAGTAGCAGTGGTACCTTTTTTTTTGCAGATAGGTGCTATGGAACATATCCGGCCCTATCAGTCGAAAGAGTTGCATGATCTTGTGGATTTGCCCAGATGCTCCGATACTTTACTCTGGAAACTCAAACGTGCAGTGACAAAGCATTTTCTAGGGTTGTGCGTCTTCATGAATTCCCTCATTGGAAGAACACTGAGGTGCTTGTCACCCTCAGGTTCCTGATAGAATGGAAGTTTGCTGTAAATAAGAACAGAAGAAGAAGGGTGGCCATCTCAGCCAAGGCACCCAGTCTCTTGGAGGAAATGGAGCATGTTATTCACTTCTATGTGGATGATGTAGTGAACTCCTGGAAAATCAATCCCCTCACCAAAGCACAAGGTTGCGATCATCCATCTTTGGGAAGGTGTATCGCCATTGCACCAGGCGTTAAACCTCCTGTTCTTCTCCTCTGTATTGGTAGAGTCATCGAGCTAGTCATTGAGTCTGCTCATGTAGTATGGAATGTCGAGGAGTTCAGACAGTTCCTTAATGAGTGCGATGGTGGTGCAATATATGATGCCCCTATCTTTCTCCTGGAGGACAATTGAGCGATGAGTTTCGACAACCTTTTCCTTGAGCTGTGTGGTGGATACCGAGATAATAGAATAGCTGATGTTACTTTGGTGAAGAGGGGCTCGGATGATGCATATGAGCGATGGTGGAATCTGCATCTGTGAGCACAATCTGGATAAAGAGATAGGGGACATTGTGGCTGTGAGGAATGTTATGGGTTTAGTCAAGGTGGTGATGAGATGAAACAGTTTGAAACAGTTGTGGTAGTCATCCAAGGTGAAAATGTGATGGGCTTCGTCGATGAAGACATGCATGAGCCTTTGTTTGACAGATTGCGCTCAACAAAAGAAGTCATCTGTCCCTGCCTGATGTGCAGATACAATCATGATCTGAGCCGTTAAGATGTTCTGGATGTGGGGATACTGGCCTCCCTCAATATGTGTAGTGGCCAACCATTGTGCCATATCCTCTGTCAATGCCACGAGGGGTGTTATGACTATGAAGAGTGCGCGAGGGTGAATCAAGGGAGCTGCAAAAAATGCTAGACTCTTGCCACTGCCAGTGGGCATGACACATAGAACATGCTCATTGGTTAAGCAGCTCTGCATGGGCTCTGCCTGGTATGAAGAGGTGAATGAAGGGTTGGGATTTCTGAGAAAAAGTGGCCATAAAGTGTCTAAGAGTTTGGGGTCAACAGCGAGGTGGGGCGATGATATCATTTTAGATACACCAATGGAAGCAGCATGGTTGACGCCGACATAATGGCCAAACATGTCCTGGAGCTCTCTGAGAATGCCGTTGCCCATTCCAGTTGCAACGTTTCTGAGTTTGTCTATGATTTCAACACCCATTGACATGATGGCCTGGTGCGCAGCATTATAGACAGTGGTTTTGAGAGGTCCCAGAAGGCGGTCATATAATTGCGCATGAGTGTCACCTGTTGATTGCTGACTTTCTAGTTTGGTACAGTTCTCGTGTTGGCCAATTGTAGTGTGCCAATGCTTGCTGACCCTTTGTATCGACATCACCGCAGTGTGGGATATTTGAGTAAGCGCATTGGTAGTCTGCAGAGAGTAGTGTGCCTCACCAACCACTTGAGAATGACCGAACACTTGATGAATGGCTAGAAGCTCTCCATCTTCCACGTCCAAAATGCCAAAATTAGTTAAGGTTAGGGTCATTTTACAGATATGTACAAAGTGTGGGAATAGGTCCAGAGATAGGTACAGATGATTTCCAAAAATCTGAAAATCTGGAGATAGGGGTTCTGGAGATATGATAGGAAACGGAGACTGATCCTACTGAGATGTGGGAACTGGAGGTGTAGAGATATGGACAGGGGGTCCAGAGGTCCAGATGAGGTGTGGGAACATTGTTAGATGTAGGTTCAGAATGCAGGATATGACATACTGTAAGGCAATGAATACTAGACAAGAGTAGGAATCATCAACTGTTTGAGAATGATACATAAAGCATAGCAATTTCTTAAAGCAAGCATTTTGTATCACTTGATCAAATAATAACTGGTATGGAAGATTGATATCTTGAACAAGGAACTGGGTGGCTTGAATGCTAGAGCCTTGAGTAAGAAGAAGCACCCGATGAGTGTGATTAATCTTGTTATCATAGGCAAAGATTTCTTTAATAGTACTGATCTACTATAATGCTGCCTATTTGAGGTTTCTGAGAGTGATAGACATTATCTTATAGATGTCTATATAGGATATTTTAGGATGAGAGGTTGGTACTCAGTTGATCCAGCCACCTTCAATTTTTTTTCAATATCTGAAATAAATTGAACATATTTTCATGAAACAAAGGAAGGTCATTCTAGGTCAGTCCATAGTATTATCTGCCAGTGCCAGTAGTGTGTCCAAAATTTTATCAAAGGCATCCTCCCCCTATTCTTCATTATCATGAATGTTAATATTTACTATGTGATACATAAGGGCCTTCATCATCTGTTGTCACATCATCAAGCCAATAGGCATATGGATGTACTTAGTGGTGTAAGCTTGAAAAACATGCAAGATGTCTTTACTGCTAAGAGGTTTATCAAAGTGTATGAATATTTTGGCATCTAGAATAGAGTATTTTTGGCAATGACAAAAATACAGTAGTCAGCAATATAATGTAGTAGACTGGTGTCATGCATGATATGTAATTTATATTATATCAATTATATAGAGAGAGTGATAAGGAACATATGAGAGATTATCTAGCCCTCTATTACTGAGCTACCTCTCTATCTTTTCTTTGAGTTATTGTCTTCTATTTTAGAACTCACTATGTTTCTGGATTTCAAACTTTTGTTCTCATATCCATGATATCATTGAAATCTTAGAATATTAACATTTTTTTTCAAAGTCCAATTAATCTTAGATCTCAACTTCTCTGTAGCTCTTTACAACATTCAAATTTGTAGTTTAGTCTATCTCCCATCCTATGTAAGAGGCTAGGCTTGTTGCATAAGGTTCTTAATTGTTTTTAAATTACTATTTGGACTTTAGTGTATTTAATATTAATTCAATTATTCATATTTGTTACAAAGGTGTAGAATTGCAGACCTCACTGCTAGCTTATTTTAAATCTCTATTATACAAATATAATAACTTCAGTCATAGACAGTTCTTTTCTAAAAGTATCTCTTTTTGTGCTGAACACTAGGAATGCTTGGTATTTTTGGATCCTTCTTCAAACCTAGTATTTTATGAGAAGCAATCTAATTTTATCTTCCTAGGTTGGCAAAGTACCCTAGTGATCCTCTTATTATACTTTTACCATTAGGACAAAACAGGTGCTAGGTTTGTTGGTTGGGTACTCATGGTAACAATATATGATAAGTGATGATATGAAAGTATGAGTCAATATGATGACAAGGCTAGTCTGAATATGCTTGGTTTGGCTAAATTTTGAAAAATACCACCCTTGTGGTGGACTCCAGTAATATCTTCTTAGATAGATGATCTATAGATAAACACCTATAAAAACAAATATCTCCATGGTCAGCGATTCAGACAAATACCAATGACTGATAATGTGGTTGTTCATGAGTGGCTGTTTACACTTCCCCAAGCTATGTTCAGACAAAAGCACTTCTATAAGGTCAGTAACAACACCAGTCGATCCAACAGTATGCATTGGAAAAAAAACCAACAGTATGGCAATAATTTATAAAACTGATAACAGAAGGTTGAAAAAAAAACTAGTCAGTCCAACAGTATAGTGCTGATGAAAAAAAGAACAGAATGATAAGAGAAACTCTTTCTTTAGTAATAATGTTTTTATAATAAATTTACTACAGAAAGTCATGTGAAGTTATAACAATCACCCCCTCAGCACAAACAGGTAGAATCAAAGGTCAGGACTAATCAATGCTCAGTAGAACTCTTAGCTCACTATTGAACCTGCTGCCAAGAAACTTATGATGAGTATTAAACAGAATCAAGAACAGATGTCCTTGGCTTTTAGTACCAAGTCCCCTATTCAATAACTAAAGTCTAGCAGGCAAAGAAGACCCTAGCTTAGTATCACTACTCAGATGAGTGAGGTCAAGTGTCACTATCAACATCTAAAGTCTTTCCACTAAGCCTTTGCTTAGATGGACATAAAAACAACACAAAGATCCTGAAATAAATTCAGAACAAGAACACTAAGACTTGAATGAACCTGAAAAGAAAAAGAGAAAAATGAAAGAGAGAAAAAAAAAAGAGAGAAGAAAAAAAAAATAGCTCACTGTTGAGCACAGTGAGCTCAAGGTATTCACAGTTGTTGGTGATAAGCTAAGGGCATTGCTGGATGTTGCTCATAATGACCTCTCAGGTAGTTGCTTAACAGCTCTTGTCACTGTTATTGACACTGATCATACTTCACACTCAATTTTACTTTTGTGGGGGTAAAAGTTCCCTCTGGGCTTCTATTTTTATGGGCAAAAAGTAGGCATTCTAAGGGAAATAGGCTTAGTGTTACAAGTAACATTGGTCACGTGGCCCCCCTATCATTTTCCCCTCATCCTCAGCCCTCACCCTCTACCAGCTCACCCTCCTTTACCAACTTTCCATTGACCAGATCCTCGGGACCGTTCCCATCCCTCGCATAGTCCGCCTCTATGCACGTGCACGCACGCTCCTCCCTATAATTCGACCACCAATGTGGTCCTGCACCTATGACTCGGTCTGACTCATGCCACCAATGTGGCTTTCCCTTTCTGTTCCCTTCTGACTGCGGATTCCTGCACATTGTATTCTTACCGTTGGTCCGTTCCAACGTTTCTCAGTCTCATTCCACATTCGACCATCCATCACTAATCCGGCTCTGTTGCCAACGCACCTATACCATTCTCGTTTCCCCTTTACCCTTACCTACTGTGCGGTAGCCTTGCCCTTAACCCTCTCCACTTAGTATAAGTAGTCGGTCACCCTGTACTAGATTCTCTAACTTGAATCTACTCAATCTTCCCTGGAACATACTTCTCTCTGAAGCCCCCTCAGCTTCAGTCTCTAGTATCTTTTCTTAGCCGCTCCTCGTGACTAAGTCTACCTCGATCGACCTCATCGTTCGGACAAGACTGTCCTTACTTTGAGCGACTTCATAGACATCCATCTTAGAAGTCACGTGACACGCACGTACTGTGATCACTGCCGACTCGTCGTCGCCAGTCTCACTTGCTATACCAGGATCCTTCCGGTTACATCATGAACGTTAGCGGACGACACCCCTCTTAGGGCTCCATATAACAGATCTATTTGAGTGCGTAACACTTAGTCAGACTGTACCAATAACTATTTGTATGAGTCGTTTGTATTATAATTTGTGTCATCAGTCTTTTGGTCATCTTAAGAGGTTGCTTTGTCATGACTTGGTGTGAATCATAAGTCAGCTGACCTTCAAGGCTAAATACTAGAGTCATGTGGCAAAAGTTATGTGACTAGCTAATTATATAATGTAAAGAAAAGTTTATGATTTCTGTACTCTGTTCTGATATTACTTTATTGAACGTAGACATGATATGACACTTTATATTTAGGGTTTTTAAGGAAGTTCCCACAGGGTAACCCATACAAGAACTATTTTTCACAGTCACCTGACATGCATGAGATTTAGTCTGAGTCATTGTTGAGGATGAATGTCACCTCTAAGATCATCTGTGCTGTTCTCAAAACTCTCACTTCCCTTAAACAACTCATTCAGTTCCTTAAGAGACTGCATTAGCATGTCTGAATCTGTGGTCTTGAATGTTGTGAGATTCTTGATACACTTCTTGCACCAGCATACAAAGCAAAGATGTTTGGGAAGGGAAATGATGCCAGTAGGCAGGGTAAGGCAAATGCCATTGGTGGCGGAATGTATGGGTCACTAGTGTCGTGGTGATGTTGATGATAAGAACATTTTTATAGTGAGCCACTACCTTTAAAATCTGCCCAACATAGTACTAGTAACAGGAGGTTGAATTGTCTAAGCACACAATTGAGCCAAATGAGATAGGAGTACAATAGCTGTGGCACATATGTATGTATGTTCATTCACATTTCGACACACAAGTGCCCTGGTCTGGCTTGGTATGAATGGTAGTAATTGCAGTTATAATAAAATGAACTCATAGTTATTATGAAGATAGGAGGAAGAAAATATATCTTAGATGGTTCTCTCTGTATCAGATGAAAGTGTAATAATAATATTACATTTTATTATATTGCTTAAAGAGCAGTATGCCCAAATTATTGCTGTTAGACCATGATGTCACAATTACTCTTGCTCCAAAGACATCAGATAATGCTCAGATTTCTTGTAGTCAGGTTAAATATTGTTCATTCAGGAGATTGACTATATACAAATGCTGATATTGCCCTTTATAGCTGCTTATTAATATTTGATAGTGTACTGGTGTCCCTTCTTAGATCAAGGTTTAATGAAGTGTGAATGAATCTCATGATATTTTCATCGCAATTATGATAGAAAATAGAAAGTTTTGACAAAGCAATTTAGTAAGATAATGACACAAATCACTCTCTTAACTGATACCATATCTCCTTAATATCTAAAGCCCTTCATTAAGTCATTAGGCATTAAGGTCAAGGATCTTACTAAGATTAGATTATTAGCAAACCATTCGGAGATTGGAATCTATATTATTTCTGTCCACCCTATTTGTCATATCCCGTATTCCGGACCTACATCTGACAATGTTCCCACGCCTCATCCGGACCTCTGGACCCCCTGTCCATGTCCTTTATCTGTCAAGATGCCTGTACACCCGGATCCCTGTACCTTTGCATATCCACACATCCAGATCCGAAACCCGGACACTCAATCTGATATCCATTTGCCAGGATCTCCAGATCTGACCTATGCTTCATATCCAAACCCAAATCTTAAATCAGTGCTCATCCCCTTATGGTAATCACCTGTCTCCGGACATCTGAACATCTCCGGACATCCGGACATCTGGATCCGACCCGCGTCTATCTTCCGTGCCTTTTCCCTTTGTATGTTCCTTCTTGAGTTAGACTATATTCATTTTCCGTACCTCAGTTCATTTCCGCCTTTATTTTCCTATGTTCTCATTTCCGTCTTCATTTACTATTTTCCAATAGACTAGTGTTTGACTTTTCTATACGCTCCATCCACAGCCTCGCATAGCTTTGGACTGCGCTGACTGATTCTCCGTTATGTCCTCCATAGTATATAAACCCTGTAGAAACTCCTGTATTTCCTTAGTCTGAATATTACACATATTAGTCCTCGCACTAGATCTCACACTAAGTCCTCATACTAGTTCTAGTCCTCCGACTTAGTCAATATCCATCTCAAGCCTAGGGAGGAATTCCCTAGGCCGGAGCTCCGCTCCTCCACTCCTCTGCTCCTCTGATCCTACACTCCTCTGAGTTTCTGGAAGTTCCTCCGGAACTTTCCTGCACCTCTCCGGACCTATTCTGCTTCGGACTTTGTCCCTGCAGCCTTTCCTCTGTCTCCATTCTACTCAGGATTCATCCTGAGTAGCCATTACACATATCTGTACCAGGACGAAACCTCATAGTAATTTCCAGAAGTTCCTCCAGAACTTTCCCGCACCTCTCCGGAAGTTTCTCGCACTCATCCAGATCCGGACTTTCCCGCGCTCCTTCGGAAGTCCTATGGACTTCCTTGGACTTCCTCCGGATGTCATCTGCAATTAAGGGCACATACTCGGGTAAGGGGCGCAGTGCACGAGCTGAAACCAAGCCCTTCGGAATCAGTCCTACCCTTTGTGCACGGTCTTAACACTATTGCAGCAAAGTAGTCTTTAAGTTGGCTGGTTTGTACTTTGAAATAATATCTAGACAATGAAAAATACATGCTTATATTCTTCTACTTACAAGTAGAAGCAGAATGCTTTGTATTTTAATACAAGTATAGTCTATTACAGCAAGCTGTAGGAGGCTAGAAATACCAAGCTTATAATCTTAACCTTTGATACAAAAAGAAATTAAAAATGATGATATGTACCATAGCTTTTACCCCAAATATGGATAGATCCAACATTTGATCAATAGTGATATATGTTTAGGCAGATGTATGAACTTATAGTCAATAACTAGATGCTAGAGTATGTAGGTTAAGATGGAAAAAAAGTTTATATTGTTTTATTACTGATATTACTGTCATAGTATCTTTCTAAGAAATAAAGATAAAACAGGAGTATTATCTAAAAGAACTATATGACATAACCTATTGTAAAAATATCTATAATATTCTACTATAATCTACATGGATGACATAGATTTCATGATCTATTACACTAAATCATAGTATAACTTTGTTCTGTCTACTATCTGATCTATTATTGCTAATATATTATACAGTCTGCATCATAATCATACTTATCCATCTCCTTCAGAATGAAGCTACTATCTTTGATTTCTTCTCTGTAATTTCTAAACCTTTGCAGATAGAGCAGATTGAATGAATCAAATATTTTTAAATTATCTTACAGAGACCTTGTACCTCAACAAGTATATATAGGTCTTGAAAGACCATTACTCTTTTCACTTTGGAAGAAGCATGAAACTTGTCTTAGAGGTCAACATAACTCTACTAAAATATATATTTTATCTATCTTATTTTATAGCATCTTATACTAGCTTCATGTATACTAGCTTCCTTTACTGTATGAGTTATGAGCCTTAAGCTCTAGTTAGCTTAAACAATATATGAAGTAATAAGGTTTTGCATTCATTTGATAAATCAAGCATTAATATAAGTTTATAAAGTTTCCATTATGAATAATGAGAAAATTCAATTATGGTAATAAGTTATCAACTTGTATTAGTAGAAGAAGATCTATGAAACTGTTGTGGCAGTAAAACTAATTCTCTTAATATTGCTAAGTTCACCAGAATAATGCCTAGATAGTTTCTGAAATGCTTATATTAGCAAAGATCATTAGTATAAAAGAATATATAAAGAAGAATATATAAACTAAGCTAATTATCAGCTGAAAACTTTTGCAATAACTCAAAGTTTCCACTTTGGAGTAATATAATAAAGTTATAGATTACCATAATATAATGCTCATACCTAGGTGAATAGCAACAGCTACTATAGTAAGTGATATTTTTTTTTCAGTGTCTTTCACTTACATACTTTTTCAATAAAATGTGCTATTAGTTACAAGGATAAAATATGCCTGTTAAGGTCTAAAGATAGCCTATATTTTAATAGAAACATCTTCTTTAATAATTAATATGAGATCCAGCAGATAGTAGAGCTGATTTATAATGGTCCAATTCATAAGTAAGAGTTAAAGATATAGTTTTTAAAATTTATCTTAAAAATATGATAATTGATTCAAGTATTATTCTTATATTTGTGGTACTGAATGTCCTTGTATCAGGTCCTACAGATAAATCAGGAAAAATCTAGGTTTTCTGATGTATGAAAATTGGAAACAGTAGTACAAATGCACTTTATAACATCATGGGAGAGTGAAGGTGATCTGACAAGTGAAACAGATGAGTGGGAATACTGTTTAGCATTGGGATATGTTAATGATGAAGAGAGTGAGGAAGAAGAATTAAAAATGTACCTGGTATACAGAACCTCAAAGGACAGAACACAGAAGTGGAATGAAATATTCAATGGTGTCTATCTGTTGAAAGGACAAGACACATGAGAGGAAATCAAAAAAGAGCAGTATTAGCATCATGAATTAAGGAGAGAAAGAGGATATGGACCTGGAATAAAAGTATCTCCTGCACAAGTGCCAAACCCTAAGACTCCTGTAGCTCTGATGATCAAACATTCAGCATTGAACAGAGTACCAATTCCTGAGCCTCAGGAATTCAAGCTAGCTGACCCTAAGTGAGTATTAGAATCAGTAAGAATCCCCTAGGGAAGAAAGAAGAGACCTTACCTGCAAAACCAATGGAAAATATAGAAAGAGAAAGAAAAAAAATAAAGGATACACTAGAGGGAGAGTAACTTTCAGGGACAGAATGGCTTCAATGCAGGTGGCTGCCAAAAGGGCCTGGTACGACATGTAGGACAACAATGTCATCATGGAGGATGAGGTGCTACAAAAATCAAAAGTCAGAGGACCAGAGAGAAAGACACAAGAGAAAGGAAAAGATATACCAAAGTAAAAAGACCTAAGTCATAAGGCAACAGATCATGTGATTGATACCCGATCAGGAATCTGAAGATCAGAAATTGCTGATGGACCCGATGCCAAATCAGTATTAAACCAATTTCTAGATATACTAGTTGCACTTACTGTGGGAGAAATATTAGACATGTCAAAGGAGTTATCAGGCCTATTGGCTGAATCAATTAAGCCCAGAACAATAGTAAGAAAAGACACTCACCTAGTATACAATCTGAGTGAAGGGAATGAGAGAATGGCTGAAGGTTTTTGAGTTATGGGAAGTTCCAAAGCAAGGGAAAAAGAAGTATTAATAGAATTAGTGATCAAAATCCACAGGAATAGTCTCAAAGCAGTAATAGATACCAGAAGTCAGCTAAATATAGTATCTGAACATATATATGAGAAATTTATCAAACTTCTGATCAACTGGAACAAGACCCTAGTATTACATGATGCAAACAGTGGGAGAGGCCACCTAAAAAGACTTGTATCTCAGATACCTGTTAATATTGGTGCTATACTTAAAACAGCTAAAATTTATGTAGGGGACTCAGTCTCATTTGATATTTTATTGGGACAGTCATGGCAAATACATGATGTAGTATCTATACATGAATGACCTACAGGTACTTGGCTAGAATTTGGAAATAGTCCTATAAATGATTAGATATCTGAAGTGTTAGTGGTGCCTTCCAAAAATGAAAAGAACTGGGAGACCAGTGTGAAAAGCTAGAAATTTCTGTTATCAATACTTCGCAGCAAATGATACCTAAAAATAGTACTTACATCATACCAGATGTATTAGAAGTGGCACCAAAATGTGCAAGTGTTTTGAATAACTTGCAGGGAAATATAGCATGTCAACCTCACTCAGCAGTATACAGTAGTAGTATTGAATTAAGTCAATATACCATACAATCTATTATGGAAAATTTAAGGGTTGGTATAATAATAAAAATATAAAAGCAAGTCAAGAAATAGGGGAACTCACAGAAATCAAGTCAATCATGCCCCCCATACATTCTATCACACTCTTCCAGCCAAATCCAGCCATAACTGACTATGCTGGCCCTACAGTAAAGCAGTTAATGAATAATTCAGTGCACCATGCCTTCCAGCACACTGCCAATATCCAGCACACTCATTTGGTAAATGGAAACCATGAGGTAGACTATTT
Source organism: Suillus discolor (assembly GCF_016758755.1). Taxonomy (NCBI): domain Eukaryota; kingdom Fungi; phylum Basidiomycota; class Agaricomycetes; order Boletales; family Suillaceae; genus Suillus; species Suillus discolor. Next base: position 539,973 of record NW_024541268.1, on the reverse strand, counting down.
AGTTCTTAATGGATCTCAGTTTGCTAATCTTCAAGGCAAGGCTAGGAACATTGTGGACTTCATGCCAAATATAGTAGTACATGTGCACTTTGCTGTGCAAGATATAATTTCCCAATGCAGAAATATATTAATACCTGCATTTGAATTTCCTATTGATGTAAGGCAGATTTTCTCCCCAATTCCCCTTGCCTTTGCCCGATGTCTTATAACTGGCCCATTTTTGGAGACTTACAGTGCAAACATCAAGAACCATATGCGCCAGTCATCTGTTCCCCTCCCTGCTGTCGACTTCAACAACTTCACTTATATGTCCCCTGACAATATATTTCATATGTCCAGATTATCGGACCTGGTGCAGATTTCATTTCCTGAATCTGCTGAATGCACTGATATTCAACTACTACCTCTCATCAAGAACTCGTTGGGTGAGTTAATCCCACCGCTAACTTATGACCTCAAGATGCCAGAGCATACCACCTCCAACTTTACCAACTTTCACGATGAAACCCTGTCCCACCAGACTTTAGAGAGAGATACAGAAGAGAAGGATGTATTGACAACAGACCACTATGAAAATAGAAGGAAAAGTGCATCAGGTGAGCACACCCTCCCTACACCACCTAAGGTATGTCTACATACATACTATCTGCTGCCCACTGCCTAACAACTCTCTCACCCAGATACCTGCCAATGCTTCCACTTCTTTGGAAGATGCCCTCTTTCACCAAGCCCTGGTTGTGAAGACCTGGCTTATTGCCCTTACAAACAGCTCCACAGTGTTCGGTTGTGACAGATGCAATAAGTATGGTGCAGACGATAAATCATCTAATGGTAGGCTTATCGACATGAGCAAGCTTTTCTTGTCCTGTGCTGATGACGAGGAGAGTACCATGCCCACTCCCATTGCTAACTGTCCTAACCTGCGCATTGCCCAAATGCACTTTGTGCATATCTAGAAACTTGCTGAAGACATCATGGTGTCCTGCATGATATGGGAATCATGCAGAACACATATATGACATATTATCCCACATATTTATAGTCTGTTAGCCTTATCCTCAGACTACACAAAAATATACTCTGAGTATAGACTCAAGTGCAACAGAAAGCTTTGTGTATTCTAATCACACAAAAGTACAGTGTTTTGAAGAAAAGTTAAATATGATGGAGAAATCATATATTGACATAGTCCAAGTAATAGGCGCATAAAAGCTCAGGTTATTACCTAACTTTTGGCTTATTTACTTTGACTACAAATAACCAAGGAGAAAAGTTAAAACCTTACAAAAACCCTATCACAAAAGTCCATGTTTTGTTTTGTTTTATGATTATTCCTACTTTATTTTCTCTATGTTTTTCTTTTGTTTCTTTACCTATATATTTCATTGACATCCCAGATGCCTCATAAAATGTACCTACAGGGTATGATGTCATATGGCTCCACAGATAGTTCTGGCCTATTCTGTTGATTTCTCTGATATCACCCATGATATCATAGTGATGTCATTGGATGCTAGAATGTTCTGCTCCACCTAGCTTTACTTGGCTCCACTTTTGCTCCACATTGCTCTGCAATGAGGTCATTTATGATGCAATTCTGATGTCATTTCTTTTTTCAATTTTATTTCTTGGTACTATACAGTTTCTCCCATCTCACATGTAAAAGGAAAGCCAATCTCCACCCAAAAATACAAGAATTCATTTTCCTGTCAAATATCTGAAGGAAATCCCCCCTCACATTCTTCCACTTTCTCTGACAGACACTCTTGTGTTAGCCAGAAAGTGCAGACCAAGTAACTAGACTTGCTCTAAGATTATTTTACTCTTTTCTTGACTATACCTACACTGTCTAGTGTGCATCTGATATATGTTTCAGAGGACTAGGAGTATCAAGTCAAGCCATTTTATCTGTGCCTGCAGATTCCTTTGTTGGATTATCTGCATACATATTTCTAGTTGTATAACTCATAGTTGTACGTATCCATTGTATTATTTTAGTTGTATAACACATGGTTGGTTATACACTATCATCCTATTATTTTGGATACATTCTTTGTACTTTACTTCAAGGGAGTCCAAACCAGCATCTTTGATTTGTATCGCATGGTTATACAAATCTTTCTATTTCCCATCAACAAGTCCTTTCACATTAAGGTGGGGGAAATTCCAGCAATATCTGCTACAACCAATTTCAACCAGTTGCACAACAGTATGCACATCACTTCACTTATCTGTCTAGTCAACAAAAAGACTAGAGAAACTTATTCGTATCAAGCATTTTCCATCTAGCCATAGGAAAGGCTAGATATTCCTCTACAAAGTCTACATTATCTGTCTTACCAGATAAAGTTGTATTTCTCTTGTAGAACATCTACTATTCTAGGTAGAATCACACCACCGGGCTGTATAAGCAGATAACCTCCCATGAATGACATGTTATCTACCATGAAAGAAGAAAAGTTGTAGACCACAAACTTGAGGTTGTTTGGCAGCATCTAGTCTTATCAAAAGTGTAATTGTGGTATCATTGTCTTTTGACTACTTTTATATAAGACACCTCAAGTCAGAAGACAACAGATACATGGACCTGTAAGTTTATCCCCCAGCTTATTCTGTCTCTCATCTTTACCTGGATAACTGATGTGCTTGAGGAACTAGACAACAATGGCCTTTTCAACTGGCTTGCACCATCTCCCTTCGACCTTTGCTACTGCAAACTAACCTATGAACTCCTCCCTTTTTATGGCCACTTTGATAAACTATCTATCCAATGTCTTACTGCCCTGGCAAAGTTTCTCGCTGGTACCATGGCTTCATAGTAGGTTCAGGAGCTCGGGCTAGAGAAAGCCACTTTCCACACTACCCATCTCAGCGCCATCTATCACTATGACACATCAACTTACAACCTTCACATTCCTTGAGGCAAGTCATGCCTCCACTCCAGAATACTCACAGGAACAGATCCTCCTCATTGTTGTCGATGGAGTCCAATGCATTCCGGCCAGTGTGAATCACACCACATTTTTCCATCAGCTCTGCCCATCAGCTAAGTCTTTTATGACTAGGATAAGTCTTCTCAACACTGGCACGAATGTGCCATCGCACGAAGTGTGTCGAGGGTATCTTACAGGTAGACATAAGTCTACAGGTCTCTCCGTCTTCCTTGGTAAGGACAACAGGCCTTGTCGAGGGGAAGGGCTAGTGAGAATACAGCTAAGGCGCAGGGAGCAACTTAGAAGTGCAGTCAAGGTTTTCAAGGAAGCGAGTTGATTGGACAAGCTAAAGACCTAGTTCTGGGGATCTACCTAGTAGATTAAAGTAAAGAACTAATACAATAATCTGTCTACTTATATATGTCAATATACAAGGGTTCAAGCTCAGTCTGTATCTCTGGATCTCTGGTATCAGAGATAACGGTACATGAGGTCAACCATGAGGATCAGATAAGACACATGAGGCTTAACCTCTGATCAAGCATGAGGCGCCAAGGGTGCTCCGGATCTTCATGAGGTGACATGAGCAAACATGCGCCGGTCTAGGTGTACATGAGGTGTATAGCCTCAGACGATCAGGTACAAGGCCTTCTAGGCCAGGGGCGGTGTCACAGTGGTCCAGACCGCTGTCGTTCTAAGTTCTAGTGGTGTTCCGCCATGTTGGGAGTCTAGCAGAGCAGGGGCTCCTGTAGATGTTGCAGATGACTGTAACAAAGTCCCTTTTCATGTATGAAGAGATTGTATTTTTGTGATTGGCTGTAGGTCTTTTCTGCTTTTTCAGGTACTTCACACTTGCAGACAACGACAGAATAAATACTCTCATTTTTCCCTTTTCATTTGTTACAATGTTGTGACTTTCATGTTTTTTCTGTATACATACATATATATGATGAGTTTGAATTTTGAATGTCCTGATTTAATGTCCTACTTATATCACATGATCATTCTTGTTTTTAGCTTCTGTGTAATTCTGACGTATGAAATCATATTTTTTGGTAGAAGTTTCATTTGGTACCTGATGTCAACCCCTATATAAATGTATGTAATGAATCTAAAATTGATGAGCACTTCATCATTTCCATCTATATATCATAGGTGTGAAAGTTCTCCATGTAGAAGTTGATGCCAAGTACTTCAAAGGGATGCTAAATAAGCCTGACCTTCAATCAAATGCAGCCATTAATTGGTGGATTCAAGGAATACTTTTATTTGATTTCACACTCATTCATGTACCTGCCACCAAATTCAAAGGACCAGATGCATTATCAAGAAGAGGTTTAGAAGAAAGAGAAAGTATTGACTTGCAGGATGATTTATGGTTAGATAAGTTGGCACTATATAGTGGAATTTTCCAAGCTTGTTTCCAAGCCACAGTATCACCACAACGAAAAGCAATATCTCTTCCTATAGTATTTATGGGAACCAGTTTTCAGGAATAGAACCTAAAGGATGTTTACAAATTTCTGACTACCCTAGAGACACCGTCATTCAAAAGTATTTCAGCAAAGAAAAGGTTTCTGAAGAAAGTTGTCAAGTTCTTTGTACAGAATGGAAGAATGTATAAGAGAATGCAGGCTAGACCACCCCTATTGGTAATCTTTGATCTGGAAAAGTGTGCAACTATTCTGAATCAGGCACATAAAGAACTTGGACATAGAGGAGAAGCTGCAACATGGGAGACAATTCAGTTTAGGTTCTCCTGGCCCTACTTATTTTCAGATGTACAGCATCATGTACAATCATGTCACCCCTATCAGATATGAAGCACCACAAAAATGCACATTCCTATCACAGTATCTACCCCAGTTTCTCCTCTCGTCGTCCTCCGTTAGTCTTAGGATCGACTCCTATAGACTTCTCACCTCCACCTCTACCTCTGGTAGTCCTCCGCTGTTTCTTTTCTAGTTTGGACATCGTCTGGTGTAGAGACTGACATCTCTGTGGCCTCATAGAGAGCTAATTCTACAACGCCCTAAACACCTTCCAAACACAGTGCGACCCATATCCCATTTCAGCGCACTTGGCGCTTCGTCGGCCGCTCGCGCATTCAGGTGCTTCGGTCGCGCATCGGTGTATGTATCCTTGGTTCCGTTGCTCGTCCTCCATCCATCCATTCCATGTCCGTTTGGTTCGTCAGTGCGTATTCCTATCTTAATTCTCATGTATTCTGACATATCTCCGGCACTTGCGCACATATTCCGTATGTTTCGTCACGGACCCTTACTTACATATCATCATGTACTCGCTTCACTTTCTGGCTCGCTTTAGCGCTTGACAGCGCTTAACGATACTTAGAATATATATACTCATGCCTCAATGTATAATGATATCTTCTTCTTCCCGCACATCATTGGACTCTAAGTCTAAATCTCTGTCATATCCGCCGACCGACGCTAAGCGCCAGAACTCACATGAGCGCCAATCCGCATATTCTTATACACGAACATCGTCTTACTTGTTTCCCGACTTACTTAAGAGTTGCTGCGCTCCACCACCTGCACGTGCGCTTCGCTCTCACTCAGCGCGCGCCATCGCACTTGTCGCTCAGTAGCACTCCATAGCACTTTCGCTTATTGCGCTTCACTCATCGTCGCGCGCCCCACCAGGCTTATCCGACAGCCCGGTTCAGTGTTTCCCTCCACTATTATATATAGAGGAACCTTCTCAGTAGCAATCCCCTTGGGCTGACATTAGATTCGCGCACAGAGGACCATCTGAGTATATCTCATACCACCCACTTTCTATCATTCTACATTCCTCACCTACACCAGATTAGTCTTATCCCTCGTTCCTGAACGTCCGCCAGAATTCCCGCACATCGGACATCGGACTCCGGACTCGTCCGACAACCTTCGGACATTGTTCAACAGCCTTCGGAAGTTAGGGGCACGTACTCGGGTAAGGGGCGCAGTGCACAAACTGAAGCCAAGCCCTTTGGATTAGACCCTTGAGCACGTTCTTAACAGTATATTCAAACTCACACCTTACCGAGTATACTTACAACTATATTCATGGCACCGACAACCACTCAGACCAACCTCTGCGTGGCGGGCTTAGTAACCGCCCGATGTGACTCTACTCCCATAGTTGATGCATTCACTAGCTTCTCACAGTGTTGCGCTAGTGCACAGGGCGCTGCATCCAGCATCTCTCAACTCATGAATTGTCCACACCCAGAAACCCCAACTCGCACACCGGCCGGATTTCTACCGGAAAACAAAGATACTCCGGGCAGAGATCCGCTGGATGATGGGGGAGGTGACCCGGTGTGTGTGAGGAATGATAGCTAGATGAGAAGGGGTGAAAGGGGGAGAAAGGGTGAAGTGGGGTAAAACTCAAATAGACCTCTGGACACGAGTATAGTTTTGGCCCAAGGGGATTGCTACTGAGAACGATTCCTCTAAGTAAAATATGGAGGGGAAACTTAGAAACTGGTAAGAGTAACTGAGAATGGAAGAGCGTGCGACATTGCGCTTGACGCGATGCGACCGAGCCGCCAAAGGTGCGATACGATGTGCGACCGAGCCGCCGAAAGTTTGACGGAGCACGAAGATGCGGAGAAAAGCCGATGGTTTATATGAACGCACATCTAGCGGATATGCGAAGGAGATGTGATGCGACAATAAAGGGGGAGGAGAGTTCTGACAATAGATGCAATGAGCGATGTGTGAATGATAGCGCGACTGTTAATACAGCGTGCGATGTAGTCGGCCAAAGGTTTTTAGACTTAGAGTCTAAGTGTTGCATGCAAACGGATGATAATTTCGATAGCGGGAAAAGAAGAGATACATGAAAGTTCCTAAGTCTAAAGTATATATGGTAGTGTGCGTAGCGCTGTTCGGAACCGAGAAGATAACGGTAATACATATTAAGGGTCTATAATGCAAGTAACGAAACATACACGATATCACCTTCGGGAATATAATCAGTCTAATGCGAATGAGATAAAATACACACCAATGGACAAGCGGAGGACATGGATAGGATGGGGGAAGGACATGCGATGGAACCGACGAAAAGCGGATGCGAACTGAAGTGCGCGTGTGAGCCGCGGCCGTCGGCCGACGATAGGAGGGATGCGCGCCGTGGTAGTGATAGCGCATGCTGCGCTAGAACCTGAGGGACACTGCAAAAATAGCCTCTATGAGGCTACAAGGACTATGAGTCCTACACCGGACAATGAACCTCCAGAAGACCTGACTGACGATGAAAACAAAGGTCTCAGTCCACAAGACCTGGTCTTCCTCCGCCTTTCTCAGGCAATCAATAACCTGGTGCATAACAACCGCCAGTCCGCCATCCCTGACGACTCTAAAATCAAAGTCCAAGAACTGGACACCTTCAATGGCACTGAGCCCCGGAAGCTCCGGGTGTTCTTTGTCCAATGTGAGCTTAACTTCCAAGCTAAGCCACAGTCTTTCCACACCAGCCGCACCAAGGTCAACTTCATGCAGTCATACCTCAAGGGCATGGCTCTTGAATGGTTTGAGCCGGACCTCCTTTCGGATGATCTCACAGATCGTCCAGACTGGATGGATGACTACTCCGAGTTCATGTTAGAACTCCAAACTAACTTCGGACCTCATGACCCGGTCAGAGATGCGGAAATGCAGCTGGAACAGCTCTATATGCGCGACAGACAGCGCATCAACAAGTATGTTGTAGAGTTCCAACGGCTAGCTTCCCAAGTCCGAGGTTGGGGCGACAGAGCTTTGCACCGTCAGTTCTACAATGGACTTCCGGCTTGCATCAAAGACGAAATCAGTTGTCAAGGAAAACCCACCACTCTTTCCCAATACAAAACTCTCGCCCAGACTATCGACGCTCGATACTGGGAACGCAAGGGAGAAGTCTCCCGCGAAACCAAACCCTCCGCATCCACCCCTCCTGCTAAGCAGTCAGCTTCCACCTCCAACCGGAAAGAATACTCCGGCGGAAAATCCGGAAACACTTCGGCTTCCTCCTCCGCCAAACTTCCGGACTTGATGTCCAAGCTCGGAAAAGATGGTAAACTCACCTCCAAGGAGCGCCAGAGGTGCATGGAAAAGAAGCTCTGCCTCTTCTGCGGCGGACCCGGTCATACTGCCCGGGACTGCCTAAAGTCCACTTCCTGTGCAGCCAAAGGTCGTGCCAGCACAGTGACTCCGGAAGCCAAACCGTAGGTCTCGGAAGAGACAAAAAATTAGTCCACAACCCTCTTGACTCCGCGTGGGATGAGGGTTGTGTTGACTCAACCCTTGCAATGGAGCTATGCCTCAATGCTATTTCCTTTTCCGATCCGAACTCTCTAGTACCATATGTTTCCATTTCTACTTTTCCCAATATCTCTCCATTCCCGGCTCTTGTAGATTGTGGTTCCTCTCATTGTTTTATAGAAAGCAAACTAATCCGAGAAAATAACATTCCGACCTATGCAATCCCTCCGCTTCTGCTCCATCTGTTTCATGGTACTTCTAATGCCACTATTACTGAGGCAGTAGATTTACCGATCTGTTTTCCGACTGGTGTGGTTACCTCCGAAACATTTTATGTTACTCCGTTGGACTCATCCTGTTCCATCGTTCTAGGATATAGCTGGCTCACCCAACACAATCTGTTGATTGACTGGGTAAAGGGCAGCATTGATTTCCGTCTGATTCCTCATGGAGTGCCTTCACCCCCTCCGACCTCATTTCCGCCAGCTCCAGTGGAAACCCCTTCCACAACTCTGCCGAGTCCCTCTGCTAATAGCGCTGTTCCCAATATTTCCCTAATCAATGCAGTTGCCTTTTGCTGGGCCTGCAAATTAGAGGGATCGGTCCAGTTCAGTATTTTCATCCGACCCACCGGTGTCAATCTCTGCTCCGCTACACTCTCCTCCGAACCTCTGAACCTATCTGGAATCCCTTCGGAATATCACGAGTATGCAGATGTCTTTGATAAGGGCAAAGCCAGACAGCTCCCTCCCCATCGTCCCTATGATCTTAAGATCGATTTGGAAGAAGGAGCAGCTCTGCCCCTTGGCACCATTTATTCCCTTTCTCCGGTTGAGCTTGCAGCTCTTCGCAAATTCCTAGATGAGAATATTGTGACCGGACTTCTCCGTTCCTCATCCTCTCCACACGGAGCCCCTGTCCTGTTCGTCAAAAAGAAGGACGGCTCCCTACGTCTCTGTGTAGATTTCCGAGGCCTCAATAAAATCACAAAGAAAGACCGCTACCCGCTTCCCCTCATTTCCAACCTCCTCGATTCTCCGAGCCGCGCTAAAGTTTACACTAAAATCGACCTCCGGTCCGCTTACCATCTAGTCCAGATGGCGGAAGGAGACAAGTGGAAAACTGCTTTCCAAATGCACTACGGCTCGTATGAATGGTTGGTTATGCCCGAGGGTCTCACCAATGCTCCAGCGGCTTTCCAGTGTTTTGTCAATACCATCTTCACCGATATGCTTGACATATGTGTTATTGTGTACCTCGACGACATCCTCATTTATTCCGCAGACCTTGCATCCCATAAACAACACGTCCTTGAAGTCCTCCGACACCTCCGGAAGCATCGGCTATATGCTAAACCGGAAAAGTGCGAATTCCATTCCGACTCGGTTGAATACCTCAGTTACCTCCTATCTCCAGCCGGCCTTACCATGTCCTCCGACAAAGTCCAGACTATCTGTGACTGGCCGGAACCCTGGAAGGTTAAGGATATTCAATTGTTCCTCAGATTCGCCAATTTCTATCGTCGCTTCATCTTTAACTACTCAGATATCGTAGTTCTGCTTACACGGCTCACTTGCAAGGATGCTCCCTGGAATTTCTCCGAGGATTGCTGGAAATCTTTTGAAACTCTCAAGAAAGCCTTCACTACCGCTCCGGTGCTTATGCACTGGATGCCGGATGTTCCTATCATCATTGAGACGGACACTTTTGACTATGCTATCGCCGGGATACTTTCTATAGTATGTCTGGATCAGGAGCTCAGCCCGGTTGCCTTTTACTCCCGAACCCTTTCGGCTCTGGAACTCAACTATGACACTCATGATAAGGAACTTTTAGCCATCTACGAAGCTTTCCGGTCCTGGCGACACTACCTTGAAGGCTCTGCCAAGCCAATAGATGTCGTCACGGACCACAAAAACCTTGAGTACTTCGCTACCACAAAACTCCTCACCCACCGACAGGCCCGCTGGTCGGAATACCTACATCAGTTTAACCTCGTTATCCGATTCTGACCTGGAAAACTCGGAGCAAAGCCCGACTGCCTGACTAGACATTGGGACGTTGTAGCACTCGAGCTCGTGCTAGGCTCGTATTCACTGATTTCCCGATACATGTTCAATGCCCGTCACTTTCTAAATGTAACCTGCACAACCCGACGCAAACCCGACACTTTGACAAGCAGACCCGACATTTTGGCCGCATCGGACCCGATATTTTCCCGTGCTCGTGCCCTATCCGTGTCCTGTCCCATCTTGCTAGCCCCACTAGGTGAGTAGTTGATTATTTCACACATTACTCACGTCGTAGCAAGCACTATTACATGTTTTCCCATCATCCGCAGCGCCTCATGTTAGTTTACATGTACTTCGGACCCAAAATCGTCGGCCACTACTTTCGCCTATAGGGTTCCGGATTTCTACGTACTTATATATATATTGGACTGACTACGAGTATTTTCATTATCCAAGTAGTAGGGAGCCGTTCCCCAATACTTAGTGGTCAAACCCAATATTTCATAGTTCTTAGTTGACATTGTGAATATTACCGCTCTTTCTATCCAAAATACCCGTTGTTATCATATATCCGCATACCGCTCGCTTTCCCGACGTTCGCTATCGCCCTTTCTGCTAACCCGCTAAACCCGCACCCAAAACCCGCTAACCCGAAACCTGAAAACGTCGGACCTGATGCTTTGGCATCGGACATCGTAGATATACCTTCGGACTTTGTTTCCCGCGCTCGGACTTTTGACCGTTTTATCATTTCACTAACTACAGACCAATCCAATAGCTAACCCCTCGGGTTGAACGCACTTGTCTTGCAAGTATAAGCAGACTAGGCTGTGCACGACCACAACATTTTTATATTGCTGGCTACTTACTTTGTGTAGTGCCCAGCAATTGTTGTATCTCTACAATGTCTACCCCAAAGAGGGGGATAAGGACTACGCTCAAGTTAATCCACACAACCTCCGGCCGATATTTACCACAGAACAGCTCGCTTCGTCCCTCCGGGCATCACACCTAGCAATTCCGGTGCTCCAGGCAGCTGTACTAATGGATGTCGAGCAACTTCATAAGGACATTCTGTCCGCCCTCCCCCATGACCCTATCGCTTCCAGTCATCTTCCGGATCCGTCAGACCCGAGATGGACAGTGGATGAAAGTGGTTTCCTCCATTGTGACAACCGTATATACATTCCAGAATCCAATGACCTCCATCTCCAAGTACTCCGGAATACACACGACCACCCCCTATCCGGACATTTCGGTCAGAACCGGATTCTGGAAATCATCCGTCAGGAATATACTTGGTCCGGAATCCGCACATATGTCAAGGACTATGTCAAGTCTTGTACAACCTGCGCCCGAGCCAAAGTTCCGAGACACAAACCATATGGACTGTTGAAACAACTCCCCATCCCCGAAAAGCCGTGGAATTCTATATCCATGGACTTCATCGAACAACTCCCCGATTCCTCCGGCTTCACCACCATCCTGGTAGTCATAGATCGACTATCCAAGCAATCCATATTCATCCCAACCTACGACACCATCACCTCTCCAGACCTCACCCGGTTATTTCTTCTCCACATGTTTTCCAAGCACGGAGTCCTGTCCCATGTCACTTCCGATCGCAGTACAGAATTTGTTTCTCACTTCTTCCGGTCACTCGGAAAAGCACTTGACATGATCCTCCACTTCACTTCCGGATATCATCCGGAAGGCGACGGACAAACCGAGTGAGCTAACCAAACCCTAGAACAATACCTCCAGATCTACTGCAACTATCAGCAGGATAATTGGTTGGAACTGTTACCCTTGGCCGAGTTTGCTTACAACAATGCTCCGAGTGCTACCACCGGAGTTTTACCATTCTTCGCCAATAAGGGTTATCACCCGAACATTTCCATACATCCGGAGCGTGATCTCTCCTCCGCCTGTGCCCGGGATTATGCTATAGATCTGGATGAGCTTCATCAATTCCTCTGAGAAGAAATGTCCCATGCCCAAGAACGATATCAGGGACCCACAGATGCTAGACGGAAACCCGCTCTGGACTTCAAAGTCGGAGATCAAGTCTTCATCAAAGCAAAATATTTCCGCTCGACCTGACCATCAAAAAAGCTCTCGGAAAAGAATCTTGGACCATTCAACATCATCACTTGTCCCGGCACCCACTCCTTCACCATCCATCTTCTGGACGCTATGTGATCCGTCCACCCTGTATTCCATGTCTCTCAACTAGAACCCGCAACTCCGAACACCATTCCCAATTGTATCCAACCTCCTCCACCTCCGGTACTAGTTGACGGAGAACCGGAATATGAAATTTCCAAAATCCTGGACTCCAAGATCGACCGCCAGAGACGTCAATGCCAACTACTGTACTTAGTACATTGGGCCGGATATGAGGGAACGGACGAAGAAACTTCCTGGATACTTGCCACTGAACTCGGAAATGCACCAGAACTTCTATCGGATTTCCATTCAGCATATCCAGACAAGCCGGGACCAACTTCTAGCAATGAGTAAGAAATGACATGCATATATGTACATTAGGGGCGTCCAGATTTCTGGACTCCGGATCCCATAACTTAGGGGTCCATTTCCACATCTCCGCCGGATCCGCCAGCCTCCTTTTCTGCCCCCTCAGCATTTTCCTCCTCCGGAGTTCCCTCCACATTCATCCAGAATCTGCCCCTCAGACCCTCTAAGAAAAGGTTCTGGAACTCCCTCTGCTCCTCCATGAACCAGACCATGGTTTCACTCACCCGGTCCATCGCAGCCCTACTTCCTTCCACTGCTGCAACACCTCTCTCCATCAGCCCGTTGGTCCGGGCCAGTTCCGCCACAATGTTGTTGGCGGCTGCGACCCAGGCCTGGTCATCATACTCTGTCCAGTCTTGATCCTCCCCAATGACCGTCCGGGGATTGGAAACTATTTCCACGTCTTTGTCGATGTCCTCCGGACTCCGCTGACATCTCTTGCCCTTGCCCTTGGGGGATGGAGATCCTTCTGGACGTGCGCGTTTCTTGCCTTTGCCTTTGCCGGCCAGTGCTTTGACAGGCGTATTTCCGCCGACGCACTTTTCCTTGGACGTGCGGCATTGATCACAGGTCCGGATCTTTCGGAAAAATCAATAAACCTCCGGATCCGGACAAAACAGAAACTCACTCTAGGTGTCTTAGACGCTACTGCCCAGGTGCAAGTCTTGCGCCTAAGGACGCACATCTCACACGCAACCTCCGGATCCGCCAGACCGGAGGACTACATCATAAACCTCCAGAAATCACAAAACACTGCATGTAAACTTACCTCCGACGCAGCATCCGCCATACGTTCACGCTTGTGTTCTACCAACCTCTTGCATGTCTCCTCAATATCTTTCCGCTTCTGTCCCTCCATACATTTCTGTTCCTCTTCCGCCCCCTTGTGCTTCCATTCCTCTTCCTCCGCCTCGAGTCTTGCCATTTCGGCCGCTATTTCTGCTTGTCTCTCTTGAAGGAGCTGCCGGGCGGATTTCTTGTTGCCGGAAGTGGAGTTAGACATGTTAAGCAGTAATAGGAGTTAGGGGGAAAGTTTTAGACGTCTCATGGGCGCCCCGGCCTACTTATATGTCCAGTTCTATTTTTACAAGCTCTGCCCATCATCTAGCATTCATCAAACTCCGGACCTGACTTCCAAATCAGAAGCCTCGTGGGCTCAGCCCTAAGAGGGGATACTGTCATATCCCACGTTCCGGACCCAGACCTATCACACACATCATTTCCGGATTTCTGGATCTGGCTGACTTCTATCTATCATCCGGATCCGACCTGTGTCTATCTTCCATGCCTTATCCCTTTGTATGTTCCTTCTCCAGTTAGACTATACTCCTTTTCTGTACCTCAGTTCATTTCTGCCTTTATTTTCCTATGTTCTCATTTCCGATAGACTAGTGTTTGACTTTTCTATACGCTCCATCCACAGCCTCGCATAGCTTCAGACTGCACTGACTGATTCTCCGTTAAGTTCTCAGTAGTATATAAACCCTGTAGAATCTTTGTACTTCCTCAGTTTGAATATTATCTTAGACTCTGCTCATTACCTCCTCCGTCCAACTTGAGTTTCTCCTCTCGTCATCCTCCGTTAGTCATAGGATTGACTCCTATAGACTTCTCACCTCTGCCTCTACCTCTGGTAGTCCTCCGCTGTTTCTTTCTAGTTCGGACATCATCCGGATTAGTCTTATCCCTCGTTCCCAAATGTCCGCCGGAATTCCCACGCATCGGACATCGGACTCTGGACTCGTCCGACAACCTTCGGACATTGTTCGACAGCCTTCGGAAGTTAGGGGCATGTACTTGGGTAAGGGGCGCAGCGCACGAGCTGAAGCCAAGCCCTTTGGATTAGACCCTTGAGCACGTTCTTAACACTAGCCCAAGTCGATGTGCCTTGAATCTCAAGGCTTCTGAAGAGGAGAAGTCTACTAGTCTCTTCAAGTATTTCCCAACTGTAACATGAGAGGATTATCTCAAGACCACTTGGGTTCCTTTCTCTTGGGAACTGGAGAACAATAAGCGAGATGCTGATAGGCTTCATGTTGAAGCATTTGAACGGGATTTCTGCCGGCGTGAAGGCAACAGGAAATGCAAACAGAGGCAGCACACACATGAAAAGGCCAAGAAGAGAATCTCAGAGATATGACTTGTCATCATCTATGAATCCAATGCACTCATGGCTTGACAACTAGGGTCATACCATAAATGATGTGCTCCATGATGTTGTTGTGCCTGTTATCATAAAGACAGATGTTGTGGAGGCATCTCGACCTTACCAGAAGATTCGAAGAGATGCAAGGGCATGTCAGTCTGCAGTTCAAGTTGGATGCAAGTGGAAGCATGAGGACACCCTTGCTGTTCATATCAATTGGCAGCATCCCTTACTATGGACCACCATTGTTGAGGCTGCTATTCATGTGGGGCATGCTATGTCCCCTTCAGAGATTGTGCAGGAGGTTCAGTGGATGGACTCATCACGATTTCACACTTTGACTTCCTAGGTTGTCAGTGCTTGGATTGACCGTTCAGATGACAAACCTGTATGGAATGCAGCAACACTTGCACGTGCCAAGAGACGAAGCCTCCCAATGTATCAAAACACCTGCAAAAATATTCTGTCTGATCATCCAGACATTGTCAAGCTCATTCTCAATGACCTTTGCTCTTTTCGCAGTGTTGGAGTTGCTTTAGACACACTTCGCTGCTGGGGCATTATCCTTGCATGGCTGCAGCATTCAATTCCCGAAATCTTCAAACATGTTGCAAAAGATGGCTTGCATTTCCACTGCACAGAGAATTGGGTCAAACAGTTCCTTGCAGACCATCTTAATTGGAGCTTCTGCAGAGCAACTCATGCTGCACAGAAACTTCCACCCAATGTTGAACAAGTGCTCCTTGACCAATTCCTCCATCTTGCTTTAACAATTCGTGATTGTGCAATTTTTGATGCCATATTTCTGGTTAATATTGACCAGACCAATATCATCTACCAGCCATCCAATACATCTATGTTTGAAGTTACTGGTTCTAAGCAAGTTGCAGTTCTTGGACAAGAAGAAAAAAGGGCATTCACCATCGTCAATGGCATCTGCACAAAGGGTCATGTCCTTCCACTGCAACTCATCTACGAAGGGAAATCATCATGTTCACTTCCATCAAAGTCTACGTCTACTCCACAGTACAAGAAAGCAATGCAGCTAAAATTCAAGATCTCGTACTCAAACACACACACATATTGGTCCACCTTTGACCTGATGTATGAGTATGTTACTGACATCTTGGTTCCCTACTGGAAGGAGCAAAAGAGGCTTCTTAGTGCTCTGGCCAACCAGGAGTGCAATTTACAGCTTAATGTATAGAGTGTGCACCGCTCAGTCTAATTCTGTACATGGCTGGATAAGACTTACGCATGGATCAAGTACTGGTTTGTTCCTGGTGGCTGTACTGGTGTTGGACAATCTTGTGATGTTGGCATACAATGTCCATTCAAGCTTGCCATCAAATGAGCACAGCACGCTGATATTGTCAATGAGTCTCTTGCTCTACTTGCAAATGACAATTCCAATTCACCTTCACTCATCCGACTCGATACCAAAATGGGTACACTTCGAGACTGCTCATTACAGTGGGTCATTGATGGATATCATGCAGTAAACAAGCCAGAGCTCATGACACAGGTTCGAGTGCAGATTTTTTTGTGATTGACTATGTCACTGACATTCTTTAAGGCATTCTTCATGTGCAAGGCTGGGAGGGATTTTAATCTTTCGTTTCCAAGTCTCACAAGCCTCAAAGTATTACAACTATTGAGCAAAGTTCAGAGGAGTGACCCTGCTGGGTAGGACAGAATTGCAACAGTGCAGTATAAGTTGAGAGCTATTGATGCTAAGGTGGTAACAGAGGATGACATCAGCAAACCACAAGTTTCATCACAGGTATCATAGGCTGTACAAGGTGCCACAAGGTGTCACAAGACACCACAGGTCTCACAAACTTCACAGACCTATATATGTAATAAATATCACACTATCAATGCTACTGATGTCTACAGATAATAACTAACATAAATATGTGAATGTTACCAAGTATTGTCTCTCTTGCTCACTATAATCTGACTAAGCCTGTATAGCTTGTACAGCTTGTACAATTTGTACAAGCTATACATGCTGTGCAGAGACTCACTGAAATTACTAATTTTCTGACCTTATTCTAGTCTCTATTATCCTTAGCCTATTATATGTTGTTCAACCTGTAATAATTGACAATATAGTTGAGGTAATCTTTATTGTACAAAATATAATGACTCTGAGTAAAATAGGACATACATCAGTTATTACTATTCAATTACAATTATATTAAGATACTATAGTGGAACTTATGTAGTAGTAAATAGAGTGGTAGTGTTGTGGGGTAATTGAATGGACTTGACTTAGTGAAATTTTCGCATTTTGTCATGTGACATTGCTTTGGTATATATTGCTATTATTGCTGTATTATATATATGGCCTGGTGGCTGAGTGGTAATAATGATGTGCTTATAATTGCTTCAGGTGTAGGTTCAATTCCTGCCAATTGCAAAATATAATGTGTGAAATGATCATGTGATGTAACATGTAATAAGTTGGAGTCACATTTCTTTTGGCATTTGTCCTTCAAAACCCACAAGCTGTACAAGGTGTACAAGGTATCTTGTACAGCCTGTATGCCTTGTCACAGGCCTGTGCAAGGCCCACTTAGCTGTAGGTTCTGTGAGTCTGTACAAACTTGTACAGGTACCCACTGGTTTGCTGATGGATGGTGATGAATCTCCCTTTGATGAAACTGACAGCGGTCTTGATGCCAGTGATGTGCCTCTGGACACATTAACTGACTATTTGGCTTTGGAGGGGTTACAGACCTCTCCCAATGGTTGCATGTTGAATGTCACCAATGGCAGTCTCAGTGTCTCTGCAACACAATCCAAAGTCTATGATATTGGAGAGGGTCATATTGATGGCGAACTTGGTAGCATTCCAAAGGTAGATTGTGCACACAGAAAGTGTAGACAGATTGCAAATATGATGTACACCGACTTTTGGTCTCATTGAGGCGCTGTATATGTTTTTTTATCAAATTTACTGCATGTCATGATTTAGCTTCAGTTACGAAAAATCAGTATGACGGTCACATTGAATAGCTTCAATTCATGGCGGCTTGTGATGCGTGACAAAGTTAGTGTTGTATCTCTACAGTATGTGTGGTCTAAAGTTGGCTGGCGGTCTTTCCCATGCAAAAATTATTTTGACCCCTGGACTGTGCTCAATACATTTCATTTTGGACCCTATACACTTGGGGAAAGACCACACAAACATGGCCAGACCACCTGAAAAGTACCCCTTAAGTGAAAACCTCTATATGTATGATACAACCTATTGTAACAGTGGTTAACCACCAATCCCCGACTCCACCCAGCTGTATCAGTACCCCCAGCACATGTCTCACCTCATCTCAACTACTCAGCTCAGAACTGCGGTCATATTGAAAGCAAACCATATACATTCAAACAACTAATTTATTAACATAAGGCACAACTGTCATCATGAAACAGCTGTGGAGTGCGAAGAACCAAACAAAGAGAACAAACTACTAAGTCCACAGATTTCTGACCATGAAAATCCATCAGCCTACATCACACATCAAAGGTAGAAGTGCGACAATGTAACACATAATCATCAAGATAAGTTCGAGCATCGAAGAAACAATTTTACAGGAAGTTAAGAGTCTGAAAAAAGTGGAAACAGGTGAAGTCAAATATTCCATGATGTTTGAAAAAGACTCACTTGAAGGTCGTCAATCTCTCAGTTGTTCAATCCTCAATGTCCATCATATGCTTCGGATCTTCCATACTTCCATACAAGTCATCCTCCTCCTCCTCCTCCTCATGAACCTCCTCACCTGCACTGTCAGCTGCATCATCCACGTGGACTGGTTTCTTGCTTGGCCCACTATCTCCTGCTTCGTCAATAGCTTTGCACTTTCCTTTACAAAGATCGGCAAAAGTGGTGGTGGTGATGGATGCATCAGGCAGTACCTGCATTGATTTCAACATGACCTGATAGATACATGAGCCATTCTTATTATCCATATGAGATCCTTTGTCTCCTTTGTTGAGAGGTCAGATATTCCATCTATGAAACTATTTAAGCAAACAAACGCGCCAGAACTTTCGACAGTCTTACAATTTGAGATATACCTCCACAGAGATGATATCGCCGGTGTGAAGTTTCTCCCCTTAATGTTCGGGCAAAATGATATTGCCTTGTCCATCACAGACATCTGGGGCCACAATCTTAGTATCACACAGATTGAACTGTGCAATAAATCCAGTGTAAAGGCCCAGGGGATCAGGCAAATCAGACAGGTGTTGATGACCTGCGCTGTTGTGAGCAAGCCAACAGTGGTAAATGATATGCATAACATCGCACCATTCATTTGAGTAGAACCCTCCCCATCATTGCCTGACCCCCCACCTGCCATTGCAGCAGCTCTAGCATTGGCTGTTCAGTGAGCAGAAGTGTTAGTGTGATCTCAGAACATAAAATATCACAACTCACAGGGACTATGCATCATGTCACTTTCTATGGGAAAGGAAGTGTTAATGTTTGGCAACTCGGAGGCAAGGTAGAACTGCAAAACCTACTTCCGATGTCCATCCTCTTCAAGCGAGGCACCGAGGCATGCGACGGATCAGGGATGTCTTCCAGCAAAGGGATTGACATCACGATGATAGTGAAACACTGATTCTCGCCATGGGGATATTGACACCAGAAAGGCACATCCTTGGGGTAAGCATTCTTATCGAGAACTAGTAAGAAATATAAGCAATCGGAAGTATGTATGTATGAAGCAGGGCAGTGCTTACATGCATTCCTAGCCTCCTCCACCTCACCAAATAGGACATTCAACATGTCAAGGGTGTTACCACTGCATTTGATGGCTTCCATTGGATACTTGTCAGTGGCCATGGCATCTAGAGGCCGAAGTTCAAACTGGGCCCACATCTTTTTCAATGCAGCAAGGTCAAGCTGCGACATAAGTTGTCAGAAATTCTGTGGCACGTGCCCAAGCAAAGTCACTTACACCAGTTCGAGGAAGATTGAAGTATGGACCTGTCCAATTATATTGACTATTGAGGTCCAGTGTTGCGGGAAATTTAAATGTGAAGACCTTACCCCCTGCATCGACCCAGTAGTCTGCATTATCGGACATAACATGCAGTGGACGAGGATTATTGCTGACAGGCACACTTGCCAAGATATTTGGTGTGGCTGCCCATGGGGCAGTCGACAACACATACAAAGACATTCACAAAGGAGTCTTTGGATGTTGAGGGTCCAATTGAATCTGGCTATCATGCTCAGTGTCATTGCTCATGATGGAACCTGGAGAAGAGGTAATACAAAGAATAAACAAACTGATGGTCAAGTGTTTGCTTTTATAGATGACACATCGCAGTGATCACCTTCAAAAACAGTCAAACAATGAATGACTGACATCAGTCACTGGAACCAGGCCCCAAGACATATGAAGGCATCCATCTATAGAGATTTGAAACTTGTTGTCAAAGCAGTGGGAATCAAGTGAACAAGGAAAAGACACAAACATTTCAAAGGGCAGCGTCACGAGACTGAAGACACAATTTGGCCGCATTAACATGTAGAACGGACGGCCAACATCACGAGAGAGAAGACAAAAATACTTGAACTGCGACCATCCAAACTCTGGATGCATGGCAGATCATTGAGACTGCCTGGAATGAGCACAGGAAAGCCATTGTTCAGTCTGCCGTCTTAATGCCAGAGATTGTCTTCGGCCACTATGTTCGCAGAGAAGTGGTAGTCTTGCAAATAAATAATGGCCTTCAACTGATAATGCAGACTGCCGCACTCACTCTTGAGAACTAAGGCACTGTTGATCTTGACATCGTTTCCTGCAGGCAAAGAGCTTCCAGAGTGATCTTGTTTGAAAAACAAGACAGGTGGAGCATATTCCAGTATCAATCTGTATCATGTTTGATCACTGCCATCACAAAGTCGAGCATCCTTGTGTCTTTGTCGCATCAGCATATATTTCATCCAATTATGGAGCCACTCTGTGAGACACACCTGTGCACCTGTAGAATTTGATGACAATGGCAGCTGACCAAACTGAGTTGAGAGATGAAGTCTTCGTGACATGCCAGGCAAAAGATCTGATGAAATGCTCCGGATACTTGCTGGAAACAGACACTCCAAGATTGCTGAAGCTGAGGCACCAACTTGACCATGCTGTGGAAAACATCTTGCATCACGACGTGTCAAGAGGTCTCAAAGAAGCTCTTGTCCAAGGTCAAATCTTTCCAGTGAAAAAACACTTTGTTCGCTGAGTAAAATGTCACTGTAAATGTCAATGAGGGCATCAGTGATGTCATCTAAGTGGAGCCAATTCGCTCTCAGATGATCTGGAGTTTCATGATAAAGATGGAACAAAACCAAGAAAACTGAATCATATGCACATGACCAGTTGGTCGCCAACCAACGACATCCGGCACTCAGATGTTTAGCTACCTGAGTATGTGATTGTGGTCCAATTGAAGGAAGTGCGAGATTGATTGGCTGTTTGTTGACAATGTCTTGTAAACTGTGCTGCACATTAACTTGAGACTGTCCAGTAGCATTTGAGGCCAAAATTTCTGGTGAGTCATGTTTGGCCTGCTTTGCTTTCATTCGTTGGTGTGAAACCTTGCACTGTGCTTTTCGCTTTGATGCCATTGCGGTTCCAGACTTCAATCGCTTCCTTGACCTTGTTTCCTCCTGAGAGATATCATTCTCAAGTCCCCACTTAGACCCATGTGCTTTGTTCTCTTTCTTGTCATCTTCAAACCTTGGTCTGAGTGCGCAACCCATGCACATATCAGCCTCTGCATCAGGCACGGAACCGTCTGACTTGTCAAATAACCAAATCTCACAAGGGTATTGTGCTCAAGTGCTTCAAACCGTTTGACTTCATTCATCAGTGACACCAGCAAGGGTTTGTTCAGCTCATCGAGAGTGACAGGACGAACAATACACAGACCTTCATGAGAGCATGCACGAGATGCTGCTACATATGCACCAAAACCACCTTCGTGCAAATTGACTAATACAGTGAGTGGGCAATGTCTTGCCTTGAGCTGAGTGTCCAGTCACTGCAAAGGCAGGTTGAATGGGCAGCTGGTAGCGCGTGATATGCAATTTATCTCCCAGACCATCATCACTTCTCAGTATCGTGGTGAAGGAACAACTGCTGGGCTGAATTGGAAACAATCTGTTACAAGTAACATTGGTCACGTGGCCCCCCTATCATTTTCCCTTCGTCCTCGCCCTCACCATCTACCGGCTCGTCCTCCTTTACCGACTTTCCATTGACCGGATCCTCGGGACCGTTCCCATCCCTCGCATCGTCCGCCTCTATGCACGTGCACACACGTTCCTCCCCTGATTCGACCACCAATGTGGTCCCGCACCTATGACTCGGTCTGACTCATGCCACCAATGTGGCTTTCCCTTTCTGTTCCTTCTGACTGCGGATTCCCACACGTTGTATTCTTACCGTTGGTCCGTTCCAACATTTCTCAGTCTCATTCCACATTCGACCATCCATCACTAATCCGGCTCTGTTGCCAACACACCTATACCATTCTCGTTTCCCCTTTACCCTTACCTACTGTGCGGTAGCCTTGCCCTTAACCCTCTCCACTTAGTATAAGTAGTCGGTCACCCTGTACTAGATTCTCTAACTTGAATCTACTCAATCTTCCCTGGAACATACTTCCCTCTGAACGCCCCTTTGGCTTCAGTCTCTAGTATCTTTTCTTAGTGGCTCATCGCGACTAAGTCTACCTTGATCGACCTCATCGTTCAGACAAGACTGTCCTTACCTTGAGCGACTTCAAAGACATCCGTCTTAGAAGTCACATGACACGCGCGCACTGTGATCACTGCCGACTCGTCGTCGCCAGTCTCACTTGCTATACCGGATCCTTCTGGTTACGTCACGAACGTTAGCAGACGACGCCCCTCTTAGGGCTCCGCATAACAGATCTATTTGAGTGCGTAACACAATCCCTTCGACAAACTGGACAGGTGCACCTTGCTATGTGCAAACTCAACAAAAACACATGTGGCATAGGTAAATCCAGACGCGCAGACCTCAGTCTCTATCTTTCGCACAATGCCTTGACTACCGTTCGTGATGCCAAGGTCAGTCGAGATGTTCTGCAGACGCAAAATCACAGGCATCCCAATGCACAAGGGAATAAATGCTGGCAAGACACGCGCAGATGGAAGTGCAGATAAGTTTATATCGAGCAATTGTTGACGCTCATCCCTCGAGAGGTCATTTCCAGAGCATTTGTCCATTGCTGCACAGACCACGAGATCTTGTTCCCCACAAAAAGCCTCAGCCTTTTTGAAGTTCAAAGCCTCATGGACATCATTGGTGGCCACAATAGCAGCAGTGTCAATGTATTTTTGTTCACTCATGTCTACACCATCAGGCCTATCTAATGACTTCACAACCCAGCTGTTGAATAACTCGACATCTGAGTAGTTACACTCTCGCACTCGAAGCCTCACTACTGCCTCAGCATATTCTGGGTCACCTTTCATGCACTGCTGCTCATCAAGGTTGATGACTGTGTTGATTTTTTTCATGCTATGCAACCAAGTCTTTTCAAAATTCCCTTGTTTGTCTGGCCAGCATAAGATGAAATCGGAGAATAGAGTGGGCTGGCTCCGACCAGAGGATACTGGTAGAAATCTCCTGAATATATGAGTGTAATCCCTCCAAAGGGCATGTCGAACTTTTCCTTCACAAATCAAAGAACATGATCTATCTCCGCCAACAGCTGCAAACCAAGGAGAGATGTCCCGTCAACAAGAAGGTACTCCACATTCTTCCATTCATCATGCAAACGTGATCTGTTTTTCACACTGATACACACCGTATAATCCTAGGCACTCTCACCTGGGTCTCAGTTTCCTTTACCTCTGTTGTTGGCCTTGATTTATATACCCAAACCCTTGTGCACCGTCATCCCATCAATCAATGCAGCAGCAGAACCAGTAGGTGCCAGAAATCATATTATATGCCCGCACCGATAGTAATCCATCACAGACTGCACAGCTTTGACAACATGGGTCTTACCTGTCCCTCCAGGCCCTGTCATTAACATGATGCATTGCTCATTTGTTGCACCTGCTTGTTTGTTGACATGTTTGGTAATCTTCAGCTGTTTTTCTGAGCACTTCCTCAGGCTGCAAGAAGGTGTCCGGCATCATGGCAACCACATTGGTTTCTGTACTGGGGCAAGAAGAATCCAAAGGTGTGCACCCATCCTGACCACTCGCATCAATGAATGCAGTCTGATCTGTTGGCAGCTCTGCCACATGAGTCTGCGCATCTGGATTGAGCGCATTTATCCGTGCTGTGGCAATCACTGATTCCTGAAAATTAATTTCTTGCTTCCACATTTTCGACTGACATGCTGTACATTTGGGGATCAGCTCATGTTACTCGCATTCACCAGCCTCCATAGTGCTGCTTGGAGTTATCAAAGACTTTGACAACCACTTGCACTGCTGCATCTGAAGGATCATCTGTAACACATGCAGCCATGGACTAGCACCTTTTCCTGGAACATTGTCAACATCAATATCCATGTCATCATCAGTGAATTTGTTTCCTGCAGAACTCTTTGTCAGTGCCCTACTGCGTGCAGTCAATCAAGATTGTTTTTGCAGTCTATCAGCATCTCTTTCACCCTGACATTCATATATTGCCTCCCAGTTATCCATTACCTGCTGTGCATGATGTTAAAACATGTAATTCTGATAGGCGAGCGAGACATCTTTTGATTCATCTATTAATGGGACATCATCACTAAAAGGTTCGAAGTAAGCCAGGCAAAACAGCAACCATGATTTCATGTTTGTTGATTGAGGTATTGACACACCTACCACACGAGGGATGAGTTCATTTTTGCCATCTCCTCTATCCTCATTGGTGTGCTCGAGGAGTTCATGTGTATCAGACAGTGGATGTGATTCTTTCAATGGATGATGATGAAGCACACCTAAACACATCTCATAAGTGTTTTGGATCTTCTTACTCTTTGCCTTTGGCTGCAGCTTCACACATCGGCAGAATTCAAAGAAGTACATATCTGACAGACTGTCAGCACGGAAAACATAATGGTGCACCTGGTTCATCTCAACGAGCTTGCCATTTCTGTCTGTTGAGATATGCAGGTAGGTGTGTTCAACATCATCATCATCATCATCATCATCCACATTCACGGACCCATTAATCTTCTCTTTTACATATGCCAGAAGGGCTGATGACAACATAGGCACTGTCTTGTGTGATGGCATGCTGTCATCCATTCTGCGTATGTACCAAGCTGCTTGTTGTGCATGGATCTGTTGCTGATGGGTGAACTGAGAAAAGCATTTGTGCAACAGGTTCTTGGCTGATTGCGAGGGTGTATCACTCGAGGAGTCTGGCAGGCGGGCGACAGCTCAAGACAGAAGAGAGAGCATCTCATAAGTCTTCAGATCCATTTTAGTGATATAATCCGATATATAGAACATAGCTGCCTTTGCACCTTTGTCCAAGAGGATGCACTTGATGTCATGGTTATGATGACAAAATATGAGAATATATGGACTGTAGTAATTAACCCAAGCATCTCGACAAGCAAGGACAACTGAGTTTGTTTCTGCATCAAAGTAAGACATGTCTACAAGCTCATGTGGAAAGAGGAACCTACAACGATCCTCATTGCCATACTTGTGACATACAGCTCGACACTGATGGCATTGCAAGACCTCACCACATTTTTTTATTTCAGATGCGAACACACTATCCCAATCCTTCTGAACAATCCGCACTTCAACTTCATGAGCATCAACAGGTAACACCGGTGGAACTGGAGGCCGTTGCACACGGGGCTCGAAATTTGGTTCAAGAGGCTCTTCAACATCAGGTAGATGATGGAGAATGCTATCTTCGAAAAAGGCAAAAAACC
This sequence comes from Suillus discolor, assembly GCF_016758755.1. Lineage (NCBI taxonomy): Eukaryota > Fungi > Basidiomycota > Agaricomycetes > Boletales > Suillaceae > Suillus > Suillus discolor. The sequence goes on along the minus strand of NW_024541268.1, from coordinate 514,154 downwards.
AAGCTTGAAAATTGTCATCATCACGCAGCCGAGTATGCAGCTCAGAAGGATTGACACCACCTTGCAACCATATCAAAAAATGACCATGCAGACCCCCACATTCAGTGAATTCAGAAGTGCCATAAAATGCTTGCAAATGGCCAAAGATTCCCCCTCGCAATGTGGACCGACCAGCTTCAAAATCCCAGCCCAAGAGGTGTTGAAAGAGGCATTGCATAGAGAATGTGAAGAAATCCGAGGCTGCCACTGGATCTTGTGCCAGACGGATCGCACATTCCTGAGCAGATACCAAGTGGGGGAACCTATGAGAGAGATCGACAGTCTTATCTCCATACATTGCCTGAAAAATGGGACTGAGCACAACTCGGATTGAATGTGAAGAAAATATGAGGGAGCCCAAAGTAACTGTAGTAGCTGTGAATTTCACTCTGAATGTAAATTTTGGCAGCTTGGGAGCCAGGGATGCGAGCGGCGATGGTGTTTACTTTCTTGAGAAGGCTGAGGGTGTTCTTCTCATCTGCTCCCAAATCTGAAATCTTTGTCTCTTGTTCAAGTCTGATGGCAAGATGTTCTAGAATGGAAGAGGACACTTGAGTCAGTTCACAAGCAATGGAATGGAAGTGAGCCTTGCGAACAGTGAAAGAAGTGTAGAGGTGGGCCATCCGTCTCTGAATCATGTTTAAGATGACAAACAAAAAAGAGTGATGATAACGAAAAGATTTATCAGTCAAGTTGAAATAATAGTGAGCCTGTTGTTTGAAAGCCAAGCTGTCTGACGTTTCGTTGATTCAAACCCACCAATACCAAAAGGAAAAAGAGTCAGATAGATACCTGGCAGCAAGTCAGGATTCTTATACTCGCCGATAGCCTCTGAACCATGGTGAACAATCAAATCCAAATCAGATTCTGAACTGCTGGATGAATCTGATATGAGATTACGAAGAGCCGCAGCAGTGAAAGCATGACCAGAAAGTTGCACACATTCTGGATCTGACACCCCCATTTTCTCTAACAACAAAGAAGGCTGTTCGCCAGCATCTGTACCAGAAACAGTTGAAGATGACAGCAATTCAGCAGGATGTTCTGAGAAGCCTGCTGTCTCTTCCAAAAACACACGACGACCATCTTGTTCGTGATCCTGAACCACATGTTCCATCAAACCTGGAATCACATCATCAGCAGGATAGAGTTCGACAATTCTGGCATCTATTTCAACATCACAATACAAACGATTGTGTGCCTTCAGCCACAAAAGAAAGGACCATATTTTGGATTTTCACACTCGAAATGTTGTTTTGAGAGCAGATGGTTTGAGCTTACCAGGACCTATGAAAATGACGCTGAGAAAATCATTTATATCCGCGGGAGTGCGAGGCAGCACATTGGCTGTTGAGATGACATTCATCTCATGTGCACAGGTATTTCCATGGAAGACTTTTGGCTGTGCAGGATTGGAAGATTGAAAAAGACGAGTGACATGTGCAGAAATACAAAATCTTGCACACACTTTCTCCTCTGACCAGGTCAGATCAGAAAATTGAGTTGGCAGCAAACCACAGTAAAGATCATTAGCCAGAGCCAAACGTGGCATAGATTTATTAGTCAGACTCGAATGACATTCTGCACAGATGTTCATCACAGCATGTATGGTACCAATGTCGATAATACCAGACTTGTCCAGCATCAATCCATCGAGAAAATCCACACTGAACATGAATTCTGCACTAAGAGTTCGGATAATACAGGCAGTAATGAACTCATCCTTGATGCGAAGTACTTCCAATGTCAGCAAATCACCACCCACAGGACCAATATTCACTAGAGTACAATCCGATAATCTTTGCAAGCACACAGCACAGACTGGAGGCTCAATCCACACCAAGCCATGTACATAGTCTCGCGCACAATCTAAGGCCACTTGTTTGGTCACAATACATGGCCAATCCTGTGCATGGTCACTGACGATCTGCTGCCCCCAAAGTATACTTTCCATCTTGGCAGTCTGTCTCATTTCCTTGTGAAGTTCTGATTTCGAAAGCAACTCTTGGCTGAGTGAGTTCATGATGGGATCACCATACTCATATATCAGCACTTTCATGATGAAATTGTCGTCTGAAAAATGGTCTGAGGGCGCAATTTGATGATATGCGAGATATACATCAGCCACATGAACTGGACCACTGGCAACAAGAAATGCTGCGTGCCTGTGGAGGAAATCAACCACACTATTACAAGACTTTTGCAGAGATCTCTTGTTCAGCGAAGGGCGACAATCAGGAGGAAGGTGGGTGATAGATTCCATAAGATCATTGATGGACAGGCGACGTATCCATTTGACTAGTGTCTCGATCGGGAGTGACAACCAAGCTAAAGGAGGGGGCAGCGATGAATGATGCAAGGACAGCCTTAGTTGTAGTATTTGGCCAAACTAACATGGTTGGTGCAAGCAAGTATATATGCTATGCTAATGATATATGAACAGGTTGTATTATTTATGCAAGAGTACAATACTGAAAAACATTAAAAATGTCAAAAGTGAGATTTTCTATGTTTTTGTTCTTGTAGCAGGATCCTATGTGTGTCCTGGGCCAGATATATGATTAATCTACTCCAAATATACATAGAAATAGACCCCCCACCTCAATTAAGGTCCGGCCCTACAGGAAAATTTTTCACAGGGGGTGAACCACCAGGAGAGGAGGGGCACACCATGCAACAGGGAATTGTCCAATGATCCTGGGCTACTGATACATTGTTCCTATTGTTGAATAGATGCTGGGAATCATTTTTCCAAGTCTATCCACCTAGAAATAATTAAATGGGAACATATTTTGTGTTTTCTTGCATATGTGCTATATCTATTGATACAGGACACTTCAGAGGGTCAAATAAAGATGGGAATCTACTCATATATGCTCATAAACATGTTCTGAATATTATAGAACACTTCCCCACCAAAGGGGCAAAAATGCGAAAGTGTTCTGTACCCTACCCTATGTTGAATTGCCCCTGGAGGAGAAGCAGTCACACAAACAAACAAAAAAAGCAGTCTATTATATTATATTATACATATATATACTAAACTACTACTTATATATAAAGGGGGAGCTATTGTGGTGTGGTGGTGAAGCTGCAATAATGTAGGGAGGGTGTGGGAATAATTAAAATTGTGGGGTGTACCATATTGGGTGACGTTTTGGGTGTTGTGGGGTAATTCCCATAGTAGGTGGCTAAAAATGCGAAAAATGCGGAGTGTGGGAATAATGTGGGGAGGCCCTGATATGAGGAACAATATATTTTTAAGTGTTCTGGGGAAATTCCCATGGGTGGCCAAAAATGCGAAATACATTGGGTGTTGTGAGGTTCCCACGGTAGGTGGTTGAAAATGCGAAAATGTGCAGCTGTGAGAATATTGTGCCAGATTGGGTCCCTGGCATAATCATGAAATGTGTCAATCAATCTGTGGCACCAACCATATTATTAGGTCAAACCTTACAACCAGGGGTGGCAAGGAGGAGTGCACTTCTGAGGATATGCCTGCGGGGGCGTCCTGACGAGTTTACCAATGTCATTGCCATAGATACAGTCAACATATGAACAAAACGAGTGGACACAAGTTGTCCCCTTGAAAGAATCGACACCCCCATCATGATTCATCAGCAGTGACCATCAATCTCGAGCGCGTGTGATCAATGTGATCCAGAATGCAATCTACATACCCGGATTTATTTTGGCGTATCTTCGAGGAATGATCTGCCAGGTGAGTAGCCAGTGATGAAAGGATACTTGAAACCAGTCCCTGCAGACGAACTTTGAGAATGTCAAGGGGTGTAAACAACCATAAAGGATTCTCATGCTGGTGTGTCAGTATGAGATCGCCAACAGAACGCATACACTGAGAATAAAACCTTTGCAATAATCCGCAGTGGTAATAACTGGCACGCTGGAAGGACGAAATTGAACAGTGTATTGCAACAGTACCTTGACAAATTATAATTGACATTCCATCATAAGCGACCACACCACCAAAGGGAGTCGAAGTGCAAGGACAGGCACGATAATGAGTTGACAACGATAATTTGAGCCATGCACAGAAATTTGTGGGACACGAGAATGAGGATGTGTGATATTCAGGATAATAGAGAGCATCATAATAATATGGATATTCAGAGACATCATGACATGTATCAAGAGGCAGACATAGTCGGCTATTGAGCACACGAGAAACTGTGCAAGGCTCTTTGACCAAGAAAACCCTGATATGATAATTAAAATCACTACAAGCAATATCACAATTCACGAACGTGATGCTCACATATTTTTGTACATGAGGTGGGAGATTAGTATCACAATTTGTGGCCAGCTCCGTCACTTGGTGGATTGAGGGAGATATGCAGATGGGTTCTCGAGATAAGGAAACAGCACTATTTAATGGCAAAAAACTAGTGAGACAAGACAATGGACAATGATGCGACATGGCAACCAAGAACCACTCAATAAGGTAATAAAAACCCACAAACTTTTTGACAGAGAACGGGTACGTTTACAAAACCCTCCTTTGGGAGTCAGGGAAGAGGTACCTCAGGTACCTGAAATGGGGTGACCAAAGTGTACCTTAACACTGGAAGCATGAAAGACTTTTTCAGCAAGAAAAATGTTGAAAAAATTGTAAAAAAGGTTTAAATACATCGAAATTAGTGATGTATTTAAACCTTTTTTACAATTTTTTCAACATTTCTTGCTGAAAAAGTCTTTCATGCTTCCAGTGTAAGTCAACGTCACCGTGATTCAAGTTCACACGCGTCACTCATGTGATCAAATTTCGAACCAAGGCAACCTCCTGGCTCCTGCTAAACAAACAAAATGAGTCTTAGAAAGAGGTACGTATATATTTCTTTGCTTGGATTCCCTAGCTTATTGTCTCTAGCAAACTCGACTTACTTGTTCGCGTCCGGTATTCAAATCCACTCCCCGCGCCTCCATGTCCGCCAAAACTAGTTGATATCCCCACAAATCCTTTGCGCTATGCGCAGCCAACTTTCATCAACGTGGTCACCAACGACACACCCCTCCCGATGATCGTCGACGCCGAATGCGGCATGCCTTTAGATCTTGGGCGGTGGGAATATCTTTGGGAAGAGAATGGCAACGATGATAGTACATGATTCTTTTTCAAGGGTAGTCTCATGATATTAATGTCCTACAGCACTGAATCCTGACCCGGATAACCTGCCTTCTCTTGACCCAAAAGACCGACTTCTTCTGGGTGATCCCTCAACATATGCTACACCCTACACCATACCCACAACATCAGGGACATCGACACCTCTCCCTCCACACGTACCTTGGCTCCGAAAAACGGAGTACCTTAGCCGCGAAGGCGTACAACGCACTTCGTCATCACACGAATCGTGCGCCGTTATTTTTATTGTATTTAACTCTAACAATTCCTGATTCATTATCCACAGAAAACAACTTCTGCAACCCATTAATGTCTCGCATGAGGCACAGCTTCAAACCATCGAAGCCGGCTTTGCCGCTTCTACGTCCCTCGATCTTTCCACACTTTCTCATCCCAACAAGACTGGTGTCACTGCTATCCAATCATACGACGTTCTCCCAGATGCCGACATCTGGGCGAACGCGTATGATTTATTTCGCTTCAATGAGCGCCCAGGCGAACGACCTATAGACACGGAGGACCCACGGCTGGACTGTGCGATTCTGCGTCCGATGGAGAGCGACGGTGACCACTTTTTAGCGTATTACCTAACGAAGGAGGACGCCGATGCCCTGGAATTTAAGGAGGAGCGGTTTGCACTGAAGAGCAGTGAGGAGAACAGGACAACGGCATTCCACTTCGTACGCGACTATGAAACCGTCAAAATCGAACAAGAAGTGCCCAATGAATTTTTACTTGTTCTCGACAATGGAGACGCAGGTGAGCGTGGGCCAGGCGCGTATTACAAGAATATCGAACGCAAAATGACACTCAAGAAGAAGCGAATGAATGTATGTAAATTCCTCCAAACTCTGCGCACCTCGCCCTTTCGTCCAATCCCTTGACTGCCTGATCACTAATAATTGTTCGGCAGCAAAACGACACCTATGCAGACAAATGGCAAGTTGTGCACATTTCGCACGTGGCTATGAGTAGCGACGAACTCGAGGAGCGTAATGAGGCTCTCGCGGAGGTCGTAGATCCACTATACCTCTTTTCGCGCGACGCTGAGGGTGAGGTAGATGCGGATGGTGAAGTGGATATTGGGGGGATAGAGATAGGTACAGAAGGAGATGCAGAAGGAGATGGGGGAATCATGGCAGAAATATTTTAATTTCGTACGTCATCTCGGTCATACATCCATCGCGTAGGACGCACTGCCTGCGTTGCACTCTGATCGATTATACTTCTGCGTTGCTAATGTACTGCACAGGCCCATTTTGAGGACACCCTCGGTCTCGAATACCTACGCCATGACAAACCTCTACATCCCACCAGGGTCCAAGCATATATGAAACATGTACCAAAAATATTTGCTTCCTCGTCTAGTTTCAGCTTCAATTATCGAAGCCGAAGAGTCCCAAGTTGGTTTTGTCCCTTTCAAAAAGTCCTCTATGCGCGGTCATGCTCGTGGTAGCAGGGTCGAGGTCGCGACGGGAAGAAAAATCTGATCCTCTTGGGAGTGTCATGACAGTGCTGTGAGTGATGAATTCGGGTGCGGTCCTTTGAACTTGCGAAGTAAATGAGCAGTAATTAATTTATGGCCAAAATGAGAACAGGAGAAAATGAACGGTGCAGTAGTAGATTGTGGTTTAAGAATAGTATTGGTGTTTTAAAATACGCCTTGTAAAAAGAGCTACACAAGTACATGCAAACAGGCTATAAGTCCGTTCAATAATGTTAATTAGTCCCTATAGTGCAAATGGCATTATCACCACGATGACACTCCCGAATGCCATCGTTCTACCTATCTGCGCCGATGCAGACCTAGTTACCTCGCCAACGCGACTATCATAGAGGCGTGCCGGTAGCGGTTGCAATATATGCATTCCATGCCTGCACTGTGGCGGTGGGGAAGTAATATGTAGATTCGGTAGTCACGGAGCCGTAGTAGATGGCAGCCTGTCCTGTCATAATCTCGTTTGCCAGGGAAGAGACCTCGCCACCTATGACAGTCGCAGATACCGAGGAAGTGTTGGTGACCATCCCAGTCTGGTTGTTTCCAAAGACGAACTCCCTGATAAAGACAAAACCCTTCGGAGTTTCTGCAGTCTGAATTTATGACGCTATAGATTATGATGGACGAGACGTACTGATTGGGGATTTGTGTATCCCACGAGGTGGCCTGCGTGGTCAACAAGGACATAAGTCCAGTTGCGTTCCTGATGCACAATACCGGCAAAATCGCCATTATCATCATACCATGGTGTCGAAGGTTTGCGCGTGAAACCTTGAATCCCGCCAAAAGTAGTGTTCTAGGCACAATGAGCCGACATCTCTTCACAAACCGGTTATCATTCAACATACTTGGATAGTAACTGAGGAAGTAATTAACACTTTGACTGGACCGATAGTGACTACTCACTTTGTGAACCAAGGTGAGGAATGAGGGAGTCATCATTTCCGGAAAATATGACAACAGAGACGTTGTGGGCTGTGGCATTCGTGGCCAAGTCTGTGAGGAATGCCATAGGTCTGTGTTACGTGGTAAGCACCAAATCTGATAGGGTATACAAGGATTCACTGACTCAAGACCTAGAAAAGAGCTCAGAAAGAAAGAAATTTTATGCGAGAGGGCAAATATAAGCTTACTTGGATCACCATTAGTATAGTCTGAGTCAGGATCATTAGTCGAAGGAACCTTTGAGAACAGTCGCTGACTAACTGTTGCCGAATGGGTAGTAGATGGATTCTGCCCAGTCCTCACTCGTCGGTGCATGAATAGCAGCACGAGTTTGTGGGTTGTTCAAAAAAACTGACCCATCCATAGGTGCCTCAGGGTTTAGGGCATCTGGAATATTATATACCTACAACTTGCAATGAGTACAGCGGCGAGAGCAAAATATTACTTACGTCGAACATCCCTCCAGAGTCCTTACTGAGTGCTATTGTCTTCATAAGCGACAGTCAAATAATGAAAGCAATGAACATACACCACGGGAAGGTGAAGTTGATGGCATAATCTATCAACTCATCGTAAACATCGCACCCGTACCATGCGTCGATGGTGCCATTTGCACGGCCTGCTAAATCACGTTTCCAAACATCCCGCGTACGCAGGCGCTCATGTTTGGACAGACTAGTGGTCCGCTTTGCCAGTCGTGCATTGTACTTCTGTTCCATTTCGGCTAAAAACAGCTTCTTGGAGAATTGACCTTGTCGAGCTCTGTATCGCCTCGATGCAGACATACTAGATGGGTTATTTCCAGGAGTGTAATTCAGGGTTGGGAAGTATCCGTTTTGGGGATATTCAAGGGCAAGATCATAACCGCAAAGCGCTTCTCTGGGGAGATATCAACGAAATCGCAGGAGTATAATTCGAATGAGTACGAACTGTTCATGGAAGTACTCAAAGACATCGGTGTCATACCCGATCACCTGCGGATATGTTTCGATGACGCTAAGCTTTAGAATGTGAAAACTGTGAAGTAGGTCATCTAGTGAGTAAAACGCTCACCACTGGGAGGAGTTCAAATGTTTCTCCAGAGGCAATAGACCCATCTCCGATAGCGATCTTAGCCAATGTAACTGGCGGATTCTCCATCCCGAAGTAAGCTTTCGTTATGTAAGGCTGTTCCGAACAATGTTAGTTCTGCGCATGCAGCAAGACAGTACACTTGCTATATACATGCCAGCATAGCTTTCACCCGTTAGGTGTAATGGGCGCTTAGCCAAGCCGGGGAAGACCTTGACAAGATTCTCCAAGAACCCAAACTGTGTGCAGTCAGTGAAAGTGAGGTGCACCTATGATGTGTGTACTGACGAAGTCCGCCGCCATTTGATCCTCGTCAAAAACTAAAGGAATATGTAAGCTGAGGCAAGCCTCGTGGGATCTAAACGTACTATAACCAGTGGAATCAGCAGTTGCAAACCCAACGCCGCTGACGGGATGATTTCTATTGGAGAGTGGACATCAACACATGATACAACACCTACACTGGCTGGTCTATCCAGACGTAGTCTGCCACTGTGTTCCATGCATAGTGGTTTTCCAATAACGAATAGTCGTTTTGTACATTGATTGGGCCATTCTTTCGCCAATTGTCAAATCCAGAGTCGGCAGTGATCAAGGTAGAACGAAAGACAGACCTCAAACAATAAGCCAACAAGACTTGATGACCCGGGTCTGCAACGGTCTCAGTACCAAGATGGACGGTGGATATCGTATCGCCTACCCTCCATTTAGCCAAATACCCCATGGTGCGTCAGTCGAATCAGAAGTGAAAGAACCCTCCTCGCTCTCAAATGCCCAGAAGAACAAGGTATCATTAGGATGACCCTCTCTCTGAACAGGAATGTTCCCTGCCCAATTACGAGGGAGGGACCATGTAACATTTGGAAGATTCTCGGTCACTTGGAAGTCTAGGTGTGTGGTGAACCTTCCTATTACGGGTGGGATCAATGGTTGACATACAGTCCTGCCACTCCGTATTGTAGCTACCATTCGGCATTCCCGGGTATACTTGAGGCCAGCTGCTTGGGGGAGTGCCAGAGGTCTGTTGTGCCTTTGCAAGTAGAATGAAAGATGCAGCAGTGGCGAAGACAATGACGTGCGACCGAGACACCATGGCGAAGAAAACAAAACCAGCAAAAAGCTGATAATTTACGAAGGTGAGAGGATGTGATGGCGAGCCGCGTTCTTTTATATCAACGACCAGGAAGACTTGGGGCACCAACGGTTGACTTGCCGAAATATGGAGTATATTACAACTTAAGATCATCTCACACTATTGTGAGCGGGAATTGTGCCGGCTTCATTTACTACTCGGACAATAGCTGGAGCTCGGATTCGGTTATTGTTAGCACTATTGATACATCGTCGATTCGTTACACTGGAAAAGGGCTGAATATGCCGCTGCCACGTTCGTGTAGTGGCTGCCAAGAGATCTCGTATGGAAGGCCTCGCATCATGCACCGGACTGCGTGCATGTGCAACAAGAAGCTGAAGCGGCACCTCAGCCTAATCTATATAAAGAATCCTCAAAGGACGCGGGACCGCAAGCAGGTATCAATCACCTCAGGGCCCAGACTCATCGTCATCCCAATTGTTAGTTCTTTGTGCCATACAGATGACTCGTTCCCTCCCGATTGGCGTATATAGTTAACACGAACAAAAGTGTAGTTCCCTGAAGACGGCCAAACCAGTACAGAACTGTCATTCCTCATCTATAACAAGTACTATCAATGGGATCCGATATCACCGCGGAAGAGATCGCAAAAGCTGCAAAAGTTGCATTCGAAGAGTCTCAGTTGTTTCCTGCTGCTGTTCGAATAGATGCCCTCGCAAAGATCAGACAGCAGCTCGAGGCTAACAAGGCTGAAATATTCGCAGCAAATAAGCTGGATATGGAGGTGCAGCATCGTTTCTCGGCTCAAAATCCATAATGATCCTCACACATTCTCTGCTTGCATACCAAGGCGGCGCAAGTCGAGGTCGATGCAGGAAAGATGTCGAACGCCATGATGAAGCGTCTCGATCTCGGAAAGGGCGATAAATGGGATTCCATGCTCAAGGGCGTGCAAGATGTCGCAGACCTTCCCGATCCAACTGGTGTCGTCTCCTATACTTCACAGCTCGATGACGATCTCGAACTGTATCGTGTCTCATGCCCGATAGGCGTTCTTCTTGTTATTTTTGAAGCACGCCCTGAGGTTGTGGTAAATATTGCGGCTCTGGCGATCAAGTCAGGTAGGCCTGTTATCTCCAGCTTGTCATATGTACATACAAACCGGCCACTTTCAGGAAACGCTGCAATCCTCAAAGGCGGAAAGGAATCGAATCACACGACACATCTCCTCGCCAAGGCCATCTCGCAGGGATTGTCACAGACCTCACTTCCGAGTACGTATGTTCAAGCCATTCAAACGAGGGCAGAAGTTTCTGCACTGCTGGATCTTGACCGCTACATTGACTTGGTCATTCCCCGCGGAGGCAACAGTCTTGTGAAGGCCATTCAAAATAGCACGCGGATACCAGTCATGGGACATGCGGATGGATTGTGCCATGTATATCTAGATGAATCCGCTGACAGTCAAAAAGCCGTCCGCGTGGTTGTGGACTCAAAGGTAAGTCTCTCAATTGTTGAGGCAGCGATCATATTCTCACGATAACATATGCTAGACGGATTATCCATCTGCTTGCAATGCTGCAGAAACTCTTATTGTGCACACCTCTCTTCTAAATACGGTGTGGCGAGAGGTGGCACAAGCACTCTTGGCAGCAGACGTTCATCTATTATGTGATTCACATACCTTGTCAGCACTTGCCTCACTTCCCAACGTCCCCGAAAGGTTCTCAAGTCACGTCCACTCGTCCACAGAATCATCCTATTCTGTCGAGCACCTTGATCTTACGATATCTGTCATAGCCCTGCCCTCCCTTCATTCCGCAATTCAATTTATCAACTCTCATTCCTCCCATCACACGGATTCTATCATAACCGAATCCGAACGTGCAGCGTCTGCATTCTGCAGAGGCGTAGACTCTGCAGGGACTTTTGTCAATGCTAGCACACGTTTCGCAGACGGATTCCGTTATGGCTTCGGAACTGAAGTTGGAATTAGTACAGGACGGATACACGCTCGTGGGCCGGTGGGTCTCGAGGGACTTGTCACCTACAAATATATATTGAGGAGCAAGGCGGAGAGGGGTCATACTGTAGGAGAATTTGGGGTAGGAGAGGGGAAGAAGAGCTTCAAGCACGCAGCGATTGCAACAACCAGTGTACCATTCTAACAAAAATAACTAACGCGATAGCTGAAATAAATAGATCCTCATGATTGTGCATCCTCTTCCAGCTTTGCCTTCTTTGCAGTAGGGCTGTCATCACCTTCTCCGTCGTCTGCTCTGCGTTTAGCCGGTGCATCTAATTCAGCAGCTTTTTTCTTCTTCTTCACAACCAATGATGTCAAGTCATTAACCACTGCTAGTTGGCCAGGGACAGATATCGACTGAGCATTCAATTCCGCATCTAGCGCTTTTGCAGCCATTGCAGGAGCAGACTCGGTTGGCTCACTGGGAGTTGTTTTAAGTTCCTCCACCTATGTAAAAGCATTGTCAATATACACTTCCTGAACCTGCACGGGCTCACCTTCAGCGCGAGGTCTTCTTTCAGTCCTTCGCATTCCTTCATTTCGGCTTCCATCTGACTCCTGGTCAGACGGCACACACCATCTGCGTGTACGTCGGAGCCAATGGCCTTGGCCTTGCCCTTTTTGTCTGTTTTGGCTTCCCGACTAGATTCAGGGAGCAGCTTTCCGTCGATTCCGTCGTGGAGTTCTGCTAGGCGAGCATCAACGCTTTCCAGAGCCTTCTCCGCGTGCAAGATAGCATCCGAAAGTCGCCCAGAGGTTAGGTCAAGCACTATACTGAGCTTATAGTGTGCTTCAGCAATCTGGCGCGATGAAATCGGGAGAAGATCGAGCTTAAGTGCGAGTCCCTCTGAGTAGTCTGTGATAGCTTGGTCGAATTTCTCTATATGATAGTCTGTTACTATGCGGATACTTAGCCGAGTAAAAGGTGGGCGTACCCGTCTCGAGAGATACATCTCCGAGGGCAATATATGTCTCAGCAAGTTTCATTTTGACTTCGTCATCTTCATCCTTGCCTTTCTCGTAAATTGCACGCGCAAGCTCCAAGACTTCCCATGCGGCATTGAAGTCATCTTCTGGCTCTCCATCTTCCGCTTCAGCATCCTCTTCACCCTCTTCTTCTTCTGCAATTGCGGCTTGACCGAAAAGGTCAATGCCTTCATCTGCATCTCCGGAAAAGGATAGAATAGGACCCTTTCCGTTGGCGCCAGTGCCCGAGACTACGAGATGATCAGCTGCACCCACAAGACGTAAATAAAACGCGTCACACACGTTTCCCTTCTGCTTCATCTCCGTTCTCGGGCTGCTCCTTACCCAAAACCGAAGCCTGTGATATCGCGTTCTCTAACAGTGCTTTTCCATACGAGAAGTAGAGATTAGCTGTTTCTGGTGCATCCTCGCCCTGCTTCCTTGTTCTATGGGATGAGAGACGCACAGCGCGTCAGAACCACAGCTTAATGAGTCCAATTTCGATCACGTACTGAAGTTCCAGGGCAGTAGCATAATATTCTACTGCTTGCTCGTATTTTTTTAGGGCGAACGCACGTCTCGCGTGTTCAAGAGCGGTCTCCACAGTCATGTCTGGTGCAAACGCGTCGGTAGCATTTGCCCTCGCTGCTTTAAGTTGTTCGCTGCATTTATGATGGTTTCCGAATCAATAAAAAGCACCAGGTATTTTTGGGGCGCAACTCACGAGGCCATCTTGGAATGACTTAGACCGTCACTTGAAGTGGTAAGGTTGGTGGCGGTAAAGAACAAAGTGCAGCCAGCGGCGGGAAGCGTGACGCGACTTCCGATCACGGTGACTCGGGGTCTTTGACGCTTGACTTATGGAGTCCTCAGTACTGAAAAGTAAAAATTGGTATTCAAGACGCTTCCATAAGCTCGACTACTAGATTATACAGGAGACAGGTAAAGAAGAAATGAATGGGTGGTCCAGGCAACGTGATATCCGAGTGTAAACGATAGTGGGAACTTGATCGAGAGATAGCAATAAGAGACAAAATCGAAAAGGAATAGATGCGTGGATAGGACAGGTCAAGACTAAATAAGCGATGCGGTCCCGGTTTGCTGTTGGAAAGGCTGTTGCGAGGAATCCTGGGCTCCAGGGTATCCAAAAGGGCTTCTTCCGTAACTGGATGCAAAGGATGAGGATCCATTGGTTCCGCTGAACTGTGGCAGCGAGCTCATAGTGGGCAGCACAGATCCACCTCCGGCATTAGGCGAAGATGCAGCATACATCGTAGCCCTGAAAGGGTTGGCTCCACCGGTTGCCTGGGGTCTAAGACCTACCCCAAGCGTGGGTCTTATATCTGACTGTGAACTAAGAGCACCAACACCAATCGGCTGCTGTCCGATGCTCGAAACACCAGCGCCAAAAGCAGAAGTTGTCCCGCTCGAGGCTGGTGGGGAAGACAAACTACCGGGTGTACCAGTGACACTAGGAGTAGTGGGACTGGATTGTGGTATTGGAGGTAGTGATTCTAACAAGGAAGCGCCAAAGGACGATGTGGGTTTAAATGGCTTGATGCCACTAAAGCCGGTCATTTGGGGTTTTAGCTGGTCACCTGAGAGTGACATAGAAGGAGTGTTAGAGGTTATGGTGGCTCCCGTAGGTTGCGTAGATGGTGGCGAGAAGGAAGAAAACCAAGTATCTGATGCAGTCGCGGTGGTCTGTGGGTTGAGTATTCCAGAACCGCTAGGGCTGAATTTCCTGTCCTCTGATTTTCGGCCGAATGCAAAGGACGAGGCAACACTCGATATCGATGACTCCCCACCAGAAGCACCTGGCGGTCCAAAAAAGCCCGTCTGTTGTGGCTGTGGAGCCTGAGGCGGTGCAAAATCGGTAGGTGGTGCATTATTCGAGCTTCCGCCAGCCATGGCTAACTCCATCAGTGTTGGTGGCTTTGGCACTGGCGGGGCTGGCGTAGTTGGCACTCCAAACGGATTGCGCGAACCGGTCTGATGAGATTTGACAGGTTGTGCTACTGGTGGGGAGGTCGAAGATGCCTGTGTTGTGCCGAAAGTTGTGAGGGGAGTCGAAGCAGGTCGAGTAGGGACGTCAAATGGTGTGCGCGCCCCATTGACCTGTCCAAACTGTGTACTTGTGGAAGGCGTTTGCATAACAAATACGTTCGAAGACCATGACGGCTGAGGCTGGGAAGCTGGCTGGGATGGTACGTTGGTTTGTCCAGCAGGTTGCAATTGGGGCAAGAAGGCATTCGTTACCCCAAAGTTGAAAGCCGGTGTACTAGTCCCCTGCATCATCACCATGCTCTGTCTAAATGGGTTTGCGCCGGTAGCTTGCGGCTGCAAGAAACCTGTGCCTTGCGGCATTATAAATCCAGTAGGTTGTGGTTGCAAGAAGGTGGAAAAAGGTCGATGTTGGTGTTGAGTGGATGGCGGTTGCTGACTGAAGGCGTTGGGCTGAACTGACTGGAAGGACTGAGGGAAGGCAGTGGCCTGCGATTGAATTTGACCAGGAAAACCGAAAGGTTGACCTTGGAATGCACCTGTCATTTGTCGCTGAACGAAAGGATTGGACACTGGCTGTTGGTGGAAGTGGTTGAACGTCGAGCTGTGCAAAAATAAGCAACGTCGTTGGGATCTCGGCAATTAATGGTGGCTTACCTGCTAGTCGGAGGATTGAACATGGTAGGTTGATCTTCCTCCACAGAAGCAAAGAAGTCTGCCATAGCCTGAGTAGCTCCAAGCTTGGGTGCGGAACTGGAAGTTTGAGTGGATGAACCATTGGATGGGGTGGATGGGGTGGATGTGGATGCAGTGGAGGTTGCTTGCGACGATGAGGCTGGAAGAAGTCAGATTGTGACTCTCTGAAAGTGGACTTAGTCACCTTTAGGCGCCGAAGATAGAGCCCCACTGCGATTTTTGCCATTTCTGTCGACAGCTTCCTTATTTGTCTTGTACTCAATCCTGTTCTGCTCGAAATTGGGGTCGTTCAAGTATTCTTGGAGTGCACCCGCCAACGATACAGGAGCCTGATAGCATCTGTGAGTGGTTTAACAAGCGCAGGAAAACTCTACTTGCATGCTTCAAAGTTGGGATAGGAACGTTGAGTAGATTCTGCAATTTCTTGGCGACGCTCAAGTACTCCACCACTCGCTCTGTCTGAGTGCAGAAATGTCGATATATGGAGAGTGCCTGCTCCGCGTCAATCTTTGACATCTCGAAATAGTGTTCTGAGATTTCTTTAAGCGAAAAAATGACACGAGGATGGATAAACAAACCTAATACATTGATGACGCCTTCATTGCCGGCCTGAAAAAGAATGAGTAAGTCCTTGACGAGCATGCGGAGCGCAGTTATAGTTAATTCGTCTTCTAGATCATCGAGATAGAACTAATAAATACTTTGTAAGTGATCTGGCAGATTCAGATGTGAGGCGTACCCTGCACTCTACCAGGGTGTCAATCATTGTTTGCACAGTCTTAGTCTCCCGGAGTAGGCCTTTGTCCACTGTCATGACGCGTAATTTCCTTCCCATGATTGTTTTACTCCTTTGAGGCGCCTTGGACTTGGTGGATGCTGACTTTGGGGCTGGGGCACTAGAGTACGCCATATCCTCTTCAATGGAGTTGTTGACGCGCATGTCACGATTTGACTCTGCCTGGACACGGATTGCATCATGCTTCAAGTCACGATATGCACGTATGCGGGAGTCCAAATAAATAGCGTAGTGTTGGAGATTCTGGGGAGCGTTGTATCCTAAGTACACCGACAAAATAGAAGTGGGTCTATATTTCCATGAGAATGATGACTATGAGCAGAACATACCTTCCCAGTTACCGGCAGAAACATTTCGCAGACGAAGAATTTCCGAAGAAGATAGATGAGATAAGACGTTGTCTGTTGCTCCATTGCGAATCATGGTATGGAGCACGATTAATGCCTTGAACACGACCTATGCTAGATCGTCAGTTGTAGTCTGAGGTGCTATGAGGCTTATTGCGCACGATTGCATTAGGTTCGCGAAGGCGAGGAACGAGCGCTTTGCAAACGTCATGAACAGCACCATCTTCTGACCAAGTAGCGGCAATTATGGGATCCAGGTACTAGGGGATAAAAGTCAGTGTGAAATCGAGCGATATTGGTGTTATTAGAGAGATACCTTTGCCTTTGGAGGAGCCGCCTTTGGTTTGCAAGCTAACTTGACTGTCTTGTCGAAGCTGGACATTGCTCGAAGATGATGTTGGTCATAAGTCATTCACATATTCACTGCCTAATTCTCATACGAACTTCAAACTCAGCTCCGCCAGCTTCCGCCCATGCTTCATCCATAAAACATTTAGAAGCCAAGTGAAATATTCAATAATCTTCTTGAAGTCTTTGAAAGTAGCTTCGCATCACTTTCCGTTGCATCCGAGCTATCTTTCAAGTTGACCGTTGACCGCAGGTCCAGTGGTTTCCTCATTTGCTGTTGCCACGTGGAACGTGGTTAATCTTGAAATTCCTTCTGCATGACTTTGGCATGACTAGTGTTTCTCTCGCTTTACACGTTCTCCTAGTCGATTAGTTATTGTGCCAGTATTGTCTGGTACTCGCCATTTGCTGCTTTTTCGTCGGTTGCAGGTGGAGCTCAATCGATTTACACCCGTATCTGTCTACCGTGGGTGTCTGGGGGTGGAGAGCTCATTCTGCACGCTCTGCTCACGTAGCAAGTCTCTCTACACCACACTCATTCATACTGCATAGGATTTCCCATATCTTACTCAACTATGAATTTTCCTGCCAAGCTCCTAGGGAATAACGTAGTCACCAAAGCCTCCTCATTGCTGCGTCACAGAGGCATCTCCATTCGTCACGTCGTATTTGCATTCGCCTTGTCCATAGCACTGCTCGTGCTTTATTTCAACTACTTCCGACGTACCGGCTACTCGTTTCCTATCGATGTTATGCACTACGCCCCCGTGACACCAGAGGTATGGACAGACAGATCCTTCCAAGTTAGGGATGCCTTCTTGCATGCCTACCATGGTTACGAGCGCTTCGCATTTCCAAATGATGAGCTCCGCCCTTTATCGAATACCAGCATCAACAAGTGAGCTTACGTATACCTTTCAATTACCCCACATTCGCTCACGTAATAACAATACAAAGTTTCAATGGATGGGCTGTCACTGCAGTTGACTCCCTTGACACGATGCATATGATGGGCTTGGAACAAGAATATAAGCGTGCAATGACAGCTGTACATGATACAAACTTCACTCTACCCGCGGTGAGTGATGTTCTCTAGCATCTCTCAACGATGCTTAAGTTGCCTATAGAATACCCGCGTGCCATTCTTTGAGACTGTCATACGTCAACTTGGCGGTCTTCTCTCCGCTTATGCACTGACTAATGACGACATATTGCGCATTCGCGCTGATCAACTTGGCACAATATTGGCTCCTGCATTCAGGACCGCCAGTGGTTTTCCCAAGTATGGCGTAAACACGGTTAGGTAATTTCTATTATTTCCAACTCATATCACTTCTTCAGGCCTAATATTTTGTTGTTGCTTCAGAGGTACAAGCGACGGGCCATTAGTTGGAAGCTTGGCAGAGATTGCAAGCTATCAAATGGAATACGCCTATCTCGGTAAGATTACTGGTAAGAAGGAACATGTCGACCGAGTGAGTTCAAAATAATCTCTATCGCGCATAAGATTGAGCCTATTGCACACAGGCTACAACCGCCACACGTAACTTTGTCAATGCTGATTTGCGCCAACACGGCGGCATGTATCCTATGTTTTGGAATATATCGTCGGGACAGGCAAAAGACGGTATGTGCATGATGCATAGTAGATAGACTCCTGCTGACTGCATTCTTGCCATGACCAGCACACCTTTCTGTTGGTGCAGCATCCGACAGCGCCCACGAGTACATCCTCAAGCAGTACCTGATGACCGCTCGCAAGGACAAGGCAAATCTCGAGATGTGTAAGGTTTCGCTTGCCAATATTTCGTTTCTATCTAATCACTCTTTGTAGACCTGCGCTTCACCTCCCACGTCCTCAATAATTTGATGTACATTTCGCCGAACCGCCACCTCTTGTACGTTACAGATTCGAAATTATATAGGACCGGCAATCGCCCCACACACAACTTCGAGCATCTGTCTTGTTTTCTCCCTGGCCTGCTCGCCCTTGGAGCTCACACTCTTCCCTTAAATAATCTCGAAGAGGTTGGACTGAACTTTACCGCGCTTGCGGATGACCTGCTCCCCAAACAGAAATTAGGCTATGAGGCGCTTGCCTCATTCGATCTAAAGGATTTACATCTATGGGCCGCCGAAGGGCTGGCACAAACTTGTTACTTGACTTACGCAGACCAGCCGACAGGGTTGGGACCCGATATTATTAATATGCTATCTGGTGGCTCGCGTCCTGAAATACTGTGGATGGACGCCATGCAAGACTGGAGAACATCTGGTAGAATAGGTCCCCCACCTGGAGTGGGAGATAAGCACCCTTGGGTAGGAGATCGCACCCCTAGGAATGCACGAGAGCGTGAAATGGCGTACGCTATGAGGGACTATTACGTTAAGAACGCCGACTACCAACTGAGACCTGAGGTAAGGAAACGAGCCTCCATGGTGTTACATTCTGACATCCGCTTTATAGACTGTAGAGTCACTTTACATCCTCTATCGTGTTACTGGTGATGTGAAATGGCGGCATCGTGGATGGGACATTTTCCAGGCGATCGAAAAGGAAGCGAAGACTCCATCGGGGTACGCCATCATTGACAAAGTGGACACATACAACCCACAACCGCTTGATGCGATGCCTAGGTTCGTGCTTCACCTATGCGTCTCCTTGTACTTCTTATTGATGGCGTTATGATAGCTTTTTCTTGGCCGAAACGTTGAAGTATCTCTATCTTCTCTTCCAACAAGACGACCTCGTTCCCTTGGATAAGTGGGTGTTCAATACAGAAGCACATCCATTTCCTGTCTTTGAGTGGACGGAAGAAGAGAAAGAAGCATATGGTGTTTTATGATATGTGCTCCACACACTCCCACTAGATTCAGCGGTTATCGTTTCACGAACTGTCAACGTACAATCCAATCGTTGTTACTTAAATAGCGTATTGTGCCGTTCATACTGTGTCCTAGCTTGCATGAAGCTATATGGTCAATGCGAACTCGTAAGTCGTCGGTAGGTTATCGGTGGTGCCAGTCGGTGGGCCGGCCGGTTCGGAACAAGTGTTGATGAGGTTGGACAACGGAAGCCACCAGCGTCAAAGACCCTTCTCTATCACTGGTACCCCATCTCTGCAACGCCATGTCGATTTTGAAACAAGGCGAGTTTGTTGGGTCTCTTGATTGCGGTACAACGTATGGCTATGAATTAGCTATGAACTTCCTCGTGATTACTGATGGTCGGCGGCTGGGCCCATGTTTGCAGTTCTGTGCGCTTCATCATCTTTGATCAGTACGCAAACATCGTTTCCCAGCATCAATCAGAGTTCCCGCAGTATTACCCGAACCCAGGGTGAGTAGTCACTGACACCCCCTAATTCTAACCCTCGATTCCTAATTGGCACTGCATGTGGCAGGTGGCATGAGCACGACCCTGAAGAGATACAAGAAATCTCAGAGCAGTGCATCACTCAGGCTTGTGTGAAACTTGAAGAAGCAGGATGGGCCAAGGAGAGCGTGAAAGTCATCGGTACTTGCGTCCATCCTACTCAAAACTTGGTCCTCGTTCTTCATGAATTGCAGGTATTACGAATCAACGTGAAACCACTGTTGCATGGAGTAGGACTACAGGAAAACCTCTGTGTAGGGCTATCGTTTGGACCGATTCTCGTACGAAGAACACTGTCGCTCACTTTGAGCACCTGTTGGCTACGACTGGCATCGAGGTAGAGCCTGGGCAATTTAAGACAGGAGAAGAAGGTGTTGAAGCTCTACGTGACATGTAAGTGATATAATTCTACGCGCTGTGATTGCTCATTCTTGGATAGTACGGGCCTGAAACTCTCTACGTACTTCTCTGGGATCAAACTTCGATGGATGGTTGACAACTACAGTGAAGTCCAGAAGGCCCACCACGAAGATGATCTACTTTTCGGAACAATCGAGTCTTGGGTTGTCTATGTAGGTGTAATTCTGTCATAGAGTGCGATGGATCTCCCTGATGTACGCACAGAACTTTACAGGCGGTGTCCATGGCGGCATTCATGTTGGCGAAGTCACAAATGCATCTCGCACCCTTTTGCTAAATCTGCACAAGCTTACTTGGGACGAGCGCTTACTGGCTTTTTTTGGTTTCCGACGGTCAATACTACCAAAACTTGTGTCTTCCTCCGAGGTGTATGGCCATCTGTCTCATGGCCCCCTGAAAGGAGTTCCTATTGGAGGACTTATTGGGGACCAACAAGGCGCTTTAGTAGGAAACAAGTGTCTCCGCCAAGGAGAAGCCAAATGTACATATGGCACGGGTGCGTTCCTCCTATTCTGTACAGGAAAGGACATTGTCAATAGTAGTCATGGACTTCTGAGCACGGTAGGCAGCCTTCTCAGGGTGTCATGCACCATTTTTCACGAGTTTTTTGTGAGGTGGCTTACCAACCCGGTCCAGGGGCTGCCCCAGTCTATGCACTGGAGGGAAGTAGTGAGCGTGTTGATTTTTTGGTACTACACACATGTGATAACGATAACCTGATGTAGTTGGAGTTGCTGGAAGCGCCATCAAATGGTGAGATACAAGTCTTGATTTACTGCACCCCCTGAGTGTTCGTGTCAGGTTGCGGGACTCCATGGGTTTCATCAAGTCCGCCAGTGAGATAAACACATTGGCATCTTCAGTACCTGATAGTGGAGGCGTGTTCTTCGTAACTGCGTTTTCTGGCCTCCTCGCACCATATTGGGATCCCGGTGCTGCAGGCCTACTTATCGGTACGCTGAATTTACCATGTCCCATTGACGCAATAGCGAGTTTCAAGAACAGGGTTATCCTCGTATACCACTCCCGCACATATTGCTCGTGCGACTATGGAAGCTACTGCTTTCCAAACTCGTGCAGTTCTTGAGAGCATGAAACTTGATTCACGCGCAAAGCTCGAACACCTTAAGGTCGACGGAGGCATGACCAATGGTGATGTTTGTATGGAGATCTTGGCGGACATCGGTGGTTTCGACGTTGTTCGTCCTGACATGAAAGAGTGTGTGCATACCTATAACAAGAACGGAGGATAACACGCTAACTATTAAGGCAGATCAACCGCCCTGGGTTCAGCCCTTCTCGCTGGCTCAGCCATCCGATTATTCGGTTGGGACATATCCAAGCCAACGACGTTGGCGGAAGTCAATACTCAAGGCAGTCGAACTTTCAAACCCCATATGCCCGAGGAGGATCGGGAAAAAGGGTTCACTACATGGCTGCGTGCCGTCGAGAGGTCAAGGGGCTGGGATGAAGGCGTTTACGAATGAAATGGAAATGATATGATGAAATATAATTTTGGGTGCTACTATATACCGAGTAACACACTACCGAAACTTCTTAAGAGGATCAGACTTTTTCTTCCCGCCGCGGCCTCCGCCCCCACCACCTCTGCCACCGCGAGCACGAGCACGAGCACGGCCACGACCGCGTGCAGAGGACTTTTTGAAAGGTACGAAACCAACTTGAGACTCTTCAGCTTCGATAGCTGGAGCTGAAACTAGACGAGGAAGTAAGTATTTTGGTACATGTTTCATATGAGCCTGGACCCTGGTGGGATGTAGCGGTTTGTCATGGCGTAGATATTCGAGATCGAGTGGGTTGTCCTCAAAATGGGCCTGTGCAGTACATGAGCAACACAGAAGTAAATCGATCAGAGTACTTACTTTGAGTTTTTCTGAGTTGATAATCTCAGTTTTAAGTTCCTTGATTCTAGCCTCTTTGATAGCGCTTCTTGTTACGGACCGCAGTGCGTCGTCCATTCGATATCGGAATGCCTCCACTTGTTTCATATCAAATTTGTACTCCTGTATTTTGGAACCACGTGCCGCCTGCTCTTTCTCAATCCTCGCAAATACAGCCTCGTCATTCTTCGCGCTTTCAAGGCCACCGACGACCTTGTTTTTACCCCATTGATCTTCAGGGACGACATAGGATAATGACATGCCTGCCCGACCAGCGCGGGCCGTGCGTCCTACGCGATGGGTATATGACCGAGATGACGTGGGTAGATCGAAGTTGAGTACACAAGCAACGTCGACAAAGTCTACTCCACGGGTAACGCCATACTCTCTGTCCGACTTCGTACGGCGCTTCTGTTTCTTTGGCTTGGAGGGGCCAGGTTGAGGAGCATTTTGGGGATGCTTCCGCTTTTTAGACGCGGGTTCGAGTTGAGTATCTTTGTCCGAGTTTGTCTCCGCGCGTTGTGACGGCGTCACTGAGAAGCCGTAAGAAGCAATCAAAGCTCTAACAAATGTTACCTGCACTCGTCGCCAACACCATCCTGAAGTCTATCTTCCTCAGGTTCATCGTCAGAATCAGCCTCCGCATGAGCACCGTGTTCATCAGTCGCAATGATATAGTCGTAAACACCCTTGTTAAACTCCTGCACCGTATGGTATCTATGAAATGTTAAGCGTGAAAACATGTCACAAGTTTTATCTAACCTGGAATTAAGGGGAAGCTCAGAGTTTAGCACACAGCATTTTATTGAGAACTGTTCCAAGAATAGTTTCAAGCGGTAGCAACGGTCGACGTCGTTGACGAACAGTATGCATTTGCCCTTTATGAGGCGGAGTTTGAGGATGACATATGTGAGAAGGAATTTGTCGACCTCGGAGCACCTAAACAGGGATAAGAATCAACAAGTGATGACTGAATGCAGGACTGACTGAACAGAGTATTGGCTGAGGAGTAAGGTTTCATCCTCATCTTCTTCCAGCTTCAGGATGGCCTGAAGACAGCAATCAGCAAAGACAAAAGTTGGTGAGTTGGTGAGCTCACTGGACTCCGAAGAGCCAAGCCTTTCAACGCATCGACATCATCTGTCATGGTTGCACTCATCAAAAATGACTGATACACATTTGGGAGATATGCTCCAGAAAAGATCTGTCGAACGTCCTCATCGTGCCCATAGGACAAAATAAGATCAGCCTCATCGATAACAAGGGATTCCAGTGAAGAGAGGTTCAAAGTCTGGATCGATATGAGGTACACTCCATGTAATGTGAGGCTATGACACACCTTTGATTGAAGCAGCCCGAGGGCACGAGAAGGAGTTGAAATGACGATGTCTGGCTTATCTGCGAGAAGTGCACTGGATGCAGTCATAAGCAAAAGCATATGAGTAGCAGAAACCATCTCACCGTTGCAGATGTGTAGAGGAACCAGTGGCAGAGTTCATGACGATAATCTCCTTCTCGCAATAAGTAAGAAGTCTTTGAAGACATGCCGTGACCTGTTCGGACAATTCGCGAGTGGGCACAAGGATCACAGCGCGTGTCACTTGATAAGCTTCGTCTGAGGCAGACAACGACTTTTTGCACGAGTCGATGAGTACTTGATATATGATCTGAATATAGTATACCCACAGATTTTGCACTAAGAATTTTCTGTACGACTGGCATACAATATGCGGCGGTTTTGCCACTGCCTGTCCGAGCTCTTGCAAGGATATCGCGGCCTTCCATAGCAATGGGCAAAGCTTTTGCTTGAACGAGAGTTGGACGAGCGAAGCCCATGTCTGCAAGGGCGCGTAGTATGCGGGCGTCTAGTAAATGAGCAAAAATCGAGAATGTTGATTTAGAGTCAACCAAGCGTGCTTCCACCATTTTTTCCTTCGAGACTTCGTCTTCCTGCAGTAGAAGATAGCTGCTAAATGAAGGTTGAAGGTCGTGGTCTCTCAATACTTACTTGCAGAGTTGTGGTGGACCGCGTTTTCAAAACTCGCGGTAAACTACCCAAGAAAGGTATGTTCCCGGCGGCCCGACAAAAGCCGAGTCATGTAGATTAGTACCAGGCTGCAGCCACTTGGGAATGAAGATGCTCGTCATTTCTCCCTGACTGTTCTACATCTACAGCAGGATCCACCGTGACCATCATGAACGAAGTGGGACAAATTCGAGTCCGCGAAGACGACCCAAATTCCGCTGAGGGGATGGACAAAGTTTTGTGTGGCATGTACGTGCATTTGAACTATGTTATCTTGACAGCTTATTTTCCAAATCCTATTGATTTCTCTATGAAGCTGTCGTAGACAGTTTTCCAGGTATACATGTCCGGGGTGCAACGTGTCTTACTGCAACCTGACGTGTTTTCGTTCAGAGGTAGGTACATGACCCACTTTCAATAACAAGGCGTTCAACTTGTACAGGCTCACTACCAATGTTCGGAGACATTTTATCGAAAAGAAATCCAGACAAACATTGAAACGAAGTCTTCGAAAACACATGAAGAGAGGCAAAAGATGCTCGAGTTGCTGAAGCGCCTCGAAGAGCAAACTCAGGAGGAAGACAGCAGCTTGCTGCGTGACCAGGATGAATCTGACAGTGACTCTAATGATCTTGTCTCTAGATTTGCCGGTGTGGATATTTGTGCGTGATCCTGATTCGTTGGCTAGTCCATAACCAAACGTAGTCTGTTTAGCTTCAGCATCATCCGACGAATTACTCAGACTTATGACCAAGGAAGAAATAGACAAGTTCTTCAACGCGCTCAGGGACCCAACTAGTCAATTGGCTCAAAAATTACTGTCTAGTGAAGAATTGCAGTCTGCGAGGCAGGAGCCATGGTGGGAAGCTTCCTTGGAAGGATCTCCGAATTCGAGCGGGAGCATGCGATATGGATCAAAACCTGCACTGATGGAGTTCCCGCCCAAGCTCGTAAAAAGCCAGGCCAGTAGTCCCTCTCTGGTATACAATGTTTGTGCTGTCCTGTAAGTCTTTAAAATCTGTCATCACTGGGTGATCGCCTGATCGTAATAGTGTTGCTTATGCGTTTGCTACCCGTCATCTATCTGTTTCACCATTATCCTCTACGGAAAATGATGCGTCAGATGAAGCAGAGGCGCGAAGAATCATCTCGCAAGCTGTCCCGTTCTTGGTAGCCCGTCGGTCACAAGTGCTGTACTCGACGTTGAGCAGTGCTGTCACTGACGTGTGGTCACGCTTTGACCCTGTACGTTTTTTTCTCATTATCAATCACCGAGGTGGTACTCAGTCCTATTCAAGGGAACCATGGGCGCCGAGTCCTTGGCGGCACTGTTGGTTGATTCGTCCATCATAGCGAGACCCAGATTAGTGGTCGCCACATCTTCCGATAACAACTTATTAAGCGATCATCGGTCTGTTACATTATTAGCCGCACTGTCAGACCTCTCTGGTCTTTTCGCCCCACGTTCAGTTGGCGTGCCTAGTCACATTCAGATGAAGCTTAAATTTTATGCCGCTCAAGTCCTCTCGACGCCTCAACCTGTCCTTCGCGCGCTTGCAAATGAACTACAAGATTACGCGCAGGCCCTGAAAGCAGAGGCACGATCAATAATGGGCAATCCTAGTCTCCAAGGGAAGAACCTTGACGCTTCACAGCCAAAGCCTGCGCCGAAACCTGATATTACAACCAGCGGCTGAAGTTTTGGGCTATCGGCTGAGGACTCGGAGTATCTTTAGTAACGTGGAGGCTCGATCTGTTATGACTCCTAAAAATACATGACAGGTATGTGGAGATGCACGATACTAATAAAATGGGTGGGGGTCCGTAGACGCCGTGAAATTATGAGATGCGGTCTTATTTATGCATAAACCTTGTGCACTTAATGCAGCCGGCAGAAAGCTGTTTTTTTGGTAGCACGATCTACTTCATACGTTCCCTTCCATCCATCGTACACGCCAAACTTTGTTCATGCATTTTTGGGAAAACATCTATAACTCTACAGCACATCCACATAAAGATATCATTTTTCGACGGATGGATGGTTTGACATCGAAAGTACAAGACCCGCTAGTTTTTTTTTCAAAAAAATCGGCATGTTGAGTGCAGCGGTGACTTGCCGGCGTACCGCGCAGTGGTTTTCGGCAATATGTCACACTATGTCACACGTCTGCCGCCATGCCTTTTCACTCTCCGCACCACTTGAAAGTCGTGCACGGCAGCAATACTTATTTGTTGCCGCATTTCGGCACTGCGGAGTTTAGATGCGTGCAGTACGTCTGGGTCGTATCTCATTCATAGCAGATGATTCTGACAAGCATGTGACCCCGGAGAAATTTATTTTAACATTCGTATAACCATCATATGTATCGCATTCCAGATTTTTTTCCGTGGTGATCTGACCTTTGAGAAAATCAAATATGTACAAAGCCAGCCTCGAACACCCATAACTCGGTCATAGCAAAAGTTTCACTTCGTTTTTTACTAAAAAAATACTTAGACGTGTATGAACGATGGATGTTTTATTGGCTGACTACGCTACTGATGTAACTCAGGTACTACATATAGAAGTGCCTCGTCAGCTCTTCGAAATAAAATAAAATACATCAATCATAGCCATTATGAATGTGTATTGTGTTGGGAGGAACTTTTATGTAATATGCATAAGCATTTCGTGCAGAATTGCGTGTGCTAGAGCCAATGCGCGAGGCGCGAACTCGTGGGACTATCTAGTAGAAACAGGGTGGCGAATGGACGACGACGTGAGGGCATGTGTAGATTCCCAAATCAGGGGGTCCATGTTACAGCCCTGAGCAGTGAGGACCCTCCCGGTCATGAAAATCAGAGGGGATATTTAATGTTCACAAGCACCACCAAATTCCTCCCAGAGCATTCCCTTTTCTCTCTGACTCGCCAAGATCGTGAAACGCAGCCTCACTTCAAATCATGTCGGATCTAAACTGCGGTTCTGGTGGAGGCGCGACTACATATGCACAGTTGCGGATCGCATCGATCTTCATCATCCTTGTCGGATCGACTAGCGGTGCACTTTTTCCAGTGCTTGCTAACCGGACAAGCTGGCTTCACGTCCCCAAAGCCGTCTTTGAGTGAGCCATGAATTATTCAACGTGAATACGTGCAACGTTCTGATTTGCATCTCGTAGCTTTGCCAAATACTTTGGTTCCGGTGTTATCGTGCGTTCCATCAACTCGTCCATTAGAATCTGTTGTTCACATTTCCGCAGATAGCTACAGCCTTTATTCATCTCCTCAGCCCCGCCATGAGTGAGCTTTCATCACCATGCCTGTCACCGGCTTGGCTGGAGTATGTAAGTCAGAAGTCTCTGGAAGTAGTATCATTACTTACGTATATGTCATGTATCACAGCCCTACGCGCTCGCATTAGCCTTGCTCAGCATATTTTCTATATTTATCGTTGAACTGGTGGCCTTCAGGTGGGGTACAGCCAAACTAGCGGCCCTCGGTATGAGGCATGGTGCGTTTTAGATTAATCGCGTGCCGAGGCTCCCCTTATTCCAAAACAGATACACACGGTCACGGTCTCGGCGCGCACGCTGCACATGGACCTGAAGGTGTAATAACGGGTGGCGACTCAAACTCTGAGAAGATCAAGGGAGATCTAGAATCTGCCCATGATCATGAGCACCCGGATCTTGATGCCACGGGGCAGATCATCGGTGTGTTCATCCTAGAATTTGGCGTATTATTGCATAGGTGCGATCTCCCTTGACCCACCTCCAATGATTAATTCATGCTTACTATTTGTGAAGTATGCTCATTGGTCTGACGCTGGCGGTCGACCCGGACTTTAAAATCCTGTTTGTTGTCATCATATTTCACCGTGAGCAATCTCAGTATCCTATGAATCACTGTTGGACTGACATAATACGCAGAAACCTTCGAAGGCCTTGGAGTCGGGACTCGTCTTGCTCACTTACAGCTTCCCTCGAAGTACAATTATGTAGCCATATGTGGCGCGCTGCTGTACGGAATCACCACACCATTAGGCATTGCAGTCGGGCTTGGCGTTCAAACCACGTACAACCCAAACAGTACCACCGCCTCCATCGTGAGTGGAGTGCTCGACTCACTGAGCGCGGGTATCCTGTTGTACACTGGCCTCGTTGAGGTATGTTATAATTCTAGTGTCGTGACCAGAGCGCGAGCACTCATCATTTTATGCAGCTTCTTGCTCACGAGTTTATCTTCAACAAAGAGATGATTAACGGGTCTAACAGACACGTTGCCTATGCTATCTCATGCATGCTTTTTGGATGTGGGATCATGGCGCTCCTGGGGCGTTGGGCATAACGGACATTATGTAATATAAGTCGAGATTCGAGGCATATCTCCAATAAGTGGACAATGAGTGGACAATGTAACATGGCCCATACGGTAACTAGCGGAGAATATAACCAGCGGAGTGAACGTAGTACATATGAGCGGAACTTACCGAAATACATGACAGGCGAATTTATCTTGATCAGCCTGTCCAAGAGTATGAGAACTTGATATTCTCGACAACATTAAAAAGTATGTTGTAACTTGTAACCATCTAGTGTAATTTTGGAGATCTTACTACATAATAGTGGCAGTTGAACGTTGAACGTTTGAACGTTCCGAACTTTGGAGGAGTTTTGATTGGTTAGGTTATGCTTTGTTGTGCTCTGTTACATATTTAGTCTATTACTAAGTGGAATATTGCCCTACTGAGTCTCTAGTTCCTTCGTGCTTCACCACTAAGATGAGGACTTCACTACTCCTGCTGCTCTCTTTCAGCGGAATTACACTTTCTAAACCTATCAACCAAGTCTTCTATGATGCAGGAAGTAACCGCCAGGTTGTTATGCAAGGCCAGGTGTTTGACGTGCCCTCTGACCCTCAACCCGGTTTCAATCTAAACCTGGATGAACTCCGGCTAGTTCAGCTATCAGAAGGTCAGGAACCGGTATGGATGACAGAACTTGAGAAGGTGAGGATAACTCATTGTACAGCTACTGCGAGTTTCATTTTCTAACCGCGTGTCATCCAGATCGAGGCTAAAGCCAAAGGGCTTCGTTTCTTTGACATGTACTTATATTATTTTCTTCGTTTGAATGTCAGTTCTCAATTATGTTTGCACGTCTAGCACAGATAATCGCAATCTCGGTTCGTCTGCTGACTTCCGCGTCGCGACGAAAAGTAGGTATACCTGTCGACTGTGAAAGTCGTGGAACTTACCTTTTCATAGCTTCATACCCGCCGCTAAGCGCTCATGAACAAGTCACCAAAGTCATTAAGACGCTGTCTACCGAGGGTCCAAGGGCAAACTTAGAGAAATTCTCCAGCTTTAGAACGAGATGTAGGTCTTGTATCCGCCAAGTGTTTCGGTACACTGACTCAGTGTCGTAGACTATCGTAGTGAGGTAATTCCTAATCTGCATAGTCCATCCTGAAACATTCAGCTGCCATGTAGACAGGCAAGGAAAGTCAACAATGGCTACTGTCTAAGATCAATGAAGTATGTTCTCCGCACATTGCTAGATTGATTGCCGAAGTTTGGTCATTAGGTTACCGCGGATTTCGCATCGCCTTCGTTGAAGTCTCTAATCAGCATCGACGAGTTCCATCATCCTTGGGGGCAACATTCAATTGTAAGGCCTATCATTGAACTTGATTCTCTCGTCGGTAAATTGCTAGCTAGATCGTCAGAATCAACGGTTCCGATGCAGCAAATGATCAGATTGTCATTCTTGGTGCTCACCAAGACAGGTGATTGTTGTCTTTGGATGTCACGTTTGCGTAATTGATGTTATTTTCCTAGTACAAACTTGTGGCCATTTCTTGCTGCCCCTGGTAATTTGCGCTTATTCTATATCTTTTGAGTTGGCTGGCTGATTTCCAAGTAAGGTGCTGATGATGACGGGTCGGGCAGTGTAACCATCCTGGAATCATACCGTGCACTCCTGGCATCTGATTTTCACCCAATTCGGCCTGTTGAGTTCCACTGGTATTCCGCTGAAGTGAGTCATATGAATGCGTGACGTGTATGTGTTGCTGATTCTGAGTTTTCAGGAGGGTGGTCTTCTTGGTTCACAAGCTATCGCTCAGCACTATGAAGCCCAGGATTTGAAAGTTTACGCAATGAGCCAGGTAGGGGTGATGTCTAAACTTGATTATAGTAAATTGACATGGGTAGTATGACATGACAGCATGGGTAAAGAGAGGTACAGTTGAGGAAGTTGGTGTAATTGTAGACTATGTGGATTCAGCGTGAGCATATTTTGTCATGATCATTTGTTGTATTCTAACCTGCAATACTAGCTTGACGGAGTTCAACAAAGAATTGATTACTGAATATCTGGACATACCATTTGTTGAAACCAAATGTGGATATGCTTGTTCCGACCAGTGAGTTATGCTTAATACTTCGTTGTCCAGCTACTTACGTCTATCACAGTGCTCCTTGGAGCAAAGCGGGATATCCTAGTATCTTTACCATTGGTGAGATAATATTCCATTACTTGCATCTTTATTCTGATTGTGGTGTTAGAGGGGGCTTTTGAGAATTCAAATCACAGGAACATTCATACCGCTAACGAGTTAGTATATCAAATAAAATCGTGGAGACTGGATATTGATTCCAATCTTACAGCCGGATTGATATCTCGGATGAGTTTAGCTTCTCACATATGTTGGAATTTTCTAAATTGGCTGTGGCCTTTGCCATCGAGCTCGGAGGTTAGCTTGCTACAGGTGTAGAATATCGTTAGACTCCACTTGGTCTAGACGGGCGTTTCCGGCGTCACCTCTGACGTATTAAATTTGGTTCCTTATTACCATAAGGAGCGAGATGTACTAGATTATTTCAACTTTCTTGCCCCGTGTCCCACCATTTATAAAGAGCTTCACAAGTACTAGGGTAAACGACCCGTGAGCTCTCTCAGCTCTGTAGCTTGAAACGACCATGTCCCAGCCGCAGCGAAAACTATCTGTTCGACGAGGATCTGTCAGTGCGTCAGATCCGTTTGGACATCATGCTCCCCTCAATCATGATCCTAATCGATCATCGTCATCGACTTTGACTATCGTTCGCGTCCTGGATCCCAATTCGCAAGCAGGCGCATCGCAAGGTACTGGGACCACTCCGAGTAATCTTTCAGAATCGTCCGCGCCAGTGCTTCACCGACGTTCACTACGTCATCCTGGGAGTATATCCTCTTCGACGAATGCAGACGGATCATCAGCTGGTAGACTCAGCTTTGCATTCTCATCTTTCGCTCCAAACTCTTCAGCTTCACCATCCTCTTCTGCGTCTGCACCAGCCGTCGCTACTTCTCCTAGCCGACGGGCCTCTAGCCCGTCTACTTCCCCCCGTCTACGCTCTAGTTCACCGCAGTTCACCCGGAGACAATCTGCGTCAGGTTCAACCCCATTCTCTAAACCAAATTTGTCCCCAGAACAGCTTGTAGACCTTGCTCGTCAATCAACTAGCCCTCGTTATGTCCCTCCGCCTGCATCTACCCCTAGCACTCCTCATCTTCCCGCACTCACAAGTCCGGTGAATCATGCCGCTGGTGCAATAACGGCACCTGCGACATTCACCCCGTTACCCGATGACATTTACCTTCCTTTCATTGATCGTCCCATCGAAGTGACCCAATTACTATCAACTCATCCTACAACCAAACTTCTTTCCCTCCTCGCTCAGACATTTCCCAGGACACAAGGCCCAGAAAATGTTAACGATTCTACATTCTCTGCTGATCCTGCGACATGGTCCTTCGGGACTTTGCGCTTCTGGCTAACCAATGTTGATAGACAAACAGCCAGTGACGCCCTCTGGGTGTGCAATGCGCGCAGATGTGTTCTTTCACATTCAGAGCTCATCTGGGAGCGTCTGAAGGGGGCTCTTGGCGTCCCTCCCGAGCTTGAGGTTGACGGAGAATATGATACGGAGAGCGTGATTGCAGTGGACGATCACCCGCCGCGCGTCTCTGTCTCTCCTATTCCGGCAATATTGGATACAGACGGTGCGGTCGAAGGCTTGGGAGAGTCAGACACGCACACTACACCTTTTCTGCCTAGCGACGTCCAATCGACTCAACATGATTCTATGCCCTCATCCCCGCGAGAGGACCCAATCTCAACTCCCAACTCACTTGCTGATTGAGCCCATACTCGCGACACCCTCAAACGGGAACGTCTCCACTTGTGGTTCAGCTAATCCACCCCCGCTTAGCCTCCCATCAAACTTGTCACAGTCTACTTCTCTTGGACAGGGAGATGGGCTGCAGGACATTGGTGAGGAGGCAGAAGACGAGGACGGCGCAGACACAGAAGCGCCCGAAAAGGACTCTCAACCTGTCGAAGATTCTTTGCAGATTCATGGGTTACGCATTTCCACTTCATCTGTGCCGTCTTCCCCTGCTTTTGTATCACAACCATTTTCACATCCTACTAGCCCGGTCATGAATTCAAATGACTCAAGACGCAACAGCACGGAGCTTAAATGGTCGTCGGAGTTTACCTTTCCCCTTACTAGGCGCGTTTCTCGTACGAGTTCGCATGGCTCGGTCAGTAGCCTTGGACGACCCACGTTCAGGTCGGTATTTCTGTGGTTCTCATGACACACTTACTAACCCTCCCTCGTTCTCACAGTTACATCCACAACTCAGCCGGATCTGACTTCGGAGACAACGATAGCGAGCGCTTGTATGATCCTGTTGGAGATCGCGGTCCAGGAAATCCGCTGTTCCCCAGCAATTTTGCGCGACTGGCATTGGGCCCAACGCTGAGCGCAAAGTAAGACTTCTCTAAAGCATTACTTGCAACGATTGAATGTTGACCACTCTTCACTCAGTAATCCTAACCTGCGTCCAGCGCATTCGCGCTTTGCCAAGTGGGCGCCAGGTGGACGTCCTCCGAGTTGGATTGATGCTTGGGACCCTGTCAAGCACGAATATGCCGCAACCACCGCTAGCGGTAGTAGTATTGGGGGCGGTGAATAAGCTGACGCACCTCACTGCACGCCGCGCTCTCGATAATCAATCTTTTCATTACTCGGCGCATCCTGCATTTTTTTGGTCTTTAACTTTTCGATATCTTTTCTTGTCTTTTGGAAGCCGCAGCAATGGTCAAAAAATATCGCATCCGCAATGTTGTACTTATACTACTGCCCCACTTCTTTCCTTGCTTTGCCCATTTGCCCCTCATCTATGTAGTCTTCGTAGTCTGGATTGGAGGGATATATGCATAGGGCACAATAAAGGAACAATGTACGAATTACTTAGGCTCGCGGAATATACGTAGGTCTCATCGGAAAACACTAGAGCTGATATCTGAGCGGGATATATGAGATATGATACAGTGTAGCTGGGAATGGGGATTTTCGATTGCAGAAGCATATTCAAATCATACACACGCGTTCATAAACTCACTCTCTTGGTCAGAATCCGTCAGCGTCCCCACCGTACCTCTTTGGCAACTGGTCGGCAGGGATCAGAGGTAGAAGAGCGGTTCCGATGACCTTGGGACCAGAACCAACAACACTCATCTTCGCCACTGTTGCAGCTGACAGGAATGGCTTGAATATCCAAAAAATCCAAGTAAGAAAGCTAGGCACGTTGACAAAGAACTTTCTCGCCTGTGAATAGAATATATTACATTCGGGAGCCAGTGGAGACAGAAATACGAACCAGGAACTCGGGATAGTGGCCCTGGAATATACTGGATGCTTCGGATGCTGCATTCTTGGAGGCCTGTGTTCTATCCGACATGCTTACGCCTTCGTAGTCTGGTGACATTGAATGAAAGCTTAGCGAACACATCACATTGACTACCAAGATACATACCGTGGATCTGGACCATTTGGTCAACAGTTTCAAAGTCAAGCAGGGCTATACTTTCCTCCATAAAAGCAACACGCCATCTAGAGAGAGGTCAGGGACGACACCATGAGAGTGATGATGATGTGTGTATACCTTAGAAAGCGTTGTGTATCACCGAAGACGGCATCCAGATCCTTATTGGCGCCGTATAGATTGTACCTTCAGAAATCGAGTCAGAACGAGACTCGGACTTCTCAAAAGGTACATGATAGACATACGCGATGGGATGTCCGTCCTTGTCCTTTCCATATGTTATTCCAAGCTTTCCAAATATGTCTTCTGGAAACTTTTCCTTCATAACGTCATCGACCTTGAAAGAGTTGCGCCATTGCAAAGTAGAGATGAACATGTCCTTGGCCTCCGCAGGATTGAGATTCCTGTCCAGTTGATGTTCATGATAGCTTCTAGTCCAATAAAATGAATCGCACCTGGCACGAAGGAACTTCATTAACACGACGCTGACGCGGGCATCCTTGGGTTTCAGTGGGCTGATGGTGACACCCCACAAGTTATATGATGTTGACCCAGCACCATCCTGCTCTGGAAATGCCTCTTTGAATGTTTCAGGCAAAGTAGACTGTAATTTACAAATACAGGTTGACGTTACAATTGAACACCATCTCTAAAGTGGATGAATGGTCTTGATTAACTCACGCGGAATTCCTTTAAGGCCTTCCACTCGGCCTCAGTAAACTTCTCCGTCAATGGATTCTGTGGTTCCTTGTCGTCTTCTAGCATAGCCTCAACAGCACTGGGCACGTTCAGAACAGATGTTGGTTCTGGGCGTGGCGTATCCTCCAGCACAGTGGGCGTCACGCCTGGTTGAGGTGCCTCTGTTGTTGTTGTTGCTGGCAGAGCACTATACTCGACTGTGGATTCCGGGGCAGTTGCTGCTGCCGAAACTGTCTCACTATCAATGATCAGAGTCATGTCTACTCAAGTGTAAGAGGGTGTCGAGCTCAAGCTTCAAACGTGGGTATGACTATTATGTCTGAATAAGGACTTCAGATCAAACGGGACTTACGCAAATGGTGATCAGTAGCTAGAGCCTAGAAACACGTATGTACATATCCACATCGTCATTTGAACAAAATGAGCGCTATATAGTCTAATGTCATGTAGAGACTGTTGGTAACGCTGTCTACATTAATCAAAAGGTAACAGTCCTCGAGAATAAATATGGATAGAGATACTAAGTTCTGTTAAGCAGTAACGTGTCCCACAGTGAACGACTCCATCCCGAAATGCTGCTGTATACGCGGGAGCTGATATCCAATAGGGACCGTATTGGAAGTTGGCGAGTCTAGGGAGGGAGGCGGTGACGGGTATGGTTCTGTAGGCGAAATGGTATTTCGCTTTGAAAAGACGGACAAAGGGTCCTGTGAAGGAATCTGATTAGGATGCCCATGCCCGTTCCCATATGAATCTGGGTGTAAATGTGCATTTGTAGAGATCTGCACCCGAGGTCGGCCGGCAGCAGAGTGTGCCCCCATTCCTGTAGCTGCGGCCACCGGAAGCCCCAGCGCACCAGGGACGGGGGATGATGGCGAGCTCCCATTCAATAGCTTCTCCTCTATCCGATTGATGGGGAGCATCATGTCCCGCGTCGCCTCTACCCTGCGCATCCTATTCTCCCCTCGCTCAACATCACTCTTCGCCGTGTTATACAGGTATAAACCGAGAAAGGTCATCCCAATACCGAGACCCTGCATGGGGTGTACGTTTTGGTTGAACCACACTATGGCGATACAGATGACAGCGACGCGCTTGATAAGGGAGGCGATAGAGTACGTCACAGGAGATGTACTGGAAAGGATCACAAATGCGATGATGTTCTGCGCAAAGTGGACGGTGCCGTTCATGAAGAAATAATACGGGATGGAATGAGGAGCCTCATGTCCACGAGCCGGGTGCGTGACATGAACAGAGTCAGCAGCGAGAAGGGGAAGATCGGTGAAGCACCAAATCGGGATCATCAATGCGAATGCCATGGCCGAAGAATAAAATAACAAGTTGAGTTTGTCTAACTTGTTTGACGATGTCTGTGATCCTGATGGCATAATCTTCTTAAAGAAGATATTGGAACTGACGAACACAAGGGCAGAACCAAATGCGCAAATGAGACCTGTCGGATTTGAAGCGGACTCGAACGTACATGCCAGCATGACACCAATGATCAGGGGCAGTAGAGAGAAGTACGTCCTTGGAGAGTACTTGACGCCGAAAAGCATGGCGTAAGCGGCAACGGTGAACAGTGGAGATAGAGCCTGAAAGCACGTTCATCACTTAAAAATAAGGAACCAATGGTCCAGCATACCTTGATAGTATGAACGGTGCTGACGGGTATTTTGGAAATTGCAATGCTAGAGAACATATGACCACCAACTTGGAACATGCCCATGGGCAGGGTGCTTCGCAAAATGGCGCCAGTTGGCGGACGCAATTTTGTAAATTGGATGACTGGCGACATGAAGAGTAGGCAGTACCCCGCGACGAATGCAAATTGTACAATTGTGAGGGTGACAGGGTGATTCCATTGATTGAGGATAGTCTTGCCAGTATTTGACGAAAGTGCAGATGTAGCGTACCAGAAACTGCACAGAAGGATAAATCGAGACATTAATACGGCAGAAGATGGGGAAGGTGTTGTGAGAGGGCCAATAGATCGCCGCGAATTCGACGATGCAGATGGTAAGGCGGAGAAAATGGAATAACGAGACAAGAACTTTCTAAATCTCGCCAGGCTTGCATCTGGTGCCAGGCGCAAGGATGATTGTCTTGCATAGGGAATTCCTCCATCCAGGGCAGATGCTAGAGGTTTCTCGCCTAGGAAGGTGGCCTGCCAGCCTTCGCCAGAGTTGAGGTGTTGGTTATCGAAAGCATTATCTGATGAGTAGTTATTATAAGCTAGTTTGGGAGGCAGCTGGTGGTCAAGCATGGGTTATCGAATGTGTTGAAGAATCTAGCCTAGGGTGATTGTCTTAGATCTAGAAGAAGTAGAAAAAATGAGCACTGCCGCAGTAGACACTACCGACGTCTTTGGCGGGATAACAGGTTGAACTCAAGTTTAGGTCAAGGATACGCCCGCACGGCCGCAATTCGGTTTGGCTTTATTTGGCGCGTGACAGGCTGGGCTGAGTAACTTAGAATGATATACACCGCATGTCAAGAATAATTGACCATTCTGCAGCCAACTGGGACCATTATTTCTAAAGGTTGATGGTAGCGATGTATTGTTCGACGGCAACCTCTGGTTCATCCCAAAAAATGAAGTGGTTCCCCTCAGTCTGGAATTTGAACTTTACATCTCGTGCCTTTTCGGCATCAGGCCCATAAATTGGCTTGGGGTCAGCCAAACACTTCCTAAATTCATGTAACGCCCAGATAATAACACCAGGACTCGCTCCACCACACATGTACCTGACACGTAGGTTGGGCATGAACTTCTCCGCCAAGGTTGTGTCGAAGATTGCACGTCGTGTCGTGGCCTTGAATACGTCTAGTTGAATAGATACCATGAGTGCATCGGAAGTACCGAAAGTCTTGGTAGATGTGAGCACTGCGAACTCCTGAGGAGATAGCTCGTTCATGGAGTGAGCTTTGTCTGGGGATTTGTAGAACTCGAGGTCATCAATGCTTCCTGAGGTGACATTCTTGTGTGGGAAGTGTCCTGCCACCCATTCATAGAAAAGCTTGAACCTCTTCTCGACATTGGTCTCGGACCAAAGTTCCACATTGAAGCCTGGGGGCTTCGGTATACCAATGAAAACACCACTTGTATCTATAGCACCGTTCATCATTCCATAATTGTTAGAAGACATAATGTGCCTACCGTGACAGACCACAGTATGAAGATATTGTTCAAGGTCAGACAGAACACTAAGTGGCAAGGCATCAAGATGGGCCACAACAGCATGCGCGTGCAGTGATCCTAAAGACCACCCCACCAAGACAATTCCACCGCTGGTACCCTCCACCAGGGGAATATGTTGCTTGCGGGCAAAATTGACAAGGAAAGTAGCGATATCGACCGCTTGAGTGCGAAGGAAACTTTCCTGTCCCTCCACTGTACGGGACATGAGACCAGCCAAGTCTGTATCAAGGAAGCTGGTAGTGGGACTATAATCACGCCTGTATATGCTGACTATGCGGAGACGGTGTGCAGCAGCTAGAGGGAAAAGCTTCCTGAAAACACCTGCATGAAGAATAAGTCGGCAGGACGTTACGCAGCACTATCTAAATCACACCTCCATTGAAACCCAAGCCAGGCACGAAGACTAAGGTTGTATAGGTCTTTCCAGGGACATCGCCGCTATCAAAGTAATAGTAGGACACACCGTCACTGATGGTTAGACTTTCAAGCTCAAGTTGCATCGAAGTGGGCATCTTTAGATCGAAGAAACGGCGTATCCCGGTAGTCAATGCATTGTCAATCTTATTAGTAAGTGTATTTGCGTTTCTATATGTCGCCACACCTTTTTGGTATATTCTTCCACAATTCGTCCGTTTTTTGGTTTATAGGTTTGGTCCATTAGCTGGCATCTTCTCCCAGTACGTAATCGCGCCGCTAGACCGACGTGGCAGGCGAGATCAAACTTCACTGCAGCTCAAGCGTTCACCATTAGCAAATACTTGAAGAGGGACTAGATAGAGACCTTCGTGCGGTACTACTTGCACCTATAGCCAATGTTTCATACAATCAGTATGTCCAATGTATGGCAACCTAATCAAAACGGACTGCACCGCAAGGCCATAAGCCGACAACACCGACTTCCTGCTCTTATCCGATGGAGCCTCCTAAGGAGGACCAACCCGAGCCAGAGTTCCAGTGTGAGGAAACAATAATGGACTGTTCAGCTTCATGGCACATGCTCAAGATTAGCCTCAAATTGAAGTTCTTATCGTATCGAATTGAGTTTGAAAGAATGTCAATGGTGTAGGAGTAAAAGGTAGTGTAAGTAGTATTACAAGACTGTCGTCCCTTGATCGTTACACGCAGTACTTGATAATGAAATTTTGAAAGCTCGTGACGCTGGACAGTAATAATATTACATAATCTATATGGAGGTCGCGAGATCGATAAATCACGTGATTTTTATTTACCCACCCTAAACTTCTGAGCTCAGTGGACGTGTTGAGTCAGTCAGACGAAGGCACCGAAATCAGTATTGTCGCCGCCGACGCCGTTCGCTCCTCAAGACTTTCATCATGGTCAGTTTTCTCGTCCTGAGCACCTCTTACGGACCCCGTGGTAGCCATGAATACGGTTTTACGCGATCATCGATGTTGGAATGGGTGGATGTGATAATTTAGAGATGGATGTACCAGGATAATTGACTCGCAAATCTTGCTCTTCTCGCCGCTTGATATGCTCAAAATCACAGCTGACTCTCCCTTGTCATCCGTAGGCACGCGGACCGAAAAAACACTTGAAGCGCCTTGCTGCACCCTCCTCATGGATGTTGGACAAGTTGAGCGGTACTTACGTGCGTGCATCCCAGATCTTTTGGATGTCCTTGTTCTAAAGCACTAGAATTATACCCCAGGCTCCCCGTCCTTCTCCTGGTCCCCACAAGCTCCGTGAATCGCTTCCCCTCACCATTTTCCTTCGCAACAGGTTGAAGTATGCACTGAACGGCCGTGAAGTTACCTCGATCGTCAAACAGCGATTGATCAAGGTCGATGGCAAAGTGCGCACGGACACTACCTATCCTACTGGCTTCATGGGTAAACAAGCTTTCTTCTTCTTGGTTTATTCATTTGATCTCATTCTTTCCGCTGGTTAGACACCATCTCTATCGAGAAGTCCGGGGAACACTTCCGTCTCCTCTATGATGTCAAGGGTCGTTTCACCATCCACCGCATCACTGCTGAGGAAGCCTCTTACAAGCTCCTCAAAGTCCGCAAGGTCGCTCTTGGTGCTAAGGGTGTTCCCCATGTCGTCACTCATGACGGCCGCACCATCCGTTATCCTGACCCTGCCATCAAGGTCAACGACACTCTCAAGTTTGACCTTGAGTCGGGAAAAATAACCGAATTCGTTCACTTTGATACCGGAAACATCGTGATGATTACTGGCGGGCGTAACATGGGTCGCGCTGGTGTCATCACACACCGCGAGAAGCACATTGGTGGTTTCGATATCGTGCATGTCAAAGATTCTTTGGACAGGACGTTCGCCACCCGGTGAGTGCCTCCCATAAGCCAACATAAAAATCTAATGTTTTTGATTAGTATTTCCAACATCTTCGTCATCGGTGATGGTTCAAAGCCCTGGATATCACTACCCAAGGGCAAGGGTACGAAGCTTACCATCTCGGAGGAGAGAGATCTCAGGAGGAGACAGCGGGCTTCTGCCGAACAATAGATATTGTCGCGGAAGGTCTATTGATTTCTTTTGCAGCATTTCCTTCACTTTATGCCCCATGTGTATGGCCGATCATCACGCAAAAATGCAGATACTCACAAGGTGGTTATGAATATATGATTCATCTGCACTCCCTACGTCTCAGTTGAGTTCACTAAACATTCCACCAGCACGGCAGTGTAAAGGGAGCGAAAATCACCAGTAATCAGCAGCTCTAGGTTTTACCATGGCCTCCTTACTCTGCTTCTTGTCAACTTCCCAGCGTTGCACCCATTTTGCCATCTTCGCTCTGGATCTTTCATTCCCAACATTCACAGTCGCAATTATCTTTAGCCAATCACACGACATTGCAAAGCACGTAAGCTCAAAAAATGAACTGTGCTCTGAATACGGCACGCCGTACATCTGCACAGCGAATGTCGACTTTTGCATGGGTTTCAGGTCTGCATGTGTGAAGGGCCGTGACTGCCCGCGTGATATGATGGATGAGATAGGTGGACTGAGATCGCTGCCTGACGGTGGTGTGTAACTGCAGTAGGCGTTATCAATCGATGGATGAGTGTATGGGGAATGGCAAATGCTCACGTCCATCCTGTGGGCCTGAAACCAACCACCCGGGAGTATGTCCCCTTGAACCGTTGCACATATGCCTCGAGCTTGTCTGAAACGATCATGCCCAACGGAACAACATGCACGCCAGCTTCGTTTGGGTCCTCGGTCAACAGCGCATGCAACTCAGGGTCATTTTGACATCGTAGGATGGCAGCCTTGCGCGCATCGCAGTAAATTTTGGTCTTGAGAGCTTGTGCGATAGCTAGAAACAATTGAGCGAGCCAGATACGGTCCACACGATACTCACCCTTAACAATGCGTTCTTTACCAATGGAGTAGGTACTACACAAGAGTGGATCAATGACTAAGCTGGATTTATACCATAACTAACTTACCCGACAACCACCAACATCCTATCTTTGAGTGTTTTCATAATGGTATCGTCTGCCCTATCTGAAGGAATGACCCAAGCGTCCATAGTCGAGTTGCGTTTTCCATTCGTGTCTGGAGCTCCTATCCACTCCCCAGAAACGATTCTTTTGGCCAGCTCTGCGCAGGCTGAGATGACCAGCGGCTGTGGAGGAAAGGTATACTGATACACAGTAAGTGTTATTGCCTCGTCAAGCTAACTTGACTAACCTTCGAGTCTAGGTAGGTCGTGTCTAGATACACATGGTCAATTTGTTTTCCTCTCACCGCAGGGTGCATTACATGCTGAGGCGAAGCTCTGAAGTCTCCACAATGCAAATATCGGAAAGTCTTCCCGGAACCAACAAATGGCGATTTGAAGGCGCTGTCACCCGCGTGCACAGTCTGTGGACCCTCAAATAAAAATAGGCACGATCCCGGGCAATGGTTAGCTTCAATAAGTGTGACAGTGACCCCGCCGGAGTTGGGAACAATTGTAGGGACATCCATCGGGAGTGGATGAACCCACTTGGGATCAACCGACAACATATATATAATTAAATTAGCTGTGTCCCCTAGTTACACTTTCAATATTCATGTTCAACTGAAAAGCCAGGATGAACAATACCTGAACAATAAATCGGCCCGCTTTTCCAATTTGAAGCGAGGTTGGTATAATGATCGGAATGAGCATGACTAAAAATCGTGTGAAGGCTGTGACGGCGTATCAGTTTGGGATACACACGTTAAAAAGTAGGCGGCGACGCCTGGTATGGTTCCATAGCGGAACGCATCAACGGCGATGGGCATTCCCTGCAGAACTTTGTAAAATGGCGCCTTTCTCCGGCTGCCCTGTGCTCGAGATGATCGAAAACTACGGTCCTCTGCGAGATCTGCCTCCTTCCAAGCTTCATTTTCCTTATAGGATGTCATCAGGACGGCATACAAGTCGGTGTTGTGGACATCTTCGAGTCTACTCGTACTTGGCTCGCATGTGGCATCCAAGTCTGAATTTATGATTGCATTTGCGCTTGAGGAACTAACGGTGGAGTCGAGACATTTATTGACATGATGTTGTCTCTCCTAAAATGTGCATCA
Organism: Suillus discolor; assembly: GCF_016758755.1. Classification (NCBI taxonomy): domain Eukaryota; kingdom Fungi; phylum Basidiomycota; class Agaricomycetes; order Boletales; family Suillaceae; genus Suillus; species Suillus discolor. Next base: position 471,147 of record NW_024541268.1, on the reverse strand, counting down.
GAGGGGTTACATCTGCAGCGTGGTCATGTCACCAACCAAGCCAAGTAAACGTGATATGTCGAGCTCGCAGACAGGGCAACTGGCAGGATGGACGCAGTCATTGAGTTGTTCTGAGACATCCTCCATCTGAATGTCATCATTAGCGGCTTTGATGATGGCCAGCTCATCGTCTCCAACACCCCATTGCTCATCATCACCTGTAAAATCGACATCTACCACATCAATAGAATGTGGTATATTTCCATGATCCTTGTAGGGTTTGGGGATACCAACTTCTGCGGATGCATTTCCTTCAAGAAGGAGCTCATGAGTTGGCTCGACTGAGGACCGGAGTAACAAAGTTGGAACACCGAAGGTAGAGATGCTGGAAGTGGCTTTAATGACCGACGACTGGAGTAAAGTCTCCTTCCTTTCTACAGTGTTCATGCTGCTCTGAACGGGAACTTGCAATAAAGCGGGCTTTCCAAATGTGGGGAGTTTATCCTCATGAGGTTCTTCATGATTTGACAAAGCGACACGTGTGAGAGATGGCTTCCACTCGCATTCATGAGAACCACGTAGGTTCCCCTTTTCCCCTTCCGGAGAAGCGTGTTGTTTCTGAGCACATGGGATTGCTCGCGTCTTCCCGTTGTCTCTTTTCGCTGTACAATCGTCACTGTCTGAATCTATAATGATGATATCCTGAGATAAGGAAGCTTTGGAGTTCTTCTTGTTCGTTTTGGGAAGGGGGTTTTGAAGCTTGCTTTTCTTTGTAGACGCGTTATTTGAGAAGAAATCAACGATAGTGCGAGATTGTAAAGGTTCCTTGCGTTTCTTGCTCAAGGGAGCCATGCATTGATCCCAAAAAAAAGTGCAGAGATTACTTGTGTAAAAGGAGTGAGACAGAACAAAGTTTGAACAAAGTAAGTCTGGATCCCAAATTGGTGATCGGCGTTTGACGCAACTCCGAGTCTGCTGATTCGGACTCCATCGGCACTACGTATGAAACCGAAAGCGATTTATCGTGAACACGATATTATTCCAGCAGCAGGGCTAGCTAGGCCTGATATTATAATATGTTAACCGACTTGGAGTCTTAATCTAGATCAAGTTCGGCTAGTCGAAGGAGAGCCGTTACTCCTTTAGACAGGGCCAGGCTCATCAGGGTATCGGTTTTTGTGGGGTTGTTTTCATTTACGATACCGCTCTTATAGTAACCACCCGTCCAGGTTCGTGCTCTGGCTTTCGTAGACTCGAGCTCATATCAAGATTATCGATCCCTCGACTTACAACATGAGCGCTCGTCCTACATCTATTTTACATAGAACGCCATGGACACCTCCCATCGCCATCGCCACTGATGGTGTTTACATCGATTTGGAGGATGGCCGACGTGTCATCGATGGGATCGGCGGTGCCGCTGTGACTTGCATCGGCGGAAACCATCCCAAGGTAGTCAAAGCCCTAAAAGATCAGATCGATGTCATGTCATGTAATGTCTTTCTCTTCACTCCTTAACACGAGTGACTGATCATGAATAGATGTATACAATATGCAGCTTTCCAGCCCTCCTGCAGAGGAGCTGGCTAAACTGCTCGTGGATACCAGCAATGGTGCCTTTGAGCAGGTCGCATTCTTATCTGGAGGTATTGCCATAGAACTCTGCTTGAACCTTACTGACCGCTACCAATTTAGGTTCTGAAGCGATGGAGACTGTTGTCAAACTCTCGAGACAGGTATGTTGGTATTGTGGAGGCGTAGGCCAAGGGTTCATGAACAAAAATGCAGTATTATGTCGAGGTCGGGCAGCCGAAACGGACGAACTACATTGCCCGTCAACTGTCCTTCCATGGAAATACCCTAAGTAATCTGTCCCTTGCATACCATCCTGGCCGCCGTGCGCCGTATGAGGCTATTTTAGACCACCAGAATTTCCACCACGTTTCCCCAGCGTTTGCAAAGAGGTTCCAAAAACCAGATGAGACGGAGGAGCAGTACGTCGAGCGACTCCGACAAGAACTCGAGGACAAGTTTATTGAACTCGGTCCCGAGACGGTAATCGGCTGTACGTCATTGTCGCCATGATTTACTCCTTCAAAATCTGATGATCGGTAGTCGTCGCGGAGACTGTCGTTGGTGCGACAACAGGGGTTGTGAGTGCACCAAAGGGATACTTCAACGCCATGAAATCAGTCTGTCACAAATATGATGCCCTTTTCATGCTCGATGAGGTAATGTCTGGCATGGGCCGTAAGTGATCTCGATATGTTGATCTTGACCACCATTGATGGTGGGGTTCGCCAGGAATGGGCACCATGCACGCTTGGCAGAGCTTCGGTGATGGTGCTGCACCTGACCTGCAGGCAGTAGCCAAGGGTTTGGGTGGTGGGCGAGTGTTACACATCCCTTCTCTTTTAATGTTACTGATTGGGCCACAGTTACGCTGCCATAGGTGCTGTTCTCATCTCGCCTAAAGTTGCGAAAGGGATCAGGGGGAGTTCCGGACTGATAAAACACGGTCACACATATCAGGTCGGTACTGTAAGCTTATCGAAGAGCCGGTTATTAACATTTATTCTTGACAGGCAAATCCACTAGCATGTGCAGCATCTTTAGCTGTGCAGAAGGTCATAATTGAAGAGGATCTCCTTGTGCAGTGCAGGAAGAACGGCGTACACATGATTGCGCTGCTGAAAGACCGCCTACAGTCCCCAAATGCTCTCGCAGCGCCATATACATTCGATGTGCGCGGGGCTGGGGCTTTCTTTGGGGTCGAATTCGACTTCTCCAGCCTCGAGGCACGCCGTGTTGATATGAAGGACCAACAATTTGCAATGGCGGTGCAGGCGCGCTGTCTTGAGAATGGACTTATTGCGATGGGCATGGTCGGTGGCTCCTCGCTCGATGGATCAAAGGGGGACCACCTCATGCTCGGCCCTGCGTACAATGCAACCACCGAAGAGATAGAGAAGATTGTGGATATTTTCGTAAAGAGCATTGAGGAAGTGTTAACAGAAAATTTTGCATAAATATCGATCACTCCTGTACATAGCATCAAATTTTGTGAATGCAGTAAGCATCCTTGCGTAGTAACCCCAAGCCCTCGGTGATCGGGGCATCCCGCAAGGTTACGCCACCATCGCTTTCGCACGCCTTCTCCAGGCGGCATCTACCCGAATTCGAGCACCGGCTTTAACATTGCGTCGACGCATCGTTTCTTTCTTATTGACCACTAGCTTCCCAACATCTAGCAGAACTTCAGAATCGATGGCTGGGAGCATGTTCTAATGGACTATCAACCAATCTATCAGCAAGAAGCCACAAGCTCCAGTGTATCCTTGCAGCCACTAGAATCAGAACAAGCTCACTTTCCATCCACATCGGCGTCGGTATCGACTATAGATTTCAAGCCAATACGTTCTAGCGCAAGAGTAAAAGCAGCCAAGCAAAAGGAGAAGGAACGCGAGCAGGCGAAAGATAGGGAAGGTGACTCAGCAGAGCAATACATAGCAGTGCCATCAGAGAGCACCCGTGAAACTAGGTCAACAACCCAGGCCAAGAACAAGCGTACTCGAGAAGGTAGTTCAGGAAACGGAAAGTTTAAAGAATCGTCAGAAGAAACTGCCCGCGTGAGCAAGAGGTGCGGCGAACATGTTCCCGCACCCATAGTTATATTTAACTGACGTCCTGACAGCAGAGCACATCGAGCGACACTTCCCTCTACATCCGTCCCATCACTTGCAATTACCGAACCAACAAAAGACCGCAAAGGCAAGAAGCGCGCCGCTCCAGAACCGGATTCAGAAGAAGAGGGGCAGAGTACTACCTTATCTTCTAAGCGCACAAGAACTACAGCATATTCCTTGAGATCAAGAACAGACGCCTCAACCTCTGCCTCCGCACCCATGCCTAGAAAACCCAAGTTTGTATTCAGCCTCTCTCGCCCTGGATTTGCTCACATGTTACGTTACAGGTCATCACCGAGTAAGGCGAAAGCAGCGACGAAAAGCAAAGTTGGCGCTTCTGCAGGCTCTTCGAAAATGGCTGACGAAGACGTTGCGATGCTTGATACTACGATAGTTAGGCCCGATGAACCTGCCTATGAAGAACACCCTGACGGCTGTGATGACGATGACGTCGCCATGGATGACCAAGATAACGGTGGTGATGGCGAAGGCGACGACAACGGGGATGAAGAAGGACGCTTACCAGTTGGTGCTACTCGTGGATTTGCTGGCCTAGACGAATCTGCTGCGATGGCAATTTTTGGAGATTATCGCCAATTTGGATCATACATGGTTTCCCTTTCAAGTCGACTCAAGACCATGTTGAATAATATCAAATCAACTGCGAGCCCAACCACTCGCTTGGTGACACTGCAGGAGCTTAGTGAGCTCCTCAGCATAAGCACGGAAGATACTTTAGCAGGCTCGTTCCAAGTGGAACAGTTTGTAAGGGAACTCGTGAAGATCCTTGGTGGGCGTGGCGCAGATGAAGACGAAGACGACGACGGCGGTGATGATGGCGATGATCATGACGAGGACGCAGCTCTAGCTGCTGCATTGGCGATGAGCGGGGGTGGAACATATCAGGGCGATGAGAATCTCGAAGCGCAGATGCTGGCATGTCGTTGCCTGGCAAATCTGATGGAGGCTCTGCCTGGTGTAGCCCACTCCGTTGTCTATCACGGCGCAATACCGGTCCTTTGCAGCAAGTTGATTGAGATATCTTATATTGATCTCGCAGAACAGACTCTGAGCGTGAGTCCATCAGCTGCAATGCCACATTCTCCCTAAATTGTGTTTCAGACACTGGAAAAAATATCCGAAGAGTTCCCTAGCTCCATCGTACGAGAAAATGGTTTAGCGGCACTGCTGAACTATCTCGACTTCTTCTCCATCGCTGTACAAAGGACTGCGCTGCAAGCTGCTGCGAATTGTTGCAGAAATATCTCGCCGGATCATTTCCAGATGATTCTTGGCGTCTGGCCCATTATTCGCAATTGCATTGGCTATTCTGACCAGAGGCTGGTTGAATTTGCATGCCTGTGCGTCATCAGAGTTGTGGACTCTTATCATCGCTCCGCGACGGAGAACTTGGAAAGCCTGCTGGATGAGACCGCCATTCGTGCGATCAATTTACTTCTTATGCCAGCCGGGGGTTCCCCCTTGATTGCTGCTAATACATTCACTTTACTCTTGAAGGCACTGGCAACAGCCGCCCGCGCAAGCCCAAAGATTACCCTCAATCTACTTCAGGCAGATATCGTTGATACACTTTACCAGATCCTGACGGGAGTTCTCCCCTCAGCATCTGGCGGTGGGGGCGAGCAAGGTGGCCAAGGGCTGGCCGGCGATGTGACTCATATGACAGTCATGGAGAATCTTGCCCACCGATCCAAGGAGCAAGTGGAAGAAGCCCTCAGTCTGGTGTCTGAACTAATGCCTCCTCTTCCAAAAGGTACGCCTGAGAATCTCGTAATAACATGATTGCCTACTCACACCTTTTGAAGATGGCGTGTTTGATCACAAGGGGTATACCGACAAGGCATTGTCACGAATGGTAAAAGCTAAAGCCAAGGCTGATCGCGCGGCTGCGCGTCAGGCTGTATTCGCACCTTATCAGCCAAGCCCTGACACATCTGCGCAAGCAACACCTGCAGCAGAACCATTTCAGGATACCAGCATGAATGACTTTCAAATGCAGGATCCTGACGACATTCTTCCTTTAACCTCTGTGGCTGAGCCTGCAGTAGCAGATCGTTCTGAGCTTCTGCGTTCCAAGCCGGAGGTTGTCGGACGATTTATGCAGTTAATGGTGCCCATCTTGATAGACGTATATGCTGCTAGCGTAATTACCCCCGTCCGGGTTAAAACTTTGACAGGTCTACTGAAGGCAGTAGGTTTCCTTGAAGGGGAGGCGCTGAAGGACGCTTTTAATGCGAGTATCTTTTTTTGTTTGTTTTATAGCCCCGTCTGATTTTGAAATATAGCTAGTACCTGTTGCGAGTTTTGCCTCGTCGATTCTATCGTCTAAGGATCATCCTTCACTAGTCATCGGTGCACTTCAGCTCGTCGATCTTCTGCTACAGAAGCTTCCAGCCGAATACCGCCCTGTCCTGCGGCGAGAAGGAGTATTCCACGAAATCGAATCACTTGCTGCAAGAACTTTAACTTCCATGAAATCTAAGGATTCAGATGGCACCATCGTAGCGGACCCTGTAAACGTTCCCCTTCATATTTCCTCTACGATACCCGGGTACAAAAAGCTTCACTCGCTTTCTTTGGAGCCCGAGGATGCAATTACTTTACGGGCCCGAGTCATCCGTTTCAAGTATTCTTTGGGACAGGAGGAGGGAGACGAAGATAATGCCTTTGATGAACTTCGCCGTCTTGTCGATAGACTTGCTACTCCAGATGTGGGCGAGTCGGCCATGGTGTCTGCATTGAGGGACATCGCAGATCACTTCACATCTCACTCTTCTGTCTCAAGCTTCGAGCTTTTGCAGAGCGGAGCTGTCGACGGGTTGTTGCGCTTTGCTACTGACGCTGCCAGGAGTACAGGTACGAATCACTGCTGCGTGTCATTGGATCGCTCAATTTACTTTATGACAGTCACTAGCAAACGACGCCAAGAGTTATTGTATGATGCATTTAGCCGTATCCCGAGAGGTGGAACTGTTACTCAGTCTCCACTTGCTGTTTTGGTGAAGAAGCTGCAGGAGAGTCTCACGAGAATGGAGGACTTTGATGTCGTCACTGTTTCACAAGGAACAGACGGTGAGTACAATGCCGATCCTTCTCCTTTCTATGTCAAACTCAACGTGCGGTAGATTCCAAGCGAAGTTCACCATCTCTGCTTGCCCGACAACTCCGTCTTCGTCTAGTTGCAGATAATGAGTCTGACATTCCTCGCAACCTCCAGAACATGGTGGTTTCCATCCATGCCATCGCAACGTTCCAAGCATTGAATGATTACTTGCGTCCCAGAATTACGGGGTTGATGTCGACCGGAGGACTGTCTGGAATGTTAGCAGCTTTGGCAGCCTCCGGATTTGGCCCAGCAAGTTCGCGCAATCCTCCGGAAGCCCCAATGCAAGCAAGCAAGCCTGCAGAGTCTAGCAGTGCTGCAAAACCTGCTTCTGAAACACCTGCCGCTGGCTCCTCGGAGATTGGCCGACGCCGGAGTTTAAGACTCAGCGCTAAGAATGGCGGACCATTAGGTGACAAAAGCGAAGGCAGTCCCGCAACAGTGCCTGCCATCGGTTCAGTCCATACTGGCTCGTCATCATCTGTTGCCCCTCAATCTACAGCCCAACGCATGGAAACCCTTATTCAAGACGGCGGACTCATATCAGACTTTACCGATGATGAGGTAGACGCTGAGGTAATTACCGAAATCAGACATATAACTTTGGGGCTGACCGCTCTCTTGGAAGGTATTTGAAGATGACGATGACATCGACTCTGCTGCAGACAAGACCGTCACCCTGTCCATTGCTGATGGTAAGCCATCGTGATAATGCTGTAGGGGGTTACTCATCCAACACATCCTCAGACGGCAGTAAGGTGGAAGCGCAGACTCCTGATGGAACACGAGTTGCAACTCCAAGTACAGCACCTTCGATTTCATCATCTAGACCGCCCAATCCGAATAAAACCTCGTATGCAGCTGCTCTAAAAGCCAAACCGTCGGACTGGCACCTTGAGTTCTCGATGGATGACCACCTTCTCCCCCTTGACCTGACAATATATGGCGCCATTCATCAGCATGAAATCCGTAAGAAGCTTGGACCTGTGCCATCTAGTTCCATGTGGCAGGGAATCTATACAGTCAAGTTCAAGAAAGTAAATGGCCCTCCCCCGAGCCAAGAATGTAGGCACCAGTAACCTGATTGGTGTTGTTGAATCTGATGATATTGACAGCTCGTGCAGACACCTCGGCATCTAAAATCCGATCACCCAGTCCCATCCTTTCTTCCCTCCCAGATGATGCCCCTCATGCCAAGATTCTCCGTTTGCTTCGCGTATTGCATAGGTTGAATGCTGCAGAAGCACAACGGCCAGCTAGACCGTTAGATCGTCGCGCGCTCTCGGAGACTACCTTCATTAACAACAAGTTAACTGCTAAACTCACTCGTCAGCTGGAGGAACCGATGATCGTGGTCAGGTAATTCAGCCGTTCCTCTTATATACTTGCAGTTGCTTACTCTGTTTAGTTCATGCTTACCCGACTGGGCACTTGACTTGCCACAAAACTTCCCTTTCCTCTTTCCATTTGCCACTAGGTACAACTACCTCCAATCGACTTCTTTTGGATACGCTCGCCTTATTCTGAAGTGGCAAAGCCAGCAAGGCCGCAGCCAGGACAGCTCGCGGCGAGACGAGGGTATCGGTTTTCTTGGACGGCTGCAGCGCCAGAAGGTCCGTATCTCTCGTAAACACATACTGGAGTCAGCGGTCAAGGTTTTCGAGCTCTATGGGTCTTCATCCTCGATCTTGGAAGTGGAGTATTTTGATGAGGTTGGGACTGGGCTTGGACCTACTCTTGAGTTTTATTCCCTCGTTTCGAAGGAATTTGCCAGGAGAGATCTCAAGATATGGCGAGATGCCGACTCAGCTGCTCCTGGGATATATGTCCATCACCCTGCGGGACTCTATCCTGCCCCTATCAGCCCTGATGACATTGCAAATGATGGGGGACAGTGAGTGCTTCCTTAACCTAAATGGCTGTTGTATATCTGATGTCTAGTGGTAGAAAACGGACGCACATCCTCCGAGTTGTTGGCCAATATGTGGCGAAGGCAATGTTGGACTCCCGCATTATAGATCTCTCAGTCAACAAGATTTTCGTTAAACTCGTGCTAGGGGAGGAAGTGCCTTTGACCATCGAGTCCTTGAAAGTAAGAAATTTTGTGTGCGAATAAGACACTGTACTCATATGATTGTGTCCAGCTTGTGGACAACGAACTTGCCAGCTCTCTCTCCAAACTCCAGAGCTACGCGTCCATGAAAGGGCAGAGCGAGAAGGTATTCTGGCTGATTTACCACTTCATGACTAGAGGTTTTCTTACCTTTGTGATATCTAGCTCTTCCGCAAGGTTGCATTAATGGATATCGTCAATGTCGAAGATCTTGCGCTTGATTTCACAGTTCCCGGATACGACATCGAGCTTCGGGTGAGTCTCATCTTGTTGGCATTATTCAAGTGGATCATAATGCATGTTATAGCCTGGCGGACGTAACATTCCTGTGACTTCGGAAAATGCAGAAGAATACATTCACGAGGTCCTGGATGCAATTATTGGCACTGGCGTTCAGCCACAGGCCAGGGCGTTCCGAGAGGGCTTCTCAAAGGTGTTCCCAATTTCTGATTTGCAGGCGTTCTCGGCGGATGAGTTGGTCATGTTATTTGGTAATTCAGACGAAGACTGGGGAGTTGAGAGTACGTGAATTTTTGTAGTGGTGTCAACCTGACTGACAACAAGACTGTAGCGTTGAATGAAGCTATCAAAGCCGACCATGGCTTCCACAGCGAGAGTCGTGCCATTCGCGAGCTTGTAGGGATCATGTCGGACTTCGATGCCTTAGCTCGCCGTGATTTCCTTCAATTTATCACAGGAAGCCCGAAACTTCCTATCGGAGGTGTGTTTCGTTACATTTCATCTCAAGACTGGCTGACGCCGTGCTCAAAGGGTTCCGTGGTCTTAACCCTCCACTCACTGTCGTTCGCAAACCACACGAACCACCACTTGTGGCAGATGATTACCTGCCAAGTGTAATGACCTGCGTCAATTACCTGAAGCTACCTGAGTATAGTTCAAAAACAGTGATGCGAGAGAAATTACGCATTGCGATGAAAGAAGGAGTTGGCAGTTTCCATTTGTCCTAGTACTTTTCAGCATTATATCATTGTATATGCGCACAATGTCTCTTGTTCCTCGTTCATTTGTAACTTCATATATATATAGAGAGGCTCACATTGACAGAAATCCCTAGTGCACAGTAACAATATGAGCGTCCTGTAGATAGGAGATTTCCCATTTTGATTATCGGCAACTTGAAATTACTGAATCCAGTCAGCGCGGGATGAGTACAGTGCCGACTTGACTGCGGAACGTGCGCCTCCTTTGGTTGGAAGGTCACTTAGGCCAAGGTGATATAACCTGCAAGAAAGATGCATGTTAGGCCAGACAGACCTCTAGTCGTCAAGTGCGCCTTCGATAGATGGAACAAGCGGATAAGCTTTGCTTCTGCTAGGAATTGTTCATACGAGCTGCTGAGGAACAGAGTGCGTCTCTTTGGTCATTAAACTTAAAGCTTATCATTCATATTCTCTTCTTCCATACCATTGGTTAGGTTGAACAGTGTTTCTCACTTTACGCGACTTCATATGTGATTGCGTACAAGGACGATGACGGCGAAATTACCGATATCACCACAGAATCCGATCTCACAGAAGCCATTCAATACTTCCAGGCTGGATCTGACGATCCTCCACTTTCCTCTGCAGCATCAATTCTATCTGGCCGCAGCTTCGGAAGCAGGCGGATAACGCTACGTGTTCACATCACCGTTGATTACGATGGCCCGAGCCTAAGCGACACATCAAGTCTCGCCAGCATGGAAGAATACAAAGGCCGTAACAGGAGCGAAGGCGAATTAAGCTGGTCTGTCGGAGGAGGGGAAGTTGATGATGATTCAGTGACAGTGAGCTCGAGAGATACCAATTGGCGCTTTGCAAAAGGATCAACAGTGCACCCTATCACACCACGTTCGGATGACTTGGTCAGAAACCAAGATTCATTTTCTATACCCGAGAACAGTGTTACCGGTCGTTCGGCATCCCAAAGAGATTCAACAGCGGTGGAAGATCAAACAATGCATGATGAGGATCCATTCGCAGACAATCACCAGTTCTTCACTGAAGAACGCGTTCCAGAAGACCCTGTAGTAGCATTTGAACGACTCAAGCTCCAGGAGCACCCTGATGCGTCAGCATCTGACATGGCCCCTTCACATCGGTCATGCTCTCCTACGCCAATTGACATAGCATTGGCGCGTTCTGCTCAAGACAGAGGGGCGGCGTGGTTGCGCGATCAAAATGCGCGCACAATCAAAGCCATGCTCGGGGCAACACCTGAGCCCTCGGAATCTGATTCGAGGTCAATATCATTAACATATTCTGACGAGCACATTCCATCTAACAACATGGATGGGGATCTTGCGCTGGAACGAGATCCTCGCGGGAAATATTACTACTCGTATACTGGTGCGAGTTCTACGACACATGATTCGGGTTACGAGGACAATTTGAGTGTCAAGTATGACGCCGACCCTTTTAGCGGTTCGCCCCCGCGGCCAAACAGCATGCAGCTTACGTGGATTGCTTCGCAACAAAAGCTAGCAGATCATGATCATTCCGATGACACCCCTGATTCATATAAGCGTTTTTCCCCACTCTCCTCCAAATCTGACCAAGCACCATACCCAATCGCTCCCGACATTCCACCAGAGGTGCTCCAGTTTGTTGCACCCCCGGGACCTCCTCCAGGCTCGCTCACTACTTGTTCAGACTGTGGAGTCATACTAGATGGCATTCGGTACGTCTGTGCGGTGTGTGGCGAGAAGGAACCTCTTGCAAGCATCGTGCTCCGCAACGGCTCAGACTCTGATCTAGGCAAAGGAAAGGCCAGAGACCTAGAGCCATTACATTCTTATCCCCCTCCTCCTCATCACACACTCCTGTCGTCTTCACCATCCCCATCTACGTTCTTCGATTCTGTCACACTAAGCGGGTCGCCGCAGACGCGCAGCGAACACAAACACAACAAGCCACTCCCTTCCTTACCCGGTTCCTCTTCGTCAAGCCCTACATTATATAGTGCACGGTCAGGTTTCAGATTTCGCCATGGATCCGAGTCATCTACTATGGGCTTTGAACTGTGCTCGGGATGTGTTGAATCGGCTGGCGTGATACATGCGCTTCGTGCAAGCACGGAGCGGCGGAATGGATCAGGTGCAGAATCTACGTCTCCTGAAGACGATTTATCTTCGTGGAGTCGTTCCGCTCCCAGACAGAAAGGCCAGCTCAGACATGCGTATTTTGAAAAGGTCTGGGGCCATCATGGATGGGAAGACGTAGGTAAGCATATAATGGAATATACGACATTGGAACGACATCTTTACCTTCATTCTTCACAGAGCAAGATGATATGCATATCTGTAAATGTTCGACTTGCAATTCAGCCATCGTGAACCAGCGGTATAAATGTACATCATGTCAGAAATTCAATTTATGTCGAGCGTGTTACAGGCAAGTGGATTTTTGTGCGATGTAGATTGAACTAATACCTGGTTGGGCAGCCAAGTCCACGATATACACCCTTCACATGCATTCCTGGTAGTCACGGAAAAGTCTGTTAGGTCTAGAAGTGAACCAGAATATTCACATGCTCTACCAATGATAATGTCAAACGACAATAATGAGGAACGTTGTGAGTGTTTTAAGAAACAGTTGTCTGTCCTCTCTCACTGCTATATTTGTAGCTATGAAACATCCCGGCGTCAAGTGTGCACAGTAGGTGGCCTATAGCGACATGATTACAGTACCTGATGAATTTCAGTTGTTCACAAGATATTCTTGGTGCCCGATTCCACTGCGCGATCTGCGACTCCATCGACATTTGCTCCAATTGCGAATCTGCAGGACTTCCAGGCAACTTGGACTCCTCGGACGGGGGGCACATATCCTCGCATATTATGATAAAAGTATTTGTTATCTTTCTCAGGGTCGAACACATGGCTCATTTTTTCAAGATTCCCTATCCACTTGAAACAACAGAAGTGCAAACGGCTAGCCGCCGTGCCATCCATTTATGGACAGGCAGGGACGCAGCACATGTTTTGACTGCATCCCACTCCAAACCAGGCTCTGTATACTCTTCATATGCTCAGACGGTCGTTGGCTCGAGACATGCTCGAAGTGCGCTTGATGGCGAGTCGCTGAACCACCACTTGTCCTGCAAGGGCTGCAACCAGGTTTGGTCCTCGCAATCATACTCCCATGAAGGGCTGATGGCTCTCCAGACAATAATTGGTACACGGTATCAATGTGCTACATGCCCCTCTTCACCCACTGCATATAGCTTGGTATGTGCATTGCAATTACACACTTACACTGTTCTCATCACGAATGTCAAGTGCCAATCATGCGAGCAGAAGTCATATGCCATCCATGACCCAATGCACTCTTTTTTCAAGATACCGAGACCTGTTAACGTACAACTCGAGTCACCGTCTGGTTTCCTTCCGAAACTGTGAGCTTTGAATTGTAACAATCCATCGAGGTTATTCAGTACGCGTTGGTAGGTACAAGGTCCCGGCAGGTCCTGTTGGCGGCCTCGCACCCAACGCGGATCCACAAGGTTTGTCGACCATACTGATAAGAGTTCACACTCACATTGAAGATTCACAGAGTATCTCTATCATTTGGTTCACTCCACAGCGCTCTGCGATCGCTGTATGGAGCGCATTCAAGGAGCATGGTACCGTTGCGCGTATTGCGCGAAAGACCTATGTGGAGAATGTGAATCTCTTGACACTCATGACGAGACGCACATATCTGTTGTATTTAAGGCACCTGTACGTCTTCCGTATCCTACATCATCCATCTACTAACACACGAAGAAGGTCGACATGGTTCAATTCCGGTGTGTTGTTCTTACAGCTTTCACGTAATGCCATCTAATCAGAATATAGGCGATTCGCAAACCTGGAAAACCCCAACGACAGCCCGCCTATCATCCCTTTCCCAGTGTACTGCTAGATGTATACCGATATATATATATTCTTAATGTTCTACGCATTTGGGTGACAAATCGAGCGCATACCTACTCCTACCCCGTCTTCGTATAATGAAATACAGACATCTTGGAGCGCAAAATCTGGTGCAACTCATGAGTGAAGTCGCACAAAGTGTAGTATGTGTAAGGCTAGCTCTTCTTAAAGCCTGGATGGGACAAGGGCTTATGTTAGCAGCTGACGAGAAGCTTTTCAACCACGCAATACTGACCTAGCCTGCGTCTCTCGTAGAATAAATCTGTCCTACTAGCACCCAAATTCACGATCTTCGGACATCCGTCTCTGTCTTTTTCTAACCGCGTGCACTCTGCACAGTAGTACGCATCTGAGATACCTACGAGGATACGAATGATCTATGCTCTAAACGCACGAATGGTTGTAACGCACCTGGTGATCCGCAGATAATACACCTTCCTCCATATGTACCAAAATTACACTCGTCACATATCCGGACGAGTGTTTCAGGTCGAACGTATGAATCACAGACGGGACTAAGTCTCTGCGTATTAGTTGATAGTACGAAAGATAGTGTTGCTTGGCGTACCATTTACCATCACACTTCTCACACAATCTGCCAATAGCTTGAAGCATTCATAAGATAAACATCACCGCCGGATCGTTTTATGATTTACTCACCAATACCAGGCTGGCGCCGGCACATAATCAAATCTGTATCAGTCTGTTCAATTCTCTGTTCTAGAGGCACAGGAGAGGAGACTCACCGGGGTGATGTTTCGACATAGTGGTTTGAACGATATGCTAAACGACGAGTCCTACTACAACTTGAAATGATGTAAGAAGTCACGTATTACTAATCTAGCTTACCAAAGCAATGCCTTCGGGGTTTGCCGATCCGTGAGACAATCAACTAGACAGTTCTTCAGCCACATCATTCGATATACCTGATTCCAACGCGGTCATTAATATTCACATTGAAGCGTTTGAGTCCAAGCCTCAAACTAACGTCGACGCCATGGCCAAGTCCAAAAAGTGCGTCTGGTAGTTTCGTAGATATCTATCCAACTGAAATTTGCAAAGCCACACCAACCACAACCAGAACCGCAAGGCACACCGCAATGGTATCAGGAGACCACAAACTAACCGGTCTCGGTCGCTGAGGGGGGTGCGTTGTCAAAATATTCAATATTTGCTCTTGGGCTCACTTTTCATTATAGGTTGACCTCAAGGTACGTTTCTAGGTGTCTGATTCTATGTGCTGAGTGCTCAAGCACACATAGTTCCGCAAGAACTCGCTGTACGCTCTCAATGGATCGGTGGGCTGACTTCTCAAAATTCCCGTAATTGACTGTACTGATTTTACGCATCAGCGGAAAGCACGGGCTGAGCAAAAGGCTGCATCATGATTCAGTTGCGAGCAAGTTTCCAGTACGCTTTCACCTCTGGTATCCAGGGACATGTCACACACTTGGCACGTCGTGTATTACCTGCCATGACTACTACGTATGGCTTAGGTTATTGAAATATCATATCACATACATCGCATTATTGTGAGTTATGTCTGTGAACTGGCCGTATATCGCCGATTCGCCTGGAGGCTTCTACCATTCCGATCAAGAGTTACTAATAACTTCGCAGCCTGTGAGATGAAGAAATACATATATTGATGCATATTCAGGCCTAGCAGGCATGAGGCCTGAGGGCGCGCTTTCAATGTTATGCGCCAAATTTAAGAGCTTAGAGTTGTATTTATGGCTGTTTTTGCATATGTAATGCGATGACCTGTGCACTGCCCGATGAGTTACAACAGCTGAGAAACCTACATAGATCTCGTTTATTGAGGTATTCAGTTGATCCGGAAGTCGACCTGGACCTATAAAATTCCCAGCTTCGACCGGAGGAGCTTCATTGTTGCACTACTGAAGATACCCCTTCTTTCGCACCATCCCAGATCATGATATCCTTCCCTTCTACCTCATGGCAATCTTCACTCATCCAAAAAACAACTTCTAGACGCCCAAGGAACGACGAAGACCCATCTCACGGACGCGCAGCAACAGCCATAACTCCCCGCCTCTATCTTACCGATTACCACACTGCTCGCACACCAGGCAACCTCGCACGTCTCGGTATCACACACGTCGTATCTGCTATCGATTTTGATATCACGGGCGTATTTCCACCGCATGTCCAGGTCTTCCACGTTCCCGTGCGCGATTTAGCCGAGGAGCAGATTTGCGGATGGTTCGATCCCGTCGTGGAGTTTATCAAGGAGGCGCTGGATAAAGAAGACACAAAAGTCTTGGTGCGCCTTGGATCGCTAAGCTCTTAATTTGTAGGAACCAACAGAGGCACCCCTCGTAGGTCCACTGTTTCCAGGGGATCTCGAGATCAGCTATCTTAATTTGCGCCTATCTCGTCGCAACAACACCGATGCACGCTTTGGAGACCATTAAGCATGTTCAAGCAAAGCGTGGAATAGTTGCGCCAAATATTGGGTTTCGCAGACAACTTATCATATGGGGTCGTCAGTTCGAAGAGGCCAAAATCCGTGCTGATCAGGAACACCGCAGAAAGAGGAGTATAGGTGGTGTATCGGAGTTGCTAGCCAAAATGATGAAACGGTCCAAGTCTGCACCTATGCCTGCAGCACCGCTACTTGTGCATGAGGTTCGACAGGAAATGTCTGTCGAAGGCTCACAAGTAGCCTCCCTAATGGAGGCAAAGACTGTAGCACTAGAAACCCTCCGCAAGACTAAGGAGGCAGACAACTGATCCTCCCTCACTATGCCATGTCTTGCAATGGTATACCCTGCAGTAAGCCTGGGCGTTGCATCGTGACAAACTATTCTTCCTGACATCCTTCCAAGTGTTTGCACCCGCATGTGGCCACGCCTCGTAAATCATTCATTCGCAGGATCGAGAAACTTGATCATCGACAATATATATTGACATCACTTTAATTATTTGGAATCATCGAAAGGAGGATAGGAACTGGAAGGAGGCTAACCATTTCTCGTACCCCGCATTTACCCCACATTATATAACACCTTGCACTGGACTAGAAACTGAATACTGAGTATGTACCGAATTAATGGTAATTGTTAAAAGTCAGCGCTTGGTACCTTGGCCTTAACATCTGGGCACGATGGACATTGGATAGGCAGTCTTATAATGGCTGCAACTATTCATAGGCTGAAGATATATACCGGTAGTTTCAGCCTCACGAAACTGCGTGCTTCCGTTACTGTCAATTGAGACAAGAGTTGTGCCATTGAAGGGACTACCACCTCGAGTTTGCGCAATCAATGTTCTCCCCGATGTCGCACTGCACTTTGTTATCCAGATGAGAGAAAACAATAAACCGAACACATCAGGACTCACCGGCAGTGCCTAACGGGATTTCCCCGCGACACAGTTGAGATCATAGATCTGGATTGAGGTCGAGATCGAGGTCGAACACAGCCAGCTGTGGGCGTGTATCGTGACGATAAGGGTTCACACCTGGGCGCTCGCGTGTCTGGACAGGTGGGGGCGAGGGCTCTGGCGCTGCTCATGCGTTAGTTTGAGTTCAATTCGAAGGCACAGAAGGGAATATATATAGTGAAGGAAACAAAATGCACGCAAAAATAATGATAATATTTCAGAGTGAAAGTCAGTTATAAGAATTAAACCAAATATGAAACCAGGAGTAGACAAAACCCGACCACTAGCAGAATAGGCTTGTTATTGAAGAACCACTCACCTCTCACGCTATGATTCTCCCCAAGCCCACCCAGCGGACGCTCCACATTCAGTCTGCCGCGGCGCATCTTCTCCTCATTCGGGAATGGCGGGAAGAATAGAGGCACAGGACCTACAGCACCTGGCTCGGGCATAGTCAAGCCTGGCGGCGCACTCGTAAAAGCGCTAAGACTTTGTGCATATGCAAGCAATTCGGGATAAGGTATCGCGGCTTCATGTGTACAGCAGTTTAATGTCAACCGGATAAAAAAATAGACTACGAACCCTCCTTTGCCTTTCTTATGCATTCTACACATTCATCGCCCTCCTTCACGATCTCATCCAATACCTTCCTCCCCTCTTCCAATGCCTCACATACAGCGCGCCATCGAGCATCCACCTCCAATAGCTCCTGCTGTAATGCGACAATGCGTGCCTGTCGGCGCTGATGTGCTGCTGCTGTTGTCAGTGCTGCTTGCAGCTCAGCATCGACGGCTGCAAATGAGTTTAGCGGAGGTGGGGGAACTTGTTTTTGCGAAGGCTGCTGAGATAGTGAAAGGAAGAGTGATTGGGAAAGAGCAGTAAGTTGCGTGAGCGGTGCAAGGAGCTGAGCATCCATAGTCCAGCTAGCGAAAAGGTGAATATATTAATTTATTTTACTAATCGCTTACCGCGGAGTCTGAAATCTCTGACAATCCATAAGTATGATGCGGTCTATGCGGGGTAAAATGTTGTAGTTGCGAATTCCACGACTTCAAAGCCACCTTACTTCCAACCTCGTATTATTTTCTTCGCTTTACAGTTTTGCACAATGGTAAGACTTTATCTTATTTATATAGACTCACCACTCACACCAAGTCTGTCCAGTCTGCCTACCCTGCATACACCATGGGCGGTCTCTGTATCGTCGGCGGCATCACTGGGTATGCAAGAACTCGTTCGGTTCCTTCGCTCGTTGCTGGCATCGGGTGAGTCGCGTCCTGATAACATAAAAGCGTGTTTTCGCGAACTCTTGTACTCTAGTGTGGGTCTTTTGTTCCTGTGGAGTGCAGAAGTCATCAGGAAAGGCGCGCCAAATGGGTTGGAGGTCGCCTTGGGTACGTTGCCTTCTTTCAAATCCTCATTCTTATATACTGACTTTTGTTCTCGTAGGTGCTTCGGCCCTGCTATTGCTCTCATCTCTTCCCCGTATTACCAAGGGCCCGGTACCCCTTGTGCTCGCTGCAACGAGTAGTGCTGCGGGTGTATACTATGGCACGAAGGTGTACAACTTGCGCAACTAGGCCATTTCCTTGTACTATTATATATTCGCGGCCTTCACTCAATTATCATCGCGTTTCCTACTTCAAATAAGTCTCAGTTAGCTTTGCGCTCAGCCATGTAACATGTCATAGCACAGCCACTAACCTACGTGTTGGATCCCAGGTGGATACGCTACTATTAACAGGACAATGAATTCTCCGGTTGTAATTGATAATCGAAAGACCGGCGAAGTGGTATGATCATCCCACTTCCGCAAAAACTCGCTCGGGCGAAGGTAACTGCAGGTGACATTTGCAGAAAGACCTTGTGTCACGGTATAATGGTTCTGGTGTTCCGCATCGACGACCGATGTATTGACCACGATTTTTCCACCAAGACCAATACCATCAGCTGCAGGGGTCAATGTTGTGCCTGAAAAAGCTTCGACCACTGGTACAATATTTGCCTTCTGAGAACAGAATGAGATACTAAATGCTGTTACATTAGAGCGCACTACTAGTTTTGTTGTATCAGACACCGTCATGTCTCGGTGCTAAAATTGATTCCGGGTCCTCCGAGCATTGTATAATTGTATCATGTTGAAATTGTTGAAATTTTGACACGTCCGTGTATACACTTTGGTGTAATGTAACTCTTACATATCTTCCGGAACGAAGTGCTGCATAGATGACCGACGTCGGACTAGTCAGTCCTACATACAATAAATGATGTGCTGGTATAATACTGTAGTGAGTGAATGTGAATAGATATGTAGCGATCCTCCAGCGTAGTCAAGTCCATTCTACATCATGCCATCTATCGCGCCATAATCGCCTGTGTCTTAACCCCCGCCTCATCTATGGCCTGTTGGAATGCGATCATGTGTTCCTCAGCAACTCTCCTGCAGTTGAGATATGCGCCTTCCCGCTCCCATCGTTCAATACGTCCACGGCTGCGCTCCGCGCCTTCCCACTCCCCGCGTAACCCACCAAAACGGTTCTTCAGCGCACGAATCCGCCGACCTGAATCTGCTGTAGCGGCTCCATTCACCTGCGCCTGCTCTGATATCGTCGTGAGTGATGAGAGTAGGGCCGCTGTATGTGTTCTAAGTTGCACCAGGTGCGGCAGCGGTGCAGCAGCACTGGAGGGTTGGGGTGCAGTGAAAGAGGGCTTTTGGGGCGACGAAGGTAAGGATGGTGCATAAGATGAGTCAAGCTCGTCTTCCTCGGCGACGGTGTCTAGCTTCGTCGGTGCATGTCCGCTCTCGCTCTCGCCCTCGTCAATGTCATCCAACTCACAGAGGACGTCATTTCCGCCGATCTCGGTCGAAAGCCGGCGGAATTCGCGCTCATAGGCAATGAGCTCGCGCACTTGACTTTCCCTCTCTTTTGTGGCCTCGTTGATAGCACGGATCATGTCCGATGCCAGTCTTTCCAGGACGTGTGCGCTTGGAGCAGTATCCGAGGTGTGTGCGGAGGATAAAGTAGGTAGAGCATCGACGGCGCGTAAATGTGCAAGGAATTGATCTGTTGAAGCAAGATTTTGTGCAAGAATCTCCATGGCATCTTGCTCTGGTCTTCTTGGTATAAGCGAGTCATCCCCATCATCCTCATCTAGACTGTCTTCAACATCTTCATCGGCGTCCTCATCAGCGCTCCCACTCCCGCCTAGTTCATCCGCCAAATTAGAGGCCCCCATCTCATCAGCTAGGCTGCTTCCAATCTCGTTCGCAAGACTGTCCCCTGCTACGTGCACTTCACGGTCCTCATTTCCACGTACGCAGTCATTTTCATCAATGCCCTCCGCGCCTTCATCATACTCAATCCCAAACTCCTCCGCCAGCATTCGGGACCCGCCTCCGGGCTCAGGCATTAGTGCAACAGCGAGTTCATGTGCCAGTGAATGTGCCCCATTTGGCATAGTCTGATCCAGGGACGAGAGAGGTTCAGACGCCCGCATTGACTTACGTGGCGATGAGGACTGGTGTCTGGCGTGCGACATGGTGCCGCTCAGATCTTGAATGAATGGGTATAGTGAGTCTATAGAGGATGCGAACGCGTATTGATAATGTCTTGAATGATCGGATCGATTTCTACGCAAGTACTTGTCTATGAGTGCTTTGTGGTTGCCTAGCCGTTATGGCCCAGAAGTTCTAGATTTCGTGGTAGTGGTTGAGATGAAAGGACAGTCAAGACTACGGCTTACTAATCCTATTATCCTTTGCTTTTCTCAATCACCCGGGCCTACGATACCATCTTGTTCATACTTTGTCTGTCCATACTCACTGATACTCACCGAACGTCCTCTCTTTCTGCTTCTAGTGGCCGATCCTAGTACTCCATACTCCATTAACGTCCAAGATCTCTTTTTTCTCTCGCAATTTTATTCATCTATTTATCCTATTCACAATGGCTGGCTACTTCTCCAACCATTCGCAATTCCAGACTCGCTTTGCAAACGCAGCATCTAACACCACCACAACCACAACTACAGCTACTACCACACCTGCCATCCCAGCAGAGACGCGTCCGCGACCCCCTACAAGCAGGCATTTCTCCACTTCCGTCGCACACCCGCCACACGAGGAGCGCGACCGGGGTGTCGATGTTCCTGCACCGCTGGCCGTTCACCCTCTCCGGAATACGTATGTTCGTGGCTTCCTTCTCATTCTCATCCGTGACTTATGTCTGTTTCACCAGGTGGGTCTTCTGGTTCCGACAACAGCGCGCTCCGGGAAATAAAATCACCAATTATGAAGAAGGCATCAAAAAGATCGCTTCTTTTTCCAGCGTTGAATCTTTTTGGGGACTTCAAACTCACCTTTCACCCCCCTCTGCACTCCTGCCCACTACGGACTACCTCCTGTTCCATGCAGGTGTTCGCAGGCCCGTGTGGGAAGACCCCCTGAATCGTGCTGGTGGAAAGTGGATCATACGATTGCGCAAGGGAGTAGCAGACAGAGTGTGGGAGGACCTTGTTATGGGCGTCGTGGGTGACATGTTTGATGAATGTGGCACACAGGGGGAAGGGGAAGAAGGGGGGTGGCCAGAAATTTGTGGTTGCACCATCAGCGTGCGTCAGAGTGAGGATATCGTGAGCTTGTGGAATCGCGTCGATGGGGATGCCAAGGTGCGGGAGAAGATTCGGTGCGTCTTTTGCATTTTTTCCTCGTAATTTTAACGGTCTGATTGCTATGGTAGGGACACCTTGCGCACTGTGCTCAACCTTCCTCCATCGACCATCATGGAGTACAAATCTAATAACGGTGTGGTCTCTCCATCCCCTTCATACCTCATCTTAATGATGCAACCACAGACTCCATGCAAGACAAATCCTCATTCCGCAATTCCGCGATTGAGAGGATGCCCAGTATTGCTGACGCATCGTGACGGCCTTTTTTGTGTCATGGCACGAACCCTGATCATTTTATCTTGTGTTTTGGTGCACATGCAACATCACACGAACGTAATGCCTTCTTGGTATCCTGATTTTCTCTTCAGCATACCAGGAAATAATCGAATATGAAACTGTAGCTCGAATCTTGAATTGTAGTAGCAGACAGTTACGGGGTTTTCTGTCCACAACACAGATAATTCATTACTCTCAAGCCAACTTGATTTTGCTTCTCATACATATAAGACTGAAGTGAATATGTTTTATGAATGACTTCTAAAGCTACGTTAAGCATAGTGTACTATCCCTTCCGGTGCAGTCGTCACTGTGAGTCACAATATGTCATATATTCATAGGCCGGTTTCAAATTAAGCTCTGCAGTCAAGCAAGAGCGCAAGTTCAGTCAGTATTCGAGCAAGTACAGTATTTACTACTAGATATGTCTACTTAAGTGCGAGGGTGACCATTAGTGCTGTGGTTGTAAATTTTTGAAGGGGATGTGTGAGACTTGGATCATATGGATAATCGAGGCTGATGATGCAATGGAACCGTCATTGAAAATATTCAGTAGCTGGCACTAGTTGGCACTTGCAATATATATTGAAACTCCGTCACGGTACATATCGGCAAGTGAAATGACTTGGCGGCACTTTCAACTTAGTATCTCACTCAATTCTGCTTTGACATTAATTGTAGTCGCAACCTCGTAAGGGGTTGTATATATTAGAGAGATAATGATATCTATGTCAAGAATTTCAATAAGATTTTTGTGAGCATCTGTGGGGTGTTGGAAGGGATAGTAGGTCCGCCGTCCGACCGGCGACCACTGACATAAAACTCCGCGGCGTTGGCATCGAGTTAGATATCGATGGATTCGGAGCTGGAAACAACATCAATTGATTCTTGACTAGCGCAGGCCTCAGCTTCACCAACCGGTTGGATATCAACATGTCCCTTCCCCACAAGAATGAAGAGTATGGTACCGAAGTGTACTGGTGAGTAGTATCTGTTTCAGAGACTATTTATTTACCAAACAATTCATTAAAGGGACAAGAGATACGAGCAGTATGTCTTCGTCTGCTCCCTTGATGAGTCATGAGATACCGTAGATGATTAGAGAAGCTGAGGATGCCTCTTTTGACTGGTTCAAGACCTACGCGGATGTTGCGCATGACATCCGCAAGTTCATCCCCAGTAAAGATGCACGCATCCTAATGCTCGGTTGTGGAAATTCAAAGTTTTCAGAGGATGTAGATATCTCCTCTCGCATATGTTGTGTGATCTTGCTACTAACACCGTCGTGCGAACAGATGTGGGAAGACGGGTACAAAAACATTGTCAACGTTGATGTACGCTTCTCGCTGCGATGGTCTTTATTCACCTCATATTTCTCCCAAAGTATTCGCCCGTTGTGATTGAGAAGATGCGCAACCGACACAAAGATGCGCGCCCAGAGATGACATGTAGTTATTTCCTCAGAACCCACTGAAAACACATTAATTCTTTGATAGGGGAAGTGAAGGACGTCCGAACTCTAGACGGTCTAGATACCTCATCCTTTGATGTCGCCATCGATAAAGGTACGTCGCGAATTTTAGTTCCTGTTTTTCGAAATCTCACGCTTTCCGGTCCCAGGAACAATGGATGCAATGATGACGTCTTCAACCGACGTCTGGGTATGTTTAACCATCATAGCAACATACAACGTACTGAGAAGATTCCTTGTTTCACAGGATCCACCAGAGCAAGTAATCAAAGACTGCACAGCAGAAGTATCTCAAGTCATACGGTTAGTCCCTTTACATCTTCGTACCTTCTGGTCTCACAGGGACTGGTAGTGTACTTAAACGCAATGGCATCTTCATCTACATTACCTTCGGACAACCTCACTTCCGAAGACGATATCTCACTGGTCCTCATATAACACGAAATACTTCACTTGAGATCAACCAACTGGGAGAATCTTTCCATTATTACATGTATACCTTGCGGATGCTATGATGTTTCCTGATCGAAGGATTACAAATCTATCTGCTTCCCATATCATGACGCCTAGATACGGGAGATGCGCTTATATGTACCGTACTGAGCACCTACCTGCACCTACCCGCCACCGTGTCAACTACTGCCAACAATAGATCAGTGTCTTGAATTATGTAAGATACAAACCCCTGGCTAGCGCCGATACTATCATGGTGTACCTCGCACAAAATGTCACTGAGCGCTAACGTTCACTCTTATCATCACGATTCACCAGGCTGATATCTACTTGCAATGGCTACTCCCAAACACCATGAAAATTTTTACTTCACTTTCGTCACATTTCTGGTGAGTTGTTATTGGGCAGCCGCGGCCATGCAGCTCACTCTGTCTGCGCCAGGTCGAGGACTACTTATTCAGAGTGCCTCGTGATACCCTAGAGTCGCAGTCAGACGTCTTTCGCGATTTGTTTCTACTACCTGTTCAAGCCGACGGAGCTGAGGGTTGCTCAGACACAAATCCTATCGTTCTCGAGGGCATTCAGAGGGAAGAGTTCCAGTCCCTCATGAAGGTTTTGTATCCCATGTGAGCATTAATGAGAATGGCTTCACGAATTTGTGACTCGGAGCCTGATAGCGTTTTTCCTTTGTAAGGCCATATACCCGTTTATCACCTTCCCTGGATGCACTTCCAGCCACCCTCGAAGAATGGATAGGCATATTGAAGCTATCTAAAATGTGGAGCTTCACTCGCGTTCAGGAATTCGCCATTCAACAGATGGAGCCTATGGTCGCTATGCGACCTCTAGACAAGGTTGCTCTTGCTCAAGATTATGGGATCACAGAATGGCTGGTCTCTGGTCTGCTGCAACTGGCAAGGAGAGAAGAGCCCATTGGACTCGAAGATGTACAGAAACTTGGACTGGATACGGCGTTAAAGCTTGCCGATATTCGGGAGAGTTCACAATCTACCATGCCAATTTGGGCTGGGCGGTATTACATGCATCCCATGACAGCGGACCGTTCAAATGACATGGCCGTTATCACTGCTATCGGTCCTCGAGGATCTACTTCATGCGATTTTACCAATCGAATCCGTCAAGTATTTAATTTGCAGGAGTGATTGCAAACTACAAATTTTATACTTTGGACTACAAGTCGGATCGGCGGCGGTGCTATGTACTGTTTGCACTTCTGTATAGTTGCATTTGCCTTATGATAAGCCCCTGTATAATGTCATCAGGGACGGGGAGATGCGTTACGTATCAGGTCCTTAAAGTTCAGTAATAGTTAGATTGGCAACGTTTGACTTATCTCATGTGGTAACTTTGCTCGAATAGATATTTCGCGATACCGATGCTAAAAGCTCCCATCGCAAACTGGATTGCTCTTGCACTAGCATCAATATTTCTGGTCTGTTCAGAGTAGCAAAGTGCTTGCCGTGCACTCGCAACACTGTCAACCCAGTGTGGGTTCCATGAAGGGGGTGATCGGTGGTTGATGATATTGTATCATTTGTACACAGACTCCTATCAGATAGGCATATTGGCTGTGGCCCAACGAAAATTACCCAATTGAATAATCTTCTGAATCATGTACAGCGCGAGACACTGAAGCAAAATTCATTAACAACGCGCATCAAAATAACACCATTAACATTTTCATAAAATCCAATCATTGGATTCTCCCCATTCACCAACCTCGTCTTCTCAAGGTCTGCATATGTCTCCAAATATTCTGCATGACTGAACACACTGCTCTTCCGCTCACCAACGGGAAGCCCACTCGCAGACGTCACGCCATCCAGAGGTGAGCGGCGAGCACGGGATGAAAAGAAATCGGCTCCAAGCGAAAGGGGAGATGTACTCGATGCCAACGGCGACACTCTTGCATACGAGAGTTCGTCTTGTTCATCCGCGTCGGGCCCCGCCTGTGATAACAAGAACTCGTACATCTCGCGAAGAGCAGTAAAGTCCTGTCGGGAACATAATGTCGAACCAGCCTTGCTGCACGAAGATAGTCCCACAAGGAATCATGGTCGTGCCAACGCGTGTTTGTACTACAGGGGCGTTTAGGCCTGGCACCGCATCCGGTAGCGATGAAAAATCTGATAATAAAAGCCGGTGGCGAGGAAAGTTCGTGCGCAGTATCTTTAGTAGGCTCAACAGTCTCGTCGGGATGTAATCTGGGGGTGAAAGGTTTGGTGCGAATGGCAAAGATGCGTACAATTTCCGCAAAGTTGGCGAACGAAGGAATCGGGGTAGCGGGACTGGAAGTGACAGCCGCCGACGCAGCGCGAGATAAGAAGCGATGAGCGGATCATTGATCTTCGTGTAGAACGGTACGAAATCGCCCACTTCGTCCACAGCTACAACTCCCTGATATGCCTCCAGGGTCTTTAGATCATACCGCACCACATCGTGTGCAAAATTGTCGACCACCTCCGCTGCTACCACATAACATGGAGCGTGTTCCTTGCGTTGCCACTGGAAAACGCTCTGGTTCACCACGTCCACGACCTGGCCATGGCCCTGTTGATGTAGACGGTGCCGTTGTGCCCGTGCTAACTTCTCGCTAATCTCAATGATCGTATACTGTGTGCGGTCATATACATCTGGGTAGTGCGTCTTTAGAAAATCCAGGATATTCAGCGCCAGCGTGCCATTTCCGGCTCCCAGCTCGTAGACCTTGAAGTCTTCGTAAGGGAAGTATTTGAGCAAGTACTCGGACACCTAGGCACTGAGCTATCGCCTGCCCAGTACCATGGCTGTAGGACATTTTAGCTGTATGTGCCAATAACACCAAAAACAGAGTTGCCCACCTTGAACAACTTCTGTCGGAGTGTGCCAGAGTTGCCTCCCAGGACCGTCCTCTTCTCCATTGCCAAATTCCCCGTACCTCTTTGCAACGTCGACTTCAAACTCGGCACTGTCTCTATACTTATTAAAATCAAAGCCTCCCTCAACGCCACCGCAATGTGGAGGTGCAGTGAAAATCGTGGCGCGCTTGCTGAAATAGCCGTAGTGCGGATTGTACAATGAATCCTCTATGAAATCTCGGACTAGCATCCGTACTCTGGTTGGGGGTTTACGATGAGACTCGAGGTCATGCGACGAAAGCATTGGGTACTTGAGATGTTTCGGGTCGACAGTGGTAGAGAAAGAGATATCCGGGTTATAGTTAATTTTGTCATTGTGTTTCGAAGGCGGCTTATCGTTCGCTGTCAGCGGCGTCGAAGAGAAGTAGGCCTTGAGGTGAGTTTGTCGTGGACAGTATCGATGATTACATGAAAGTATGCTGCGAAGCATTTGCTAGTTAAACTTGGTGAAAGTACAGCTGGCGCTATATGCATACAACCTTAAAGCTTCAACCGAAACAGACAGAATTTCCGTGCGACAATATGCGCTGATGTTGATTTGTTGAGCTTCCACTTATCTAGTAATGATTCTAATCTCCTTCAACTGCCACTGCCTTCCGGTATCGGCTGGTACCACAGTTCGGCGAAAATGACTACAGCGGAGCGTTTGGTTCGCTCCTGGATGGCATCAGAGAAGGACTCCGAGGTCGATGAGAGCGTTGCTGGTACACTTTTCGTTGCAAGGCGATATCAAAATTTAAATGAATTCTTCAGGAATATCAAGTGGTCAATTAACTTTGTTGGATATTATAAAGGCTCTTGGTGAATTCTTAACATCTGAGGAGGACCGCTTGCGGACGAAAGGTGAACATGTCACTCACTTATCGGTGTTCTTGTTCTCAGTCATTGCAGGCGTCGAGTTTCTCTCATCTGTTCTTGGACGATGTCCACACGAAAAGTTTAATCGCCAGGCTAGTAAGTACAAGTCACCTCAAGGATGAATTAATTCTACTCACCGCCTTTACTAGTTCGTGTGCTCACCACGTTTTATTGCAGCAAGCTTGAAGATCTTGAGACCATCATCCCTGCACTCAACGGTCTCTCTTACCTTGTCAAGTTTCCTAACATACAGTCGGCCGAAGTGAAGGATATTCTCAATGCGTACGTACTTGAATTGTTGTGCATTTCCATTACTTTTAATATCGCTTAGTATATTCGCCAATGTCAAAATGAGAGCTCTTGTGCAGTCCACTCGCTTCTTCGTCTTTTCGATCGTCGATTCTCTGATTGCTAGCCATCGAGACACCCTCAAGGAAATGGGAAGTGCTTTCCTTGCGGGATATGTGAACCTTGCAGTCGGAGAGAAAGACCCTCGAAATCTCATGTTGGCATTTGCCATTGCTCGAGTTGTGCTGGCAGAATTCGACACTCTTGCTCATACTGAGGTAGGGTTCGCTTTTATGCCGTCTGCTCCATGTTCAACCGTCGTACATAGGATTTCTTTGACATAACATTCTGCTACTTTCCCATCACATTCCGACCACCACCCGATGATCCTTATGGCATCAGTGCAGATGATCTGAAGCAGTCTCTTCGGTGCAACAAGGTCTTACACACTGTGTCTTCTATTTGCTAATGCTGCTGCAGACTCTGTCTGTGCGCAACTCCAGCCTTCGGGCTCCTTGGAATTCCAGTCTTTCTGGAAAAGCTTACTGCTGGATCACCCTCAACCAAGGTCACTGCTGCACTTGTGATGTTTAAATATTAATCTAATAATCCATCGGCAGCGAGATACTCTACATGCAATGGATATCTGTCTTCCGGTCTACGGACCTGCTGTGACGCGCGAGTTGGGGAAGAAAATTTGGAGCTCTCTGAAAATCGAAGTAAGATTTTATTCCCTGGAATCTTGAGTATAACATTATGTGGAATCAGATTTTTCAACCAACTGATCCCGATACCGAACATTCAGCCCTCAATACACTGCAGGTCCTTCTTAGGACCATGCATGCTGATAAATCCCAAGACGCAGTAGGCGAGGACTCCATCACAGGCCTCGCACGAGACATGTGTAGCGAATGCATGCAGACGTTGAAGGAGCCTGAGAAATCCCAAGCAAGAGCTGCAATGAAGGTCATATGTGCCTTTGCCCGAGCTAATGGTAAGCGTTGTACAATGATACAGGCTGGAACTCAACCGTCTTCATTCACCAGGACCACTTTCCGGTTTTGCAGTCTCGCAAGCTGCTGAGCTTCTCATCAGAAATTTCCATGACCCAGACGAGGTATCAAACCGGGCGTCAGTGGTTATATTACTCACAGAGTTGATTGAAGCCTGCCGGGGTGATGTTACGCATGCCTCCGTTTCTCAGTCTTCTCAGTCAACATTATCTCCACTCGCTGCCTCAAAGGATGCCCTCCTTGGGCTCCTCATTGTCAGCTTAAAAGGACCTGCGACATGCCTGCCAGCACTGCATGGTCTAAATGCACTTGTGCGCACTCCTAAATTAGTAGCTGATGATGAGCTTGGGTACATAGTGCTCGAGGTCAGCGAACTACTACGCAAGGAGCCTGATGAAGTAGAAGACGTGACGTACGAACGTTTTTCTCTCCATCTATGATGAGTTGCTGAGGTTCGTGGTTTCAGTATGGACACCCTCGCACTTCTCTCTACCATCGCTGGTATTGCGCCGCACCATCTGTCATCGCAGACGCTCCCGATCCTTTTTTCCTTCCTCCCAGATGTTGCTCCATCAAGGGATGCCATCACGCAGCGCGCATCTTACTGGCGCGCCCTTTCGTCCCTCAGTGCCCTTTGTGTACAACCACAACTTTTTGAGATATTAGTTGTCAGGCTCATCGCCAAACTTGATCTCCTCTGTGAAATCTTGCCATCTAGGACAATTGACCAGGAAAGTACAGCTGCGTATGCCCATGCTATCCTCACGGCACTCGCAAATACACTCGACGTCAAAGTCTCTTCGAAAGACGTAGATGTCCCCAAGTACGCCTGAGCAGCTACTGCCGCACATGTTCAGATTGTACTTGGATGCTGCGCTAGCGAGCTCGGAGGTGGTGGCTATCGCTGCAGATCCAAGGCTGCTGCAAGTTGGGGCGAGGATTATCAGGCTTGTGAGTCAGACCTTGACTGTTGCGTGAGTCTTTGTCTTATCTCTGAGTGAACACCATTGATAAAGGTGGCAGGGGGCAAGAAAAGCTTGTTGCCGCTGTGTTTGCCGCCTACACGCAAGGTGACGTGAAGCTGATTACTGGTGGTCTCTTAAACTCAGCCACACCATTCGCACCTCTCCATGTGAGTGCAACACTCACATTCCCCTTATGTACGTTACATTGACTCCGATCCTAGCTTAATGCCAGTCCCCGACAACGGAACAGTTTCACTCTGTTCTCTTCTACCATCGTCTCATTACGCAAGGAGGTATGCCGCTTTTGAACCTGAATTTCGGTGCTTTTGTCAATGCCGCTTCAAGGTTCGGATGCCTGTCGACAATCTATCCACTTTCCTCTCCGAACTGGTCGCGTGGAGTGATAGCCCATCCAGTACAATATTACAACGAGAAGCTGCATCTCACGTTCTTGCATCCAATGTTAATAAGCATGTTGATGGTGATTCATCACATATTTTCATTGTAATCAGGCTGATCACTTCTCTTCAGATGTATCTGACTTTCTGACATCCCAGCTGGAGGGTTACTCGTCATCAGCCCTCAAAAACACAAGTATCCCGGCAGAAGCACGCAAGAACGCAATCAGTACCTGGATATCTGTGCTCGCCTTCTAGCTCGTACCTTATTTGCGCTGATTTTTCTCTCCAGATCACAAGGGCGCTCCTTGTTCGCTCTCATCCCTCTGCAAATGCATTCATTAATCACTTGTTCGAGCTTTTGGATGACAACACAGTCGACTGGGATGCGGCGCGAGCGATCGGTTTGCTTGCAGGCGAGGATGTCATATTGACGAAACGCAATGATGCTGTTCTTAAGGTATGCAAAGGAAACCTAGCAGAATCCCCCTAAAAAAACTGCGTATTTTTAGATTCTACACGTGCAGAAGTACTTCAATGTAGTGATGCCGCGGTTGTTAGAAGGAGCCAAGGGTGTGTAAGGTGTTCATACTCCATATAATCTAACACACTTCCTATTCGCAAGGATCACGAAGAGAGACATCATATTTGGTTGCTTTGGCGTACCTCATCAATGCTGTACCGAAGGCAATCTACGCTAGTCAGATGCCCTCAGTTAGTCGTCATTTTGGTTGACTGGAGCATATTGGTTGGTTTGCTGACGGTGTTCCCTTAGCTGATGCCTATTTTACTACGCGGACTCGACCTCGTTGACCCATCCATTCGTTCACACATTATTAACACGTTGTCTAACAATATCGATGTTACATCCGCTGATAAGGACGCTGTCTCGATGTATGCGTCGACTCTCGTGCTTGCCATGCTTAAAAATTGCATGTGTTCGGAAATGCCTGATCCTGTGCGTCGTTCACGTGTTCATTGATTTTACTCGGAATACTGAATGGCCAAAGGGAGTACGCGTAGCGGCGCTCAAATACCTGGCATTGCTGCCAGGCACCGTGCGATATGATTTACTGCATCCTTACAAGACGCGTGTATTGAAGGAATTAGCAAAGGTTTTGGACGACCCTAAGCGTGCGGTGAGGAAAGAGGCAGTTGTTGCAAGGTATGGCATAATAATATTTTCGGTCATTCACCTATTCATCATGAATCAAATAGAACGAACTGGTCAGTTTCTATGCAAGCTAGTTCATCACACGGCAGAACTTATTTTTGTTTGTCAGGTACAAATACAGTGGGTAGGGATGATAATGCCTTGCATGGGCACATCATGTGGTCGTCTAAATACTCCTCAGTTAGAGCGAGGTTACCACCTTGAGGCAGCCTGACTGGTTATGCATTATGTTGCATGTGATGTGAAACCTAAATGGATACTACTAGCATGAGTGTGCACGTGTGTCGCTGAACTATCCCAAAAGTATCGCTCCTTAGTAATAAGTGTTTCAAGGCAAGTCAAAAAATAAATCTGACACCATTGTCTCGGCCGATGTACTTCGCTTGATTTAGAACGTTGTCCTCTTACTGCCAGCCTCATCTAGTATATTTCAATCCCCTTAGTCTCGAAAGAATGTGGATGGAACAGTTCTTCCAAAATAATGACGGTTATGTGTCATCCTGGGTCAGGATGTTCCTCTGGCTCAACTTCGCCCAGTGCGATATCTACCACAACGCACCCTCCTGTCGGTATATAGCACCCAGAGCAAGACTATACTCATCAATGTAGTACCTGCACTTACAGACGCTGTTAAAAACTGGAGCGCTCCCCAGCTTGTTCTCAGCTGGAAGCAAGCTCCGGGGCCCGGGAAATAGTTCTTGAATGTGGTGCCTTATTGGCTAACCTCGCTAGAAATCGTCTACGATGACAACATAGTCGTCCTCGGGAAATCCTCAGACGAAGGAAGGCGGTCGCTCACGAGTCAAGCCCTGATGACTGGTCAAAGCTTGGCAGGAGGACACAGTACAGTTACTCCTTTGTCTTCTCTGAGGATTCCCAAGTCTGTCAAGTTAGACTCTTCGTGAGTGGAAGCACTTTCGTCAATCCATGAGTATATGCCGGTTTTTCTCAACACTATGAGCACCACCATCACATATCTCCAGCAGCACAGATCCTGAGGATGCCTTTCTGGTATCCATTTCATGTTCCATATTCCGCGAGCCGTCCACATGTCATTTTCTCATCGCCAGTGCTTTGTACATGATTGGCATGGTGAGTTCGAATTTTTGACATCCTGCATCAGATCGTTTGTTTGACTCTGTAAATCTAGCTCAATATGTTATATATTTAATAGACCTAGACTTCAATGCATCTCGATGGGCAGCAAAACTACTATAACGATGCTGGACGATGTGCTTTCACATTACTTGGCCATATCAGCCATGGCAATAGTATTGTTAAGCTGCTGGCGAAAATACCGGGTCAATCGTTCGCGACCTCAGCTGGTACCGCCTGGTCCTACACCTCTTCCAGTATTGGGAAACGTTCTCAGTCTTGATACTGCTCGACCTTGGCTGACCTTCAATGCCTGGAGATCTACATACGGTTTGGTACATCATAGTGGGGGTTTGTTCATAATAGCTCATCTTGTTCTCCAGGTGACATAATTTATGCTCGTCTGCCCAACAAGCCTATCCTGGTCGTTAATTCTGAAGAGGTCGCCAAAGACCTCTTTGAAGAGCGTTCCAGCATATATTCGGATAGAACCCTTACGAAGCGTGAGTTGCACCTTGCAGTATTAGCCCGTATCGATCACGAAGATATCGCCAGCTTCGCTTCAGACTTTAACGTAGGGTTCATGCCATATGGAGACAGGTGCACAATGGGTTATTACATGTTCTGTTAATGGGTGTCTGGTAATCAGCAGGTGGCGTCTTCACCGGCGAATTTTGCATCAAGCGTTTCGTCAAGTTGAAACACCAACTTATCACGCTATGTAACTCCGTTCCGCACACAGACTGTTGTTCAGTCTTCTACAGGACCCCAGCAGTTATGCAAGCCATTTTCGGATGTCAGTCGCAACAGTCCTTTGTGTGGTATTGAAGCTAATGTTTATCAGGTATACTTTATCATTTGTGCTGTTTATGATATATGACTGTGAAGCAAAATACAAGGATGACTACATCGTCCACGCCACCACAAGCTATGCGGAATTGATAGAAGATGCTTTAGCGCCAACTGCTATGACGTTGATGGAAACATTTCCTTTCCGTATGTTCGCTCATACTTTAATGCTATGGCATGTAAGTCACCCAACAACCCTCCTAGTTTTGCAGCTACCTAGCTGGTTTCCTGGTGCTACATTCAAACGAGCGTCAGTCAAGTGTATACGGGCAGGTCATGATGTGAAGGAGATACCCTTTCAATATGTCAAAGAGAGGATGGTGAAATATTTCATTAGTTGAAGTACTGCGAACTGACGAACCATCGACAGTCTACTAACGACACGGGGCCGTGCTTTGTGGCTGATGCATTCAACAGGATGCACCTTTCTCAAGAGGATGCCTCCATTGAAACTGCGATTAAGGAGACTGCTTCTATTGCATTCACAGGTAGGCAAGGTGAAGTATTATTCCCCTCAATGCTTATTTTTGTCTCCAGCGGCATCTGGAACGGCAAGTTTCTCCTGGTTCTAGTTTACCCATTATAATCAGTTTGCCCTTGACTCAGACTATTTCCACATTGCTTGTATTCCTTCTTGCTATGATACTCAACCCAGAGGTGCAAACTAAAGCGCACGCGGAGATTGATCGAGTCGTTGGCAAATATAGACTCCCAGACTTCAATGATAGACCAGCGTTGCCTTACGTGGAAGCTATCTTGCGTGAGACTCTCAGGTGGTATCCCGTGGCACCACTCGGTCTGTCCACAACACAATTGCTTTCCAAACGACCTTTGACGATATTCTCAGGTGTCCCACACGCAACGACAACCAGTGACGTCTACAATGGTTATTTCATCCCCAAAGGTGTGTGCCGTCCTGATTTAACGACGATGGCTGACGACCCTGATGTTAGGAGTTGCTGTATTTCCAAATACATGGAAAGTCCTACTTATATCTCCAAGTGACAAAAATTTAGGGCGATGACGCGCGATCCAAAGAAATACTCCAATCCTGATGAATTCAAACCGGAAAGGTTTCTCCATGAAGACGGGTCCCTCACCAGTGACACTATGGCTTTAGCCTTTGGCTGGGGTCGCCGTATATGGTGGGCATCTATTCGTAGTCTTACACTCTCCGCTGAATGTTATTGGTCAGTGTGGGACGGCATGTGGCGGAGGCATCAATCTGGATAGCAATTGTGAATTTCCTGGCGTTTTTCTCGGCCCATAAAGCTCTCGACGAACGCGGCATGGAAATTCCAGTTACTCCAAAGTTCAGCACTGGTTTCGCAATGTGTGCATAATTGCATGCTCCCAAGAGTAGTCTGCTAATGTCTTGTTATTTCAGTAATCCGGAGATATTTCCCTGCTGCATTGTCCCGCGATTCCCTGATGCGTCTGTGAAGACACTAGTGCACCTCACTGGGTTAGGTTCGTCTGTGGAGATCACCTCCAAATCCTGAAAGACTAATATACAGTAGCAGAGGAATCGTGATTGTGGTATAACATGTAGGTCAAGTGTAAACGTCCCATGGATATGGCTTTCTGCTTTGAAATTTTGGTCTATGTAACACATTTTCTTCAATTTAAGTACAATGTACACATGCGAGGCGGGTCATGATGGACCTCATGATTGGACGGACTCGCCCTTCTTCCTCGAGTGCTCCATTACCAGGAGTGAAGACCACCGCTGACGACAATACTGCGAATTTTACAGTTAGCTTCACTGCTAAGCAAAGAAATACAAGGAAGTCGACGCACTCGCTACCCGTACAGAATGTCGATGCATCAGATGCCAACCACGTCACTACACCGCGCAACTCGTTAGGGCGTCCAAGTCGACCCAGAGGGTTCATATTAGACCACACATCGAGAAGGCCCGGTTGTTTGTCCAGATATGCTGTAGTCATACTATCACAGCCATCATGATTTAGCTTGCAATGCAATTAATCGCGAGACAAACCTGGTGTACATATATCCTGGAGACAACGAGTTGACGCGAATCTTCTTTTCGCCAAGCTCGCAAGCCATGCTACGAGCCATCTGCAGGACAGCTGATTTGGAGGTGTTGTACGATACCCAGGCGTGGCCCTATACAGGGTCAGCATGCAAACATGACCATAGCAGTTTTTGGGAGATGCGCACCCTGTTAGTGACACTGCCTGACATTGATGCGATAAGAATAATACTGCCACCGCGTCCGAATCGCAACATCTGTCTGCCAGCAGCCTGCGCAGTGAAGAGGACACCACTGGCGTTGACATCCAGGACCTTCACATCGGGGTTGATTTCAAAAACTGTCGGTGGAAAGCAACTAGTCAATAATCACCCACCTCTCTGTACTCCTCTGCCGGGTATTCCAGACAGTCTATGGGTGACCTGAGAATACCAGCCGCAGCGATGCAAAAGTCCATTCTTCCCTCTTTATCACCAATTTCCTCTGTCTTTTTCCAAAGCGCCTGCTGATCAGTGACGGTCTCGCTGAAATACTCCAGCCGCGAGTTATTCCCTAGCTTGACGACGTAATCTCTGCTTGCGATCCATTCATCTGATGGCTTTTCTGGGAGATCGAAGCAATATACGACACGTGCACCAGCCTCGCAACATGCAAGAGCCATCTCCAAGCCAAGGCCCCTATTTCCGCCGGAGACAAGCCCAACGCGGTCGGTTAGCGCGAACTCATCGAAGATCTTGGGCTTTGGCGTGATGGATGGGTCTGCAGCAGCCTCGAGGGCAGCCTCGACACCGAGTTTACCGAGAGGAGACGCAGATTGAGCTGGGAATTGGGAACTATGGGAAAATTCAGCTTCCGTTTCATGCAACATTTCTAGATAAATAAACACTTGACACATCTTACCTGGACATGATAGATGATCGCGACAGGTTCAACGTTAGGGAAAACGATCACGCATGAAGGGTCTTTATACTGCACACCCAATAAGGTCTAGCCGCCTTCTGTGAGCTCGCCTGACCATAATGAAGCGGCGTATGAATAATGAAATTGGTACTAAATTCTGAATTACTTCGAATTCGTGACCACATGAGTTAATTTGCGGAACGAAGTAGTCTTCCTACAGCAGATAAAGAATTGAAGTATCCGCGTTATCCGTGATAGTACAATTCTAGGGGATTGTGGGCTTCCATTGATGCACTGTTGCCTGCATCTGTATTGAATCCATAGTGGTACTTTAATTACAAGCTAGCGTACGACATGAAAGATAAATCTCTGCGTGTAGTGTTGTAACTAGAGACACAAAGATCGTGCA
The DNA here is from genome assembly GCF_016758755.1 of Suillus discolor. Classification (NCBI taxonomy): domain Eukaryota; kingdom Fungi; phylum Basidiomycota; class Agaricomycetes; order Boletales; family Suillaceae; genus Suillus; species Suillus discolor. The sequence continues at coordinate 434,188 of NW_024541268.1, read as the reverse complement.
GGTGGAGCACGCACGTGGGGGTGGACGCGAATTGGTTCCGCGGGATCAAATGCTCCGTGCTGTGCTGTCCGTGTCAGGACTAGTGGGCCTGTCATTCGTTATCTGAAATCAAGTATCTCTAATCACAAGCTCCTACTTACAGATAGTCGTCGTATAGTTATTTGTAACGTTAACGTTCTTTGCGGTACGCTGTAATTCACAGATGAGGATCGCGCGTGAACTTGAGCTGTCGAAAACAGGCTACTGTGATACAGGCCTTGTACAAGTCGGTGTCGAGGATCCACACCACCTTGATTTCAGACTGAACGCTAGTGCTGGTCATGATGATGATCGATGGTATTAGAGAGAGTGGTGTTGCTACAAATCGAGCCTTCGTACATAACCGAAGCCGCTAGCTACAGTTAGCATCAATCCTACGTCTCTTCAGTCTCCTTCGCCACAACCATTCCGGGTCCGGCCCCAAGTTTATCCACCAAATCCCCCGTCCGTTCCCTGAGAGCATCCCTCATCTCACTCCATAATACCTTACCTGCATCACACGCAACTTTAAACACCTCCTCAAAGCGATCCATATGCAACCTGGTCTCCATCTGGACGAGCGTCACGCGTCCTGTACGAGGCATCACCCCTACCACGACGCTCGGAACATCATTTTCTTCGACTGTAGTTAGATCAAGTAAGGGTTGGGTGCCATGCACGCCGCCGCCGATGGCGCAGACAAAGTCAAAGAGGGGGATGCCTGCGGCTGCTAGAGCGAGCGTGGAGGCATTTATGCAAGCGGGGAGGAGGCCGCCATCGAGCTGGAGGACATGTATAAAGATATCGATTGTGCTGCGTGGATAGAGATGGGTTTGTACGACTGGTTCGAATGTGCTTTTGATTGATGCTGCGAGTTCGAGGAGACGCCTGAGTGGTATTAGCGATGTAATAAAGTGTTGGTATAGGTGATATATTTACTTGTCGCCTCTGCCTCTTCTTCTTCGTTCACCGACGCCAAAAGGAGCAAGTTGGACTTCGACGTTTAGTGTTGCACGATCGTGGAATGTTTCGCGTCTTGTTCCTGATTTTGATTCGTGTGGACCGAGGACTGAGACGCGTACTTGAGTGAGGCCATGTGAGTAGGTGACGCTGCCATCTGCTGTTCCTTGTGGTGCGAAGTTGATGGCTAGTGTTCGTAGTTCATACGGTCTGCGACCGTCGCTGCGAAGAAGACCAGCATTAAGTAGTTCGATACGGGATGACTGGATATGAATGGGTGGGAGGGCTATGTTGGGATTCAGTAAATGGGCGCACCATGGTTGGTCACTTAGGTAATACGTGTGGTCTAGGTGGCGGAATAGCCACTTTAAGCGCCTGTGTGATGACTAATCACGCGAGTCGGACTTTGAAGAACTTGGTATGAGATCAAATATTACTTTGGTCGATAGCTTGCCATTTTGCAAAGTATGTGGGTAAGTTTCGTCGCCATCGCTTCTCGTAGAAAGGATACTGACTAGGTGGGATAGACTGAACATCGAAATCCAGAAGGAAGGACATACTGGTTCAATACTGGCACTCGTGAAAGTGTCTGGGAGAAGCCAGACGGTGCGCATCGAAGTTTTGTCTGTCCTGTCCTGCGCTAATTGTGAATTGTTTAGACTTGAAGACTCCATTTGAGGTGATTTAACATTTTTCCCCCTCTAACCGTGTACTCATAATAACCTGTCCCTCCAGAAAGCTCTCGGGGAGACAAAATGGAAAGAATACTTCTCCGGAGGCAGAAAGTATTATTACAATGTGCGTCCAACGATGAAGATATTTCTCATCAGTATCTAATCTACTTGAACAGACCGAATCAAAAGAATCAAAATGGGACATGCCAGACGAGCTGCTCCTGCTCCTTGAAAAAGTCGAGAAGGAGAAACAAAACAGCCAACTTGTCGTCGCTGGTTCCATTCCGTATGTCCTTAGCCTATTTCTTTGCCCTTTCTCCTTACTGTTTAATCACAGCACTTCGTCTGCTCCAATTCATGCTGCGACAGCCCCAGCGCAGCCTGACGGCACCGTAGCCACCGCAGGCTCTGCCTCGCTCCCCTTCAGTAACACAGGCGTTCTTCCCGCACGGCCGAACCTTCCGGATGACCCTACCATTCCTCACAATGGTTTTGCCACCTTTGAGGAGGGTGAGAAAGCTTTTATGCATCTCTTGCGCAAGGCGGGCGTCGATGCGGACTGGACATGGGACCAGACTATGCGTACCATCATCACGGATCCATTGTACAAGGCTTTGAACTCTTTAGCTGAGAAGAAAGCAACTTGGCAGAAGGTGCGTTTCCTTCGTTCACGGTATATTGTATTACTTAATTGTCGTGGTATGTCCAGTACACAGACGGTTTGCGTCAGAAGGAAGAAGAAGAGCGTGAAGCACGGCTTTCAAAGCTCCGCCCAGCTATTCGTAACATGCTCAAGGGCAATCCGAATGTGTTTCATTACACTACATTCGCTACTGCGGATAAATTGTTCTCGCAGCATCCCATCTGGCAACTAGCTCGTATCGAGGCTGAGCGAAAGCTCATATTTGAGGAGTACGTCGCAGAGCTCAAGCAGCGCGAAGTGGTGCGTTCTTGTTTATTCTCCTGATCATGAATACAACCTGACTCACATCCACAGCAAGAAACCCGTGCTGCGCGTACGCGCGCAATCTCCAAAGTCGTGTCTCTTTTCAAAGAACTCGATGTGAATGTCCTCACACGTTGGCGCAAGGCCCACGAAATGGTTACCGAGTCCCCCGACTGGCAAGCTGATTCTGAGCTGCGCAAGCTTCCTACGCTAGACATCCTCCTTGCATTCGAAGATTACTCGCGTGTCAAAGAACGTGAGTTTGAGGAGCACATGCGCCGCGCACAAGTTGAGAAGACACGTGAGGAGCGCAAAGCCAGAGAGGCGTTCAGGGGATTGCTGCAGGATCTTGTGGCTACTGGAAAAATCAAGGCGCGCAGCAAATGGCGTCATGTTTACCCAACTTTTGCTTCTGATCAGCGATACCTCAATATGCTCGGCAAGCCTGGATCGAATCCCTTGGAACTTTTCTGGGATGCTGTCGACGCACTTGACCAGAGACTCGATGCTAAGATCGCTATTGCTGAGGAGTGTGCCAGGCGTGGCGATGACCCCAATGTCATGGACGTAGTGAAGAACGATAAGGATAAAGAATCCGTGAGCGTGGTGGCCGTACAGACGACATTCGAAGAGTTCAAGGCTCGCGTAAGGAGGGACCCTGACAGCGTAGGCAAGCTCGGGGAGGATGATTTGCGCGAGGTGTACGACACGGTGTGTTACTTTTCTGTGTGTAAATGACGAGAGTGCTTATGAGTCTGGTAGGTCCACGATCAAGTCGTGAAGAAGCAGAATGAAGAGAAGCGCCGCACAGAGAGAAGGCAGAGGCACCTACAAGATGATCTTCGCTACGCGATGAAGAAGCTTCCCGAGCCGCTTGACATCACATTGTCCTATGAAGCTGTGCGTCTTTCGTGGCCTTCCCTTGACATCAGATATTAATTTAATCCTTATGCAGGCTGTTCCCTTCATCGAGAACCTCCCAGAGTACAAGGCCCTAGACGATGATGAGAGTCGACGTTCAGCCTTTGCCAAGTTTGTGAAGAGGCAAAAGGAACGACTACGCGAGGCTCCGTCGGAGGATGGTGCTTCAACGACGAGTAGACGTCGTAAGGAGCCTGAGCGCGAACGTGAACGGGATCGTGACCGTGACCGGCGCGATGACCGTGACAGAGAGCGAGACCGCGAGCGAGATCGTGAGCGGGACAGGAGCTCCAGACACCACCACCGTGAGGACCACGATGGGTACCATGGCCGTGACAAGGATGGGCATGGCGAGCGTGAGCGGGAAAAGGACCGTGAACGTGAACGTGATAGGGAGAAGGACAGGGAAAGAGACAGAGATAGGGACAGGGATCGCGAGCACAAACGGCATACCCGAGACGAGCGGGACGGAAGGGATGAGCGCAAGCGTAGGAAAGGTTCAAGGGAACGTGGTTATAGTCGGACTGATGCACCGCCATACGGGGATGAGGAAGATGTTGCAGGGGAAAAAACAGAACAGAGTAGAGAACGGAAGCGGGGCTCTGATAGGGCACATAGTGAACGCGCTGAAAAGCGTGCTCGTTACGATCCTGATGTAGATTTTAGAGAGGAGCGTGGAGAACGATCCCGGAGGGCAGAAACGCCTGAAGAAGGGGAGATATGATACTTATCCACTGGCTTTAATATTGACTAACTTCAGTTTTCTCGTGCGTGATGGTTTGGCTGATTAGAAAACAAAAATATTATAATGCTCGGACTAATGCTATGGATTCGAAGGATCAGAGAACTCAATGGAGCCTATACGCAGACGAGTGTATGGATGCTTGTTCTTGATCGTCTTCTGGTAACCTTTTCTACGCTTCTTCTTGAACACCACCTCCATTTTACCCTTGGTATGCTCGACGACGGTAGCATCAACCTTGACGCGACTTGAGGATATTACAGGATCACCGCGAAGGGTGTAATCCCGTGAGCCAACTTCATGTATATCCTGCAACGCCAACACGTCGCCAACGCGTACATCTTTCAGATGTGGGACTGTGAGTAAGTCCTTGGGTGCGAGGAGATATTTACGTCCTGCGAGAGATGCGACAATGTATTGCGAGGGTTGGGAACGGATAAGAGAAAACGCGGCACTAGTATTTTTCGGGAGCGCTGCCTGTGTTGACACCGAACATGACGCCACTAGAAATCGTATCAGAAAGCACTACCAATATGTAAAAAAAATGACCGACCGCGTCTTAGATTATTTGATAGCCAGCTGCGAATTTGCCAACTCGCCATGGCGAAATGAAGACCAGCAGGCAACCAGCAGTTGTCTTCAAGTAAAGACTACGTGACTGCGTGACACCGTGACACGGAGAGCCGGTTTAGTCGGAGATTTAAATTAAGCCTGTTCCGAGAAATTCCTTTAACATCGACTCTGCTCATTCCTTCCCATTCAACTCATTCCTGTCGCGACAATGCACAGAATCGCTCTCCAGAACTCGGCGCGCAGAGCTGCCTTTGCTGCTGCCCCCAAGGTCCTGCTTTTGCCGCTTTTTTCTACTCAATTTCGTGCTCATACAACTTTTTTATGTTTAGAATGTTGTTGCACTTGCCTCTCGGTCATATGCTACCGCAAAGCCTGGTGCGTGCTTCTGTGCGGCGTATCCTACTGTGTTTAACGTGTATTGGAACTTTCCGGTGTTATTTGTCGCATTGCGTGTCTTAAACAGCTGCATCCGAGGTGTCTTCAATACTGGAGTCCCGTATTGCTGGTACTGCTATCAGTGGTAACGTTGAGGAGACTGGCCGTGTCTTGAGTGCGTAGTCGCGGTGGTCATTTCTAGTCTGTTGGTCTCATAATATCCGCAGGCGTCGGTGACGGTATTGGACGTGTCTGGGGTCTTAAAAATGTCCAGGGTAAGCCGTGATTCTCGACCATTCTTTCCGTGCAAATAACCTTGTTCGCAGCCGAGGAGATGGTGGAATTCTCGTCTGGTGTCCGCGGCATGTGTCTCAACTTGGAAGCTGACAATGTCGGTGTCTCCATCTTCGGTAACGATCGTCTCATCAAGGAGGGCGACACCGTCAAGCGTACTGGTCAGATTGTCGATGTTCCCGTTGGCCCAGGTCTTCTTGGTCGTGTCGTCGACGCTCTCGGTAACCCAATTGACGGAAAGGGTCCCATTGAGGCTGCCGAGCGGAGACGTGCCTCTCTTAAGGCTCCCGGTATCTTGCCCCGTCGTTCGGTCAACCAGCCTATGATGACCGGTCTCAAGCCTATTGACGCCATGGTGCCCATTGGTCGTGGTCAGCGTGAGCTTATCATTGGTGACCGTCAAACCGGAAAGACTGCCGTAGCAATCGACACCATTCTCAACCAGAAGCGATGGAATGATGGCAAGGATGAGGACAAAAAGCTCTACTGTGTTTACGTTGCTGTCGGCCAGAAGCGTTCCACTGTCGCCCAGCTAGTCAAGACCCTCGAGGAAAACGACGCAATGAAGTACACCATTATTGTTGCTGCTACCGCCTCAGAGGCTGCTCCCCTGCAGTACCTTGCGCCCTTCTCTGGTTGTGCAATGGGCGAGTGGTTCCGTGACAATGGCAAGCATGGTATGCTATTATTCGCTTCTTCGGGTAAACTCGGTACTGAGTACTATGTTAGCCCTCATTATCTATGATGACTTGTCGAAGCAGGCCGTTGCTTACCGTCAAATGTCTCTCCTCCTCCGTCGTCCCCCCGGTCGTGAGGCTTACCCTGGTGACGTCTTCTACCTTCACTCCCGTCTCCTTGAGCGCGCTGCCAAGATGAGCGACAAATTCGGTGGTGGATCCCTCACTGCACTCCCCATTATTGAGACTCAAGGTGGTGATGTCTCCGCTTACATTCCTACCAACGTGCGTGATTGCCCAGTCTTGCACATTTATTGATCCCCATCTCGCATATAGGTCATCTCGATCACTGATGGCCAAATCTTCTTGGAGGCTGAGCTGTTCTTCCGTGGTGTCCGTCCCGCCATTAACGTCGGTCTCTCCGTGTCTCGTGTTGGTTCTGCTGCCCAAACGTTCGTACCTTTTACGGTGTTCGTATATTATCCTTAACCCAATTCTTTCCACCTATAGGAAGATCATGAAGAAGTTCGCTGGTTCTCTTAAGCTGTACCTTGCTCAATACCGTGAAGTCGCTGCCTTCGCCCAATTCGGTTCAGATCTCGATGCTTCAACACGTTTTCTCCTCTCCCGTGGTGCTCGTTTGACCGAGCTCCTTAGTAAGCAACTGCGTTCGATGATCTAAAAATATAGCTAATGCTTTTTAAAAGAGCAAGGCCAATACCAACCCTTGCCTACTGAGATCCAGGTGCCCATTATCTATGCTGGTGTCAACGGTCTCGTGCGTAACCTATCTTCCAAGCCTCGCCTGCCGCTCGCTAATCTCTATAATGCAGCTTGACTCCATCCCCGTCGACAAAATCACTTCATGGGAAGCTGAATTCCGTTCACATTTGACTGCTACCCAAAGTGCGCTTCTGGAAGAGATTGCAACTGGCAATGTTACCCCCGAGATGGAGGCTAAAATTAAGAAGGTCGTTGAGGACCACGTCTCGTCGTTTACCTCCTCGTAGACTAGATATTCTTGTGTATCTACCCCGGTTTCCGTTGTAATGGACACGCACTAAAGTCCTATCGCGAATACCATGATTATTTTCGCAGCGCGATTGTAATATTGTATATAAGTCAGCAGCATGGTGAGATACAAGGCCTATAAGTGGGGTACATCGAATTCGGCAGAGTTGTAATTAACCTCATTCTGCGACTTCCGTCTCGGTCTCATCTTCATCGTCATAATCTTGATCATCCTCGTTTTCGCCCATGGACTCCTTGAGCTAGATTACGTGCTTCGTCAGCATTACTGTTCTAGGAAGTATGACAAGACCAAGACGCACCATCTCTAGTAGTTCATGACACTCGTTCAGGTGTGCCATGACGATACCCTGTCCTTCGGGAATATTTCCACCTACGCCCACGAATCTGCCGTCTTTCCGCATGGAGTCGATCTGGTGCAGTGCCAGTTGATACTATGAAAAATGAACTCCCTGACACCAAAAGAATCAAAGGACCGGAAACTCACGGGGTAGAGGTCCCGGGGCGTAAACGGACCACCAAATTTGTATACTTCATTAAGACACTTCTTCACTGTGGAGAGTTTATTGGCCTGCATGCAATGTATGAGAATCAGAATCGAGGGCAGATGGGAGAAAGACACACGATGGGGATAAGTTCCTCCGATACCGGCTCGCTCGACGATAATAGACGGTAGATAAGACCATAACACCGTCTCAGCAAGTACAGTAGGACCTGCACATGTATGAATAGTTGCACATTGACAGGTACAAACACCACTCACATACTGTCCTGGTGGCCTATTACCCTCTGTATCGACAAACTTGCCATCAATACGCATCTTGTCGATCTCGTGCAGGCTCATCGAATAATTATAAAGATCTGTCTCACGGAGACTCCATCTGTGCGTGAGGACAAGGTTCTCCAGTTCTGCACGCAGCTGGTTCAGGCGGTCGTGGATGGGCTTCAGAGAAGATGCTACGTTCTTCGACTCGTCCTGCGCTTTAATTTGCTGGAGAATGTCGAAGCATTCCTCGATGAGGGATGTGCAAAGTGCTTGAGAAGCTGGCATAATTCCTCCTGGGCCAAGGAATTTCCCGTCGACACGTTTTCTGTGAAGGTGATAAAGACAAAAGATGTAGACTAGTTGATGGCGCACTCACGAATCGATCTTGCGCAGTTCCTCAGCCAGAGACTTTATTTCGGCTTTGTGTGAACCCTCTTTGGCAGCCAGCGCAACTAGTTGTCTCCGAATCGTGACGAGGCGTTCATGAATGGGAACCAGCTCTACTGAGAGCACCGACAGAGAACTTTCGAGTGATCGCATGATAACATCTTTAGAGCCGCAGCATTCATTAAGCGACTTCAGAAAGGATATTGGGAGATGAAAGCGCACCACATTCATTAAACTGGCGCTCCAGGAGCTTTATCATAGCTTCGGGGTGTTTACTACTCTCGGCATCTTGTTGTACTATGTGACGTAGCTCGCTTAGTCTCCGCTGGAAAGGGGCCAGGTCTGATTCATTGTAGACTCCTGATTCTTCCATATGACTGAGTAATTGCTGTGCGTGACAAATAACAATCAGTACGGATCTTCATACAGTAGACGCATGTGTGATGATATGGAGACAGAATGGAATGGAATGCGGTAGATAATAGCCGGCTGGATCTCCACAGCACAGGGCGCAAACCACCCATAACGAAATAGTGGAGAGATGGAGTACTGACCCTCATGGAGGCCAGCTGTGAGTAAACAGCGGGACATTCCTTCGTTCGTCCCAATGTAAGATAACACAAGGAAAGGAGGCTGAACACATCGGCCAGTGTTGTATCCACTCGATTGTTGTAAGTCGTGTTATCATCACGGACATCGTTGAGTTTTGTGACTATGGAAGAGAAATGTCCAAAATGAGATAAACAATACTTGGGAAGAAAGAAAGAATTATATCCACCTTGTTTCACGACGGCCTGGTAAAGGGCATTCACATCTGACGGCTTGATAAACTCGGCACGGTCCCTCTTCAAGGCAGTAAGCCGGTTCCGTATGCTGCGGTGGGCAAGGGTTGGTTACACGCGTAGCAATAAGAGCGCGCACTAGACTTACTTGATAACGGCCTCGAGGATCGGCAGTTCTGAAATATAAGAGATCAGTGAAGCTCAGGATCAAAAGTAGCACCTGCCACTTGCCCTCTTGCGCGACCGGTGCGCTCATCTGTAAGATTCACAGTTCTTGCTCGTCGTCGGGTACGTTAGATACTGATTGTATTTCTTCAAGGAACAGAGACGCCAGCAAACCAGCTTGGTTTCCAATTGCCAAGAATTGTCCTATCATGATTGGAAAAGGCAAGTGCTTATGGTCGAATTCATGTTTCCCACGGTATCATCCCATTTAAGCTGACTGTGGCTATTGGCAGTACCCAGCAAAGTGGCCGTTCAAGTCGGTTTTCCTCTTCGTTCACCACTACCATCGTCTATACCATCTGCACATCCATCAAACACAATGGAGAAGATCAAAGAGGTTGGCAGCGATCGTTTGCGTACATACGATCTTACTGAACATGCGCTTGTAGAAAATGAACCAGCTGCGGTTTGAGGCAGACAATGCAGTTACTCGCGCCGAAGATGCAGAAGCTAAGAACAAGAAATATGATCAACTTATCCTTGAAAAGGATCAGGAGATTACTTCAATGTCTCACAAGATCTCTGTTCTTGAAGCGGAGCTTGACAAGGTAGACGCGAAACTTGCAGAAGCCAAGGCTTCACAGGAGGAGGGAGAATCGCTGAAGAGCACGAACGAGAACCTTACGAGAAAGATTGCGCTACTGGAGGAGGAACTTGATGCCGCTGAGAAGAACGTGAAAGAAACGATGGAGAAGTACGTTGTAGCTACCATCTTTCTCTGTTATCAACGACTGATTACCTGTTCAGGCTGCGACAAGTGGACGTCAAGGCAGAACACTTCGAACGCCAAGTTCAACGGATCGAGCAAGAGCGTGATCAATGGGAGAAGAAGTTCGAGGTATCTCGATGTGCTCTATGCTGTTGAAAATGCCAACTGACGCTTTTGCACAGGAAATGCAACAGAAGTACAAGGCGTCGCAAGCAGAACTGGACAACATGGTTGCTAACATGGAGTCACTGTGATCTGTTTCTTTATGTCTCGTGCGCTCTCCGTATAGAGCTTCGATCTTGACTATCTCATACCACAGCCTGCACAGCGTGGTCACGACCTTTCTACACGACATTCTCATAATTCTCTTACCAGGAATATTGTTTGATTATTTAACCGAATAAATTCTTGTCCCAAATCTATTGGCTGATCTCGCGATCCGACATTCTTTGTTCTTCGTAAGTTCCTGCATGCTGAAGCGTTAGGGGGTTCGTAGTCATGATTACATAAGTTGTAAGCTGGCACCTGACTGCACGCCTCTTCTCAATGTATCACCAGCTGGCACTACCGTGTGGGGCTGCTCATGCAGTTGACCATTACAAATGGACTTTTTTCAGCTCGACATACAGAACTACGATGCAGGAACAGACGTATTATTTGCTACTTATCTTTTCATCAATCGCGTGACAACCGCGTGAAGCAATACTAGGCAGTCAGTGTCAAACCCTTTCCCCTCCTTTCCCGCAGAATTTCATCAACCAGATGAAGCCGGTACTAGCTTGATCACTCGCCTTACCAGTTATCGTTCCTTGTGCTTCTCGATTCTCAATCGCATCATTTATACAACGCTCGATCCCGTATACCCACCGCCCGGCCCCTTTCTGTTTCCTGTGGCTGACTCTATACTTAGGTCTTCATCTAGGGTCTCATTCGTCCATTTGCAGCAGTACTCCGAGATTGGCCTATCATCTCTAGGTTGTATTTGGGACCGTGTGGACGTTCTTATCGAGGTGTACAGCTCCTGTGCTTATCCATGCATTCTTATTATCAAAGTATGTCATAACTCAGCTGATCGTTATTCAGCTATGTTATCGAGATTAAGCTGTCCTTGAGGAGATTCGACTATTGTCGATGTCCTCTTCCTCAGGTGAGATACTGAATAAGCTCAATTTCGGAATCGACAGTGCATCACCGGCCATTAATGGTACACGTTGTATCTGCGTTCTAATGATATTCACGCAACCAAAATTTATTCCTCCTTAAAGTTCAGTGAGACCGAATTCACGCAGTGTCGTTCATCGGCTGTAAAGGTTGTAAGGCCCAAACCAAAAATACTCCAGATACAAAGGAGCGTACTTGGCGTGTCATATCCTTCTCCTTTGAACACATGCCCGAGGTGACCACCGCATGCGGTACAGGTAATCTCTGTCCTCGTCATAAACATCGACCGATCTTCATGCCTACTAACGGCACCAGGGATCGCTACGATGAACTATGAGAGAGAAGATGGATTTCCGGAAATGATAAGTTACCATCAAAGAAAGCAGGCCATCCGCAGCCGCTGTTAAACTTCGTACTGCTCTTGTATAGTGGTGTGCCACAGCCAGCACAGCTATACACGCCTGACGTGTCATGGTGATTGTATTCCCCTGTGTTGGGTCCCTCCGTTCCCTTCTGACGGAGAATTCTAAACTATCTCCGACGCGAAGAGTAAGCATATGTCCAAGGTGTAGATTGAAGCTTGAACATACCTGCTGTGGAGACAAAATAGCACGCCATTCATCTTCAGACTTGGAGTTAGTTCCCATGACGAAGGCGGATCGATGGAAACGAGATTTGAAAGTCAGAGGAAAGACTTGTCTGATGCTGGTGAAAGACGCAATATATTTGTGATACCGCAGTAGACTACCACTGGCAGACTTTGCGATCATATGGACATTGGACGTACGTCGTCTGGCAATATGCTGACAATGACGTCAGGTGACCAGCCGAAAAAGGGTCGTGAAACTTGTTCGTGTTGTTTACTACGGCGTAACGGGACTAGCAGAAGTCAATCAGAGGACCTCCATTATTATACCAGCAAATATTGAAACGCTAGGTTGAAGCCTGCGCGCGCATGGGCGGAGGATACGTGACTCTTTCATTCAACCGTCCATTTCGTTTTTACTTGTCTTTTTGTCCTCCAAGTATTGCTACTGGTGGTGCCAGACGAGCAAGTGTATGCTGCATCTTCCGCAGTTCCATGGAGGCTTTCCTATACATACCCAAACGGAGGGGCTCCATAATTACTGGCTTTGAACATACGTTACACTTGGTGGACCACGGCAGCCAACCAATCTGTTTCTCCAATTCAGTCCGCCTGATGTTGGATATGCAGCAGCATAAAGATGATCTGGATACCATTTTATTTCGTCCTTGTCGTTTTTCTCCTTTGACTCGGATGTCCAAAATTACATTGTATCCACGAACCTTTGGCTCCCCCCTTCCGCCGACCAACGCACTGGTTCGATTTCCAACCTGAACAGCATTCCTCGACTCGCTTATAACAGATTCATATGTGAGCTTATCTTCAAGTTATCGTATATACTCTACGGACACTTCCCTGTGTGCTTCCATGTGGTAAACTTGAGCCACAGACCAAGTCTGTGGTATCTGTGATGTGTAAGTGCTATGTCTCCAATGCTACATCATGTGTTCCATACTCCCCATGTCCCTTTGCAAATGTTACAGACTGCCCCGCATTTTGGTCCGAATATTCATTGAAACCGTCCATTGCGCAGGATCCGACAAGATAATTAAGGAGTGAATAGGCTCAGACTAGAAACGAGGGAGAGACAACTCAGTACTCAGTCTTGGTTGGAAGGACTGCGAGAAAGGAATGCTGAATATTAGAGGATTGTTGAAACGAAGAACGAAAATATGAACGCGGATGTTATAGTAGTATATAGGATACGTAGGTCAATTTGTGATTCACGTGTTCCTGCTTCGGAAGCCCAATACCTATTCATCTGCGCCCGACATATGGATCGCCAGTCACCGGTCACCAAGGACAATATTCGCCATTTCAAAAAAGAGTACGTAGAATTGACGAACACATGAAGCTGTTTCCTAGCCTCGCGGAATAGAAACTGGGATTAATGTGACAACTTGTGTGATACATCATTGCCGGAGTTTGAACTGACGTTGGAAGTACATACGGTGCCCGCGCTCATCAACATCTTCTAGCTGGAGACCCACGAATGCCTAATCAATAATATATTACTGTTACACTGCCGACTAGACATAATATAGAACGCATCAATCCAACAGAGACGTTAGCTTATTGATATCCAGAGCCAACCCCTATCATCGTCATTAAACATCATGGGTTGACATCAGCAGCGAACATGACAAACCTTCATTCGCCCCGGCAATCAATGTTGCTCCTGTCGATTCTGAATCAAAAGACACCACGCTTTTGTTGATATAAATATTGATTGTGCACAAGCTGGGGCGAGGAGATGGCGCTCTACTTTGTGAGTGCGAAGGTATAGCTGAGATATCAAGGATCCCGTTGAGTTATATCGTGGGTGATGATTTTGAAAACATACCAGTGGCACTACCATCATCATCATCATCATCACCACCACCACCACCATTATCATCGAGCTTGAGTCCAAGTCGATTCAATATCGCAAAGACTTCTTGTCCTTGTTCTGTATGTACATCTAGATGTATGTCTCGGGTGTCTTCGTTGGAAGAAAGATCTTCGACTGATCCGCTGTAGGTGAGATATGCCAGGGACAGAAACTTCACACCAACCTGAATGATTGCCTTGATCGGAGATGAGTTTGATGCTCTATCATAGGATATGACGATACGTACCTTCTACTACATCACACGGACTCCTGGTTGAACCATCCTCTTCATCTAAGAGAGAATCTTCACACCAACCAAGATTGTCTTGATCAGAGATATGTTGAGTGTTCTCTCAGAAGATGTGATGATACATACCTTCTACCACACTACGTGGCAGACTCTCCTTATTAACGGCCTCGTTGCCTTGTGCAGACAACCTGAGGTTTCCTGACACTAGGTAACAGATTGAAGTCAGTAAAGGTATTTTGGCTTTTGGCTTTTGGCATACCTAAGAGTGCATCAATCTCTGAAATCAATATTCTGTTCAGGTCATCCGAAGTTCTCTGTCGCAATTCAACTGCAATTCTAGGGGTCTATAACGCGACTAGTCAACTTACTCTAATAGACGAATAATTCTCATGTGCGACTTTGTAAAAATGCTTCGTACTTGACTGGCGGATGAAAAGGTTAACAAGAAACTTGCGAAAAGATTTCTTTTGTGTCAACAGTTTGTCTCTGATTTCTATCGTCCTGCGGATATTGATGAGTAACGCCATTTGGCTGAAGGAAAAGCTTACTCTTGGGATAGAATCTTGCCATCCCTGTAAGCTTCATCGAAGGAAGTTTTTTGATTTTCTGAAAGGCACTCGTGCTTCGACAAGCTGGCAAGCTCGTCCAAGGTTTCCAGCGATAATCGTAGATAATGCTCGCCCTTTTCATAATTTGTCTTCCGCCGCGTGGTGGTCGTTGGGGGATCCATTGCCACGCTGCCTGCCTTAGTTATGATATACAAGGGGTGAAAAGTTCAGAAAGCCAGGAGAACAGGTCAATTTATCCACAGAAAGGTTATGCGAACATGGCAACTGGCAGTGCCAGCCGTGGTGAACGAAGGTGACTGTTGGCGCTTGAGATCTGGGAGTGAGAGCTTGCTTGAGTTGTCAATCAAAAATATGTAATCCTCGATTTAAATATCGATGATATATAACTTGTCATTTAGGGAAGTATAAAGGTTTCCTATCGGGGGACTTTGCAGATATTGTGCTGGATGAATTATTGTGCCCGCTTTGATCAGCCTACGACATAAATATGTATATAGGTAAGTTTCTAACAAATTGAAGTCCGCGAGGTGCCGGGGTCCGAATTGCGTACTTGCTTTGACCATATTCTTCTGTTTGAATTGATACAGACAGTTTTCTGAGGATGGCCTTGACCTCCGCTGCTCATTCTCATCTTTCTGAATTTGAGATTTGGTGGAGGGACCACTATGACTTCCTCAAAGACAAGGGCTACAAGCTACGAAGCCGCTACAGTCCAGACTGGGTGCCCTCTTGGACGAACACCAAGAAGGTTGGCATAGAATGTGAGGATGGAATCAAGCCACGAGTAAGTGCTTCTCTAAAGCAATGCAAATAAACTACAATGCATCCTTTAGCACCGTTCTTTGCTAGATGCACGGCGCACTCAAGACGGCGCTCGCGTATCACTCAAGCGTATAGACGTATCGCGACACCCTTATGAAATAGAAATTGGTCGCCATTTCTGTAACGCTCCTCTTAGCGAAGATCCAGCCAACCATTGCGTGCCAATATACGATGTTTTGGAGGTGCCCGATGGCAATAATCTTGCGATAATTGTCATGCCGTTACTTCGAAAAGTTACGGATCCCTGTTTTGACACGGTCGGGGAAGTGGTAGACTGCATTCACCAGCTCTTGGAGGTAATGTCTCGATTTACTGACTTATCGTGACTCATCTTTTGTCTTTCCTTTGAAGGGGCTGCGCTTCATGCACAGACATCACGTCGCTCACCGGTACGTGACCTAGTTGCTCGAGTGACTTGGTCTGATTACCTGGGCAAAGGGACTGCATGCAGCTGAACATACTGATGGACGGCAGGATGTTCATAGACGCATGGCATCCAAGCGACCAATATATGTCCGAGGACTTCAAACGTCCGGCTAGGCATCGCACACGCACACAGTCTCCGCCACGATATTACTACATCGACTTTGGCATTTCCCGCAAATATGATGCATCCAATACCAATCCACTAGAAATCCCCATATATGGTGGAGATAAAGGAGTGCCAGAGTTCGCGGAAGCCTACACCAAACCTTGGAACCCTTTCCCAACTGATGTTTGGTATCTTGGGCACGCTATCCAAGAAACATTTCTCGACGTAAAGTGTAGCAGTTGCTTCTCATTTTCCACACTCTGATTTGGGCCAAACAGTGCTACTTAGGTGTGGATTTTTTGCGCGGTTTGGTAACGGATATGATGCACTCGGATCCAACGCAACGTCCGAACATGGACGATGTTTTTTCTCGGTTCCAGGTTCTGCGTCAGGGTCTCAGTAATTGGAAATTACGTTCGCGGGTGGCTCATGATGACGAGAGGTCTCTTTTTGATTTGCTGGCCCACTGGGCCCGTCGCATCCAATACATAGTACGTAGGATTCCCCCAACGCATACCTCGCCGTCATAGAGCGGACTTCTTTGTAACTAATCTCCTACCATGCACTGTGGAATGCAGCGACAGGACAGCCGTTGGGTGAGCCCTTGGAGGGGCACACTCACGCGGTCCAATCAGTCGCGTCTGGTTCATAGGATAACACTGTGTGGGTGTGGAATGCAGCGACGGGACAGCTATTGGGTGAGCCCTTGAAGTGGCACAGTAGCTCAGTTTTGTCAGTCTTGTTCTCGCCAGATGGTGCTCGCATCGCGTCTGGTTCATGGGATAACACTGTGGGTGTGGAATGCAACGACGGGACAGCTATTGTGTGAGCCCTTGAAGGGGCACACCAGCTTAGTTTTGTCAGTCCTATTCTTGCCGGATGGTGCTTGCATCACGTCTGGTTCGTGGGATAACACTGTGGGTGTGGAATGCAGCGACAGGACAGCCATTGCGTGAGCCCTTGAAGGGGCACACTAGCTTAGTTTTGTCGGTCTTGTTCTTGCCAGATGTGCTCGCATCGCGTCTGGTTCATGGGATAACACTGTGTGGGTGTGGAATGCAGCGACGGGACAGCCATTAGGTGAGCCCTTGAAGGGGCACACTAGCTTAGTTTTGTCGGTCTTGTTCTCACCGGATGGTACTCGCATCGCGTCTGGTTTTGCGGATTACGCTGTGCGGCTGTGGAACGTACCGAGATGCATTCAAATAAGTGAACTGGTGAGTTCTTGCTGGTGATTATGCTGATTGCCGTGCTTTTACATGCTCATGCATTGCTTTATATTTTAATGCTAACAGAGTCCTTTCCTATATATCACGATATATGACAATATCTTCTCACTGGTTCTTTAATCTTACTGACCGTCAAGGTGCTGACTGACATTCCCATCAATATTGCACTTACAACGATGTCAGCTGAGAAAAGTCAGGACGACCACAATAAGGTTCCTCAACGATTGTCTCACTTACACGAGTCCTGACTGGCTTGACTATGGGAGACCCATCAGCGCTCAGCTCTGACAATCACATCATTGAGCTTTCATTATCATGATTCGGGAGTACTGACAGCATTGAAATGCAAGAAATTCAACTCAAGCCTGCGCCGCGTGCCATGATGGATGCGCACATCCCGTGCCTATATAGGTGGAAGATTGCAATGATCTTTCGTTCGTCTATTTTGTCCCTACAGGCCTTTTACCTTCCAAATGCTGTGCACATGTCCAAGCTACATCTTCCGCAAGTGTATCAAAGCTTCCCTACGCCCAAATTGAAGGACCCGTCAGAACTGGCCCGAAAGCACAATGACACCAACCCATTTCAGTCGAGAAAAGTCACGACAGCCGCAAGAGATTCTATGGCTCCATCAACATCATGTCATTATCCTCAAATAGGCCATCACTGTGAAACACTCCCGACCGTGGAATGATGTATGCACTCTTTGACCTTTCATTGATTTCCCATCTCTCATTGCAACTCATGGGGCAGGAGGGCCCCCCACATAGCGGCACAAGTGATAGGTCGGTATTCTGAATCAGCCTCAAGAAGCCAGATGTGAGTTTCCGTACGTGATTTCATGCGGCTTCCTCACCGACGTTTTCTGGAACTCTAGGACTAGAATCATCTTGCATCAACGACGTTGGACCAGGGTCTCAGGCAAGGACTACGGGCCTGTCGGCTCTTTCCATAGTTTAGTCAGAGATTCCGGCCCGCCGATCCACTGTGTACCAATGTTAGGTAGATCATCATATCATGCATGACCCATCGTGCCATAGCCTTCGCTCCACCCTGCTCCAATGTCAGGTGACCCACAAAATTCAGAAAAGCGGCAAGCCGCACAACTGCGATAGCTCTGCGAAAAAAATCCACCACTGTCTCCAAGCCTCACTATGGGAGACCACATCGATCATATAATCATGATGTCCCTTCATTCAAGAGTACTGACAGCATTGAAACGCAAGACGTTCTACTCAAGCACATGTAGGCAATGATGGATGCGCGCATCTCGTGCCTAGTAGTATAGGTGAAGGATGCTCTTTTATTCGTCCATTTCGTCCCGACTGCCCTTTTGCCCCCAAAATGCTGGTACTTAACGCACATGTTCATGCTATATCTTCCGCAGTTGCATCAATGCTTCCACATATCCAATCAAGGGACCTTATGAGAATTGACCCGAAAGCCCGATTGTTGACAGCAGCCGTTGCAACCAATGTGCTTCCCCGATCCAGTCCATGTTAGGCTGGATTGCGCCAGCACAATGGGGATCAATTCAGTTGAGCTGGATACATGTCAGCACAAAGGGGGTTCGGATAATATTCTCATTCACCCTCAGTCATTTTTTTATGTTCAAAATCACGGTTTGTCCGCGGACCTTGGTCCCCCATGTCCGTCGACCAACTCGCTGATCCGATTTCTAACCTGAACGGCCTTCATTGACTCATTTTTTTGCAGATCCACCTATTGATTTTCATCACCGGAAATTGACAATAGAGGCTGTCACTATCTTATCACGTACAGTTTCCTCATGTGCTGCTCAGAGTGTGCTCGAACCACAGACCTAGTCCGCACTATCGAGCCTGGAACCCGAGAATTGCCATTGTTTTGAGGTTCGCAGGTTGGCCTAGGCTTCAGATGCTGTGTTACCTTGCGAAGCAAGGTCGATTGGCATGGTCGATTTTCTGATATTGCCTCGATGGTGGTGAAATTTATGATGCAACGTGATGAATTTCAACTGTTCTGACTCCATGATCCGACGATACAGATCCAGAAGAACCGTAACCGTAACAATATTTGCTGAAAGAGACAGTGGCAGAATGGAGACAACTGCATTAGAAATCTGCTGGGTCAAAGAACAAATGTAGAGGTAATTTGGTCGGAGCAAACAAGAAACGAGCGTCGATGAAATCGAACACTCATAACCAGTCTGGTGTGCAGAACGGTAGACCACTGGACAATATGATAAACAAAATACACATGGGAAGGAAGCAGATGCAGCCGACAGAACCTCACATGACCATATGTGCATGATGGTGTACAAGATTATCCGCCGAACCTTAAGACCCATGACAGGCAACGCCGCCCCTGGTAGCGAAAATGTGATCAACAAATTGCAACTCCACTCAAGGAACATAGCCGTCGCCGAAACATCGGGCTTCTCCATGGCTTTCATGAGAACTTGTCTGGGAATGGCCCAGGGCAAGATTCAATGATAGGGATGATAATGCCCGGGTGCTTGTCAGCGGACATTCATTACGTTAGGCGTAGCCCCTGTACTTGAACATGCGTATTAAGCTAGCTGCTTATCACTGGGTGCAACTTCGTCGATAGCCGAGTAAATTAGAGGCTCGAAGGCGATATTCTGTGAGCCAGCTATGAAACGCAGGGACAAGCTTCCGCTAATGGCCTAGCCATGGCATGATCGTGGGTAACATGATGATGTGATGACTCATTGTCACTTCATATGATCAAATTAAAGTTGTCATTACGCGGGGTACATATAGTTCCTTTGTTTGTCTTTACACCCAACTCACACCTATTCCTATGATATCATCCAATCATCTATCAACGATAGCGGTGCTAGCCTGCATAAAATAGACTAACCCAAGTGCCATGTTTCACAGGTAGAATGTCTGCACCACTCACTCGACCCACTTGGACCCCTGCCCAAGCAGCAGCTGTTCATGACATCCGAACAAAAATCAGTTCTTCCAGGCCTACCCTCGGCCAGGCGCAATCCCTTGCTGAGCGCGCACAGGTCCCCACCAGAGGAATTCCCGAAGGAATGTATATCTCCTGCGAATTAGCTTCCCCTTCCTCTCAGATACCTCCTGCCATTCATTCAGCCTCCATCCAACCGGGCCAAGTTCCCGTCTTCTTCTATGCCGATGCCCCTCCCCAGTCATTTACTCAGCCGAAGAAAGACATTAAAGTCATATTTCATATTCCTGGAGGCGGTAACATCTTCGGACATCCAACGGAGCAGAGGTATATAGCATTCTTCTCTCGTGTGCTTCGTGCATTTGGCAAGAAACCTGGCGCACAAGGTCCCAGTGCACCCGTCATCGCAGTCCCTTCCCGCAGACTCGCCACAGCCCGCGAGAACCTCTTTCCAGCGGGCTTACAAGATATATTCTCTGCATACCATCACTTGATCTTGAAAGGCTTTGCCCCCAAGAATATCACTTTCACAGGCGATGGTTCAGGCGGAAACATGGGTGCGTAATTATTTATAAAATTCTTCTCGTGTTCATATCTCACTTTCATCCAGCTCTTATCCTCACGTACCTTCTCTCCCAATCCTCTCTCCCGGCGCCAGGACGCATCGTAATGTTCTCCCCAGACGCAGACCTCACTTACGCCTCTTACGCTTCCGTACCTCAAGACGTCATATCTCAATCAAGCTTCCAAACCTGCGCTTCCCAATATCTAGGCAATTTCCCTGCCAATCACCCTCTAGCATCAGGCGTCCTAATTCCATTCACTGCAAGTTGGCCGAAGACTTTGGTCCTGACCGGTACAGCTGATAGTGTTGTCGAGTGCGGGCGGAGAGTTGTGCGTGGTATCCAGAAGGCGGGCGGAGTCGCTGAGATTGTGGAATATGCGGATTTGCCCCATGCGTGTTGGACCTTTGCTCATATCTTCCCACAGTTGGACGATGGGTTCAGCAGGTTTGCAGCTTTTATATACAAATAAGCGAATCGTAAATAGTGTGTATGTAACTTGATGCCGATTGCACCTTCTGCTGCTGGTCGTGCATAGTGGAGCGCACTTTCGGTTGTACTTAGTAGTAGTAGCAGCACCTATGCTAGTCTGTCTCAGTGAAACATTGGTGAAACACCCCGCAAGTTAATCACACATCCACGAAATTCAAAGACGCATCCATATATATGCATCTACAGACATCACAAAAACAAAAGCGCACTCATACCAGAGTACGAATATGACTACCACCCAAATAACAGATCCCCAACCTGCCCAAGCACGCCCTTCGCAGGACTCTGTTGCGCATTAACAACCGGTATAGGCATGGCGTGCGCAGATTTCTGGGGTACCGGCGCAGGAGCTTTACGGAACGCAGCCACAGACGGTGCAAGTTTGATCGGCGTCCCAACAGTAGCAGCGCTATCCACCACCATCGCATTTCCGTCCGTATGCGCTTGTACTTGTGAAGTCTGGATTTGCGCCCGTGGTGGGGAAGTAGACGCCGAGAAATCAGGTCCGCGGGGGTCCTGAGTAGAGTCCTTCATGCATCGTAGGAGTCAGCACGCCGCCCGACATCGAAAAAAAAACATCTTACAGCCCATTTAACGCCCACCATCCAAGTCCCCCCCAAGACCTCCCCATTTCTCCTGACTGCACGCATAGCTTCTCCAGGGTCACGGAATCCGATTCTGAACGCGTTCACAATCTCCGTATTAGGCTCTGGTTCGGTGCTTGCGCCAAGCGAGCGGAAATATTCTACGGTGAGGGAATATCTGTCTGGTGGATAGCCAAAAACAATTATATAGGTCGGTTGGTTTGGGGTGCTCGATTGGGTATGGGTTTTAGACTGGGAGATGTTCAACGTAGAGGAAGAGTTTGAGAGGGAGAAGGGCTGCGAATACGAGAACAATCAATTGAAGGGAATCATAAATAAGGACGGGACGTACGCGCGAAGGGGGAAGAACTGCCCGTTGGGACTCGCCAAAAGAAGATCCCTCACGGAATATATCATTGACTGAACTGGTCGGTGGCGCGTCCATGTCTGTGAACGCTTGCCTTTGCCTTGCGACAAATCGACTTCCAACATAATAGAATAAGAATAAAAGGTAAACGTACGTGCTCGAACTCTCAAACATCGACTCGGCACCAAAATGCGAGGCTCCACGGGATAGACCCTTGTTTATTTTTGCCTTGGTCTGCACGACGGGAATTTCGTCTGTATTTTGTGCACTGGGGGACATGACCTATGCTCCTGATGCGTCAGTCCTGTTGCTGAACACTGTGAACGGCGACCTACATTATGTTGCGCCACGGACTGCATGAATCATGTTGAGAAGTTAAGGTGGTAGGAGGTAGGACAAGCGTACCATCATGTAGCCTGGCTGGTAATGCGTCCTGGACTGCCCGAAGGTGTCAGTAAGAGACGTACCGAGGGGACCTGTGCCACTTGTGTTTCCCCAGGGATTATGACTCGTGCTTTGAGCATGCTGATGTGGGTGAGCATGGGGGCTTGTACTCGTTGACATGATCAATTTTCCAAATTCTCTTAACAAACAGTTACAACACGAATTAGGATGCTAGCAGGAGAGCAAGGGTAAACAATTTGAGCACAAATTCGGGTTCGGCTCTTGTAATGCTAGTTTTCCCACACGGGTCCACATATCTATGAGCACTACCACCACCCGCTTCGCCCACTTTCTTCGTGCAGGAACATTCAGACCTGCTAATCGCTCGGTTCCATCATACAACTCTACGCTCTTTTTTCGCATCAATGCATCTGGTCCGTCGAACTTCAGGTTCTCTCGCTCCGAGCCATCCGCCTTTGCCCGATCCTTCCATGCATCGCACTCGGTACACGACTTTCATTTCGACACCCACCACTTCGTGCAGCGGCTCGAGCGCGAAGGTCTCAACCGTGCGCAAGCAGAAGGCATAATGGGTGCCATGGCAGAGGTCATCGACGAGAGCATTCGAAACATGACAAGCAACATGGTCACGAAAGCTCAACAGGAGAAGGTGAGCGCACCACTGCCTTTCGCGGTACTGCGAGACTCAACAAATGGGGAAATTCGACCGCCTATTTCTCATTCGTCGTATCATACGCTTTCCATTCCAGCATCAATACACCCAACAAGTCGATTTCGCACAGCTGAAATCCGAGCTGCAGCTTATTGAGAAGAACGACCTCGCTTCTTTGAAGTCTGATAATGACCGTTTGGTTGCGGATATGGAGAAGCTGAAGCAGCGACTGCGCGAGGAGATCACGCGTACGCAGGCTGGCGTTCGACTGGACCTTAATTTGGAGAAGGGACGGATGCGGGATGAGAGCAGCGGGCAAGAGCTCAAGATTAAGGAGGTGGATGCGAGAATCGAACAGGAGATTGCAAACTTGAGGACGACGATCCAGCAATCGAAGGTATTTTTCTTAATTGTTTTTGGCGAAGCTTGGATTACTGAACCCTTGGGTGTTTAGGCAACGACGCTGCAGTATCTTGTTGGATTCGGTATGTGCAGATTTAAATGCTTAGCTTTAGGCTGGGACGCTGATGTTTTGCGTTTAGTGACCGGTTGTTCTGCGCTTCTAATGGCATACCTGAGATTCAGAGTATAGAGCTTTGCATCATGCATCGATGTCGTTCATTACATTTGAACTCGGAGGACCCTTCGATTGTATCATGATCTAATTTATTATCGCACTTACATAATTGTACAACTGTGAGTAGATACTACGTCATATATAGATTCACATTTAAACAGACATATAGTTGTTGAACCTAAGCCTAGTGAAATGTCCGTGATCTCGAAAGCTTGTGCACCAGCCACTTATGAGTCTGACTAACACACGCCCCATGACAACATGAGCATATCATTTCAACTAGCAGTGTTTAGCATTGCTCATTGACCGCTTGTCGCGCCTCTGCTCCCAACACATCCAGCACCTTGTTCCTGGATCGCAATGCTCTCCTCTCCATTGTTTGCTCTTCGGCTTCGTCCTGTGCAATCAAAAAATCGACGTAAGCCCGTTCCGCCGGACGAAGCATGTAGTCAAACGAGCCGTCAGGGGAGAGTGCCAGACTTTCTTCTTCGGATGATACCTCGAAATTAATTGGAGATGCAACCGGTGAAACACGTCGATCAAGGGCCGGACTCGCCAACAGGTTTTCGACGTCCCGAACAAGGCCCATTGGAGAACCGCCGAATGGATCGTCTTCCCCCTCTTCATTTCGCTCTAGAAACTCGGCTCCAAGAGGCGCTTCTGTGTTTTCATTCTCGTCTAGCTCCGCAAGCGAACGGGCACAAATTTCGTCGCTAACGCCAGTCGGTAGTTCTTCCATACCTTCCTTGCCAGGTAATTCATTGGACCGCAAGAGGCCCAAGACAATGCGTGGCGGATATCCTCCAGCGGCCATGCGCCCCTTGTTCCGCTTCTCTACCATCTTCATACCTGAAGCGAGTATACGGCCAAGCCTGTCCTTGAGTGGCCCAATGATGGTGGCGGTGCTCGCATTGCAGGTAAATGAACGCTTTGCACCTATAACCGCACCTTCCTCGTTATCACCTTGGGAATTCTCTTGATCTTGTGATAGGCACAAAGAAAGTCTCTTATCCTGTCCCACGTGGTTGCGCGTGAGTGTGACGCCGAGGACCTTGCCAGCTTTATGATCTGATCTACCGAACGCCTTTCGTTCGGCGGGGGTGAGTCTGTTATTAGGAGACAGGACCTGAGCATTGGTGATGCTCATCGAAGTAGCGCTATTGCAGCACGTCATGGCTGTGGTGGTGGTCATCTTTTCCATGATAATGCAGAGTATGATTGGGGTCAAGGAAGAGCGAACGATTTGTGGTGGCCTCGACGGACGTTGTGAGGTGCATCTTTATACCCGAGTACTGTAGAAAGCTTGGACCACCGCCCACAGTGTCAGAGTGGATCGGTGTGGCAGGTCAGCTGTGGACCCGGGTGCATCTTTTGTTTATTGTACTCTACTAGTGGCGTGTTGTCACGAGCCGAATTCGACTGTTGCTGTGAAGGCGAGAAGGTTGAGTGCGAAGGCATCATGAGGTTGAGCTGTGTCCGAGCGTTAGCTCGGGCTGGACGCTGAAGGATTGAGCCGCCGGGTGAGCGGGCAAGCGAACAGCGATTTTAGTGTGACACATTGTGCAAATGATATTGAATAATAGACATGTAAAGATAGCCGTCGCACGAACAAAAGCGGTAGAACGAACGCAGCTAGATGCTATGCTAACTTGAATGAGAATAAGCAAACGAATAGTAGCAACTTGAAGAGTGTTGGCAGGTAAAAAGACTCATCAGCTGTGAGGTATTACCTCTGGAAAATACTCAACTCTCCAAGTAAACGAACAATGATTTCAATTGCGGGAATAAAACTGTGAACATGTTACTTTTATCGGCTGGCCATTGCGGTTGGAAGGCGGCTTCATAATGTCTAGATATAGTAGCCTTCCAAGGCACCTCTGTTATTCAACTTTTTGCTTGAGGACGAGCAATCGAGTAACTGGAGCAACGGATACAAAGCAGATCTCCCATTTTGGAAATATTGTGTTCTGCAGATTGTGCATGGATGGTACTACATATGTAAGTAGTACTAGTACTTGACATTTGTCACAGGTACCATCACACCGGTCTTCAACTCAAGCATGCTATCCGGGTCAAAGACGCCTTTTATGAGGCGAACTGTCAAACATATCTTGGGCTTGACCATAATCAATCCCTCGCCATGCTCTCCACTCATATTCTAGCTTCAGGAATATCGTGCATTGTTACCCTGGTTGTCGTTTCGCGTCTGACTCGCAGATGTATCTACCCTTTACCTTTGCCGCCTGGCCCTCCTCCGTTACCATTTTTCGGTAACGCGCTGCAATTGGATACTAAACGACCTTGGCTCACATACACCGCGTGGGGAAAGACATATGGTTGGTGGCAGACCAATGGCCTCTTTGCCAAGCTCTCAGATTCAATTTCATCTTTGATTGTAGGAAAAATCATTCACTCCTCCATATTTGGGATCGACTTGATTATCATAAACTCTGAGACGGTCGCGCGGGAGCTGCTCGACAGGCGTTCTGCGAATTACTCTACTCGCCCCGTTATTCGCACCAACGAATTGTATGCATTGTCACGTTTCATTCAGTTTGTCATTCATTCACTGACCATACAGAGCTGGATTGGGTTTCAATACTGTGTTCCTGCCATATGGCGAGACTTTACGGCGACATCGCAAGATATTCCATCAAGTCCTCAGGGCCGAAGTCTCGGTCTCATACTACGAGATGTACTCTCGCCACGCAAACGAACTGGTCGTCAATCTCTTGGATGCAATTAGTGACCCGCAGCATCAGACTGAAACGTTCGTACCTGATCCAGCGATATCGTAGTGATGTATGGTCCAGTTGACTATGAATCTTTGTGACAGATACGCGGCATCCCTAATCATGGCTGTGACATATGGATACAATGCTCACGGACATGAGGACCCATTTCTTTCCCGCGCGCGCGAACTTTTTGATATGGGCAAGTATATTGTCTCTCCCGAGAGGTCTGCCATGTTCACAGCCTTTCCTTTCCGTGAGTGCCTTTATCGACGGCATAATTTTGAACATTCAACACAAGGTTGCAGTCGAAAAGTTGCCGTTCTGGTGCTTCGGTGGAGCATTTTCCCTGATGGGACGCTGTAGAGAATTAGCTCAACAGCTTTTGAACGAGCCCTTCAATGAAGTGAAGGCACAGATGGTGCGTTTGCGCAGAGCTGTGGATGGAAATTTTACCTGATCTGATTGCGTGAAGGCAAATGGGACTGCTTCACACTCATTGGTCGCTGACTTTCTCAGTCAAGCTCACGACGACGCTGATGAAGACACCATGAAGGCTGTTGCGTTGACGGGGTACGTAGGTAAGAGTTTTTTTACGAGGACCAAATTTATCGATTGACGGGAATCCGGCATCTTAGTTGGCATGGACACAGTGAGTCGCTACTTAAGCAGTCTTCATTCTGACTTTGATATCCCACAGAATGCAGCCGCATTGCAGATGTTCCTGCTGACCATGGTGCTCTACCCTGACATTCAAGCCCACGCTCGTGCAGAAATTGACCGAGTTGTGAAACATGATAAAATGCCGTGCCTTGATGACAGGGCGTCAATGCCCTACCTTGATGCCATCCTCCGAGAGGTCCTGAGATGGTATCCTGTCGTTCCCCTAGGTCAGTCAGTCCACAGTAATATAATTCTGTTTGAATATTCGACCACTTGCACAGGAGTTCCACATGCGACATCAAATGATGATGTTTACGACGGGTACTTCATACCCAAAGGTTTGAAGTCGTATGTGTCGAGGTCGTCGTTGACTGATCTGTAGTTCGGTCAGGTGCGATGGTAATGGTTAATCAGTGGTATGTTATGGTGAAGTGCATGTAACGGCGGCTGAGCTGAGCGTGACTCAGGGCACTGTCTCGTGATGATGACGTATTTCCCGATGCATCGCGCTTCGACCCAAGTCGCCATCTGACAGTCGACGGGAAGCTGAAGGACCCTTTCGTCAACCATTTTGCCTTTGGTCATGGCAGGTGAATATTCTGCACTTGCTATAATTTTCAATCATTCGCTGACCCTTATTTCAAGGCGTATTTGTCCTGGTAGGATTATTCGTGGTTGATCTGGCAGTGCTGAGGATGACAAATTTCCTTGGCAGGTCGTTGGTTTGCAGAAAATAGTCTGTGGACCGCAGCTGCTGCCATACTCGCCGTCTTGCGCATCGATCATGCCAAAGACTCGAACGGAAACAAGATTGAGGTGAAGCCGGAGTTCACCACTGGCTTGGCGATGTAAGTGACCTAGTACGTACTCGAGAACCTGCAGCTAACTCTACCGAAGTCACCCTGAACCATTTCAGTGTTCGTTTGAGGTTGTGAACGGAGCGCGAGAAAGACACCTCCGAGCGATGATGAATTCGAATTAGACTTCGTTTGTACTCGAGGTGGTGTGTCATGTAATAGTACCACAGCGTAGAGTGCGACCTCTGTCTCTGATGAACGAGATAATTGCTTTCGAATTCGTTGAGTCTTCAAAAACGTTTCCAAAATCTTGTAACGTGGCGCAACTAGACTGAACACCGTTGATTGGTTCACAGGTCCCTCCCCGTTGCAACATTGGCCTGCCTGAATATCGGTCGACCCACCCATGCACTCGTTTGAGATTGGGTTATGCAGCCGTAGATGCTATAGAAAGTCGTACGATTAGATGTAAGATGCCATCCCCGATAATCTACAGAATGTAAAAAGACTCATCAGCTCTGAAAATTAGTAGGTATCACCTCTCAACTCGCATATCCTCCAAGTAGCTCTACTATAGTTCTTCGATAAACGAACAATGATTTCAACAATAAAACTATGAACATGTTAATTTTATCATGACTGCGGCATGCGCCATCTCGGATGCATTACCGTTCATGATGTCTAAATATAGTATCCTTCCAATGCACCTTCAACTTTTTGCTTGAGGAAGAGCAATCGACTCGGAGTAACCGGGAGGATACATACAGAACGTGCAAAGCAGATCTCCCATTTTCTTCTGCAGATTGTGCATGGTGGTACTGGTTACATATGTAAGTAGTACTAGTACTTGACATTGGTCACAGGTACAATCACACCGGTCTTCAACTCAAGCATGCTATTTGGGTCAAAGACGCCTTTTATCAGGCGAACTGCCATCACACATGACTTGAGCTCGACCATAACTAATCCATCGCCATGCTCTCCACTGATATTCTAGCTTTAGGGATATCGTGCATTGTTACCCTGGTTGTCGTTTCGCGTCTGACCCGCAGACGTGTCTACCCTTCACCTTTGCTGCCTGGCCCTCCTCCGTTACCATTTTTTGGTAACGTGCTGCAATTGGATACTAAACGACCTTGGCTCACATACACTGCGTGGGGAAAGATATATGGTTGGTAGCAGTCCCATGCCCTCTTTTTCAAGCTCTTAGATTCAATTTCATAGGAAAAATCATTCGCTCTCGCATATTTGGAATCGACTTGATCATCATCAACTCTGAAACGATCGCGCGGGAGTTGTTGGACAGGCGTTCTGGGAATTACTCTTCTCGTCCTGTTATTCGCACCAACGAATTGTATGTATTGCCGGTTTTCATTCATTTTGTTCTTTATCAACTGACGATGCAGAGTTGGAGGGTCTTTCAATACTGTATTCCTTCCGTATGGAGAAACCTTACGACAACATCGCAAGATCTTTCATCAAGTCCTCAGGGCTGAAGTCTCGGTCTCATACCGCGAGTTGTACTCTCGCCACGCAAATGAACTAGTCATCAATCTCTTAGGTGCCACTAGTGACCTACTACAGCATCAAACTGAAGCGTATGCACCTAATCGTGTCGTTGTGATGTATGGTCCAGTTGACTATCAATCTTTGTGACAGATACGCGGCGTCCCTAATCATGGCTGTGACATACGGACACCATGCTCACGGACATGAAGACCCATTTCTTTTCCGCGCGCGCGAACTTTTTGATATTGGCAATTATATTATTTCTCCCGAGAGGTCTGCCATATTCACAGCCTTTCCTTTCCGTGAGTGCCTTTATCGACGACATAATTTTGAACATTCAACGCAAGGTTGCAGTCGAAAAGTTACCGCTCTGGTGCTTCGGTGAAGCATTTTCCCTGATCGGACGCTGTAGAGAATTAGTTCAACAGCTTTTGAACGAGCCCTTCAATGAAGTGAAGGCGCAGATGGTGCGTTTGCGCAGAGCTGTGGATGGAAATTTTACCTGATCTGATTGCGTGAAGGCAAATGGGACTGCTTCACACTCATTGGTCGCTGATTTTCTCAGTCAAGCTCACGACGACGCTGACGAAGGCACCATGAAGGCTGTTGCGTTGACGGGGTACATGGGTAAGAGTTTTTTTTTTGAGGACCAAATTTATCGATTGACGGGAATCCGGCATCTTAGTTGGCATGGACACTGTGAGTCTCCACTTAAGCAGTCCTGATTCTTACTTTGATGTCCCGCAGACTGCATCTGCATTACAGACATTTCTGCTGGCCATGGTGCTCTATCCTGACGTCCAAGCCCGGGCTCGTGCAGAAATCGACCAAGCTGTAAAGCATGATAAAATGCCGTGCCTTGATGACAGGGCGTCAATGCCCTACCTTGATGCCATCCTCCGCGAGGTCCTGAGATGGTATCCTATCGTCCCCCTAGGTCAGTCCGCAGTAATATAATTCTGTTTGAATGTTCGACCCCTTGCACAGGAGTTCCCCATTCGATATCAAACGATGATGTTTACAATGGGTACTTCATACCCAAAGGTTCGAAGTCGTATATGTCGAGGTTGTCGTTGACTCATCTGTAGTGCAATCAGGTGCGATGGTAATGGTTAATCAGTGGTATGTCATGGTGGAGTGCATGTAACGGCGGCTTGAGCTGAGCGTGACTCAGGGCACACTCTCGGGATGAAGACATATTTCCCGATGCATCGCGCTTTGATCCTAGTCGTCATCTGACAGTTGACGGGAAGCTGAAGGATCCTTTCGTCAACCATTTTGCCTTTGGTCATGGCAGGTGAGTATTCCGCACTTGCTATCATTTTCAATCATTCGCTGACTTTTATTGCAAGGCGTATTTGTCCTGGTAGGATTATTCGTGCTTGATCTGGCAGTGCTGAGGATGATAAATTTCCTTGGCAGGTCGTTGGTTCGCGGAGAATAGTCTGTGGACCGCAACTGCTGCCATACTCGCCGTCTTGCGCATCGATCATGCCAAAGACTCGAACGGAAACAAGATTGAGGTGAAGCCGGAGTTCACCGCCGGCATGACGGTGTAAGTGACCTAGTATGTACTCAAGAACCTGCAGCTAACTCTACCGAAGTCACCCTAAACCATTTCAGTGTTCGTTTGGAATCGTGAACACAGCGAGAGAAAGACACCTCAGAGCAATGATGGATTCGAAGTAATCTTCGTTTGTGCTGCTGTGTGATCACTATACATATGACATCAATCTTGTGGCCGAAAGCTCAAATGAGTGCCCGTGGAAGAGCGAAAAAGTTACAAACGTGCTTCCACTTATGACCCGTTGTTTAGGATCCAAAGTTCTATGCGATGAGCGCGTTTGTATTTCCGATTTGGGGTTGCGCTTCTAGTGTAGTTGACTCATTCTTCAGCATATTCTTTGCTGCAGCATTGTTTATTGTGATTTTATGAACATTATAGCATATCCAGTTTGGGCTGTAATCATTCTTGCGATACGGTTCACTGGGTACCCACATTAACACTCTGAATAATTGGCAATATCTCAGGCCATACGTCTGGACTGGTCTCTCTGTGGATTGTCGGGGATCCCATCTTACATCTAATCTTACGACTTTTTATAGCATCTACAGCTGCGTAACCCAATCTCAAACGAGTGCATGGGTCGACCGATATTCAGGTAGGCCAATGTTGCAACGGGGAGGGACCTGCGAACCGGTCAACGGTGTTCAGCCTAGTTGCGCCGTGTTACAAGATTTTGGAAACGTTTTTGAAAATTCAACAAATTCGAAAGCAATTATCTCGTTCACCAGAGACAGAAGTCGCAAGACCGTGCCATCCAGTGCACTCTACGCCGTGGTACTATTACATGACACACCACCTCAAGTACAAACGAAGACTACTTCGAATCCATCATTGCTCGGAGGTGTCTTTCTCTCGCTGTGTTCACGCTTTCAAACAAGCAATGAAATGGTTCAGGGCGACTTCCGCAGAGTCAGCCACATGTTCTTGAATACATACTAGGTCACTTACATCGCCAAGCCGGTGGTGAACTCCGGCTTCACCTCAATCCTGTCTCCGTTTGAGTCTTTAGCATGATCGATGCGTAAGACGGCGAGTATGGTAGCAGCTGCAGTCCACAGAACGTTCTCTGCAAACCAACGACCTGCCAAGAACATTTGTCGTCCTCAACACTGCTGGATCCACCATGAATCAGCCTACCAGGACATATCCGCCTTGCAGCAAGCCTGGTCAGTGAATAATTGAAAATGATAGCAAGTGTAAAATATCCATCTGCCATGACCGAAGGCCATATGATTGACAAAAGGGTCCTTCAACTTCCCATCAACTGTTAGATGGCGACTAGGATTGAAGCATGATGCGTCGGGAAACATGTCTTCATCCCGGGACAATGCCCTGGATCATGTTCAGCTCAAGCAGTCGTTACACTCCAACGTGACATACCACTGATAAATCATCACTATCGCACCTGATCGAACTACAGATAAGTTGTTTGGGTATAAAGTACCCGTTGTAAACATCATTATTTGAGCCCACATGTGGAATTCCTGTGCAAGGGGTCGACGATTGAAACACAGTTATATTACTGCGGACTTACCTAGGGGGACGTGAGGATACCATCTCAGGACCTCGCGGAGAATGGCATCAAGGTAGAGCAGTGACGCCTTATCATCAAAGCACGGCATTTTATCACGCTTCACAACTTTGGTCAATTTCTGCACGGGCCCTGCTTTGGACGTCAGGATAGAGCAGCATGGCTAGCAGGAATGTCTCTGTTGCTGTGAAGCCGAGAAGGTGGAGTGCGAAGGCGTCGTGAGGTTGGCTGTGTCCTAGCGTTAA
Organism: Suillus discolor; assembly: GCF_016758755.1. Taxonomy (NCBI): domain Eukaryota; kingdom Fungi; phylum Basidiomycota; class Agaricomycetes; order Boletales; family Suillaceae; genus Suillus; species Suillus discolor. The sequence goes on along the minus strand of NW_024541268.1, from coordinate 401,485 downwards.
CTCGGGGTGGACGGGCAAACGAACAACGAAGTTTCAGTGTGACGCATTGTGAAAATGATATTACATAAATGATAGACATGTAAAGATAGCCGTCGCACCAACAAAAGCGGTGGGGCGGAGAACAAGGGACGAAAGCAGCTAGATGCTATGCTAATGAGAATAAGCAAACGAATAGTAGCAACTTGAGGAGTACTAGTGTGGTGACCACTCCCGGAGCTAAAGTGCAGACTAGTGTAATATTAAAAAGACCTCGGAAACTTCATCAGCTCTGAAATTAGTAAGTATTACCTCTGGAAAATACTCAACTCACATATCCTCCAAGCTTAGCTCTACTATAGAGCTAAACAATGATTTCAATAGCGGGAATAAAACTATGAACATGTCATATAATTTTATCGCCCGAAACTTGAAATTGCCCGAAGCGGCCACTACCGCCCAAAAGATATCCTGGTTTGGTAGTTCAAAAAATTTCTGGCCAGCCCAAGCCCATCTGCTCCTCCCTGTAGAACTGATATATGTGCTACCGATTTCAGAGGGAGTACATACTTGCCATAATGCATTGTATCTCATTTACAAGAAAAGAGCGAAAGCTTCTTATGTAAGGTCCATGCTTGCTGAGCGGTGAATGAGGTCCTCACCTTTTTGCTCGTACCTTGGAGTGATGAGTGCCCTGTTACTGTTCCGACGTAGATCGGTTCCCAAAAGCTTCCACAAACAAGGTACGTGCAAGCATCAAATTATATAACATACCAGGACTCCAGTCACCAGTGTTTGACATGTAAGGTAAAAATTTTAGGAAACCATACCACAGACTATATAAGCTTCAACTCTGCGGGCAGGTGAGGATGTGCGCCTGCAATGCGCTGGCTGCGAACGTTCTCTGACAGCCTTCACACAGTTCCAATAGTCCAATATGCTCGTTAGTGATGTGCCAGGCCTGGCTTGGCCTGAAAGCCATGGCCTGGGCCTGGTAAAAACCCAGGCCAGGCCCAACCAGAGGGCTTTGGCCTGGCCTGGGCTTGGCTTTGGCCTAGGCCAGGGCCTCTCAATAAAAATGATGAAAATGATGCGAAAGTTATGTTTATTTATTTGTATACTAGTCAGATGGTATATCAGATAGCTCCAAATCCCAGGCAGTCCTCTCTCGAATACCAGAATCAACTTCCTCACCAACTTCTGGCTCTTCCAATGCTAGCTCTAAAGTGGATGAAGGGGGAGGCTCATGAAACATAAGGTTACAATTGTACAACATGCGTAAGACTTGGATAGCCTCCACAATATCCCCCTTTAGGCGATTTCGCCGCTTGGTAATAGTTAGAGCGGCAGCTGAAAAAGCACGCTCACTAGAGACCGATGTAGCCATGATAGATAAGTAGTCACAGGCAAGAGATGCCCTCAATCTCGCGCAGGTGTGCACTAGAGTAAGAAGTTAGTAGTAGCATTAGAATTTAATAGTGAAATGATTTGTGTGCTTACCTGTGTGTGTGCTTAATGAATGAGTTGAACAAGCATCATCTGTGAAGGATGGCTCGCCGGCTCGATGAAGGTGCTTGGCTATCGAAATAAAACAGTGAGCATACCAGCACAAAGATTGATAGTACTTACCCTTGGATACTGATTTGTTGGCATCTTCATTGTCCAAATTCTCGTCCTGATTTGAGAGACTTGAACTCCAGCCAGCATCATCTGCATTTCATTTGGTGTCGCGCGGATTTGTCGTGGGAGTAGTGTTTGGTTGGACCGGCCGCTGTACCTGCTTGTGGCTAGTTAACTCGGGTGTTGCATTATTATTGGAATCGAGAAGCCAAGAAGAAGGTATAATTGTTTGTTTAGAACGGACTATGATGGCAGCAACTGCGTCATCATCAGAAACGACTGTGAGAGTCATCCTCGGGTTGGGTATGTTGTTTAGCTGACTTCTTCCAGTGGATGTGGTTGTTGCAAAGTTTATGTAATTTAAGTATTGTACAGTACATCCTGGAAATTTCCTTCACTATGTAGAAGCCCTGGCCTGAGCCCTAGGCCATGGCCTATGAGACACCCAGGCCAGGTTCAAGCCCTCATGAGGCCCATCAAGTAGGCCTGGCTTGGGCCTGGCCTATGGGGGCCTGTGGGCCAGGGCCTGAGGGCCCGAGGCCAGGCCCAGCACATCACTAATGCTCGTACTTGGTGATACCATTGCCATCAGCCAGCGAATGCAGTACTTTCTGTTCTGTCAGTGCCGGACTTGCGAGCTCATTGATGAGAGGGCCGGCCTGTCTGCGGAGATAGTGGGTGATTCATTGTTGATGCATATCTAGAATGATAGAATTAGTACCTGTAATATGTATTAACAATGTTTAAAGTTTTTTCTTACCTGGAACTCGACAACAATAAGATGCAACATTATGAACAGCGCCACCTCGCTGTGACAGCGCTAATGCTGAACCAGGGGTGCCACAGTAACCCTCGAAGTAGGGGAAAAGGTCAGCGTGTCCGCTGGGCATTGCTGCGAGTCGGTCGTGGTGGACTCGCAGTACCAAATCACGCAAATTTGCAAGGTGTGGGTGATTAAGATACACTATGAATGATTTATTTGAAAGATGAGTATACAATCAGAGTAGACTGCAGGCAACTTGGATGAACCTCAAGTAAGGGCATCTGTATATACTGATTCATATAGGGCAGTCTCTCGTGCCTCGCTAAGATTCACTGAGGAAAGCATCAAGATATGTCCAATACACAAGTAGAGGGTACATACATGAGAAACCACACATGCTAGGAGACTGGTGGCAATAAGCCATTGCATGACCGCGACAGTTGGTTTCGAAGCGGACTGGGGTGCAGTGCTCTGTCAAAAGTCCACAAAAGCATTCCCATGCTATATTGCGACATCGGGTCCAATCCTTGAGGTTATGAGAGATGATGCGCTCCCCAGTAGCCTGGTTGACTGGGCTAATACAAGTCAGCGACAAAGGGGCAAAACATGGTGTGTGTGGCACTACACATACTATGCTATCACAACTGTCTCACCCAGCTCGCGGGAGAAAATGGTGAGTTCTGTGCTGGCACATTGGAGCGCACGAACGACATGAAATTTTTTGGGATATGTGGGCATGGTGTTGGTTGTAGTAAAGCGGTAGAACACTATGGGGGAAGACGAAAGGATACTACTAGTGAGTGAGTGAATTATTGCACATACTAGCTTTTATATACCTGGCTCACTGGCAGCATCACTCGAAAAAAAACTTAGATATTTCCCACTCCTGGATCATTCTCAATTCGACATGGATAACCGATCCTTCTGAGACACTGCTAATGTTAGTTTGCATCTTGGCAAGGACTTAGGCTGTGATTTGGTGAAATAGAAACTCTTAGCGAGGATAAGGCATGTGGATTGAGGGACAATCGGTGTGCTTGAGCGTTCAGAAGCAGAGGGTAAACGACAGTTGCACAGGTCAACACTGTGAAATCTGTGACAATCAAAATGTAGGCTACTTAGAAGCAAAAAAAAGCTTGGGATTAGTGACAGTTGCTCACCTGGTGGATATTTTAGAACAAAAGGCAAGCTTAGACTCAGTGACGGTAGGTCCTGCTTGGTTTAAGCTAACTGAAAGCGCTGATGTTTTCCCAAACCAGGCAATACAACTTAGGTGTTGCGCTCAAGCGTCATAGATCTCAGCATTGATTAATGTCCAACCTAGCCGATATTGACAGTATATGAAGAGGTCTGTAGAACAGCTAAATATTGTAGCTATGTCTTTTCTTACTGACTTTCAGCGCTCTGCGGTTCAGAGTGCACAGATCCTCCTTGAAAATGCTGGTCTGTCTCCACGAGACCTGGATTCATTCTCGTCATCGTCATCATCGCCATCACCACCATCATCATCACCGTCACCACCACCATCACCTTCATCACCTCCTCCTAGTACTCTGCCTAAATTCTGCCCCGCTTCTCTATCTACTCGTAATACCTGTCTAGCTGTTGCTGGCACCCGTTATACCCCACCTCCTGCACAACCTTTTACAGTGGAAGATCGTCTGCAAGGACGGCATTGTGTCACGCGCAAGACTTCTGCACATGCCATCATCGAGCACCCAATTGGTGCCACAGTTGAGTACCCACAGACCAGACGCCATGCCGACGAATCCATCGCCCATATCTTTCATATAAACCCTTCCATGTTTACTTCTACCTTGCATCTTAAGTCGAGCTTCCAGTATTCCTTGGGTGACAGGCACGGTGGTCAAATCATTGGGAAATGTCTAATGCTCCATGATGCTGGAGGGCAACCAGTTTCGTGCGCAAAGCTCAGAACATCATGTAAGTAATTTATACATCGTCTTTGGGTGATTCTCAAATGTTCTTGCAGGCAAGGGCCTCAAAATTTGTTCAGGACGTCAGCATGATATCTCTGCACACCATTTCACCAATGTTTCTGAAGTTTTAGCTCACCATCCATCTACCTTGCGACGACGAGGTCCTGCTGGCACTGCTGACCAAGAACTTTTCGAGAAAACTCTTGCGTTTTTTGTTGCTCTTAGTCTTCGTGGCTGCTCGCCTCATTCTCCTACTGATGGACAGAACAACACAGACGTAGTAGGAGATAGTAGCATAGATATTGATGATGATTTTGAGGGTCTGACAGCTGACCAGTATCTCGACAGCATCTCTACCAGTTCTGATACCGATCTCCATATTGGCTGCATACCATCAAGTCGTCGACCAGTCAAAAAAAAATGTAATGGAAGACTTGTCATGCATTTTGATGCATATAATCAACCATTTATTCGGTAAGTTTTTATTTATCTACTATTGCTCACATTTATCTCACATTCTGCATCACAGATGCAGCCTGCATTCTCGCACTGCATGCTCGCATTTATTCATACGAAATTTGCAGGAGAGTGATACCTGCTACTTGCAGGCACTACTGGATGACGACCACCACATGATTATGAAGTGCGAGCAACTTGCAAAGTCACAGGGATATGGTCCCCTGATGCTGTGTAGTTTTGTTACTGGTCCATCATCACAAAAACAAGTGTGCCATATGTTTTTTTCCTGTTTTGTAGCTTGTTATTTTCAATCATATCCTTGTGCTTCAGCACATTGGCATCGCCGGGCTGATGGTACATTGAAGCAAGGTGTTCTACGAAAATGGGCACACAACTGCGCAGCATCATTTGACATATATGTTCCCGAAGATCTATTTGCCTGCCCTCGAATACTTGTCCTTTGCACCAACCCTCATTCACATCCCCCTCCTCTACCTGTCAAAACTCCGCCTCCCCTCATTGATGTATTTCATAAATTAGTTTCCCTCATGAAGTGGAAACTTGCAGATGCAACACCACGACGAATATACCTGGATACGGCCTTTGTTGAGGGTCTTCATCGAGTGCTCGACTGGCAATTTCCTGATGGCCGCGATGCAATGCTTCAAGACCTCCATCCATCACTCGCTAATCTTGACCATGTGTGTTGCCTTATTAACATAACGAGGTCTATGAAGTACCCAAGTGGAACAGGATTTGAAGGTATGTTCATACAATATTTGAACCACCTAGTACAATCCCTGATTATCATTTTTTTTCTGTTTAGGTGCACGTCGTCTTGCAAACGAACATGCATCCCTGCCTCTGGAGCAGCGCTATGTCCGCTGTGCAGAAACACACGTCATTGAACGTGGTGTGGAGTTCAAACTGGTTGTGTGTATGACATCACAAATGTCATCACATCTCATACAAGCCAAGCGTTTGTCTATTGACACCTCATTCAAACGAGCACAAGGATGGCAGGAGTTTGAGATTGAATCATGGGATAGTGAACATTGTCGCTGTGAGTGAAATAGATCACTACTTGTACCCTTAGGTATTAATGGTTCTTCAGCTGTTGTCAGCGCTCGTGCCTTCACCACATCACAAAGCGCGAAGGCACACTTAATTCTCTTTCAGCAAATTTTTGACATTGCATCTGCAGACACTGGCCAGTCTTTTTCATTTCACCACATTCATGGCTTTGGGTGCGAAATTGTTATTGCTGACAGCCACAAAGGCCAAGGACTTGGTATGTTTGATTATCCTCATCCGTGCATTCACTGATGCATGAGACATAGGCTTAGGAATGTACTGTGTGCAGCTTTCACGTTCCATCTCAACATCATGCACACATGAACCTCACCGACGTGTGTCCGACTTGGGCCCATATGATCATCTTCGCCGTTTTTACCGGCTATGTGTAGCTCACTTTAAGAGAAATGTTCATGCTCTTCGCACACATGTTTTGGATGAAGTTTACTCGGCAATGCTTAGTTTAGCGACATGTGAGGAACACCCAGACATCCAGAGAACATTCAATACTATTCGTCGTGGTGGGCCAAAGGCTGCAGGTAATTATTTACAATCACAGGAACCATTAATTTTCACTGACATTTTTACTAGCATGGTTGAAAGACAAACTCGAAGGAACAAAATTCGCACTTCCGGCACTGTACCAACCTATGAGCTTGATTCCTCTTGCATTATGGAAAGCATCACCTTCTACGACCAATGGGAAAGAGCAAGCTCACCACAATGCGTACCGTGAAGGTGTACACTTGACTCTGTTAGCTGGAATCATGAAGGGCATGAAGTTCGATCAAGGAGCAACGAGTAGCATGAATGTCCATGCTACATTTGGAGTCTCAACACGAGACCAAGAGGCAACTCAAGTTTATCGTGCAACAAGATGTATTGTGCGGCAAAGTACGAGCTTTATCTTGAATATTGAATATAACTGAACATTATTTTAGCTTTGGCACAAAAAAAACGCTACAAGTCCTCACAACCTACAGCCACACCACAACCTCTGCAACTTCTTACTGTTCGCAACGTCACGATGCCAATACAACCAGCCACCAGACACACTGCCACCACATGCGCCATCACAATGCCACCATATGACACGGTTGACGAGGATTCCGTCCTGACCACTTTCAATGAGCCACCATCAGTCTCGCTTCACCAACCACTGATGTCATCACAAATCAGCACATTCAACAGCCTGTCATTTGCACTACAGCCAGGTGCACGAATCATAGACTACTCACTGACCAGTGTTCCGTCTCCGTCATTAATTATCATAGACAACTCAAAATGGCGCATCTCGACATATAGCTCCCTGGCAGGAGCACTTGATGAACACTTTCAGCACACTGAAGGGCGCAGTTGACGAGGCACGATGGCGCTGGATCTGTTGAATTATTAGATAAAAGATTGTTAGACAAGGTCATAGCACCATAGATGTAGTACTTACTTGCCACCCGATCGGTCTTAGCATTCGTGTGGTTGACGTTCGCCTTCGAGTAATCCAACACACGTTGTTCGAGGAAGTTGGTCTTCCCCTGTAGTGAGATCATGTCCATGAAGTCGAATGGATTTGTGTCATTGCGCACCTCATCAATGCCTAGCGACACCAACAAACGGTCTGTGACAAACTCGATGTACTGGCACATGAGCTTGGCATTCATACCAATGAGGCCAACTAGTGCTGCCGCGGTCCGGTCCAGAACCATGGTTCGAACCGGACTTTTGGTCCGGTTCTCTGCAGTTCGGTCCATGGTTCTCGCGCCAGCCAGAACCGGACCGGAAAACGGTTCTCAGTTCTAGATCTTCCCAAACGGTCCAGTTCTGGTTCGACCTTCCCAAACCATTCCAAACCCCAAACCCATTGTCAACTTCGACTTCGACTTCGACTTCAACTACGACAACGTCAGTCTCTATGTCGACGTCAAAGTGTCGTCTTCGGGAGTTGCACTATTGGTTAATTAGGCTACTTTTAGCCTTTTTGAAGGTTAGTACTAATCAATCAACTCTCAAGACTCTGTCCTCAAGGTAGTTATTTGTATATCCGTTTTCATTTTATTTACTGATTGAGTTAACCGTGCCGCTGTAGGGATTCATTTCTGGCTGGGCTTGCAGAGACTGTTTTTACCTTAGTGTTATGTTTGCACTTTTGTAGCTTACATAATCAAGTTACCTTTTCACCAGTTCTACTATGAGTCTGAGTATTCAGCAAGTTTCTATCATATTTCCTCTTCTCTGAGCCTTGAGCCTGGTCCAGAAACCCTTTAGGGTCGAATAGCAGCTAGGTTCTGCAAGACCCAACATTGTTCAGACTCACCATCTGAATTGTTGTACCTTCAACTGGAGCCCACCGCGAGGGGAACAGTCAGCAAGATCTAGTTCCGTGCACCTTTGCACTTAGCGCCATTTAGCACATATAGGTCAATCTCTTTGCATTTTCACAAGCTAACCATCCTTAGTCACGCATTCTCGCGCCTCGCGCGCGCGCCTTTCTCGCGCTTCAATGCCTTATAGAATGCCCATCCGTGGCACAACAAACGCGCCCAAATTTGACGGCACTACAGACAACCTCGCCAAGTTCATTGATGAATATGAGCAGCTCGCTGATGAAGCAGGACTCCAAGGACTCGACCGCATCAAAGGTATTATTCGCTACCTTGAACGCGATGACCGAGAACTATGGGGAGGCATGCCTGAAGCGCAAGTAAGCGATTACGACGCCTTCTTAGATGAGGTGAAGGTAATGTATCCAGGATGGGATGGCAAGAGACGCTATGCACTCGCGGACTTACGCGCCATCGCGCGAGAATACGCTAACAAACCTATGCCCTCTTGCACTGAACTAAGCAATTACTTGCGCGCATTCAGGAAGGTTATGCAGCCACTTATGGATGAAGACCGTATTGGAAAGGCCGAACGCGACCGCTTATTCATGGAAGGAATCCCTAGAGATGCTCAGCCGCAAATTCGCTTGCGCCTTATGATCAAGTTCCCCGACCACTATCCACACGACCCATATCCGTTCATGGACGTCTTTGCAGCCGCACAGTTCCTATTACCTGCGCGCGCTTTTCCCGCGCCAAGCGCGCCAGTTAACGCGCCTGTAGTAGTGCCATTTGCGAACTTAGTCACAGCGACCGCGCCAGCACAAGCACCGGTGCAAGCCATGGTAACTAAGCGCAAAGATCAATACTACACGAGCCGCGCAACACAGGATACGTCCACTAGCGCTAGTGTGACAGCTGGACTCTTCTATCGCGCATCCTCAGATGTTGTACTTGACAAAAGGCCACCAGTTCCTATCCTTGCGCCTCCTGCGCACGATTTTCCCACGCCTTCGCGCGATTCACGCTCGCCTGAACCATCAACTGCGCCAGCACACAAAGCTATACCAGACTGCATCGCTTTAGATCACGAACTCGAGCGCGCGCCTGCGAAGCGCAACCAGAAGCGCACTGCAGGCGCCTCTTTGCCCCCATCATCATCTCTTTCTTCACCTGTTTTGCACACTGACAATTCTCATTTGCTGCCCATGTCAGCATCAATCGCATCGCCCGTAGTCAGGGATGACTCTAAATATCTATTGCACAATAACGCACTGCTCAAATCACGCTCGCCTATCGCTATCGCATTGCCTATAGTCAGGGATGACTCTAAACATCTATTGCACAATAACGCGCCCATTGTGGAAGTTATTACGCCATCGCTTGAAACACACTCGCCTATCGCTATTGCATCGCTTAAGGAAGAAATCTTGCCAATCACGCCTTCACTGTCACCGCTATCGCCGTTCACATCGCCAGAGGTCAGGGATGACCCTAAACATCTATTGCACCTTAGCGCGCCTATAGAGGAGCCTTCTACCGCATCAGAGGCACAAGTTGCACCTCGCATCAACCAGACTTTGCCTCTGGTAATTCCATCTGTCACTAACGATCATGCGCATGTCGTGCTTTTTGCTTCTAGTGACTATCCCTTGCCAGTAAAGCATCCGTGCATCACACTGCCCAACCACCAAGCAGAGCATGTCTCAGGCGACCCTGGGATGACTCAGGCGCACCATATTGCGCCTGAGAACGCGCAATGTGTGCGCCTAGAGGCATTGTATAGTTTCCCTCATCTCATTTCGCGTTTTTTGTCCCTTTCATGTTTAAAGCTCTTAAGGAGCTATATGAGAATTCCAAACACTTTAATTTCATCTTCGCACCAACCCTTGTTCACGTGCCATGATCGCGCGCATCGCGCGGTAATTCCCGCGCCTCGCGCATTCATAATTTTAGCAGAGTTTTCACACTATCGCATTTCTATTGTTTCTCCCCTTTTAAATCACATTTCTGTTATTCAACACAAAATATATTCCAATCAGCCATCCAGGCGCGACTTAGGCGCGCACCTGACACATACATATGCGCCTAATTCCCCCATCATCACCTTTAACTTCACACTTTCCACATTTATTCGCATTCTTCACATTCTTGCTTACCATGTCAAATTTGTTCCTGCACACCCTGACGTGCACTATTCTCTTTCACCTATGCGCCTATTGCGCCTTGATAAACCACCCTTACAGCCCATTCGCGCAACATTTGCGCCTAATTTCAAACTATATATGTCTCTCGCTAACACATTTGCAGAGAAATGGCCGTTCCTTGCATGTTCGGCCAATATAATCAAATTCGCGCGAAATCGCCCCAAGGCGCGCACATCGCGCGCATCCTATCAGCTTGTAGAGCACCTCTACACCCCTTGCAGCGCCTCCCATTGGCGCGCCTTCAACCTGCAGCGCGTTGTGCAGGAATTCATTCTGCCAGTTACTAGCCCACCTCGGAGTCACAATCAAAAAGGCTTGATGAAGAGGAACCAAGCACCCCAAGCGCGCCAGCCTTGCGCCTTCTGACCCTCGCCTATGCCACACACACCACGCGCTTCAAGCGCTTCAGCTGCGCACCAAAGAAAAACACATACCATTGCTGTTTCATAGGATACCGTTCGTTTTACCCTGGGTTTCGTCCAGTGCTCTTTCATTTTTATTTTCTCTCATTATAACACCATCCAAAGGACTAATAACACACAGATATATATGCATATAGGGATCGCCTAGAAGAATATAGAAGAAAAAACACCAGAACAACCTTAGATTGTGCCCGCCTAGCTCAATAGGATATTATTTTCTCTTCGCACGCATGACGCGGCACCATGCTCTTTTTACCTTAGAACGCGCACATATGCGCGCAATCTTCCCGCACCCATGCGCCTCACGTGCGCGCGCGCTTCCCACGCCTTGCTCATAGGAAGGTGTAGATGTCGACAGCCGCACGAAGAAGACAAGTCGGATAGGACATCCGCAAAGTTTACTGTTTTCTCTTCATATTTTCGCATAAAGTTTTACTCATGCTGTTCAAACCTTTAGCACCTAATATTTAGCGCACCTAGCAGGACTTGGTTTGGACATGGATTGGATCGCTCTTGGACCGCGCCACTTCGCATCATGCTCATGCACGCATATTGGACTCAGAGATCATTGTGCAACAGCCCCTTGCGCCCCCACAGAATGCAGCGCATGCAACACTCACGCATGTTCTCGCGCCTTATGCGCGCGCACTCTCCCACGCTTCGCACACCACAGCCATATCACTCTCACATCATCGCCTCACACCCATGGTGCATTATTCACACCAGAGTCACCCTTGCAATTCGCCATGCTATGCTGCATTCCCACGCCTCGAGCGCATATGCGCCCGCACTTTCCCGCACCTTCGCGCCTCGCGCGCACCTGCGCATTCCCGCGCTTCGTGCATATCATGTGATACATTCCTATGCGTGCGCATTCATCGCCCAACAACCCAAGCATCGTACATGCATCGTACTCGCATACTATCACTTGAGATCCTCACCACACACGCGCTGAGTGGGGACACTCAGAATTTAAGTCCCTGGGAGATGTAGAGACTCATGCCTCTCATTGTGCAATATGGCAGTTTTCACTGGGGAGTACATGGCACGAACTTGTAGCATCACTCTGTGTGCTACCTGCAGCTATCTCTATATGAGGCGCAGCTTTCCCGCGCAACGCGCGCCATGCGCGCGTACCTTTCCCGCGCTTCACGATGTATATGCGCGCGCGCTTTCCCGCGCTGTAGCGCCCTATAGCGCCAGCCATCCAGAAGCATCCATCCACTGTCCACCAAGTTCCCTAGTGCGTATATTTCCATTTCTCACATTTGCATATCGTTCCATCTTTATTTTTATCATGGACCCTTACTTACATATATCTTACATACCTTACTCGGTAGCGCTTCGGCTCCGCATGACAGCGCTTAGGCGCCATACTTAAGCGCCAGCAGTACATACTTACTTACGAACTTACTCTCCCACCAGAACGACAGAGGACTTACTGGTTACTACCCACTATTTACCTAGCAGAACATAGTAGAAATCTATTTGTTTACACCTCGCATCTCTCTTCTCTTGTCTTACATCATATCATCACCTAAGCAAACTCACTCTTACTCTCTCTTGATTCCGCATACACGCACGCGCATTCCCGCGCTTCGCATTGGCCAACCAGTAGCGCTTTCAGCGCATACCTCTAGATCCTTGCTGCACTCGCTTCCCCTTTAGGGTCGAACGCACTTGTCGTCTCAAGTATAGCAGACTAGGCAACGCGCGACCTTACAACATTTATAGATACAACCAGGAGCATTGTTCGTGCCTCGCTGTATCGTTGAACCTTCACCGCCACCACCACCACCACTTGCTGCAACCACTACCCCACTCCAGCAACAACCAGTGTCTAGCCCATGTGCCCAGCACACGCCAGCAAATGCTGGTGTGGCTAAGGCGAATGCGGACGACACTTTGGTGAAGGAGAAAGGAAGACGCCGGGGGAAAGAGAAAGGAGAAGAGGAATGGGAGAAAGAAAGTTGTCGAGGAGACAAACAAGGTGCGCTGCCCACTCCCAACATACCTCAATGACCTCTCACATCTGGCTCGTGATATTCTCGCTATTCCAGGCTCAGCTGTTGCTGTCGAACGCATTTTTTCTGGTGGCCGTGATACTATCTCTCTTCGGCGTGCTAGCTGTATCTCGCCCACCGTCTCTCACCCCGCTGTCTCTCACCCGCCGCCTCTCACTCGAGACGTGCAGGTGTTTTCTCCCTGTTCTGTGTATAAAAAAAGGTGACGGCAACATCTGAGAATGGAGGCGCGACTCAAACCGCACGTACCTCTCTCATTGTCCTGAATGTCTTCCTTCGCTGACGACGGAGGTAAAATGATTTCAATTCTAACAAACACTCTCACTGATGTGTGCCTTACAAGGCAGCTTACTTCAAATTGCTTGTCTGGATCAGACGCCGCAGGTTCACATTACCCACTAACATCGACGGTAAGCATTGGTTGTTATTGTGTTTTATTTCATTCTCACCATTTGTATAGATCGAATCAGTTAGCTCTTGGATCAGTGGCTACAGAGGCATAGAGTCATATGTAGCCATGTCATTGGAGTAGCTACTTGATGTGTAAACTAGTCTTTCAATGATTTTTTTTTCACGCTCACCACTGAAAATTTTCGGGTTCGGTTCGAGTTCAGACCAGAAAAAAACCGAACCGGACCACAGAGAACCGTTCTCTGTGGTCCGGTGTAGGGATTCATTTCTGGCTGGGCTTGCAGAGACTGTTTTTACCTTAGTGTTATGTTTGCACTTTTGTAGCTTACATAATCAAGTTACCTTTTCACCAGTTCTACTATGAGTCTGAGTATTCAGCAAGTTTCTATCATATTTCCTCTTCTCTGAGCCTTGAGCCTGGTCCAGAAACCCTTTAGGGTCGAATAGCAGCTAGGTTCTGCAAGACCCAACATTGTTCAGACTCACCATCTGAATTGTTGTACCTTCACCGGTTCGGGGTTCGAAGATTTTGCAGAACTGGACCGAACCGGACCACGGCAGCACTAAGGCCAACAGGGAGAGCATCTAGCGAGACAGTCAGCATAAGATAGCATAATGAAGAGCAAGCAAAATCGGTGTGCATACCTTCATCACGACTGATGAGCTCATTGGAGAACGTAAGACCAGGTATGAGACCGCTGAAGGTTCAACGATACAGCGAGGCACAAACAGTGCTCCTGACTGTATCTATAAATGTTGTAAGGTCACGCGTTGCCTAGTCTGCTATACTTGAGACGACAAGTGCATTCGACCCTAAAGGGGAAGCGAGTGCAGCAAGGATCTAGTAGTAGGCGCCGAAGGCACTATTGGTTGGCGAATGCGAAGCGCAGGAAAGTGCTGGTGCGCGCGAAGCGCAGGAATGTGCGCGCGTGTATGCGGAAACAAGTGAGAGTAAGAGTGAGTTTGCTTAAGTGATGATTAGACACTAGACAAGAGGTGAGAGATGCAAGCTGAGAGATGTTATATGTGAGGTGCCAAGTAATAGATTTCAACTATGCTCTGCTGGGTAGTAAATGGGTATTGTTGTGGTTCAGTCCTCTGTCGTTCTGGTGGGAGAGTAAGTGAGTAATAGTATGTACTGCTGGCGCTTAAGTATGGCACCTAAGTGCTGTCATGCGGAGCCGAAGCGCTACTGAGTAAGGTATGTAAGGATATATGTAAGTAAGGGTCCATGATAAAAATAAAGATGGAACAATATGCAAATGTGAGAAATGGAAATATACGCACTAGGGAACTTGGTGGACAGTGGATGGATGCTTCCAGATGGCTGGCGCTATAGGGCACTCAAGCGCGGGAAAGTGCGCGCGCATATACATCGTGAAGCGCGGGAAAGGTACGCGTGCGAGTTGCGCGTTGTGCAGGAAAGCTGCGCCTCATGTAGGAATAGCTGTGGATAGCATACAGAGTGATGCTACAAGTTCGTGCCATGTACTCCCTAGTGAAAACTGCAATATTGCACAATGAGAGGCACGAGTCTCTACACCGCGCTTCTTGAGCCAGGAGATGGACGCGAAAGAATCCAAGATATCCATAGTACTGGGCAGAGGGTGTCGATGGGAAGGTGAAGCAAAGTGACGTCCGTTGTCATTAAGACGGTTGGTCCAGCTGGTGAATTGTTGAGACAACGTTAAGTTGAAGATGAATTCACAAATGAAATTAAGCCACTCACTTTCAGGTAGGTCAATTTCACCGACAAGCCTCTGGCAAAGCTCTTCAAGCTCGTCTTCAGCGTCCTCAGAGTCCGGCGAGATTGAACGCTTGCGATCATCGAGCAAAACAGGATCGGGTACGAGAACAACAAGCCTCGAGGAAACCTGGCTAGCACGTATCTGATGAGGGAGGACGATATGGAACATAAGACCGCAACCGAGAGACGACTTACTAAGATTTACTCGGCTTAGGAATACTTTGGGAGGAGTTGCTGGGGTCCATGGATGACAAAGGAACGTCACCTTGCACGTACCTTGTTTGCGGAAGCTTTTGGGAGCCGATCTACGTCGGAACAGTAACAGGGCACCTACGACTCCTATGATATTGGTGAACATATTGCTTCTCCCGAGAAGGCTGCCATGCTCATAGCCTTTCCTTTCCATGAGTACCTTTGCCGGTGACATAATTTTGAGCATTTAGCATGAGGTTACAGTCAAAAAGCTGCCATTGTGGTGCTTCGGTGGAGCATTTTCCCTGATGGGACGCAGTAGAGAATTAGCTCAACAGCTTTTGATCGAGCCCTTCAATGAAGTGAAGGCACAGATGGTACGTTTGCGCAGAGCTGTGGATGGAAATTTTGCCTGATCTGTTTGGATGAAGGCAAATGGGACTGCTTCACACTCATTGGTCGCTGACTTTCTCAGTCAAGCTCACGACGACACTGACGAGGACACCATGAAGGCTGTTGCGTTGACGGGATATTTAGGTAAGGGTTTTTTTTTTACCAGGACAAAATTCATCCATTGACGAGAGTACGGGATCTTAGTTGGCATGGACACAGTGAGTCGCTACTTACCTAGTCCTGATTCTTATTTCGACATTCCACAGACTGCATCTGCATTACAGACATTTCTGCTGGCCATGGTGCTCTATCCTGACGTCCAAGCACGAGCTCGTGCAGAACTTGATCAAGCTGTGAAACACGATAGAGTGCCATGCCTTGATGACAGGGCGTCAATGCCCTACCTTGATGCCATTCTTCGCGAGGTCCTGAGATGGTATCCTGTCGTCCCCCTAGGTCAGTCCGCAGTAATATAACTCTGTTTCAAAAGTTGACCCCTTGCACAGGAATTCCACATGTGGCCTCAAATGATGATGTTTACGACGGGTACTTTATACCAAAAGGTTCGAAGTCGTGTGTGTCGAGGTTGTCGTTGACTCATCTGTAGTTCGTTCAGGTGCGATGGTAATGGTTAATCAGTGGTATGTCATGGTGAAGTGCATGTAACGGCGGCTTGAGCTGAGCGTGACTCAGGGCACTCTCTCGGGATGAAGACATATTTCCCGATGCATCGCGCTTCGACCCAAGTCGCCATCTGACAGTCGACGGGAAGCTGAAGGATCCTTTCGTGAACCATTTTGCCTTTGGTCATGGCAGGTGAGTATTCTGCACTTGCTATCATTTTCAATCATTCGCTGACTTTTATTGCAAGGCGTATTTGTCCTGGTAGGATCATTCGTGGTTGATCTGGCAGTGCTTAGGATGACAAATCTCCTTGGCAGGCCGTTGGTTCGCAGAGAATAGCCTGTGGACCGCAGCTGCTGCCATACTCGCTGTCTTGCGCATCGATCATGCCAAAGACTCGAACGGAAACAAGATTGAGGTGAAGCCGGAGTTCACCACCGGCTTGGCGATGTAAGTGACCTAGTACGTACTCGAGAACCTGCAGCTAACTCTACCGAAGTCACCCCGAACCATTTCAGTGTTCGTTTGAGATTGTGAACGCAGCGAGAGAAAGACACCTCCGAGCGATGGTGAATTCGAATTAGACTTTGTTTGTACTTAAGATGGTGTGTCATGTAATAGTACCACGGCGCAGAGTGCACTGGATGGCACGGTTTTGCGACCTCTCTCTGATGAACGAGAATTCATTGAGTCTTCAGAAACCAGATCCGTTTCCAAAATCTCGTGACCTGGTGCAACCAGGCTGCAAAACTGTTGATAGGTTCACGGGCCCTTCCCTGTTGCAACGCTCGTACTACGACTTATAGATTGAGATTGCGTTATACAGCTGTGGACGCTATAGAAAGTCGTACGATTAGATGTAAGATGCGCCTCGATAGAACATTGGATTCCAAACAACGATGCCTGGTGGATGTAAAGAATAGAATTCAATTAGGAGAACTTACCACACGTCCAACAGAGTACTCATCATTAATCTATCTAGCAAAGACTAGTGTGACCACCAACGAGCCCATGGCACACAGTGTGGACAGATATTTTATAGACGTCTCTGAGTCTGGACGAATGGGACGGCAAGAAAGTGGATATCGACAACAAGTAGTACCCTAGACTAGCTAGCATAGATATTAATCGCATCGATGATATCATCACTCACGAATATCGTGTATCCATTTTATCCAATGTTGAGCTTGCCGGTAAAATTCCTATACCGCCCCAATTGGATGGAACCAATATCTCGTGAAGAACCTTGTTATGGGTTCCGGAAAGTTCGTGATTCTAGAAAAAAGGTTTTTGAGTGCGTGTTCCAACTTGGAATGTTCATACACCGAGCTGTTTGGGGCGCCTGGTTGTGAAAGTTGACGATGGCTAGCAACTTGATCAGGCAGGCTCGCCCTAGCAAACATGTTGAACAGCCTCAAATTTAAAACAATGCATGCTAAGATTTGGCAGGAGAAACTACACAAGATGGTGTCGGGCGTCGTCGGGAATTGGCGCGTACGCGGCGTTACGATACACTTACTAAGAGCAGAAGTTTACAGAATCGGGCTGAAATCGTCAAAGTCCGGTGAGTACTTGACATAGCGACTCGGACCACTTGAACATTAATGTCACAGTTTAGACTCGTGACCAGTCTGACGTACGTCAGGGAGTATAATATGGAGCAAATGATATCATTTGAAGTATCCTATTTCAATTTTAGTGATGCAATGCAAAAGTGAGAAAGATGCGGTACTCTATGCAGTGCGCGAATGAAAGTGTCTGACCACTCGACTCGTCCGTGGTTATATAAGCCAGGCTGGTCCCGCCGAGCCTAGTCACAGTTACCATCAACTCCGAAACCTGTCAGCATGCTATTCGGGTCAAAGACGCCTTCAAGTATGAGCCGAACTATCAAACATGTCTTGGGCTCGACCATAATCCCTCGCCATGCTCTCCACTCATATTCTAGCTTCAGGGATATCGTGCATTGTTGCCCTGGTTGTCCTTTCGCGTCTGACTCGTGGTAGACGTGTGTACCCTTTGCCTTTGCCGCCTGGCCCCCCTCCGTTACCATTGTTCGGTAATGCGCTGCAACTGGATACCAAACGACCTTGGCTCACATATACTGCTTGGGGAAAGACATATGGTTAGTAGCAGACCACTGGCCTCTCTACCAAGCTCTTAAACCTCATGTCTGATCATAGGGAAAATCATTCACTCCTCCATATTTGGGATCGACTTGATTATCATAAACTCTGAGACGGTCGCGCGGGAGCTGCTCGACAGGCGTTCTGCGAATTACTCTACTCGCCCCGTTATTCGCACCAACGAATTGTATGCATTGGCGGATTTCATTCAGTTTGTTATTCATTCACTGACCATACAGAGCCGGAGTCGATTTCAATACTGTGCTCCTGCCATATGGCGAGACTTTACGGCGACATCGCAAGATCTTTCATCAAGTCCTCAGGGCCGAAGTCTCGGTCTCACACTATGAGATGTACTCTCGCCACGCAAATGAGCTAGTGATTAATCTCTTGGATGCCGTTAGTGACCCGCAGCATCAGACTGAAACGTTCGTACCTGATCCAGCGATATCGTAGTGATATATGGTCCAGTTGACTTATCAATCTTTGTGACAGATACGCGGCATCCCTAATCATGGCTGTGACATATGGATATAATGCTCACGGACATGAAGACCCATTTCTTTCCCGCGCGCGCGAACTCTTTGATATTGGCCAGCGTATTGTTTCTCCCGAGAAGGGTGCCTTGTTCACAGCCTTTCCTTTCCGTGAGTGCCTTTATCGACGACATAATGTTGAACATTCAACACAAGGTTGCAGTCGAAAAGTTACCGCTTTGGTGCTTCGGTGGAGCATTTTCCCTGATCGGACGCTGTAGAGAATTAGCTCAACAGCTTTTGAACGAGCCCTTCAATGAAGTGAAGGCACAGATGGTGCGTCTGCGCAGAGCTGTGGATGCCTGATCTGATTGCGTGAAGGCAAATGGTATTGCTTCACACTCATTGGTCGCTGACTTTCTCAGTCAAGCTCACGACGACGCTGATGAAGACACCATGAAGGCTGTTGCGTTGACGGGGTATATGGGTAAGAGTTTTCTTTACGAGGACCAAATTTATCGATTGACGGGAATCCGGCATCTTAGTTGGCATGGACACTGTGAGTCGCTACTTAAGCAATCCTGCTTCTTACTTTGACGTCCCGCAGAGTGCAGCCGCATTGCAGATATTCCTGCTGGCCATGGTGCTCTATCCCGACATCCAAGTCCGGGCTCGTGCAGAAATCGACCAAGCTGTAAAACATGATAAAATGCCGTGCCTTGATGACAGGGCGTCAATGCCCTACCTTGATGCCATCCTCCGCGAGGTCCTGAGATGGTATCCTATCGTCCCCCTAGGTCAGTCCGCAGTAATATAACTCTGTTTGAATGTTCGACCACTTGCACAGGAATTCCACATGCGACATCAAATGATGATGTTTACGACGGGTACTTTATACCCAAAGGTTTGAAGTCGTATGTGTCGAGGTCGTCGTTGACTGATCTGTAGTTCGTTCAGGTGCGATGGTAATGGTTAATCAGTGGTATGTCATGGTGAAGTGCATGTAAGCTTGAGCTGAGCGTGGCTCAGGGCACTCTCGCGGGATGAAGACATATTTCCCGATGCATCGCGCTTCGACCCAAGTCGCCATCTGACAGTCGACGGAACGCTGAAGGACCCTTTCGTCAACCATTTTGCCTTTGGTCATGGCAGGTGAATATTCCGCACTTGCTATCATTTTCAATCATTCACTGACCCTTATTCTAAGGCGTATTTGTCCTGGTAGGATTGTTCGTGGTTGATCTGGTAGTGCTGAGGATGATAAATTTCCTTGGCAGGTCGTTGGTTTGCAGAAAGTAGTCTGTGGACCGCAGCTGCTGCCATACTCGCCGTCTTGCGCATCGATCATGCCAAAGACTCGAACGGAAACAAGTTTGAGGTGAAGCCGGAGTTCACCACCGGCACGGCAATGTAAGTGGCCTAGTATGTATTCGAGAACCTGCAGCTAACTCTACCGAAGTCACCCCGAACCATTTCAGTGTTCATTTGAGATTGTGAACGCAGCGAGAGAAAGACGCCTCCGAGCGACGATGAATTCGAATTAGACTTCGTCTGTACTTAGGTGGTCTGTCATGTAATAGTACCACGGCACAGAGTGACTGGAAGGCACGGTCTTGCGACTTCTGTCTCTGATGAATGAGATCATTACTTTCGAATTCGTTGAGTCTTCAAAAACGTTTCCACAATCTTGTAATGCGGCGCAACTAGGCTGAACACCGTTGATCGGTTCACAGGTCTCTCCCCGTTGCAACATTGGCCTACCTGAATATCGGTCGACCCATGCACTCGTCTGAGATTGGGTTATGCAGCTGTAGAAGCTACAGAAGTCGTAAGACCAGATGCAAGATGGGATCCCCGACAATCCACAGAGAGACCAGTCCAGATGTATGGCCTGAGATATTGCCAATTATTCAGAGTGCTAAGCACCCAAGTGAACCGTATCGCAAGAATGATTACCGCAGCCCAAACTGGATATGCGATAATGTTCATAAAATCACAATAAACAATGCTGCAGCAAAGAATATGCTGAAGAATGCATTTGAGCTTTCGGCCACGAGATTGATGTCATATATATATTGATCACACACAGCGGCACAAACGAAGACTACTTCGAATCCATCATTGCTCGGAGGTGTCTTTCTCTCGCTGTGTTTACGCTTTCAAACGAGCAATGAAATGGTTCAGGACGACTTCCGCAGAGTCAGCCATACATTCTTGAATACATACTAGGCCACTTACACCGCCAAACCGGTGGTGAACTCTGGCTTCACCTCAATTCTGTCTCCGTTCGAGTCTTTAGCATGATCGATGCGTGAGACAGCGAGTATGGTAGCAGCTGCAGTCCACAGAGCGTTCTCTGCAAACCAACGACCTGCCAAGAACATTTGTATCTTCAGCGCTGCTAGATCAATTGTAAATCAGCCCACCAGGACAAACACGCCTGCGAAGATCGGTGAATGATTGAACATGATAGCAAGTGTAGAATATTCACCTGCCATGGCCGAAGGCAAAATGGTTGGCAAAAGGGTCCTTCAGCTTCCCGTCGACTGTCAGATGGCGACTTGGATCGAAGCGCGATGCATCGGGAAATATGTCTTCATCCCGAGAGAGTGCCCTGAGTCACGCTCAGCTCAAGCCGCCGTTTTTTTTTTACATGCACTCCAACGTGACATACCACTGATTAACTATCACCACCGCACCTGATTAAACTACAGATAAGTCGACGACAACTCGACATATATAACTTCGAACCTTTGGGTATAAAGTACCCGTCGTAAACATCATCACTTAGTGTCGCATGTGGAATTCCTGTGCAAGGAGTCGACTATTTTAACACAGTTATATTAGTGCAGACTAACCTAGGGGGACGACAGGATGCCATCTCAGGACCTCGCGGAGAATGGCATCAAGGTAGGGCAGTGACACCTTATCATCAAGGCACGGCATTTTATCGTGCTTCGCGACTTGATCAATTTCTGCGCGAGCCCGTGCTTGGACGTCAGGATAGAGCACCATGGCCAGCAGGAATGTGTCCAATGCGGATGCAACCTGCGGGACATCAAATCAAGAATCAGCATTGCTGAAGTAGCGACTTACAGTATCCATGCCAGCTAAGATGTCGTATTCCTGTCAATGGATGAATTCAGTCCTGGTAGAAAAATTACTTGCCTATGAATCCCATCAATGCAACAGCCTTCATCGTATCTTCGTCAGCGTCATCGTGAGGTTGACTGAGAAAGTCAGCGACCAACGAGTGTGAAGCGGTACCATTTGCCTTCACGCAAACAGATCAGGTTAAATTCCCATCCACAACTCTGCACAGACGTACTAGCTGTGCCTTCACTTCGTTATCGGGCTCGTTCAAAAGTTGTTGGGATAATTCTCTACCGCGTCCCATCAGGGCAAATATTCCACCAAAGCACCAAATTGGCAACTTTTCGACTGTAACCTTATATTGAATGTTTAAAATCATGTCGTTGACAAAGGTACTCACGGAAAGGAAAGGCTGTGAAAATGGCAGCCCTCTCGGGAGAAGTAATATGTTTGCCAATATCAAAGAGTTCGAGCGCGCGGGAATGAAACGAGTCTTCATGTCCGTGAGCAAGATGTCCGTATGTCACAGCCATGATTAGGGATGCCGCGTATCTGTCACAAGGATTTATCGTCAACTAGACCATACATCACAATGACACCACTGGACTAGGTACATACGCTTCAGTGTGATGCTGTAGTAGGTCACTAGTGGCACCTAAGAGATTGATGACTAGTTCATTTGCGTGACGAGAGTACAACTCGCGGTATGAGACCGAGATTTCGGCCCTGAGGACTTGATGGAAGATCTTGCGATGTTGTCGTAAGGTTTCTCCATACGGAAGGAATGCAGTATTGAAAGACCCTCCAGCTCTGCATCATCAGTTGATAAAGAACAAAATGAATGAAAATCGGCAATATATACAATTCGTTGGTGCGAATAACAGGGCGAGTAGAGTAAGTCCCAGAACGCCTGTCCAACAACTCCCGCGCGATCGTTTCAGAGTTGATGATGATCAAGTCGACTCCAAACATACGAGAGCGAATGATTTTTCCTATGAAATTGAATCTAAGAGCTTGGAAAAGAGGGCATGGGTCTGCTACTAACCATATGTCTTTCCCCACGCAGTGTATGTGAGCCAGGGTCGTTTAGTATTCAATCGCAGCGCGTTACCAAAAAAATGGTAAGGGCTGAGGGCCAGGCGGCAGAGGTAAAGGGTAGACGCGTCTGCGAGTCAAACCCGAAGCGACAACAAGGGCAATAATGCACGATATACCTAAAGCGATATTATTAGCGAAGACCATGGGGAAATATTGTAATTGAGCCCAAGACATGCTAGTTCACCTTATAATATCAGTGAATCGATGAGTTGGCAGCTTCGTGTGAGAAATTGACGATCTAATGGACTGAGTATTTGATTAGAAACGTACCTTAGTATAATCAGAAATGAAATGATGAGTGTTTCGTGTGAGAAGTTGACGGTGCAATAGTCCATAGGCCGCATCTGATTAGAAGCACACCCAAATCAGGGATGCAAATGGTAGACTGAGCATCAAAGTATGGCGCCCAGAAGAACATAGTATCTCAAGCATGAAGCTTTGAAGAGCCGAGTCTGGCGGAATAATCAAGAACAAAAGTCAACGCTTGAAGAGGATGCTTACCGAACGTCTCTGAGGGTATCGCTGACTGTCCTTGACTTGTCTAGCAAAGACTAGTGTAACCACCAACGAGCCTGTGGCACAAAGGGCAGACAGATAAGATATAAGGATTGCAGACGTTTGAGTCTGGACGAATGGGACCATGAGGAAGCTGATATGGACAATAAGTATCACAGTACTAGACTAGCATGGACATCGATTTCGTTAACAAGAAGCACAACTTGCGGAAATTGTGTATCTACTATCCCATTCACAGTTAATCCTGTCAATTAGATTAGCACGACACACCATTCGAAAACGCTATCGTCGACCTGTATCGTGTCAAGAGCCTTGCGATGGGCATCGGGAGATCCAGACCTAAGGAGATTTATGACTTGAACAAAAAGGCTTTCCATCTAGCGCTGGAATCTTGGGAAAATGGTGGTCCTGATTCAAACCGGACACCTGGTTGTCCAGATGCTAAAAAATTGGTGTCAGCTAACAGAGTTATCAGGAGATGGGGTGCGCTCACTACCAGCATGAGCTCACAGATTCGGTTCGTATATCGAATTGGAATCAACGAATATAGTATCAGAAGCAATTAGATAACTAGACTTTCGTACTTGGACTTAGCAGAGTACTACACAAGGAATCTTGTTAGCACTGCCTGAAAAGATTATCAACGACTTCTGCTATCCTGGATTTGGGAAATTATTTATTCATAAGGGGCTCTATAAGGTGGAGCAGCTTTGCAACATCGCCAGAAGAAAAGGGTGGTGATATACTACTCTATCACTGCGAATCGTTTTTGGCGCTGGCTAGACCGCCAACTAGTCGTTGCTTACCTGCCTGAGCATGTCAATATGATTTGTTTAAGTCTCACAACAACATCCTCCGGAAGAGAGCGTCTATTTTGAAACAGGCAAACGTGTTATCAATGACAATCATTCATGAATGGGAGATAGGGAAAGGCGTGAGAAAGTGTGTGTGAGAACGATGAGATATATCATCCTAAAGAAAAAACCGCCTGACGTGGCGGTTGTGTTCCTACACGTTATCCACCTATGAATTTTGGCCTTGTGTTATCCACCGAGTTATCCACGTGGATAACTAGATAGATTTCCACGGAACACCAGTCTCTATGATCCAGCGTTTGTCGTGTCATGGTAGTAGCCGAACTCTTTGACATCCTTCATGAGCTTCAACGCTAGCTGTCTGCTCTGCGCACACCGGAAGCCTTGTGGACGAGATACCGCCGGCATCGGTGTCTACCACGTCATGGTGTGTTCATACAGATACTGTTCTTTATTCACTACTGTTCATTACCATGGCCTCATTTCACGGCGTCGTTTGTCTTCAAAAAGGAAACAGGTATCAAATTGATAAGAATAATTTTTGGCGATACAACGAATTTATTGCCACTCCAGAAATTGCAGATATTCGTGTCGATGTCTTGACATTCGGTGCCAAAACTGCTTCTGCTGACGACGGAATCTATCTATTGGATGCGCGAACGACTATTGGACCTATCGTTGATGATGAAGGAAAATCTGTACACTCCCTTGGCTTATTGGCTAACGATGTATTGTGACCTCTTTTGTGTCGTCTTTTTGCTCATTCATGTATCAAAATCACAATTCAGGGCACACCTTCAATATTGTACAATACTTTTCATGAAGCCGCGTGTGACCTTGGATTATTCGATAATTAAAATGAAGGTCAGCTTGCACTCCGAGAAGCCGTCAATTCCCTTCGTACATCAGCCCAATTACGATTTATGTTCTCACAGATCGTACTGGGAGGTTATGCAGCTATGTCACCGTGGATGGAATTTTGGGAGATGTTATCCATTGACCACATTCAGAGGCTCGGACACGAGGTCAATGGTTATAAATTCTCGCTGCAAATCATCGATGATATGCTCTCTCATTCTGGAAGACATCTTAGAAGTCTACAATGAATAAAATTACCTGCGCAACAACCGCATTTGAAGCTCAAAGCGATAACATGGGCCAACGACTGTACGCTGAGCAACAGCATATTCTCGACTGCATTTTAGAGAGCGTTGTATAGCGCAGAAACAACTTCTTTTGGTCGAGGGAAAACGATTTTAGTCAAGGCATATACGGCGTCATCGAATGCGAAGAGACACAAACGAAGGATTGTCCAAGACTTGCCACTGTAAACACAATTGATTGGAAAAAAGAGGACCGAAGGTGTGTCCTTGTTGGTACTGAAAACTCATGGGACCATGCAAAAGGGCAGTTGACGTACTTCGTGTAGGTGATTGAAAAACGAAGAACCTTCTAGGTGCTTGAGTGGCTCCCAACCCGCTATCGGAGCAGGCTTTGCACTACACGATTTCAATCTCGTAGCTGGCTCTCCCAATAGAATGCTTACTCTGAATTGTCAAAAAGGCCTTCCTCGACTTCGTCAGACCTGACGTACTGTGGATATGATTATCAACAATTTGTCTGATTCTATTGGGTAAAGACTCAACGCTAAACCTCGCCGCGGCTCTTGACAAGTTCTCTCTTTTGTGTTGATGACATCTTGCCACCGCTGGATAAGTCGCAGGAAGACAGAGAGGAATTTCGTATGAGCCAGATGCAGTCTTTTTGACAATGAGCCGCAACCAGGCGATGAAGATGCGAATGCGTCGTCAAGGCGTGACCACACTATGGTAATTTGAGCAGATTATAATGACTGAAGCTAGCTGCGTAGTGGTAGCAGGTCTGCCTCCTGCGCTGCCGACGGACATCGACCAGGGCGGTCTGTACGATCAATACGCTGAACAGAAGATAGCGGACAGGGCAACACCTGCGACATGGACTTCAGCTAAGCGCTCTGCCAGTTATTCCAGCATAAAGTCATCAGATTAGTGAATGAGTGCCACTGCCTAGTATTTCTGCCCTCCATCTCTTGGATGCGTGGACCATTACTGATGCGTTCATGTCGGACGCACTAAGACTGAGAGAGTTTTTCGTTCTCGAGGTTGTCATGCTTGGTTGTTGTGAAAAAGTTGCGACTAACGAAAGCTTAGTGATGCGTGCTGAATGCACGTTGTCGGGCAGCCTCGGGCTGGTGTCCAATCAGAATGCATGCAGTGCCTTCGTTGTCAGTGGAGTTGGCATGGGCGAGATAGTAGATGACACCGAGAGAAAGCAAACACCGTTGGCGTCGGCTTTTGAATACCACGGGCGACTATGTGACAGTAAACGGGATGGAAGTGAAGAGAAACGTGCAGAGCCACTATTTACGGCATCTGTAAACTCGTCCCAGTAAGGACTGCCTTGGGATACAGCGATTCCTCAACATTAAGTATTTGAAGGCGGTATAACGGAAGATAAAAAATTTATATGATATAGTACATCCAGTGTAAATATTGATGAGATCATCCCCGCACAGATAAGGTTAGGGTCACGGTATAAATAGAAGAATCTAATCATCCAATGGAGGCATCCGATCCCCACTCACATCTAACTCTGCGTTTGCGATTCTCTTTAACAATTGATATGCTGCATCAAGATCATCATTGACGATAACGTAGTCGACTGAGCCAGGTTCACGAGCATAGTCGATCTCTCTACGTGCGATTGCCAGACGACGTTGGATGGCGTCTTCAGAATCTGTGGCGCGACCACGCAACCGCTTATTTAGCACGGTCATGGAGGGTGGGGAGACGAAGACAACTGTGGCATGCAGGGGCGTTTGCTTGATCTGTTGGACACCCTAGGATATGGTATTGTGAAGATCGGTCTAGAAGGGGAAGTCAAGGAAACGTACTTGAACTTCAATATCGAGGATGCACCGCTTGCCTGTTGCTGCGACATCTTGTACAGCTTGTATGGTAGTGCCATAAAAGTTGCCCGAAAATTGGGCGTGCTCGATGAAGGCGGCCTCAGAGATGAGTTTCTTGAAGTTATCGGTTGTGGTAAAGTGGTATGCTTTCCCGTCTATCTCACCAGGACGTGGAGCGCGGGTAGTATCTTTGGGATGGGAACTAGTTAAATGACAGTGTGAGAGGGTTGAGAAGGAAAGCCTCCGTACGAGATACACTGAACCCAAAAGAGTTTGGAAATTCTTTGATGAGACGGTTGATGAGAGTGCCCTTGCCTACTCCCGAGGGCCCAAATACGACTAGAGGAGGTATTGTCATGGAAGAAGTAATGAATGCCTAAAATAAGTCTGTGACAGAAATTAAATAACTACGCATCAAACAACGTCACACGAAGCGTGACAGGAATATCTGCCTGAGACGACCACGACGGACACAACGCACAACCAAGCTTACTTCTCTTCTTTACCCTTCATATAATACCCTATGGGCGCCCTTTGCTGTCGACCTCAGGTATCCTTGCCTTAACTCTACCTCGAACTAACTCATTCATCCTTATAGCCGGTCGATTTTGAAGGCGACGTTAATCTCTTTCACTTTGTTCTCTTGAGATGTGTCGGAAAGGGCGCCTTTGGAAAGGTCGGTATCTGTCATACCTCAATTTTCGCTGACAAAGCGAACAAGGCTCCAGGTCCGAATGGTCCAACACAAACAGACCAGAGAGTTGTATGCCCTGAAATATATCAACAAGACAAAGTGTGTAAAGATGAAAGCAGTTGCAAATATCATTCAGGAGCGAAAATTACTCGAGGAGGTCAGTATCTTGCCATATCGTCTTTACTTCCCACTTATCCCACCCAAAGATCGACCATCCATTTGTCGTTAACCTTCGTTATGCATTCCAAGATGATGAAAACTGTTTCTTCGTCTTGGATCTCATGCTTGGTGGTGACCTTAGATGTACGTTGCGCTCGCTTTCTTCGCCCTCTTCGCTTAGCCCGTTTCAACCCAGTCCACCTCGAACGGTTAGGCTCGTTGCCAGAGGATACAGTACGCTTCTACGTTGCAGAAATAGCTTCAGCTCTAGCCTTCCTTCATGAGCACAGAATCATGCACCGGTATGTATAGTCCGATCCCGGATCTATTTACCCTTTCATAATTACCTCACCAGCGATCTCAAACCGGATAACATCCTCCTCGATGAACGAGGGCATGCCCATCTCACAGATTTCAATATTGCTGTTCACTTTAGCGAGCGCCGCATGCTTACTGGCATTGCAGGTAGCATGGCTTACATGGCTCCCGAAATTCTCGCTAAACGCGGCTATACTTATCCGATCGACTGGTGGAGTCTGGGCGTCTGCGCATACGAGCTCCTCTTCGGTCGGAGACCCTTCCGCGGCAAGACAAACGCCGACTTAACCCATAGCATCAGCAAAGATAGCTTACGCTTTCCCGATGACGCCGATAAGAAGTGTTCGCGAGCAGGCATGATGGCGTTGAAAGGGGTGAGTTAGTCATACCGCCTACCCTCTTGTGCTGATTTCCCTCAGTTCTTGGACCGTGACCCTTCCAAAAGACTGACATGCAAGCAAAACGATGGTTATGAAGTAATGCAACGACACCCCTGGTTTCAACCGATAGACTGGGCGGCACTCGAAACCAAAGAATTACCACCACCGTTCACTCCCGATGTGGGTCCTTTTTTAGTCCGAATAGTATCCACTCACTAAGTCCCCCCGCAGTCAAAGAAGGCAAACTTTGATGCATCACACGAATTGGAAGAACTGTTGCTCGAAGACAATCCATTAAAGGCTAAAGCACGGAAGACACGAGATGTTAACACGCTGAGCACCGAAATGAGACAAATGGAAGAGCAGTGCGCACTTTCACTATGTTTTTCCTCGCATTCTCTTAATTTGACATAGGTTTGCATCATATGACTTCAAGAAGATGCTCCGGCGATCATATTATCCCCAGAATCAACAGATCGTATCAACCATCACTGCAACTTCCTCCACAGGCGGACTCGTATCAAGTCGACCTGTAACACCCGCAACAGACTCACCGGTCGAGGGCGTCAGCGTCGTACATGAGCATGACGAAAACGAGTTTGATGGCGATGATGTCCGAATGGAGAAGATGCCTCGGGTCCTGGAGAAGAACTACTCGTGATCCACACCCCACCCCAACCCCAATCCGCCAGACGAAATGACGACCGCTGACGATGTATCTGCAAATATTCCCCCATGTACCTTGTCGATATGTACGGCACCCGATTCCCACACATGCCCCATTCACTCATTTCGGGGACCTAATCTTGGTTGCTGTTGCTCACTTTCCTTATCAACTCACTTCAAGTGCGCTGCTCACCGGATACCTTCGATTTGTTCAACATGACACATAACAAGTTCGTTTCTGACACTCATCGCCATTTGTTCTATGAGCTTTCCGTTGTAGTTTATTGGATTTTCTTTGGCTCTTCTTGGTTTTTGAGGGGGTCGAGTCTTTCTTTCAATTCATTTTCTTTCTTTTCCAGTTTTTCGTCTATTTAGCGCTAGTTTGCTGGCTAGTCTGTGGTGGATTTACATGCTATACGACGCCTGGACTTGCGTATACTATCAACCCATTAATAAACGCGATTTGTTGCTGTAGGGTCCCGGGCCGTCACAAAGATAGCTTACTAAGCAAACACACATCAGGGCAATCGCTCCAGCGTAAACATGTTCCTTGCTGTTCACATCCACTGACCTGACCACGCTTTCCAAAAACCATGGCCATGGCGGGGCTCATCTCCCCCAAACCGCTCTCATACCTCCAGCATGCTGGACAGTTCAACCCATACCAGCAACAGCAACAGCAACAGCAGCAGCAGCAGCGCCTAGCGGGGTCTGCGCTATCCGGATACTCCGACACCCACACCCACACTCAGAGCCATACGCCATCCCTGCACCCACACCAACACATCATGGGTCTTCAAGAAGAGAGCAAAATATATAGTCTAGTTATTGACCTTACGGATCCTAATGCGCGCGAGGCTGCATTGCTGGAGTTGAGTAAGAAAAGAGAGCAGTATGAGGAGCTCGCGTTGGTGCTTTGGCATTCCTTTGGTGAGTTTTTTTGATTGAGTTTTGTTGGTTTACTGGCGCTCATTGATGTTTAATGTGGTGTCGCACGCTGATGATTGGAATGTACAGGTATCATGCCAGCGCTATTACAAGAAATAGTATCCGTCTACCCCCTCCTCTCCCCTCCGAACCTCACAGCACACGTATCGAACCGAGTGTGCAATGCCCTTGCGTTACTCCAGTGCGTGGCTTCGCATCCGGATACGAGACAGTTGTTCTTGAATGGTGGGCTTTGTGCTTGGGTTGGGTTGATAGGGTTTGGGCTGACTTTTTGTTTATGACAACAGCGCATATCCCGTTGTTTTTATACCCGTTCTTGAATACGACCTCGAAAACGCGGCCGTTTGAATACCTCAGACTCACTTCCCTAGGCGTTATTGGCGCCCTCGTCAAGGTTCGTCTCTTCCCCTCCCTCTACCCCCTCACCTCCCCATATCCCCCTTCGATTTCAAATTCAAATCCTAAACAAAATCTCACGTACCCCTAGCAAAACGACAATAACACAGTCATCCACTTTCTCCTCTCAACCGAAATCATTCCCCTCTGTCTCCGTATAATGGAAACGGGTTCCGAGCTCTCCAAAACAGTCGCCATCTTCATCGTCCAAAAGATCCTACTGGACGAAACGGGTCTTACGTACATTTGCCACACTTACGAGCGGTTTTATGCCGTGGGGACGGTTTTGAGTAATATGGTGAATCAGTTGGTGGAAACGCAGGCTGTTAGGCTGTTGAAGCATGTGGTGAGGTGTTATTTGAGGCTTAGTGACAATATGAGGTGGGTTTTGTTTTGTTTTGCGGGTAGGCGGGGCTGATTTAATTTACAGAGCGAGGGAAGCCCTGAGGGCTTGTCTCCCTGAACCGCTGCGTGATCAGACGTTCAGCGTGCTTCTCAAGGTTCGTGTGCACTCTTCAGCAGAGAGCATTGCTGATACCGATCAATAGGGAGACATGGTTACCAAACGATGTCTGACGACTCTTTTAAACAACCTCAACGAGCAGTGATGCCCACACCGAAATGGATCTATCAAAACGACCCACTTACGAATGCTAAAAATTCGGACTACTCCCATGAGATCTGATGCTTCTTTTTTTCCCGAACCATTACGAACTGTCGCCGCCTCTCAACCGACTGGTGATTGTATGCGCACTTTTGTGTCTCTTGTACCAACGCAGGCCCTTGCTATCTAAATCTCTTACTAATTGATTATCTGAGTAGAGCATTGCATTTGTATCTACCTTATGAATACCTGAAATCCACCGAGGTGCGGTTCTCGAACGAAAACGGTCGTCTTTGCTTGAGTGACGACGCACTGTGTGTGCACGTGAAAGCTGTGACTGGGTCCACGTCGGTGTTCTTTGTTCTCACCGTGCCCTGATAACATGCTCACGAGTGTTATTTAAACTCCATATATTAGGTCCGGACATGTTAAAATAAGTCCCCGGAAAGCACAACAGCATTTAAACCATATACTACTCAGAATCGTTAACGTTGCAGCTGTGGCAAAGACAACCACCGTCAGTGTCCGTTAACGCATCTTCATGCCTGTCCCAATTGACAAAAACCGTTGTCTGAAGTCGCTCCACATTATCGCACATCAGATTCCTGCACTTCGTCAGTCGGAGCGTGTGTATGCCGACACCACGGCCGGCTCGGAGCACAGTGAGAACCTGCTCAAAGAACAAACGTTCCTTACATCCTAAATTGATATTCTCAAGCTCTAAAACGCGAAGCGATGAATACGCTGCATGGCTCTGCTCACTTCTAACCAGGAGCGCAAGGAGCAAGCCTTGAATAGGGGTGTCGTCCAGATGGATACTTTCGAGCTCTGGAAGGTCTACTGACCCCGTGCGCCAGAACTCTTCTGTAGTATCCATGTCGGGGAATGACACAACCAGATGTTGAATTTTGCGATACGGGACCATACGACAAAT
Organism: Suillus discolor; assembly: GCF_016758755.1. Lineage (NCBI taxonomy): Eukaryota > Fungi > Basidiomycota > Agaricomycetes > Boletales > Suillaceae > Suillus > Suillus discolor. Next base: position 369,145 of record NW_024541268.1, on the reverse strand, counting down.
GTCAAATAACATATCTGGTTTTGTGATCCATGAGTTGTGTAAGAATGCAATCGAGAGTCGTATATGACTGTCACGAGGGCCCCACGGATGCTCAGGTATTGACGTGCTGAACCGGAGTGTGAAAAGGTCGTGCAAAAGGCTGACACGTACGGACCAAATGACAGGAACAGATTCGTCATGATTCTTGTGTATAGCCGAAAATAGATCAGCAAAACTTTGAGCGCTTTCGATCTTCGTGAGGCTTAGGACAACCCTGACATCAACGGGAAGGACTAGATGTGAGCCTTGAAAAATGGTGTCCGATATGGGCTTAGCGAATGTTGCGTTCCCAAAGACCACGAATTTGAATGTATGAAGCAACGGTGCGGGTAGCGATGATAAGCAGTTCAAAATGCGATCAGCCTCAGGTGGAGATGGACACAACTGGAGAAATTTGATTCGAGGTAACTGTAAAAGAATTTTCTCAAAGCCACATTGTCGTAGCGGTTTGGGATCATTGTAAATGACGACCAGGACAGCTTTCTTCGACCTCTCCAGCATGATGGCTAGACACTGAGCAGAGACGCCATCGATAAATGCCCAAAGAGTCGAGCACCCGAGGGCGGTTTGGCGCCAGTGCCTGCAGACGTGCGTGACCGCCAGACACGTAGGAGCACCGCCAGGGTTGGATACACCCATATAACTCTCCTCCTCTGATACGATGTACATAAATATATCCGCAAGAATCTCAACTGGGAGATGGGCGAGAGTATTCTTTTGAAAGCGAAGGGCGGGCACGGACTCGGATGATGCAACCGTGTCTTCGCCAATGTGAGCGCCGCACTGCTCAATGAGGGCAGTCTCGCTTCCATCTGCAGAAGCAGAAAGTGCCATCGATGCTTGATGAGGACCTGTGAAAGTACTCAGTCTAGTTCTTACAAAATTTCACAGAGAAAGATTACCTGTCGTTGTCCCAGAGTGAGTCTCCATGTGATGTAAGAGTAACGAATTGAGTCGAGGGCGAGTGGGAGTAGTGATTGTTCCTGCAGCTGTCGAAAATGGGAGGAGCTATTCTATTCATCAAATCCTGTACAAGAACAAGTAACTAAATCTCGAAGGATAAAGGCGTCAGCGGTGGCATGACTCGGACAATGTACAAAAGGCGTACTAATAGTGACCCTGCCTGAATTGGTTCCAGGACAAAGAGGCTGGGTGCAAATTTCTCTGGTAAGCAAGGTCGGAGCCGGGTAAGGCTGCGAGCTTCGGCGTCAGTTGCAGACAACTAAAACCAACAGAGAACCGACTCGGATATCAACGGCAGTTTGGACATCGGTTGAGGTCCCAAACTCTTGGGAGAAACATATCTGAAAATGGTAGGCTATGCGTGGAACTGTGACTGAGTAGTATTTTCTGTGTCTATGTAAGTAATCAATCAAATGTATAGACGCGGTTTACTTACGTTGTTTTCGCTATCGCGTTATATTTGCACATTTATTATTTGCGCGTTGCGCACCTTGCGCACTGCGCATTTTGTCGATCGAGAGCTTGCGCGTTTTATTCAAAAGTTTCCGCGTGTGCGCACTGCGCATTTTTGTCGATGATGAGCCTCCACATTTGCGAGGACGAACCTGTAGGTGGTGTTTAAGTGTCAAAGTTTAACATTGTTTCAAATGCATCCCGTGAACACTTGCAATAGTAAGATTCAGGCTTGCCAATGCTAGCGACTTTCAGTTCGAGAACACCACGGTGATGATAAGGTAGATTTTGGTATGAATCACGCTCATAATAGTCTTTCTGCCAGTGGGGTCCAAACTAGCCTATCCAAACATCATCGGTATTCAAGTGGGATTGAGGGACCATCCAGACCACCATGAGTCACTACTGGCACCCGATCCCAACAACCGCCAGTGCTTAGCGCACATGCCCAGCGCATGTCAGCGAATGCTGACGTGGCTCGAACATATGCGAACGACACCGGAAGGCGCCAGAATGAGAGAAGGAGTGGAAGAGGGGGAGAAATAGATGAGGGAAGAGATAGGTTTATGTCTTGGGTGTCTATAGAAACGAGGTAGTTAGCAGCATAAAAACGCACAATACACGCACCTCTGCAGCTTAGAGAAAGATACCCACAATCCCTCGGCTGCGCTCGACACCATCAACCTCCAGTAGAATGTCACAGCTCATTCCAAGCATCACATCCCTTCGAGCTTTTGACAGACCGACAGTGCCTGTTCGAGAAGTCGGCTCAATGTCGAATAAGACATGTTAGGACCTCAGAAGCGAAGAAGGATGGCACTGACCATGTCTTGAGATGATGCCACGATTATTGTTGAATCAGAAGATATTTTGAAACAAGATGTAGTGAAATGACGACGGACGAGTAAGCAGCACATGTAACTTAAGCCATGGAGAACAAGTGTGACTCAGTGTGTATATAAGTCGAACACGATAGTCAACACAGATTTCGCCACTTATAAGGTACAAGCGGTCCGTTGACCTTCGGATATTTTCCGAGTCTACCGTGAATTATAAGAGATGGGCCTGTACGCTACGTTCTCCGTTGTCTTTTCCTCTTCGTTCTCTGTTGAAAACAGCGCTTCGAGTGTCTCAGCGACATCACGCTCTCGGAAGTCCGGTCTGCATCAGCATTCTTCATCGCAGATTCGTCGAGGGTCATAACGAGTTATCCGGTTTTCAGTAATGACTTCTCACTGTGGCCCAGCAACTTGAACACCGTCTCACGAGTGTTGTAATTAGGCTGATTCGGTCACTAGCACATGTGGACTTGAACTTGAGAGTAAACTTAGTACTTCATACTTGCTTGCAGAGTGAGTGAGTGTTTCTTTGTGAAAAACTCCGGAAGCAGTGCCGGTGATGACCTAGAGGCTAGGTATAACCTATATAAGGTTAATATGTCATATCACATCAGACTTTCGAACCCTCAAAAACACGTATTTCACCACATCTGTCGACTCGTGATGGGTGAACTCTTTTCGTACGGTTTCGAGGGACCGTCAACATTAAATTCAACATGCTCATCTTTCCTGACTGGAGAAACCGTATGTCTTCCACCAGTCAAAATCCCATTCTACTTCTCCCTCCGCCAAAACCTATTCGACGGCATTCCAGACACACACATCGCACTCGCTGCCCCCGTGCTCGCTTATTGGCTCCTGTCTTTTGTATTCTATTGCCTTGACATATCCGGCTGGCGATGGCTTGATAAGTATCGTATTCACGAGTCAGAGGAGGTTAAATCTAGGAATCTGGCTACTCCTTGGGAGGTCGCACGAGCTGTCCTATTCCAGCATGTGACGCAAACTGTGTTGGGTTTAGCATGGTTGGCAGAGTCTCCAGAGATCTCGGTTGCGCGGTGTCAGAGCGAGATGGAGGCATTGGGAAGAACACTGGTATGGGTTGTGCGACGTCTTTTGGGAGAGGAAACAGGAATGAAGTTTTTGGAGCTGAGGGGGCCTGGGATAACCCATTGGCTGTACTGGTGGGGAATTCCAGCTGCCCAGATCTTACTCGCGCTGTGGGTGTCATTCAGAATCTGGTTTGACTTCCCTCTAACGAGTCTCCTCAGGTTCATTGTCGATACCTGGCAGTACTTCCTCCATCGCTTGATGCACACGAACAGATATCTCTACAAGAAGATACACTCTGTGCATCACAGACTTTACGTTCCCTATGCCTTTGGGGCATTGTACAACCATCCTTTCGAGGGCTTCTTGTTAGACAGTGCAGGCGCGGCATTCGCAGAGAGCCTCTCGCATCTTTCCGTTCGACAAACTATTTTCCTCTTTGCGTTCAGCACTTGCAAGACTGTCGACGATCACTGCGGATACAGTCTCCCATTTGATCCATTCCAGATGATGAGCGGAAACAACGCAGACTACCATGACATACATCATCAGGTATGCTCCTTCACTACCGTCCGCTCCTGTACAGTGCTGACGACGAGTACAGGCCATCGGAATCAAATCAAATTTCTCACAGCCTTTCTTCGTCCATTGGGATGTTCTACTCGGGACGCGCATGACCAGAGAAAATATTCAACAACGCAGAAACAAGGTCAAGAAATCGTGATACACCGATGTTCCGAATTTTAGTTTTCTTTTCTTCGAATCATTCAATCAGGACTACACGGTTCGCTCACTCCTCACCAGATCCTATGAAGATCCTTAGTACATCCCTCGCGTGTCAGGATTTAATCGAGATCCATTAATTCTACACTGATTATTTATCACTCCTACACCCCAGTGAAAGTCGGACATACGGGTTTCCACCCGCAGCAACGCATATACTGTGGCTGTGACACTTCTTATTGCGTAGATGCGCGTCGGTATTGCGCTTTCCGTAGCTGCGAAAACGATGCGCTTCAACGCTGGTGTATGCTTCTCGATGCATTGACTACTGGATAGTAGATTTGAATATAACTGTGTATCCCTTTGATATTTTGCTGGCTTCGACGCAAATATACGGAAATCGATGCATTGCAACATAGCCTACAATACAAAACATGCCAATAAAATCTACCCGCGCTCGTTCGCGCTAACTCCTCCGTCCAGGATTCTCCTACCCCAGTGCCTGGCTAATGCAACGTGCCGCTAGAGAACTTTGTAGGGTGACCGTATTTGCGGACGACATGCAGTCAGCAACCTAGATGGAATACACAAATGAGCATACAACAGGAATAGGATCAGTACTTATCAGATTCGAAGCCTCGATATCGTAGTTCTGTAACAATAAGTCGTCGGTAGAGTTGAGCCGCACCCAGACCGATCTGCATGACCGACTGGGAGCAGAGCCAGTGGTACTGACTGAAGAAATAGAAACCAACTTCCAATTGTAATTTGATAATCTGATATCCTCACAGATTTTCGGTGTATCGAACGAATACGACAGCTCCAATTTACAACATAAATGATCATTCATCGCCTATATCTACTGGGTGAAGTGAGAAGTTATGCCAGGACACAGAGTAAGAGTGATATCGGTGTTCCCGCAAGTATATACGACAAAGTCAATAGGAACATAGCCATCTGAACGATAATTATCAGCCCACTGTACCGATGACAGTAAGATGAAAACACATACCCGCGCCGTTATTGTCAGGGAATGCGTAGGCATTATAACAAGTTTCATAGTAGAAAGGACTGTTGGGGCCAGGGCCCTCGTTGTTAAGGCAGCCTCCTCCGCCAGCGGAAAGGGTGCCGTTGCTGCACGCGCTCGCAGAGGAGCAGCATGGGGAGTAGCACGTATCGGATCCAGGTCCAGGAACGGGCTAAAACATTATGAACATGCATAATGTCAACAGATGGATCACTCACACAGCCAGATGAGATCGTGCAAGCGAAGGCATCACAACTAGGATCAGCTGAGGAAATCTCCATTCCAACGTTATACCCATAGATGAGCGAGATATCATATGTCACACTTCCGGGGAGCAAGTACTACGTTTTAAGTCAGTAATTATTTCAATGCCAGCAACGGGAACCCACAAAGTTAAATTCGGCTCTACTGAAGGGAGTGTTACCATCCCAGGTAGGCCCACCAGTAGTACATGTAGAACCGTCGCTGTTGCATCCAGTACCTAGTGGCGCGGTCAGTGAAAAGCTGAAGAGAAGAGTTACACACTTACTGACGTTGATAGCGCCATCCCAGTTGGAGGTAATGCCTAGGTTTGCACTCTGGCCTTGAGCAATGTTGACGTTGGTGTCGATAGAACCATAGCTAGTGCTCATGTACAAGAAAACAGATTCAGAGCAATTGTTTACAACGACGAGAGATCGGGCTCGAGCCACGGTCACAATAGTGGTTAAAACTAAAGCGGAGAGAATGGCCATTGAGCAATGATTGGACGACTTAGAAATGGGAGATAATAATACCGTTTAAACGCTTTATGGACCCAGAACTCTTTGGCCGTGAGCGCGTCAGCATTTTATTGGAAGTGGACACCAAAAATGAAGCCACAGGATTTTGTCACAAATAGTGCAAATTGGCAAGTAGTAGTATGCTGCGGGATGCACATTGTCGTTGACCTTTGACAGGAAACCCTGATCCGGGAGACGGTATGAATTGACGGAAAATGCGATGACAGCTCAACATTGCATGAAGGGTGCTAAAAGAGGACTGGATTCAAAATAAGTACTGTGTTCAACTTGAAACACACCAACAACAAAATAATACTTCTGTTAACAATACATATTGTGCAAGGCCCCAACAGACAACGAACAAAGTTTGTTTTAAGAAAGAAACTTCTGTCAGTCCATGACTGTTATAAGGTCACAAAACTATTTCCGATTCGGTTATTTGGAGACTCACTTGTGATTGACACACAGTTAAAAGGTTGTAGGCTTGTAGCGTGTTGTGGCCAAGCTTGAGTTGGCCACTAGCAAAATTTAATCCAACAAGCAAATGAATGTAAGCTGATGAAGGGTAGGTTGACGGTCTTGCAATCTACTTACTTGACTTGTGCACTGTATAGCTTGTTCAAACATTGTATATCGGGGTTTAAAGTATAAACGTTATAAACACCAGCCTCCATAATCTTGTTTTTCAACTCCGCAGCACATATACATACTCGAGTTGCCAAGGAGTCAAGGACCAATCAAGGTCAACACCAATCCTCATTTACAGATGAGCCAGAGTCTTGTGTACGGTCAAGGATGCTAGGCTGTTCAACGCTGCATCAGGCTTCACGACCAGAAGCGCAAGGTTAGGGATGCTAGGCCGTTCCAAAAAATGCTACATCAGGCCTCATGATGCATGATGACCCAACGCGCAAGGAAGACCCTTTCATTCTGTTATTGTGGCATCCAGTGTAGGAGCCGTGACTATTTTTACGAAGTGGCTTTTCGGATGTAAGTATGTATAACTTATGGTATGGCATATAGTATTGGTACTGGCATCTTCCTACTAGCACTGATCAGTGATCACTGCATTATCCCTGGTTCCACGCCACTTCACACCCATTGTGACAGGTTGCGATGCGATGAAAGATTGATATTTTTATTGCTGTGTTCCTATAGAATGCAAGTCTATGGTTGGACTAGGTTTATGGATTGATTCTGAATCTTCTCGAGGAAGTTCTCCGATGATTTTTTGCCTGCATATCCTACGCACCGGCATTTTTGTACATCGTGATTATTCACACAAATTGAACTTTAACACGAGCGTCTACAAGATTCATCATTCTGTTGCCCCACATCCTAGATTTCACTCACTCGGTCTCTTACACTTTCGGAAAATCAAGGGTTCACCGTGTTCACTACTGGCAATACATGGTCCCCAACTATCGCGCCGATTCATTGTGCCTTCAAAAATACTTGAACTTGTCAAAACTTGGTCCAGTTTTCCGAGCCAAACCACCCAGTTTTCCAGGCACGGAGAAGTGAGTCTCTGTCGCAAAACATAGCCTGTACTGCCTACATATCATAGCCGATGGAACGGGATATTAGGTCATGCTGATACAGTGAGTATTGTTTGGTCTCAGAGAAAAATTATCACTGCCCTCCCATGGAATGTTTCTGTGTAGAGATCGTGAAAATAGATTGTTCATATCATCCCCAGAGATGGTTGCATTTTCTGGGTGGAATTATTCTTCAGATTCTGATATGTCAATGGTGTAGTCAACGGATTCACAGCACTCTTTTCTGTGCCACAGGGAGCGCCACATCTACGAGCACAGGATACTACTTGAGGTGGATATTGCGACTGGATATCTCAATCAAGTTAATACTAAGGACGATCAGACACTCATAACCATGTTACCGCGGTGCCTGTGGTACCTTACACACCATCAGACATACTGGCTTCGGCTTCCTTCTTACAAGCTTCCATTACAGGATTCCTCTGACATGTGTAAAACTGCGTATGCAGTCTTCGCTGTCAGCAATGAACAGATGGGTTTCTTTTAATGGATTAGAGCCTGAGACAGATTTGAATCATCTTAGGACCACTAAGAGAAGCAAAGTTCTCGCTGCTTCCGCAATTCTTCACGACAATTCCTAGTGTTTGGGGCGAGATGCTGATAATTAATGCATGTAAGGAACTAGATCTACTGCCATTTTTTATAATAATGGTGAATCAGGTTTGCTACATAGAATGAACATCCAGATTCAATGTCTGATCAACCCGAGCACCGCGAACACCGATTCAGAAAATATAAATCGTGACAGCTGTTCAACCGGCTCCCTCGTCTTTTATATTTGGTGTGCTACCTAAATTTGACAATTATCAAGTACTATCATGGTCAGTCATATTCTCAGAAGCTATAGTATGCGGAAAACGAGACTTGCAACTTCACTGGCAAGTCTTCATTGCAATGTCACTCTCACTGTCCTTTGATGGCTACATTGACTCGTGAGCTAACTGTAATTATGATAATCATCAGCTGGGCGGTTGTTGATCATCACCACAATGGAAACTATGTAGTCTCCTGCACCCTCCATAGCAATCTAGACTCCAGCTTTTTGCAAGTTCCTTCAGAGATACACGGGATCAGCCTTCCGGTCAACGTCATCCATTCAGTCATGTTCATATGGAATCTCGTTGGTTTTAGACTTTAGTCCGCCCCACATGGCATGAAGGCATATGAGAAAACCAGATAGGATCAGCATTTAATGCAGCGACAACAGACGGATGCATGTCCGAAGGAACTGCGCTAGGATGATGGGCAAAGGGCTGGAACATAGTACGGTGCATGTATGACGCCAAATCGAAGTGAGCACATACAAGGGTATGAAATATGCCATGAGAATAATGAGTACTGAGCAGACTCTGTTGAGCTGTTTCTGCAATCATCAGGAAAACCCTCCCATGTAAACTTAGATAAAGCTGTTCGGATTAGATCTTTTTCGTGCAACTAATACATATTAGACATATTAGATGGGCTAGACATCCTAGCCAGACTTTATTGCTGATTTTTAATTAGCCATACCTTGCTGCTATTTAGAACAATTAGCCATACCTTGCTGTCATTTAAAAACAATTTGACGTGTCCTAGTAGACACCTAGGAAACACTAATAGGAAGACTTTCACACTTCGAGTACATGAAAAAATTAATATCATTAAAATTGGGTATCAGGCTGATGCAGTAATGTACGACTCATATGAGCAAAACAAGCACGAGAAAACATAGCGAGTGGTGAGATATAGCGAGCAGTGGGGTATCGAAGATTAAATCCTATGTCCTGCAAAATATGGCACAGCGTCAGTGAGGTATTCTACTCGTCATCCATTCCCTCAAGGTCCAAGAATGCTAGATTGGTATCTTTGTCATAGACTCCAATTGTGTCACGATGTAAATGCCTGTAAGCAACAGTAAGTCAGCAACGTGTATACCAAATTGGATGTGGACTTACTGGACCTCCTCGTAAATATCAGCCATCATTTTGTGAAACTTGACAGGAGCCGTCTTTCGGATTCTCTCCAACAACGCCACGTGGTATGTATAGATATCACAGAATTGGTTACCAGTGAACTTGAAATCTTCACCTGCCTTGTTCTTCTTTGCAACGAGAACAGCATGGATCTAACAACAAAGAAGTGAGTCAATGAACAGATGAGTGCGAACACAAACTTACAGCTGTGCTGACCATGGCCAACATGGGGATATGGATTTCTGGTCGACCAGTTTTGTTCTCCGCAATGTCAAGAAAGTGCTGAGCAAACTGCAAACCAACTGACTTCGTGTTTTTGAAGAATGTCTCGTATAGAGTGTCGACTATGGGCTGCCCTTGATATGGCTTCTGTCATTTTGGAGAAGGAAGACCCTCAGCCTTGATGCGAGGTGTCAGTGGGATGTCAAATTCTTGTGCGAAAAAACTAACATCAAATGTCTGCGGAAAAATGTAGGAATGACCTGCAAGGAGACGGTCAACGATAGCATTGCAGTCATGGCCGAGTCGAAAGTAGCCTGGGGCATATTTATAGGCGACGTCCTTGATTTCAGTGCGGAAGAGGCTCACACAAGCATCAATCTATAGCAGGTGTCAATATTAAATCAAAGTAAGACAGATTACTTACTAGATTGGCGAGTGCCGACAAATACTCATCATCAACATACATCCGTTTCTCAATTGGCGCTGTCTTGTGGTGCTTCGCAGCCTGAAGTAAGATTTCCCGCGCATATGAGTTCTTGGCCACAATTTCAGGGTACCCGTGCTTGAAGGCAATGTATGCCTTGACCTCGAGGATACCATGATGGATCACCTTGCGAAGCTCCGTGTTCTGGTCCATAAGTCGCACTGACCCAGTCTTTGTGTAGACAAGATCAGCCATGGTGTCAGCATGTGGGGGCACATCGGGCTCAGGTTTGATTTCGAGGATGGAAAGGTCTTCTGAGGTCTGCCAGACTTACTCTTTGCAGGCTTTTTCTGGCAGTCTGCCTGCGTATTGACAATTGCAGGAACCTTGAAAGTTCATGCAGATTACTTAAGCTTATTGAATGCAGTGCGAAGTGACTCACCTCTTCAAACAGAGCTTTTGCGATGCTCTTGACTGGCTCTGATCCTGAGTCCGACATTTCAATTTCGGAGCTGGAAGCTCTATCAGAGACACTCTGCTTGCTAGCAGTGTCCGAATCAATATCTGACGGTTCAACACTGACACGAGCTATAACTTTCAACCATTAGTAAGAGTGTCACGTGGCAACACGCAATGCTGACCCCTCTTCTTTAACCGCTGAGGTTGGCTAACCTCCACGTTGTCCTCAGAGTCTGATGCGAGAGGTGGCGGCCGCTCTAATCTTTCTGTGAGCAAGTTTGGCTTTTGTGTGGGCACTGATACTTACTGCAGCTTTTGCTTTTTCCAGTTCTGAGGGGAGGTTCTGGCGCCCTTGCTTTCGTTCCACCACCTGCATCCATCATGGTGGGTCATCACTACAGGTGAGCTACTACTAATCGCGACTTACTTTTGACTGACTTGACCCATTTTGGAATAGGTGCAATATCATCAGTGGGTGAGCGTTCGTGCTTGCGTGCCCGTTTGTTTCGGCGGAGTGGTCCCCAAACTGCCACAAAGTATCATTGTGAGTATGAATTTGTATGGTGACAATGTGCTTACCTGGATTGTCTAGAGCCTGATCTTTTGCCTTGCGTCATACTTGAACCAAGTGAGTTTTAACTTTGTTGTCATGAAAAATTTCTTATGCTGTGGATGCAAGTCCATTGAAGGGAAATTAAGGTCGGAAGGAGTAAAAAGTCTGAAAAACGAATGTGAGAGTGCCTTTCTGCTGGAGAAAGACCGCTTCAAAAAGGTGAGTGAGTGTTTTTATTTAAGTTGGGGTCAGGCATTTAATTTGAAACAGTCCGCTTATTATACTGAGCGCTGAGCCAGGGTTGACCCTTTCCTTGTCTGGCTTAGTTTGCTATTTGGTGAGTTTATGTTCAGAAACTTAAAACACAGCTTTACAAAGTAGTCCTAGTGTGCACACCATTCTCTTCTTAGTAATGGTCCTGTCAATCGGGAACTTTCTTATTGGTGGCATGCTAATCGGATGCAAGTCGTTTCCTCCGTTTATGGACTATCAAGAAGCATTTTCCTCTCCATTACCGCCCTCTATGTTCCACTACTGCGCTTGGCAAAAGCCATTTCCTTCATTTACGGACTATCAAGAAGCATTTTCCTCTCCATTACCACCCTCTATGTTCCACTACGGCACTTGGTGAAAGCCATTTCCTCCGTTTACGGACTATCAAGAAGCATTTTCCTCTCCATTACCACCCTCTATGTTTAGCATCTTCAACTAGTGTTCTTCCCTAGTAACGGCCCCATCGGCTGGGAACTTTTGGCATTCCCCCGTTTATGAACTATCAAGAAGCATTCTCCTCTCCATTACTACCCTCTATGTTTGTCGTGTTCAGCTACTGTGCTTCGCAAAAGTCATTTATCTGATGTGCTTAACGAGTCTGATATCTGGTTCCATCACTGCAAGACTTGAATTTACCAATCTCCGAGCATGCGGAATACCGTCATCACTTTACCCAATATTTCTTACTTCGGCAGAGCCTCACAGCCTCTACATGCTGCTGACACCACTTTTTTGCTCTGACTGTCAGACTCGCACACTTTATTTGTCCTTACTGTTGACTGACAAGTTGTAAGTGATTTTCAGGCGTTCAGTGTTCATGTTTTATTGAATCTACGCAGAACATGCCCGAAATAACATGTCCTTCCTGCAATAAAAAGCTTGCATCAATCACCAGTTATAGTCAGCATCTCGCAAAAACCACCAATCCTGCCTGTCGTACCCTCTACCTTTCCTCACGGCGATTCGCTCCAGACCCAGCAAATGATGTAGATATAGACGCACCTGATCCAAATCATCCGCTGCATTTTGAAGGTGATTTTTTTGGAACATACGCTGAGGATGAGTTTGCATGGCCAGGGTCAGATGACGAGGGGGAATGTTGGTCAAGCACCTATGGATGAAGATGACTCAGATAATGACATCAACGATCATGACGAATGGGAGCCTCCTGCAGCACCAGCACCCTCAAGTCATTCTGCGGAGCATCATGACACTAACAATCATGACGAATGGGAACCTCCTGTAGTGCCAGCACCTGCGCACAATGATGCCTTACACCCACCTACCGCAGATCAAGGCCAAGATGCTTTTCATATGGCGCAGCGGCGACTTCTTGAACACGAACAAGTACCTATAGTTGTCCATTACCCTGATCAACGAGCTGGACAGCCCATCGACTCAGCCATCAAGCAGCCAAGCAATATAACCTACCATGCACAGCTTAATGGCTCGAGTGCAGATAATATCTATGCCCCATTCGCCTCGAAGCTTGATTGGGAGATGGCTCGATGGGCAAAATTACAAGGTTCAAGCTCAACTGCGTTCTCAGAACTTGTTTCTATTGAAGGTGTAAGTCCGTGCTTTACTCGAACACTAGGATCAATCTAATTGTAGCACTTCCAGCTTAGCGAAAAGATTGGTCTTTCCTTCAAGAATACACGGGAACTGAACAAGATCATCGACGATGAACTTCCAGGCCGTCCGAAATTCAAATGCGATCAGATTGTCGTTGCTAATGAAGTGTTTGATGTCTACTATCGCGATATCATTGAATGCATCAAGGCTCTTTTCAGTGATCCAAGTTTTGCTGACTTTCTGGTCTTTGCGCCTGAACGCCATTATGCCGACGAAGATGAGACGATTCGTTTATATCATGAGATGCATACTGAAAATGGTGGTGGAATAGTCAGGTCGGTGTTTTCTACCTTTTGTGAGCTTCAACGTACTAATATTAATATTGTATTCTTCCTAGAAACACTTAGATCACGAGCGCCCTGGTGCTACAATAATTCCCATCATCATTTCATCAGACAAGACTCAAGTTACGATGTTTCGCAACAAGACAGCATACCCCGTCTACGTGACTATTGGAAACATCCCAAAGGATATTCGTCGGAAACCATCACGCCAGGCACATGTCCTCCTCGCATACCTTCCAACTACTCGCCTTGAACACATTACCAACAAAGCTGCTCGCCGACGGATGCTTGCCAATTTATATCATGCTTGTGTGGGACGTGTACTTGCACCACTCACAGCTGCCGGCATCAATGGCATTAATATGCGAAGTGGTGATGGAATAATGCGTCGAGGCCATCCTTTGTTTGCATGTTTTGCAGGAGACTACCCAGAGCAAGTTTTAGCTACCGGAGTCAAGACAACTCAATGTCCAAATTGCGATGTTCCCTTCCGACGAGCTTGGTCTAGCAACTGGTGTCGCAAATTGGCAACCTACGAGACCTTGGTGCAGTACTTGATGCCCTCTGCGCTCTTGACCAAGGTGGATTGGCCTTTGTGCGTGCATGCGCAGATGCTGGCATTAAGCCTATTGTCCACCCATTCTGGGAGGGACTACCCTTTGTCAATATATTCGAATCCATAACTCCTGATATTCTGCATCAACTATACCAAGGGCTCGTCAAGCATCTCCTCGCTTGGCTTTCTGATGCATGTGGCAGTACGGAGATTGATGCACGATGTCGACGCCTCCCCCCAAATCACCATATTCGACTATTTACGAAGGGCATCACAACTCTTTCACGTGTAAGCGGTACAGAACATAATCAAATTTGCCATTTCTTGCTCGGCATCATCATCGACATCAGTCTACCTAATAATATGTCTTCCGCTCGACTCCTCCATGCCGTTCGTGGTCTGCTAGACTTTTTATATTTTGCTCAGTACCCATGTCACAGCTCTGAGACGCTGGTTTTACTTGACGAGGCACTTAACCTTTTCCACGACAACAAGGACATCTTTATTGACCTTGGCATTCGGAATTCCTTCAACTTGCCAAAACTCCACTTCACAGCTCACTACACTCACATGATTCGAATGTATGGCACTACGGACAACTACAATACCGAATACACCGAACACCTTCACATTGACCTTGCGAAAGATGCTTATCGCTCTACGAACCACAAGAATGAGTTTGGTCAAATGACGACTTGGCTTAACGGAGGGAGAAAATTTCACGTCATGAGAAATACATTCAGTGGAGACTCGTCGAAAACACCACACGTCCGCATCATCAGCCCCGTCCCCCAGAAATGACATTTCGTTGTACTCAAACGATGACAAAGCATCCTACCATCAAGGCGGTCACATTGGACAAGGTCGCAAACGAATATGGTGCCACGCACTTTAATGAATGTCTCGCACGTTATGTTGCGAAAGCTACCCTTCCTGTCGACACTACTGTTACAGCCAGGCAGCTTGAAGATCGAGCAGCTGATATACACATCCCATTTTAAAGACTACCGGTCTTTCACAAGGTGAAATGGCTCTTGGATAATGTTCGTGGTGATGGGGATCCTCCGGTCACAGTCGATAGTGTCCATGCACGTCCTGGACGATCAGGAAAATTTACATCCGACAGTGTTGCGCCACGATTTGATACCGTGTTCGTTAATGATGGCACAGGCGGGTCACTTGGCATCAAAGGTGAGTGCTCTGAATTGTGCTGTTGACTGGTACTCAGCGGTTACTATTTAGGATATCGAATTGCGCAAGTCCGTATCATATTCTCGATACCTCCCAAAGCCATCCCCCAACTTTTCCCATCCACATTTCAGCCTCCAAAACATCTCGCATACGTCGAATGGTTCTCTGCCTTCTGTGTACCTGATCGAGATCACGGCCTGCACAAGGTCTCACGTGTCGTTAAAAATGGAGAATGAATGGCCAGCATCATACCAATCAGCAATATTCATTGTAGTGCCCATTTGATTCCGCATTTCGGCTCTGTAGCTCCTTGTGAATGGACCTCTGCTAACGTTCTTGACGAGTGTTCATCATTCTATGTAAATACATACTTAGATCGATACAGTTTTGCAACACTGCGCTAGTTGCCAATGATTATCATTAGCTTGCACTATACTATTGGTCTTAGAGCTAGCTACTATAAAATTTCACAGCTTGCGAAAATTTGTCTAAGAACGTCTA
This sequence comes from Suillus discolor, assembly GCF_016758755.1. Lineage (NCBI taxonomy): Eukaryota > Fungi > Basidiomycota > Agaricomycetes > Boletales > Suillaceae > Suillus > Suillus discolor. The sequence goes on along the minus strand of NW_024541268.1, from coordinate 353,681 downwards.
ATCTATCTAAGTCTATATGGGAGGGTTTTCCTGATGTCATGCCAGTTGATCCAGAGAGCGAGTGCAAAGCCTTGTCTAGTAGGAATGCTATCTACCGCAAGCACCCGTGAGCATTTGAAAAGGTTACAGTGAGAAGGCATATTGCTTGGTGTGGGGGCAAATGACTTGTATCTTGTTGATGCACGTCGCATCCGGATCTAAGAAAGCTACAAGCTTAATTAAGCTTGTGGCTTTCTTCAACGAGTTAAGTATTTTGCACAGTATAATGACTTTGAAGTATCTGTCAGAGTCGTGAATGGACTGTTATGTACTATCACTTGCCCAGAGTTGCAAAACGTTCCGACCAGTTTTTCATAACACAACAACTACACAACATTAAAATAAAAAAAACACTAGGAGCATGTTGGAATTAGAGGAGTGTTAGAAGGCAATGCGAAATCACTAGTAAAATTCCTGAATTTTTTGGTGCATGTGATGGCTTCCCTACGATGGATTAGCGTGGAAAGTACATGTTCTGCGCAGTATTTTCGCTGCCTGCAAGTACCTCCAGCCCATTTTTCATGAAATAAAAAATACATACAGCAAGCTATGTACTAATTACCCTCTAGAATCATTGTGCTAAGAAAATGAGTGGAAAATGAGTGTGCTACATTGTGATTTGCAACTCCGGGCCATTTTGCAACTCTGGGCAAGTGATAGTACTCGCTACAAAGTGTGTGAACTTCACTTCTATTATATAAGTTGTGCAGGGCCACATCCGTGGCAGGGCCCGCTACCTCGTGTGTGGGAATGGACGTCTTGGTTCAATCCCAGTGAAAATGTGCTCTGATGGGAAAGGTCCAGAGATGTTCAAATACAAAATACCTGTTTTGTACTGCGTTGAAAAGTGCTTATTTGTGATATACATAGATCTCCTTCGCATAGCACATTGCTTATTGTTATCTTCTTACAACTTCGCATTGTAAGGTCGCATGCAACACAAACTTCGTATCATCGTGTTACATACAACGCACAACATTGCATCTTCACATCGTGTCGCAAAAAACACTTTGCCCACGCTCTGCTCAGCCTAGCCTCTGGAGCGCGAAAAGCATAATTACTAGTAGGTGGTGGAGGAGGAAAGCTCTCATTAATTCAGGTGAGTATCATATGTATTAGCCTTCTTGGCTGTTATTTCCCTATCTAACTTTGACCTAGAATGAATATTGACCAGGCTGGTGTTCGGTTTCTTTGTGTCTGCACCAAGTATAATCATGGGCAGCCTCACGAAGTCTCATACATGTCCTGGTACTGCCATCTCAATGAAGCAACCACCGAGGAAGAAAAGGAGAAGATGCAAACTGCAAAAGCATTTGGTTTGGGGGCACTAACTGTTTCAGATCCTCCTGCACAAGCCTCAGGCAGTTCTGGACACCCAGTGCCTAGTACTGATGGCTTGAAGGCTATTCCTTCAGATGATGCCTGCGAGATGTCCTTATCAGATGGTGCTCATCATGCTGCCACCTTACGAGCACTTGCAAAACGAGCACGCGAGAGCGCAGATTCTCAATGCTTTGTAGGTCGACGCAAGCAGGCCAAAACTGTGGAGCCTGAACAAGTGGTATGTATTTATATTCAAACACACACAAGTCTGACTATCGTTTTAAAGACTCATCCCGACAACGAACCTCTGCCCCCTCCTGACAACGAACCTCTGCCCCCTCCCGACAACGAACCTCTGCCCCCTCCCGACAATGAGCCTCTGCCCCCTCCCGACAACAAACCTCTGCCCCATCCTGACAACGAGCCTCTGCCCCCTCCCGACAACGAACCTCCACCCCCTCCTGACCATGAACACCCCCCAATTGAGTTGGTACTAGCCCGTAGGCCACAACCAAACATTGATATCAACAACCTGGCACAGCGTGCTGTGCTCCAGAAGATGAAAGAATCTATGGAGTTTGTTCTGGCACTGAAGAATGCGTCTTTGGATGATCCCCTTGCCAAGCTTAGTGACGATGCTCTACATAGACTGCGGAATCCGCCGCAAGGGCCCATCGTTATCGACAGCCCTGGTGTGCGTCAGAGCATCTCTATGTACCTGGTGCTTGAGCATGGCTCTCAAGAGGCCTATAATTGAATGCGGAGAGCCACAATGTGCAATTTTGAGGGTGCTAATGGTGTTGACAAGATCCTCAGTTTTTACAATGTCGAGAAGCTCATTTCCCAGCACACTGGTGTCGAATCAATTGAGCACGACATGTGCCCAGAGTCATGTTTAGCATTCATGGGCCCGTTTGCCCATCTGGAGAGCTGTCCAATGTGCGGCTCATCTCGATGGGATCAAGCAAAGTTACGAGCGAGTGGTGGACAAATCAAGGTTGCGGCACAAACATTTGTTACTATCCCACTTGGTCCGCAGCTACAGGCTCTCTATCGTGACCCGGAGAGTGTGCGTCATATGTGATACCTTTGGGAGCGAACTCAGGAGGTTCTAGATGGCCTGAGGCAGACAGGAAGGGTGCCTGTTGTTGATGATATCGCAATGGGGTTTGATATTCTTGGTGCTGTGCTTGATGGTGAGATCAAGCAGGATGGCATTCTTCTGATGGTCTCACTTGACAGTGCGCAGCTATACAAGAGCAAGACATCCGATTGTTGGATCTATATATGGGTCATTCTTAATCTATCTCCTGACAAGCGCTACCAAAAACTTCATGTTCGCCCTGGTGGCTTTATTCCAGGACCAAATAAACCAAAAAATGTCGACTCATTCATTATTGTTGGAATGCATCATCTCGCTGCACTCCAACGTAAAGCACTCACTATTTGGGATGCCTCTCGTAACCACGTTGTCAGGTCAGACCTCCATCTCATTTTTACGACAGCAGATGGCCCAGGGCTCGTGTATTGGGATGGGATGGTAGGGCACAGTGGCAAGAACGGATGTCGCATGTATTGTGGAGTGAGAGGAAGGCGTAAAACTCGTGGCACTCATTACTATCCAGCACTTCTGAAACTGCGTGATCGCTGTGTTGAAGGAAGTGACCACGCCAATATTGATGTATTCACTATCCCACTTGGTGGTGCCGATGACTATGCCAAAAATATCGAGCTTATCATGACTGCACCAAGCCAATGCCAATATGAACTCAAGAAGACGGACACCGGTCTCACAAAACCCCCATTAATCCTCGGCCTCAGCCCCCAGCACTGCCTCAGTGTTCCACTCTGTATGACAACTGATATAATGCATCTCGCAGGCAACCTCAGCGATCTCCTTCTTGCGCTCTGGCGCGGAACAATGGACTGTGCACCGACAGACAATGTCAACACATGGGACTGGGCTGTCCTTTGTGATGGGGATGGCTGAATTGCGCATGGAAAGGCAGTGGAGGCTGCAGGGCCATATCTTCCAGGCTCGTTTGATCGAAAACCTCGGAATATTGCTGAGAAGATCAATACCGACTACAAGACTTAGGAATTTCACCTATATACCTTTGGCCTTGGTCCTGTGCTACTCTACAACATTCTTCCTGAGCCCTATTGGCTCAACTACTGCAAGCTCATGCGCGGGTTTCAAATTATGAGTCAGCACAGTCTCACAGCAGAAGAACTTACCGATGCGTTTATTCTCCTTGGTACTTGGGAGTGAGAGTTCGAGACCCTCTATTATCAGCTCAGAGAGGATCGCTTGCATTTTGTACGCCCGTGTACCCACCAGACTAGTCATCTTGTGATGGAGACAGTTCAGAAGGGCCCACCAATCTGCTATGCCCAGTGGACGATGGAACGTACTATTGGGAACCTTGGTCAAGAGATTCGACAACCTTCTCGACCATATGCAAATTTGTCACAACAGGGACTACGACGCTGCATGATCAACACACTCCTATCTACAATGCCTGATCTTGATGAACCTCGCAAACATCTTTCAGACACTGCTGCTGATCTAGGAGATGGATATGCACTGCTTTGCAAGCAAGACAGATATGCAAAACTCCCCGTTGGAGAAGAAGCACAAGCTTTGTCTGATTTCCTTGGACTCAATCACCCACTCCCTCACATCAAAAAATGGTCACGACTTCTACTACCAAATGGACAAATTGCACGCTGACACGCACCAAACTTGTTTTGTGCATGGTCATGGCTACTTTTTAGCTTTGATGTTCTCTACTATACTTTACGAAATTACTAAGAATTTTCTATAACACATTATGATTTGATTTGAGTAATTTTCAGACATAACACACCCATAATACTACATAATAATTCAATTAACACTTATCCAATCTAAAGATAAGTTCCAAACATACCACAACACATTAGTCAGCATTCTCTCACAATCTTATGATTGTTTTTTACAATTCTTCACATATTTTCTGAATGTTCTGAAACATATTTACGGTAGCATCCAACATTTCAACAGTTCATGTGTGATCAATGGCTTAGTCAGATGAAATGGATTAGTAAGATGAGATGGATTCAGTCAGGAAACTGAAGGAAGAAAGTTGATAGATGGGAATATTTGAGAAGTGAACAAGTCATTATGAGACATTTCAACTATGACTCAGTATGAGTCATTATGAGTCATTTTCTGTCTGAGTCACTATGAGTCATCTTTAATATGACTCAGTATGAGTCAGGATGAGTCATATTTTCCTTAAATAGATAGTCACACAGCCACATTTAGAGTAGTATATAAGGGGCCCAGTTTCCCCTCTGAATAATGACAATCTCCCTTTTGAAATAAGCTTCCTTTGAGAGGACAGACATCCCCCTTTAAAGAGAGAGGGAGGAGGATTTGAGTATCTTCCTGAATTTCTCACCCTATATTTGTGTGAACATCTGAGTGAATATTAGTTTATTCCCTCCATTCTTTTGTCATCATTTCCCACAACATACTGATCTTCTGAGGCCTACCTTGAGCCAATCCTTGAATTACACTAGCTGGTACACGGTTATCAGTCTTCTAGTTGTAGTTTCGTCACATTCTCTTTGCAACACAGGATACCTTTTCTGTGGGGAGAATTTACATATTTTTAACGATTAGGAGGACGACAAATAAGACTAGCACTTTATTCAACAATATTAAGAGCTTGGCTGCTTTAAGACTACATCAAGAAGGTGTACTCTGTTCTGATTCTGCGTCATACTCATCGTGAGTGCCTGAGCAGCAGAGAAGTTAGTTTCAAAGCCACATATTTCAGTTGATTCAATTGTGTTAGAGGCTTAGTTTGATCTCCTCTAATTTTTGAGAATAGGGAGTGTTTACAAGATATTACTCTGATTCATTGTGTATTGTGTGATTCATATCTTCATCTTCATATTGCACACCTTTGCAATCCTCTTTTAGTAGCATCGTAGTACTGCATCAAGCCAGTTATCGATTCGGCTACACCATTTACGATCCTTATCTTCACCATCCTAAGTACTGCATCAAGCCAGTTAACGGACTATCGACCTTCAAGTACCTAAGCACTGCATCAAGCCAGTTAACGGTCACTGTCTCAACCCACCTAAAGTCATTAGAAGTTGTTTAGATTGACCCAGCTATTTACGCCTCCTCCCACGAACGACCACATTATCAACCGTTGGTATTTGTCTGAACCGTTGACCGTGGAGGATAGTGAGAACTGGTGATTTTATTGCCAATCACATCCTAGTAAGACAACGGATGGAAATTGGAGTATCTCGCCAGTACATCATACTCTGCTTGGCGTAGAATGTATCTTACTGATGACGGAAACTGGAAGTTGAAGAATCATGGCAATGAGGATGAGGACGAAAGTGACGATGGCAATGCTGGTAACTCACACACCTCAAGCTCAAATGGTAAAAAGCGCAAGAAGGTGAAATTCTCCATCAAGTCCGAAGTCCCTCAAAAGAAGATGAAAGGTGAGTTTTTTTTTCTGTCTACGTGTCATACTGACAATATTTCCTAGCTGATTCCAAGTCTGCTGATATTCTACCACAGTTATCAACTACATCATCAACTCCAAGTACTCAGTCTCTGGTAGTTTCGCCTCTACCTTCTGATTCCTCTCCAACACCGCAACCAGGGCCGATACCAGACTCTCCAACACCCTTTCCGACGATGGCACCGACCTCTCTGGCACCAGACCTTCCGGCACCAGAGTCTCTGACACCAGACCCTCTGATACCCTCTCCAATGGCACTGACCTCCCCGACACCATCTGTGATGGCACCAACCTCTCCAATGCCAGACCCTCCAACGCTCCCTCCAATGGCACTGGCCTCCTCGACTCCATCTGTGATGATGGCACCAACCTCTCCGATGCTGGTGGACCCTCTGACACTCCCTCTGATGGCACTGGCCTCCCCGACACCATCTGTGATGGCACCAACCTCTTCGATGCTGGTAGACCCTCCGATGCTCCCTCCAATGGCACTGGCCTCCCTGAGACTAGAGTCTCTAACGATAGCATCTCCGGCATCAGCTCCACCACCCAAACTTCTGCCAACTACTCCTGCACTGCTTTCTCCTGTGTTAGGCCTGGACTCGCATAGTAAAGAAAATATCCCTTCGAAGCTTCTTAGGCTCACTGCACTGACACATGTCAATGTTGTAGTTGCAAATCCACTGTAACTTAGTTGACCTTATTTCACCGGATGTCTTGAATAACTTTTCATTAGGGCAGCACTTGCTCTCGCAGCATCAAAAGTTCAGTTGCCACCTCTTCTGCTTGGACCCACTCCTCTCCCACCCCCTCCCGCACCTAATGGTACTGATTCTGCATCGACCACTCAAAATCACACTGGTCTCCCCACTGTCGATGATGTTAGGACTTCGAAGGCTGCAACAGGATCTACCAAAAGCAGCACCAAGGGTAAGATGCGTCCAAGCAGTACTAAAAATGGACGGTAAGTGTGCCCGCACGACAACAGCCTGTCAGTCTCAATGCTGATTTTGTTTATTTTAGCAACTTGTGTGCCCAACGATGGCTCAAGACATTGAAGACAAACGGAACGACCGAGGAGTTTTGTGCTTACTATGGAGATCTCACGCCAGCTCAGCGAAAGGTACATTGCTGCTTTATTCCAGATGTGCATGCTTTAATTTCTTTGGTATGACAGGTGTATGATGACGAGTCAGCATCACTGGTAAGTAGTTGTATTGCCCAATAACTACTACAAGGTTTGGTCTAATCTACTGCAGGTTGCCAATAAGTCCTGGAACAAGACCGCTTACGATGGAACGATGTACTAGATCCCGATCATTTCAGCCCGACTCGTACTCCTCACACATGGGCTTCAAGTTGTCGCAGACTCCGACTCCTCGCATATGGACCCCTCTCGGATTCTTATTACTTCCTATTTCTTTCCTAATGCTGTTGCTTTCTAGCCATGTTTTCAGTGTATTTGCGACTGCTGCTTTCTATTGGTATCACATTTGTATTAATACCCAGTGCAATGCATATCATTTATCGTCCCATCCGAGCACATTCACAAGGCAGCTGGTGTGCGCACACAGTCATATATGGCACTATCCGAGCATATTGCGAGATAGACCATGCATATATTCAAATGTGATTAGAAAATGTTCGCGCGAAGAAAAACATAAATGAACATCTGTGAGTTTGCCCCGTCTTATTCAAAATGTGATATAAGTTTCACACTCTATATAACATGTGATGAGATCTGTTTTTATTTTTGACCACCGTAAAAATCACATCTCAACATCTCTGGACCTTTCCCATCAGAGCACGTTTTCACTGGGGTTCAATACTCATTCTTCCTTTTTAAACTACTGCCATGTTTATCGGATGGCATCTGCAGCTCTGCCTTGTACTGCAGCGATTCTCTTAGCCATAGTCATTGATGTATCATCATTCAACTTTAACACAGTCAATAGCTCATGAACTACCAACCGACGGACCATATCCTGAGCAACAACCTGATCTGACGACAAAGTACCCGCTTGGGAAGCTTCATTAACAAGAGATTGACCATCATGTACACCAGAGCGTCCCAATTCTGATACATAAAATTCAGCACCCAGCATCTGATAATAATAATAATAATAATAGAGAGACATACCAGGATTCTCCGTCGACGTCCACTGGCACAATGGCAGGCGCACATCAGGATGACTGTGCAAAATATCGCAACAAAACAGCGAACCAATCGCGTCCCAAGACAACTGTGGTTGGCAAAGTGTCACGAATAATAAACAGAAACTCAGTAGACAACTGCACATCGTCTGCGACCAAAGTCACGAGCGCCCGAAACACGCCATCTTGAGAACGATCAAGGGGCACAAATGACATAGCAACCAGAGAATGAGCTAGAAGAGTCATCCCGCACAACTGATATGTTTTGACCATCGAGCATAAACGACATGATGAGGACTGAGTAAATAAAAGACTCAATTTTGAGCGTCAGATACACATATGCGCCCCAAAAAAACGTGAGAAAAGAATACTTCATCGAACCAAGACGAGAAAATATTGCCGTTTATGTAAGATTGAATTTGCAAATGTGCAAAATCTGTGTTATTTTCCATCTGAACGGTCGACAAAAACCCAGCTACCTAAAGGTAGCGGGAATAATACATAGCTCGAACTAAAGAAACACCTCAGGCTCAGGTGTGTTTGCCAATGCCAATGTCCTGGTGACAGACACGTTCGTCAGGGAGTAACACGAATAATCCTAAAGCATATCTATTCCATTCTTCGGGAAATGATTCAGGCATGACGCGTGATGAGTTTTCGTTGCCACGGGCCACGGTGGCACGACCATGGAAGATCACCCCACCAGGACAGTCATATTTGTCCGAATCACTACGAAGGCATCGAAAAATGTGGAGAATGATGCTGCAACTGGCCCAATTTCTGAGCATGGAAGGAAGATCCTTGATCCCATTACAAAGACTGAATCGGACCAAGGTAGAGACAACGCATTCCGCATACTTTAAGTGAGTGCATCGTTTCCTTTCCCCTGAGCTCTATGATATCCTGTCGGGTGAAACGACTGATCTTAGGACATCAATTTTGTTCTCCATCCCCATACAACAAGCCAGTTTCACGACTTCAGAAGGCATTTCAGATTAGCTGTGCGGAGACCGGGAGAATTCACCAACAAAAGTATTTCATACCGGGTCGCAGATGTTGGTGACGTGGCCGAATTCCCGGTGACTATATCCATCACGGGCTACAGTCCTACAAATTGACAACACATAAACTACTTCACGGTTCCTTCCGACGACTCTCTTCCTCGTCAACAATGAACTCGACCTGCCCATTTTTCGTGATAGGCAAAACCGTGTGCCTCTCCCCGGTCAGAATCCCATTCTACTTTTCTCTGCGCCAAAGTATATTCGATGACATTCCAGACACCTACGTCGCACTTGGTGCGCCAGTGCTCGCTTTTTGGCTCATGTCTCTCATGTTCTACTGTCTTGATATCTCTGGCTGGCGATGGCTGGATAAATATCGCATTCACGAGTCCGAGGAAGTCAAGTCCAGAAACTTGGCGACGCCTTGGGAGGTCGCACGTGCTATTATATTCCAAAATGTGATGCAGATTCTGGTAGGTTTTGCCTGGTTGACAGAGCCGCCAGCGATCTCGGTTGCGCGGTGTCAGAGCGAGATGGAGGGCTTGGGAAGAACGCTGGTCTTTGTCGTGCCAGGTCTCTTTGGGGAGGAGACAGGGATGAAAATATTGGAGCAGTGGGGGCCTGGGATGACCCATTGGCTGTACTGGTGGGGAATCCCAGCTGCACAGATATTCCTCGCGATGTGAGTGTCATTTAAAATATGGCTTGAGCTCCCTCCAATGAGTCTCCCCAGGTTCACCGTCGATACCTGGCAATACTTCATACATCGCTTGATGCACACAAACCAATATCTCTACAGAAAGATCCACTCAGTGCACCATAAGCTTTATGTTCCTTATGCCTTAGGGGCATTATATAACCATCCCTTCGAATTCCTTTTGATGGACACGCTAGCCATAATCATTGCAGAGCAAGTCGCCCATCTTTCTATACGACAAGCCATTTTCTGCGTCGTGTACGGTACGTGCCAGGGTGTCGACGTTCACTGCGGATACAATTTCCCATTTGATCCCTTCCGACTGATCAGCGGAAATAACTCAGACTATCACGACATACATCATCAGGTATGCCCCTTTACTACCACTTGTCCTCGAAAGTAGTGTTTAGGAGGCGTACAGGCCGTCGGCATCAAGTCGAATTTCTCACAGCCTTACTTCATCCATTGGGACGTACTTCTTGGCACGCGCATGACCAGAGAAGACATTCAAAAACGTGGACAGAAAGTAAAGACGACGTGATGCATCAAACCCGATTATGGCATATAGAGATCTGAAGTTTGGTTTTCGCCTGTACGATCCTAGGTTCTCTCTCTCTTCCCTAGGTTTTGTGTGGCGGTTGCAGACCACTGACAGCGCTCGTGATTTATTCGTCCCTTATTCTTACCTTACAGTCTCCCGTTTTGACCCGCGCTGCACGCGACGTACTTATTGCACGTGCTACATTAAATAGAGAAAAGATGTAAAAGCTCTAGTGAATAGTTAGATAGAGACTGGCATTCTTGCAACCAAGCTATTACGTGACATTGCATGATCGTCTTGAGTCTTTTCCCGTGTGCATTCACAAACACTTCGAGCGGTCGTCACATTATGTCAGTTTTCGACAAATTATATCACATTCAGTTTGAGTCGATTTTCGAAACCGTTACTTAGAGCACTTATCAGCCACTATCGCGGCGAGTTATATTCAGCTTCAAGCTTCAGGCCCAGGCCTTATGAGGAATATGGTGAGCGCGGGAAAATACTGTCAATCTCATTCGAATCATTCCCAATTTCCCAGCCGTCAGAAGCTGTCAGAGGGCTTAGGTTAGCCCTGCTAATACAAGTTATGGGTAGAAGCCACGACATACTGTGGCGGGAACACATCTGGAGCCTGTTGAAGCAAACTCTACTTCCAACGTCTCACTTCCCGCTCGCAATTCAACCAAGAACACGCTGAAGCTTGCCCATTTCGCGATCGGGGGGCACGACACGACATACTACACACTCAGTACTCAGGTATTAGTAACACGAGCTTCAGTGTTCCAAATTCATCGATTTGCATTCAGCCTCCTCAACAACGAGAGGTAATTTTTCTGACCGAGATTTCGCATTGGACTAGACTGATTACCCCCGTAGGATGACGCTTTCTAATTCCCTAGATATCATCCCTAGAATGGGGTCTGGCGTCATTGAGCACTGTCATGCGACTCGCGCCCACGTCGACAAAGACATAGCTGCATTAGCCGAGTCCTTGCGTGGCTGTCGCTCTCGCAGGATCAGTCTCTCTTATATATCCTGGCTTCCACTCGAGATTCTCACTGCTGTCTTCACATACATCGTAGAAGAGGACACTTTCAAGAGTCCTACAGGCACACCCCGCCCTAATGGTGCTCCTGTTTCTATGATAATCACCCACGTCTGCAGGCACTGGCGCCAAGTCGCTCTCGAGTGTCCTACTCTTTGGGCATCTCTCAATTGCGTCTCTGCTAATTGTCTGGACATGATGTTGGAGAGATCGAAGAAAATTGCTTTGGTTGTTATCTACAGGTCGCCGGGCTCGTTGCGAAAATGTTTCCAGCAAATTCTTTCGCAGTTACCTCGCATCAAATTCCTCCAGTTGTGCTCATATCCATGGGATGTCAATCGCATTTTGGATTGCTTATCATCGCAACCCGCGCCGTTGCTTCAATCATTCAAATTCTCAGTCGCGGGGAAATCTAACTTCAGAGTCATGGGGTCCATATCAGATGCCGTTTTTCAAGGACGAGCCCCCCTACTTCGGAGCGTTGAGCTTATGGAATGTACCTTCAGCTGGACGTCGTGTATTTTTAGTGGGCTTCGAACTCTAGATGTGAGACGAATAGGATCTGCATCTTATCCTACTCTGTCGCAGCTCCTGTCAACTCTGAGACGTATGCCTGAGTTGGAGCAGCTGACACTTGGGCTGTCATCCAGAATTTCCGAGGACACCGAGCTTTCTGACCGAGTTCCACTCACTCGGTTAAAAAGTATAGCACTGGACGCCTGCACCCTCCGAAATGCTGTATCTCTCTTTTCATGTCTCGCCTTTCCCGTTGATGTCAAGATCGCTCTCAATCTAGCACCAATTGGAAGCTGCCTTTCCGACCTATTTTCGGCCATGCACAAGGATCCTGACGGATCAGGTCCTATCATTCGGTCGATGCGTGCCAATCTTTCGTACCATACATTCGGCGTCCAATTCGGCACATCAACGGCATTCAAATCCAAGTATTCTTGGGACCCTCATAACGATGATATACTACTTTCGATTCAATTCAAATGCAGTTCATCCACTAGAAAGCCCCCCATCATATTTGACATGTGTCAGATGGTCCCGCATCGCCAAATTCAAAGCTTGTTTGTGACATCCTCCCTTGTCCTCCGAGAAAACTTCTGGCGCGTAGGGTCCACTGACCTTCCGGAGCTCGAAAATATTCAGCTGAGTGGGACCTGCAATATGAGAAGCCTGATTGCTGTGCTACAAAGTGGAGGCACACAAAGTTCGGATATGGCATATCCCTCGCTTCATGCTCTGGAGTTCGAGAATATCGACTTTGGATGCGGTGAAGCTGAAGAACTTCAGGACATTGCCATAATGCGAGCCGGTCATGGTGTCGGTATACACGAACTCCGACTAGTGAAGTGCAGAAATCTGGTGGACGATAGAGTGCAGTTCCTCAAGGAAGTGGTTACAGACGTCGATTGGGACGGGCATGAAGAGGGCTTGGTGGGCGGCAGTGGCTCGGGAGGTGGCTGTCTTTGTCACATTTGCAGGGATGAATCTTCTGGGGAGGACTACATGCAGGCACTATTACATTCGGATTATGATTACGATCCTGATTCTGATGCATATTCGGAAGACTAGTTTCAGTTTGACTGTATCTGGGACAAGTTATGATCTTGGTCGAATATACACTACTTAGCTCATTTAGCTGCATCACAAATCTCATCTTCTTTCGGACGAAATCTGTTGATAGAAACCTGTGTTTACTTGTATCTCTTTCTTCTATGCACCATCCAATCTTTTAGCTGTACATAGCTCACTGGCAAATTGCAGAAAAAATCATACTGTCAGGTCACCTTGCGGAACGGCATGATGTCAGAGAAAGATCTAAGGATTTAGTCAGGAGACATAAGTAGTCAAAGATTAACAGACCAGAATGATATGCGCAGACGAAACAGCCGGACGCCTTTAGGGCCGGAGTTAATGGATTTCTCTGCCAAAAATTGATTTTTTCGACGATAAAAACCCAGCCGTAGTATCGGGAACTTCATTATACTTGGTCACAATCACGTGACGAATCACGTCGCGTGCAGCTGTCACACTGACTTCGACTTGCTTTGACCTTGTCTCTTAAAGTTATCACTGAATCCAATCCAATTTCTCTGCATGGACCTTGATGAAGTCGTGGACACATCCGACGTTGAAGAACGTGAATTTGATGCCTCAGAGGTAGATTATTACACCCATCTCTCCTCCAAGAAGACGCGACCGAATTCAGGACCTACCACCGAGTTGCATGGAAGGTTTAATGATAGACAAGATCAACCCTCCCCACGGAAACGTGCCAAGGTAGACTTGAAATTCTGATATTAATCTTACTGCGGTGCTCATTACTTCTCAAGACAACTCATGGCGAACCTGAATCGCAGCTGATTGTCGATGTCAGTTCGTCGTCCCACGCATCGCCTGTGAAAACCACCACATCTTTTGTACTGCATACAAGTACACTACACTCGCCAATGCAGGTTGCATTCAACCATATTCCCAAACTATTCCTTCCAGCTGCCGATGCACCCGAAAAGTCATTGCGCAACGAGGCTCGTCACCCACATATTCACGAGCCGAGTTTCAACGACCTAGATATCCCTCCCCCACTTCTTCCAGCTGAATCTGGAAACCTGACCAATCATCCCATCGCTTCAGCCGACGTGCGGCCACAGGCTGATCCCCAGTTGCCGCTTCCTGATTCCTCTCAACCTCAGCTAGATGACGCCCTTTTCCCGTCATCGCCCGCGGCGTTCCCCTCTCAATCTCTAGATTTTTCTCAGAGCCTAGCACATCTTGCTCTATCTCAACACGAGGGACTAAGTTTGAGTCCATCCCCTTCCATGTCGCGCCCAGCAGACTCGTGGTCGTTGTTTTCTTCCCCAGAGCCTTCGACGCAATCGTCCCAGGGGATTACTCCCCAGAGTATCGGAAAACCTACCCATATGACCCGAGATACGCCACCGCTCACTGCGTATCCCTCTGGTCGTCGATCTCCATCCCCTGACGAGCTGCTTCTCATCTCTCCTGAAACCCGCTCGAGACGCCTGTTGACCCCAATCACCCCAATAGCTCAAGACGCCCCATCCCCGGCTGTAGAATCACAGGATCTATTACCACTCCCGTCTCCTCCACATCTCGTTATCCCTGATGACCCAGAACCAGTCAGCCGTTATTCTCTTCGCCGCAGGCAGGCACGTCAGCTTCAACCGTACGCGTTTGACAAGGCGCAGTACAAGGCGCAGATGAAGGCAAACCCCGATGCGATCGTGAAGTTTGTGAGTCCGCAACATCGCGAGATGCATGGAGAAGATGGGTCACAGTGGGCCGATGGGCAGACGCAAGGTGGAACCCAGGCAGAGTATATTTTCCCGGTTGACAATCCGGAAGAGGACCGAGATTATGTGGATGTGGAAGGAAGGAGGCGAAAGAGGCGGGTCACCATTGCTGAAGCTGATCATCATAACCGTGAACAGGAGGAAGGATGGCTCCCTGAGGCTCTAAGAGATCTGTCTGAAAGCGACGAGATTGAGGGAACAGATGAAGTTCGCAAGTTAGCGAGGGATGCGAGGAGAGCTCGGAAGAAGGCTGAGGCTGAGGCAAAGAAGAGGGAGAAGGAAGAAGCTCGCCTGAGAGCGCAGGAAGAGAAAGAAATTGCGAAGAAGAGACGTTTCAAGAATTTCCCACTGGTAGCATCATCGTCAAAGCAGCCTGCTGCGAGATCATCTTCAGTATCCTCGAGACGGTCTCCATCTCACTTAGGCGAGGTGAGATTTGTTTGGAAACACTTGTTATATACTGACGTACTGGATATCTTCCTTTTTTTAGCTGTCTCCGCCAGTCCTATCCAGGCTTTTGAAGGGAAAGCAACATGTCACACTGTCTCCTTCCCGCTCGCCCTCACCCTCGCGTTCCCTTCGTTTTGATCCTTCACAGCTTCAGTCCCGTTCGTTGGCAAGGAATCCCCCTGCGACCGACGAATACGAGTATCAACAAGATGATGACTACGACTACTATAATTTCTTCGACCACAACGACCATAACTTGGAGAATGTCAACCCTGATACCGACAACGATGCAATTGAAATTCCTTCGGCACCGTCAACACCACCACGCTCCTCGTCTACATTGCCTGATGGGAGCAATCACTTGGATTTGTCCGATGATGATCCGCTCGCCCGTGAGCCTCGCGAGGAGTTCAGCAGTCCTCCCCAAATTTCTTCTAAAGATCGCAAACGTTTCCGCCTCTTGCAGCGTATGATGCCCGCTGTCATGATCAAGAAGCAGCTCGAGCAGCAAAGTTCCCAAGTGAAAAGTCTTGCCAGTGCGAAAAGAGCGCGTTCTCCAACGCCGTCTGATAGTGGCGACGAGCCCTTGAGACCTGGACATGCACGCGTCCGAATGGGTGCTGGTGGACGTGATGTTGTAATTCAGGGAGACCCTGAGAGCTCGGATGTCGAAATTCCTCGAGAAGAGGACATGGAGGCTGAGGTACCAGACATCGTATCACAAGTTCGTCGGCGGGCATCACCCAAAGTCAGATCAAGGTCTCCGGCCATTAGCATCTCTTCCAGTTCTGAGAGTGGATCCGAGAGTGATGGCGAGGAAAGTGACGGTATGATCGACGACGCACGGATCGACGCATGGAGCCGAAGTCGCCGGCCTATGCACGAGAAGAGTCTGATTGACTGGATGCTTACGCGGACCAGGACGGTGGGTGGTGGGAGAAAGCAGAGGGCCAAGTCAAGTCAGGAGACCCCGAGGTTCTGGTGCAAAATCCCGAGACATGGGTGAAAGCAGAGGTGGACACTCAAGGCCAAAGCTCAATATTGTAACAGGTGGCGCGCGAATGGGGAATCAGACCCTTCTCTCCTTCCCCGCTGTTTCTTCTGACCATGACCACCGCTCTCAGCATTCACATCATCACAAGGTCCACAAGCGGACAGAATCGACAATACCAGCGGAGCGCGAGTCCAAGGCACTACGAAGGGAACGGAGGAAGAAGAAGCGCAAGAAAGCGGAGGGAGAGCTCTACAGCTTCCACCAATCTGGCACGCATATTGCGCGAAGGGGTTTGCGAATTGATCTGGGTGATGAAGGATTCCATCAGGCGCTGGACCCGACTTGGAGGAAGGAGATAGATAGGTGGCAAAGGCAACCTGGATTAATGCGGCAGCCTGCGTCTGCGATTTCATCCCGAGTTCGTCGAGAAGATACTCAATCTAAGCGCCAGAAAATTCCGGTCTCGCGTGTTGATTCTAAACCTTCAATCTAGTGTCGAGTCCAGTCAGGATGAACACCAGAGAAAATCGCATGCTGAGTCAGGTCCTCCACCCTTCCGCGTCGGTCCGCGTCGTAGCCACGTTGACTTTGATATACCACTAGATCCGCCACGCGAACGACCACCACCTGTGCGTAGGAAGGGTTATAACGACGTCCACGAGTTTATGCATGCTGCAGATCAACGGGCGTTGTTGACCACAGTCGACTTGGGCATCGACTCTTTGCCCTCAGGGATTGCGTTCTCAGCCGGAACGTATATTGGCCGCGGGTTTCTTCACCAGCTGATATGCCTCGTTACAGGGCATGCTCAGCCTGTTGCTCCTATGTCATATGTTATTCGAGGGTTCGACCTTGGACCTGACACATCGGTGCATGTTCTTACGACTGTAATTGCACCCTTGTGTGATCAGCTCGCGGATGACGTGCTCAAAGGACACGAGTGGACGGCTGTGACTGGGAAGGACTGGGAACTCGCAATGCGAACGGTGTGCCAGTTGGTATCGTGGCAGTGTCTCAGCATCGACGACCAGGACTTCAGTTCGCTGGAGCTCACGGTACACGAGACTATGGGTTCTTTAGTGGCGCGGGTGTTGGAGGCTAATTTTCATCAATTTTCATTACCTGTTTGCTGGTTTGCAGTAGAGCTCGCTGCCCGGATCATGCACGCTGCAAGGACTCGGCGGGGGTCATCAGAGACCCGAGAGTTGTTCAAATTTGCGCTCTTGCTCATGCGGCCCCTGTCAGATGTAGACCTCCGGGAAATTTTAGCATCGTTTAGGGAACCCGATGGCCCCCTAGAGACCAACTCAACTGCCGTTCAAGCTGTAGAGTCATGGATATGCCTCTTTCACCTCTTGATCAACTGCACGCCTGAGTCTCCTGGTAAACTATCATCGGAGCCATTTTGGCTTTTGTTCAAACAGTTGATCCAAGACGAAGCATCATCGTTCATCACTGCAGTTGAGGCGAGCGAGTACGTTTGGCGGAATGTATTCTCTTTTTGTGCGCTCTCACAGTTCTCTGTGCACGGGATGTCGACATCCCTCAGTAGAATCGCACCTTCATGGGAAACGGTTTTGGCTACTCTGAAGCTCATCTCCCTAGTTGCCGATCCACAGAAGGATGCACTCACACATACTGCATCCCTCAACAAACGAGACGAGTACGTCTCCGTCGTCGCTTCTCGATGCTTCTCTTGTGGAAGCGTTGGCATTGGAATTTGGATGATGCAATGATAATGTTCAACCACCTCGTGGAAATATTCAGGAGCCGTAGATTTGCCAGTCTCCGCCACGAGCAGCCTAAATTTATGCAATTCATGGTGCAAAGGGATATTTCTTTGCTTTCAGTACAAGACAGGGGCGACAACGTATTCGAGGTGCTCCTCAAGATGATCGTACAAGTTGCGCAGGCGGACAGCACGAGTGACACGGAGAGAAAACAACGGGACATACAGGTGAAGAAAATGCTGAACATGGTCGTCCCAGTTGGCTCGGTGTCATCGACTAGGGCCGTTCAGCCGACTGGGCAGGAGAGTTCTATGCTTTTCAACCGACTCAATGCTATGGCAGTCGCGATTCATCTTGATCCCTCCATCTCCAACGTTCGACACCGCGTTGGGCAAGCTCGTCGATGCGTCAACTTCAAAGATGCACACGATTTCACCAGGGCTGTATGCATTCGAGGCATTGAGCATATTTGCGCTGTTATGCGACATCACCGCGTACAGCTTGGAGAAATTCTCAACTGGCTTGCCGAGGTTACCGGCATCCTACTGGACGAATACCAGGAGGCGCGCACGCTAACGAATAAAGACAACAAGAATATCGTGAAGAACAAGACAGTGGAGATGGTCAAGAGTCTTCTCACATCGGTTGTTCGTATGATTGAGACATGCTCACTGGACACTACGGATGAGCGACACGAGTATCCAGATCCTGCCTTTCTGGAGGGACGTAAGTGATTGACTAAAGCCAACGAGATATTTCCTGACTTTCCCTTCCTCATCAGCATGGGTAAAGGACGTCTTCAGTCCCAAAAATCCTATTGCCATAGAGCAAAATTCGAGTGCTTCGTGCCAAGAGGTGGTGTCAGCTTTTCTGGATGCTCGAATGAGGGCCTTACCCCGGCCCACCGCACCACCAATATCATTGAGTGTTGATAATCAGGAGAGCCAGGATGAGTACGACAAGTTCTTCATCGACTTGAACGATCCAGAAATCTTAGCTGCTCTTGGTGACGAGCCTGCACAAACTTCTGGAATGGAGTGGAAAAGGAAGGAAGAAGCAGTTTGCAAGGTCGTTCTTGTTGTTCCTCCTATATTTTTTCCTGACAGTTTTTAGATCTGTGCACCGCTTGCTTCAGCGATATTCCGGGTTGTTTGCAGATATGTAGTCGACTCCCCCGCACCAAGCACAGTCGATAGTCGCCGTGAGACAGCTGATAGATGGATTGATTGTTGGGTAGGAGTCGGTAATGTGCTGGTTCAGAATGGATCGGTTTGTTTCGATACCTGTTTCGACTGCTGCTATTCAGCTCTTCCTTTTCAGAGTTGGAAAAACCACATGCACCTTGGACCTGAATCATGGGAGCGGATACCTGATCCCCTATGGCGTCGCCGGGTTGGTCTTAGATTCTGCCTTGCACTTCTCAGACTTGATTCGAAGGCTTACAATGTAAGTCCAATTTTTGTTTCTCGTAGAAAAATACTCATCGCTTGAAGGCATATGAGGACTACTTTATCGAAGTCCTCCTCACATGTACTGTTCCCTCCAAGACGACAATCGAACACGAGTATGCATCCATCGTATTCACTCTAGACGGTCTTCAACACCCACTTCTACGTGGCGTGCTGGCCGAGCCGTCTACAGGATCATCTACATTCGAGATATCGCTAGAAGAATATTCGACAGTCCGGCAGACGCTGATTGAATGTGAGAATTCGTTCATCAGGGTCAAATACACCGCTCATCGTCAACTAGCGGTATTTGCCAATCTCACTGAGCGTTTGCGAGATAATACAGATCCCGTCAACCACAAGTATCTTGGCTTCTTGGTTTCTATGCTCTCAGCTATGAGAAACAACTATGAAGTTCGTGCAATTGCCCTGATGTCTGATCATGGAGCTAATGACTTGCACACCAGAGCCTGTTATCTGGGGAGGAACGAGTAACTTATGCCGAGTTTTGTCGAAAGGTCTTTCGAGCGCTGTTGAGCAAGAAGCCACTGGCATCCCAGCCACGGTTGTCAGAGCTCATTCAATGGGGGAAAACAACATTGGCGAGAGCAGGTGATGATGACGGTGATCAGCCTATCGAGAACTGATTCATGTGTCTCATCGATAATCAAGATCGTTCACGAATCTTGAATGTGGCTGCTCGTACCGCAGTGGAATATATATATGTAAAACAGCTGAGGACCCAGGTCCCCAATGGCTACCAATTGGCCAATGCGGACCTTGTGAGTGGTACACTCTCCATTTCTCGCTCGATTTCCACTTCCACCCTCGGGCCTCCTGTAAAGAGTAATGATAAGTCACTGGATGTCGAATTCAGAAACAACGAACTTCTCCCTGGCTTGTCCAATTTCTTTCTTGGGGGTGCCCTTGCTGTTGTTGGCTTGGTTTTCCGCTTTCCAAGGACGGTTTTGGATGGTGGTTCATCTTCTGGTGAGCTGTCGTCGTCTGACTGGTCATCCCCACTCTCCTCTGCGCCCAATCCTCCGTCTACCACATCTTCCAAATCGCTCAGTTCATCATCCAAATCGCCATCTTCATCTCCACTGAAATCACTAACAAACTCGTCCCCTTCGGCGTCCCAGTCCTCCTCCATCTCCTCCTCCTCTTCCTCCTCCCCATCCGTCTCATCATCTTCCATATCCAACTGAGCACCAACATTCAATTCCTTCTCCTTTCCACTCTTTTCCCGGTCGAGGATTGTTTGCCAGACACTTTCGTTCACGTTGAGTGGCGCATCGCCGTATGCTTTTGATTTGAGCCGCTCGATCAGCTCCTTTTCGATGGATTTTTCAAGGTGGGCAGCAGAGAGAGCCTTGCGTTCCCGTGTCGCTTCGCGTCTATCTAACTTCTTTTTCACGCCCACGAGCTTTGGCCTGAATAAGTGTAAATGAGTAGTAACAAGTCACACAAGTTGAAGACGCACTCCTGCCGTAGTTTTATTCGACGCATTTTGATAAGATACTGGGTTATCTTCGTGACACGCTGTTTGCATTTGTGAATAGTGAAGTTTGGCCAATACTTTAGCTCTTTATCGATCTGGATGACGGAAGCAAAGCACGTCAATCGAAAGTAGCTTGAGTCTGGAGCCAATTCACCTGTTCTAGTGCCTTGGAATAGTCTTTTGACAACTCAATCTTCTCCCACATATTAGCAGGTGTATGTGCCCGCTCGATCGTTTTTATACATAGATACAGCACACCTAGGTGGACATCAATCATGACATATGACATTGAATCAAGTACACTTGCCTTCATTCTCCCTCACCGTCGCATACCGCGAGTTCGCAAGTGGACATGACTGCCGTGTACACAGACCCGTGACATTGTATTCATTCCGGCAGAAATTCTGAGTGACAGTCCTGTAGCATGTATGATATGTGAGGTTATGCAGGGTACATCATGGCGGTGGACGTACTTGACTTTATACGAGCAGAATTCATGGCCAATCACAGACCATATCACGTCGTCACTTTGCATTTTTGGATACGTTCAGGCTCTGAAACGTGGCCAGATGCAGAGGATGTTCACGAGGCAGAATTTTCGGGTTGCAGATTCCAGATTCCTTCAAAAGTGGGCGATCGAAAATTATCAATGATCACGTGATCAGTGTTGAACGCGTTTGAATTGATTGAAGTCTTTGAGATTCACGTTAGAAGCTTAGTGTTTGGGTCGCAAAATTTTGAATTTCTACTACAACGGACAAAGACCTAAGCTGTAAGAATACGATAGAGCTATCTGGGCGAAAGCGCGCAGTGCTTCCCGGTCCCAATCTGCATGCCTGTAAGAGACGAGTGAGCTGCGAATCCCACACTAGTAGGAGTCCAGCGACGCATAGAGCGAAACTCATATTCCCAAGGTAGTAGGAGCGGATGAACTAGGTGCTTACTTTGACGAAAGCCTTAGCGGATGCGTGGCATTGTGTATCGCAGATACTCATCATGAAGTGCAGGGGTGGCTTGCAGGTATGGTGCGAGGATCTGTGTGTGTTTTCGAAGGTAGAGTTGAAAGGCGTCGCTAGCCCAGCGTCCCATGGTTTTGACTACGTCGAATGGGATGTTGCGAAGAAGATATTCCAATGTAGCGCCTATTCTGATTCCATGACCCTGCAGAGGGACAAGGCCTGCATCTGTCGCGGCTTGTGCGAGGCACGCGATGAATTTTGACTTTGTGAGGACGCGATGGCCTTTCCCATGCTTGTAGGAAAAGAGGGCTATATTTCTGGTAGGGTCGTTAATGTGGTAATGATTCTCTAGAGCTGCTACGGGGTTGGAGACACCATGCTGGTGTGCGCATGAAATGTCTTCACCTGTGGGGGAAGATTTTGTGCGCGGTAAGTGGAACACGGTCGTTTGCAAACCGTTTTGGTCTGTTTCGTGTTGGACGTCTGAGCAGGTGATGTGCAAGGATGGGTCAAACCCGTTAATGCTGGGCACTGTAAATTCACCTGCTCGAGCCATGGTGTAGAAGGTGACAGCGAGGCATGCGCGTACTGCAGCGGTGAGTGGATTGTCGGCGTCAAGTTTTCCCAGGAGCACTTCGACGAAGCTGATTGTGTATGGTTGTCGTTTCTTCTTCTTGGAAGTGGCGGGGGTAAGGTTGTTCGCCGCTTTGAGCAGCGTGACAATTTGGTCATCGTCGATGGTCCAGGGTTGACTGTGCAAGATATGCCATGCGCGCACACCATGTACATAGTTGGATACCGTTTTTCCAGAATATAGACCCGCCATGGTGGCAATGAATGAGGCGATGAGGTCGGAAGATGCTGGGGACCGTTGTGCTTCTGCAATCGACTTCGTGTCGCAGAATACGTGAAAGGCGAGGATTCCGCTGCCGTACAGTTCTTGAGTGCTGCGGGCCCAAGCGTGTATCATTACATTTTGTATGCGCTGGACGTCGAGATTCGGGTGCGTCAGCAGTGAGTTAGAGCTTGTCGGGGACCAGAGACGTAGACGGTCTCTGGCTGCGCAATGTGGGCGTAATGGGGATGGGAGCAGAGCGGGGTTAGCAGGATAGGCTGTAGGGGAAGAAGCCTTCAACGGCTGTTTGATAGTTTTCGTGGGTGGCAAAGACTTACTATGTTTGTGACGCTTCGAAGAGAGCCTCCCCCTCGCGTCTGAGGACGTCGTTGAGGTTGTGGGAATGATGGTTGACATCGCAGCGAGGCTGAGTGGGTGTGGCAGTTCGGCGCCGCGTCATTTCAGCGAGACGTTCAGCAGGGAGAGTGGGAGCGTCAAAGTCAATGAGGAACTCTTGGATTTCTGCGGGAATGTGCACTGGAGGGAGAAGGAGGTTGGCTGGTGGGTATTTCCCCCTTGAAGGCTCGTCTGCGGGGTTGTGCGCGCTGGGAACGTAACGAGTGAGGAAGGTGCAGTTGGTTGTGGCTGACAGCTTATGGATGCGTTTGAATACTTCATTGGTGGCGCGGTTCCGGCTGCGGCCCTTCCACCATCCTTCAACGACGCCACAGTTATCCCCGTAAATCTTGAGGCATGAGTTTTCTGGGCAGTTAGCAGCGAGCATGCAAGCAAGGAGTTCCATTCCGACTGCTTTGGCCCAGCCAATGTCTCGATTGTCTCTGTCCCACCCTGGAATAAGGCGCCAAGCTCGCCACCAGCCCTTGATCCAGATCGCAATGCCAACGCCCGAGCTAGCATCTGAGTAAGCTTCAGGTTCGATGACGTCGACGTGTCCTGGGATGGTGTGGGAGACGTTGGGTTGTGTGAGAGTGCTTTTCCACCAGTGGAGGTCGTTTGGAGTGTCTTTTTGGGGGGGTGCAAGGCATGTGAGGACGGTTACTACAGATGGATAGCATGGCTTCGAGGGAAACCAGGTATGCTCTCCCGGCAGGGAGAACGAAAGACACATGAAGGAGTTTTCCGTGGAGCTGTTGCGTTTCATGCAGGGTGTGTGCGGGTTGCTTCTCCCACTCATGGATGGCCTCCAGGTATTTCTCCTTCTTCTGTTCTGGGATGGAGACCCTGCGGGTCTCCAGATCCCATAGGAACCCGATGAATGGGGCGCATGTGGAGAAGAGTATGTCCTTGGCGAGTTCCCACAGGATGCCCAGAAAGCGAGAGAGTCTGTTAATATCGTCGAAGCAGTAGGTGAAGCGTGCGTCTTCTGGGGAGCGGGGAGAAGCAGAAGAAAGGTCAATGATTGGAAAGGTGAAGTCTTTGTTGAACTCCTCAATTCGGTCGTCGGGCATTGAGGATCCTCGATACCAGCGATGACCTCCCTCCACAAGACGACCGCCATTCTTGGTGACGATGAGTGCTCTTGCTGCCCGCAGCTGGTTGTATTCGTTGAGGTATTTGTGCAGGATGCGGATGAAGAAGTGGTCGTCGACCCATTTGGACACAGGGCCGATGCCTTGTGAGCGCATGACGTCGGTGCCTGCATCTGCCATTTCTCTGTATGATCCTGCGGCTGATGAACAACCGAAGCAGAAGCTCGTGTCGATGGCGAAGCTGTTGGTGTCTGTGCGAACCACCAATCCCGGCCATTGGGAAGGGTGTAAAGGTACGGTTCGGTAAGCTTCGGCCACGTCTCGGACGGCTGCTTGGGATCCTGGTGGAAGGTGCCAGATGAGGGTGCAAATGGTAGCGGCGGTGCCCCACGTGCAAGGGTAGAGGTTGGAATCGATGGATGAGTTGATGGATGAGATTGGGGGGGAAGGTGATGAAGGAAAGGATAGGTTTTGGACAATGCGGAATCTCCCTGGTTTACCTGGCTTGGGTATGATGGACAAGGGAGCCGTTTGGAAAGGACCAATGAGGGTTTCCGTCTTAGTTCTGGTGAGTGGGCCCATATATCTGCCGGTGGCATATTCACGTTCAATAATTGCAGTAAAAGCATCACGATGTTCAAGAATGGATGGATTATTAGCTGGGGTGTAAGTAGAGGTGATGGGGCGTATACTACCGGTGAAACCCATGCGCAGACTATTAGGTATATGTTTGTATCTATGTATAAGTTTGGAACTCGTGAGAATGTGGTGCCAGGCTTCTGCATGGTATGGGGTGAGGGCGTTAGAGTGTCTCGCTGAGAGAACATCCTTGAGCGCCATGTTCTTTGCTTCCACACCCTGAGCACTCATGTACGTGGGAATGGGAGGTGTTGATGCAGCCATTGGGTCTTTGCCAGTCGTAGCATAGCTCGCGTCCTTCGGGGTTGACCAGGTGCCCTGCTGAATTGCGGGTGCAGCGGGTTTTGGTGTGTCCATCCCACAAGAGCTCGGTGACGCACTTGTGGATGTTGTGATGGAAACAGCCCAAGCAAAGGGCACAGGCGGAGGAGCCAGTTTTGCCTGTGCCCACTGGAAAAAGCTGGTTGGCGTTGGGTTGTTTCCCTTGCTGGTTTCCCGAGGGACGGTGGTATGGGTGGAAGCATTCTTCAGACTGAGTGACCCCCACAGGTTCTTGTTTCCCGCGAGATGGGGCATTTTCCCGAGTTCGTCCTTTCGACTGTGAAGATGAGAGGGCGACGGAGTTCTGGAGCTGGGTTGAGAAGGTAGGGTAATGCAGCGAGTAGTTTGGTAGCGTGGGTGCGGGAAGTGGTTGAGCGGAGTTCATCCAAGTGTTGGTAGCAGGTGAGGGAAGCGAATTGTGGGTGGAGTTAGAACGTTGTGCGGGAAGCAGGTGGTGGGAGGTGGGAAGCGGGAAGCATGGGTGCAGCCGTGGTCGAGGCAGGTTTGGTAGCATGGGTTGGTAGCAGGTTGGAGGTGAAGAGGGGAGCATGTAGCGGGAAGCAGACAGCAAAGGGAGCATGAGCGAGTTGGGGAAAGCATATTCGAATGTTGTGTAAGTAGGTAGTGAGTTCGCGAGAGGGTGAAGTGAATCAAGTGTGTTAGGGTTGGTCAATGTTTGTATGGGGGAAGATGCATACCATTTTCATCCCTTCATCTCGTTCTTCTTCCCAGACGTCATCTGACAGGCTGTTATATAGCGCATTGTTAAATAATCCGATGTTGAAACCTTGATTTAGGGTAAGACGGTCGTGCCAATCTCTGCGAACCATGCTTGCGTAGCGGAGAAGAGTATTTTCCCCCCGTGGGCGCATTCTGTGTTCGTGGTTTGTGATGAGCGTGAAGAAAAGTGCAAGCACCATCTGGTGCTTGTCGGGCCAACCGGTGAAGGTTCAATGATACAGCGAGGCACGAACAATGCTCCTGACTGTATCTATAATTGTTGTAAGGTCGTGCGTTGCCTAGTCTGCTATACTTGAGACGACAAGTGCGTTTGACCCTAAAGGGGAAGCGAGTGCAGCAAGGATCTAGAGGTATGCGCTGAAAGCGCTACTGGTTGGCCAATGCGAAGCGCGGGAAAGCGCAGGTGCGCGCGAGGCGCGAGAATGCGCGAAGTGCGGGAATGCGCGCGCGTGTATGCGGAAACAAGAGAGAGTAAGAGTGAGTTTGCTTAAGTGATGATATGATGTAAGACAAGAGAAGAGAGATGCGAGGTGTAAACAAATAGATTTCTACTATGTTCTGCTAGGTAAATAGTGGGTAGTAACCAGTAAGTCCTCTGTCGTTCTGGTGGGAGAGTAAGTGAGTAAGTCATAGTATGTACTGCTGGCGCTTAAGTATGGCGCCTAAGCGCTGTCATGCGGAGCCGAAGCGCTACCGAGTAAGGTATGTAAGTATATATGTAAGTAAGGGTCCATGATAAAAATAAAGATGGAACGATATGCAAATGTGAGAAATGGAAATATACGCACTAGGGAACTTGGTGGACAGTGGATGGATGCTTCCGGATGGCTGGCGCTATAGGGCGCTCAAGCGCGGGAAAGCGCGCGCGCATATACATCGTAAAGCGCGGGAAAGGTACGCGCGGGAAAGCTGCGCCTCATATAGAGATAGCTGCGGGTAGCACACAGAGTGATGCTACAAGTTCGTGCCATGTACTCCCCAGTGAAAACTGCCATATTGCACAATGAAAGGCATGAGTCTCTACACTGGCCTTCTTGATATGGACAAGGAAGCTGGTTTTGGCCATGTCGAACTGCCTCCAGGAAAGATCGTGATCCTGTAAGGCTTTGTTAGAGGCTTTGAAGGAAGAAAAGGATTTCAAGGCAACGATGCCATCGATCTTTTCGAGACCTAGAGTGTCGTCCGCGGAGGACTTGTTCCAGTCTCGAGCCTCACGACAGCCGTCAGGGCTGAAGTACCAGAGTTCAACGAACTCCATGTTCTTGACCTTTTGGAGCGCGAATTGCGAGGGATGCGGGATGATGACATCTGATACCGGTAGGTCGACGTTAAAGTCGTTGATCTTCGGTTTCTTTTTCTCGGTTTCGCGACGTTCTTCTGCTTCTGCGGCTTCTCTTTCTTCGCGCTCGCGATCTGCGGCTTCTTGGATGGCGTGTGCGTCTTTGTCGAGCTGTTGCTGCCAGAGGACGATGCGTTCTTGGCATTCTTGGGTCCAACCATTGACGAGCTGGGCGAGGGCGGCTTCTGCGGTCAGTCCTGAGCCTATGAGGGCGGCAGTACATGCTGCAAAAGCAGGTGATTCGAAGTTCGGCTGAACTTCGAGCGACGGATCAGAGTTTATGCGAGGTACGATTACTTCCACCATGGTAGAACGACGGTGCCGGGCGTGGGTTTCGATATTAAAATGAGAAAGGATGAAAGAATTGTGGGTGTTGGTTTACTTGTAGGTACTTGTGTGAAAGAAAGAAAACAAAGGAGGATGGAGAGAACATCGACAACGACTACTAGGGAATGACAGTCACGGTACGAGAAGAAGAGTTTGTGCCGCTTCTGTTGTTCTCACAAAGACTAAACTCTGTTCCTTCGCTCGTGCCTCGTTACGTAACAGAGCCGCAACCAGCCCTCATCGCCACAGCACTCAATCAACACTCATCAGAAGCTCTTACTCTAGTTGCTGAACAGATGGTAGAAGATGCAAATGATCATATAGTTCCGTGAGTGTCTGTCTTGGGTCGTGACTCGCAGTGACGGGCTAGTAATGACCCAACGCAAACGATAGACAATTGAAACTATCCGAGTCTGCATCTTCCATTGCCATGACTTCTTAACTTTCAGCACCCTTCATATCATCACCGCCATACGATTCCACATTCATGCCATTCAGTCCAAGATCTTCATTCTGCTGCCACATTCGTTCGTATGAGACGATTTCCATTTCTGGATCTGGATCAGGTGCATATAAATTCTGTACGTGTGAGTTTGCCAAGGGGTCATCTAGAATCAAGGTAAATGGAATATCAGCATTCTTGACCTAATTGCAGAATCAGAATCATATGATGTTAAAAAGAGAAGAAAACACACCTGCTCAAGCTTTCTCAAGAACTCCCGGAACTCGGCCCTGTCATCGATATCTATGACCCCAGAATCCCCTGTATTAAAGACTTTCTCAGTGAGTTCATCGTATACCTGATCTAATATGCCTTCTAAAGTCGTGAAACGTCCCCCTAGTGTGCCAGGGTGAAGAACTAGGTCTATCTCTGGTATGCTAAGACCGCTCGTATTGCTCTACAGGACATTATTGAGTCAAAGGATCTCAAAATATAGTGTATGCACTTACTTTAAGTATGTCGCGACTAAGGTCGTCTTTATCTTCAACCTTCAACGTGATCTTCTTGCCCTGCTCAGAAATTGCAGTCCCTGACTTGATCTCATTATCCCGATATCCGCAGTCGTCACAATTAGTTGACATTATAAGAGAGTCCTGGCGGGGTTGTCAGGAATGCAGATTCAGTGTTCCCTCGGTACACACCTTGAAATAGGGGATAGAAACTTTTTTCATGCGGGTGATGAGTGGTCGTCCGCAATGCGGGCAGATTCCAGGGAATTCGAACAATTCCTCATTCAAACCCTCAGATTCCTGTCTTCCCTTGTCTGCTGTATTTTCTTCCGAGTCTTCTGCAGATGGTACCAATCGCAGCTGCTGGTTCTGCTCGAGCGACCGCTCGTATGTGCGCATGTTCCACTTCAGATCGGACATGCTGCCCACAAACTCAAGGAATGAATTCCCAGATGGGTCATCTAGAGTGATGGAGATTGCATGTGTGACTGGATCCTCGTTCGAAAGTTCTCTCTTCTCATGCGTGTCCTTCCCTTCGTCTCCATCTTCGTCATCAGTAATGATCTCCTTGAGACCATCAACGATTTCCTGAATTTTAGCGCAGGCGTTCTTATTTTGAATGTGTGGCTGCTGTACGCTGATATCTGCAACGGTATTCCGGAGAAGACCCTCGACAGTTGTAAGCTGCCCGCAGGGGGGCGGAAGAACCAGCTGAAACTCGGGAATATTGATACTACATGTTTCGGAACAAATGAGTTGGCGGTCAAGGTCACCGCGGTTAAGAACTTTTACTGTGTACATAACGCCTGCAGCTGCCTCGGAGATACAATGTTAGGAGGTGGAAGTAAAGAGATGAAATGAGTGCTCACATCTGATCTTCCCTGCTGGTTGGATCTCATTGTTTGAGTGGCCGCAATGTTCGCAACAGAAACTCATCACAATTACTTCCTGGAAGAACGGGATTGATATGAGCATCATGCACGTCACTCCCTGACGGAAGTGAGTATTCTACCAGTCATAGGAATGTTGTGAACCCACCTGCTTCCTACATTGCATGCAAAGAGACTCGATCTCTTCGAGTGGTCTAGCGGAGATATCCCCATCTCCGGCATGAGTTCTACCAGCAATGTCTGCAATCCGAGGAAAAAATTCGGATCTTTCTTCACTTTGAGTCATGCTAAAAGGTTAGACAGAGAAAAGGGAAGGAGGTTCCAATCAAGTTCCATGTAGTTTCCCCTAAACTCGAAGGCTCCTAAGAAATGAGTACTACAGTACATATCCCAATAATGCATATCCCAGTAATGCATATCCTTGATAATGCATCGACTTTGGCAGGGTCCCATCGTGGGCGCAGCCATTATGCACTAAAAACTTTATACTGAATAATGCATGAACTTTTGAGGGTATTATGCATTGTCTGGGTACTATTAATGGGGGCTGCATTGTTCTATGTGTGAATATAAGCAGCAAAATATGCTAGATAAGATATCACAAAAGTCTTTACAATGTCTCAATCCAAGCAAAGTTGACAATAAACCTACTCAGGAAACTGTTAAGCCTATTGAGATTGAATCTGATGACCACGACGACGGCAACAACATAGAATTGAGCGCATTATGTCAGCGCATTGAGACCGCATGCTGTAATCCTCGCTTAGCCTTAGAGCAACTCTGTAGTTATTGTGGTCAGTCGTGATGGGAGGAGCTACAGAATGCAAAGCAGGCGTCGTTAGATCAATATTTTACCAAGTAATTGATGTACTATCTACTGTGGTTATAACAAGGTCACACGGTGTCACAGTGTGTGACACCCAGCATTGTGCATATCCATGGTAATGCATGGCATTTTCAGGCTCCCGACCGTATGCATTATTGGGATATGTACTGTACTCAGTTCCCACGTGACTCGAAACGTACATGTGGCCAAATATAAAATTCATTCCAGCTTGATCTTACATCAATGTGAGTTTGTGTAAACTCTGTAGACCAGGGGATACATGATTCTAATATTTACTAGACATGACTCAGCTGGCTGTCCCGCGAGAGTACCACGTATCAGCGCTTCAGCACCAACAGAATCTGTTGAACACCGTCAGCTAATCCCTTATTTTGGACGGCAAGAGGACTTACTTGTCATTATACGCCCACTCTACGTCTCCCGTTGTTCCAGGTCCATACCACACTATCTGTGGCAAATGTTCATTTCGTATGAACGTCCGCCCACCCGTCTTCTCTGCGACCTCTTTCAATCCTACTCTCAAATTCCACACCTCTACTCTTCCAATTCCGCTTCGTCTAGCCGCCTGTTTGATCTTCGCAATCAGCCCAGGGAACATCTCTTCACTGGCGCAGAGTCGCGTGACGATCAGCGTTGCTGGAGGTGGTCTCAAGTCAACGCTCCAGCTTGCGTATGTCCCTGGGTCGCTCGTGGACTCTACGCCCCAGAATCCGTCTGCCATGGAAAAATTGGAGGCGAACGTTGACTTTGTGATGTGGAACTCGCAGACACCATCCGTTGGCAGGTATGTTGCGAATGCCGCTGGGCGCTCTACCTTATATGAGCTGTCGCTCGTTGGCATGTTCGCCAGCTCCTTCCTGATCCGAACGGCATCACGCTCCCAAAGCCCGTTCAATTGCTCTTCCGTCAACCAATTCCATCCCTCATCACCACCTTCCTCTGTGCCCACCTCCCAAATAGTTGAGATCGCTCCCCGCTTCTCCCATCCGCCCCCTTTGCCTCCAGGGCCAGCCGATCGATAGAACTCCTCCCCAACATCACTGTACAGCACCGAGAATAGTCCTTCACCAGCATCTGCTACCTCTTCTGGCGGTGCACCCCATGCCTCGGGGAATTTAGGAAGATTGGCACGCAATGCATTGACCCAATGCAGGAGGCTCATCATATGGTTTGCGTAACCGCGCCCGCGCTTTGAGGGTGGAGTAAATACGCAGGCGACACCATAACAAGTTGCTTCGTGCACTGAGTTGGGCTCAGATGGAGAGGAAGAGGGGTAAGCGACGAGACCTGTGCGCTTGTATCTGCCCCCAAAGACGCACGTCAGGAATTGCTCTTTTGTTGAGGAAAATCGATTCGCTTACGTCTCGCAGGCACTCATAAAATCAAGTGTTGTGGGGTCGTCCCGTGGCGCCAGTACCCTTCTCTTCCATTAGCTCACCTTCACTAGCAAAGTAGAGCGCTCACCAAGTGATCCACTTTCCATCCTTGGCGTATTCGCCCAATTCCATCGCCGCATCTCGCGCAAGGTAGTCCGTCTGACTCAGAGTGCCACCCCACTGAGGGAAAGTCCGGCGCCGTGACTCTTCAGTCTGCGCAGGTGTGGCGCGGAAGAGCGAGAGCGATGCAAGATCTACCTTAGGTTCTGCCATTGGAGATATACTTTGCAATATGAAGAGCGTTGATCGGTGAGTGAATATATTAAAGATAATGGGGTTGCAGGAGCTCTTTATATCTCTATCACAACCTCACCTCCCACCCATGTCAGGTGTGCAAATCAATAAGACTTATCCTGACTTATCATCCTTAGCCAGAGTTATCACACGTGGTCGCGCAACTTGTGACCGCACGCGCGCCGGCCTCCTCCCACCCAATTTAGTTCACGCTGCCACCGTCGCAGTGCTGTCACTGCGATAACAGGATGCTCCCATCAACGTATGGTACGGACTATCACATGTCCCTCTCTCTAAGTTGCTTTGCTGATTCACTCCCTGTCGCACATTGTCCTCCTGAAAAAAATAGAAAGACAGTCCGCGTTTGCTATCCAAGTTTGGAGCGACGAATGTGGTGTCGAAGTCAGACACCACATTCCTCGCTCCCTAAACATGCTTTCAATTTCTTCACGAATCTTGTTTTGAGTTTGGAGGCAAAGCTAACATCACAGTTCTAGATTCCTCGTCCATGCTAGACCAAAATGGTATTCAGAGCGGGGGAACTTGGAAGGGTGTCTGATTACTATATCGGGTAAATGTGGCTGCCTATGAATTTCGAAGGCTGGTTCGATACCAAGATGCTATTTGATAAATAAACCTTGACGCGCTAAACCAGACTATCAGGGTACTTCGATGCGCCTAGAACAACAGGTGCGAATACTTATATCTACCCCCTCGGGGAGACTACCCTGGGATGCTCTTTGGTCAATAAGATAAAACCTTTCGTGCTTAAAAACATTCGATCAACCTCGAGCTCTGGATGTCTTGAAGCAAAATATGGGACTCCCGGTGCGTCAGGAGACAAACTGCCTGATGAAACGCTGTGAAGGCTAACATATTCAAATTGATACAACAAATAAGACTCGCTTCGCTCTAAGCTAATTAGTCTACATAGTGCGAGGTAACAAGATACCGACGCCCATCGCCATGCACACCATACCTACCATTACACAATACACCAGATTCCCTCCAAGATACTGTTTCTCAATGCTAATCGAGAACGCGGAGTTGGCTGCAGCCGGCCCAACAGCGCGCATGATAGAAACGATCACTTGTGCGAACCCGTTTGTCGCACCCACGGACGCTCGGTTAGGGGAAGCCGCAGCGATATACATAAAAGATATGCCTTCCGTAACACATCAGAAATATCAGTGAGAGAATGACGACGACAAACCATATGCAAAATTTGTGCAGCCCATCAAAACAACCTGTAGGACCACCAAATACCATGTACTCTGAACAATGCCACTAGATCTCGCCAGCGTATTCAAGGTCGGGAGGAGAGCAACCACAGGCAGGGCGCACGTTACAGCGAACAGCCAAAGTTTTTTCGCACCCATGATATTATAAAGCCTGGCAAAGGCCAATGGCTGCATTGCGCCATTTAATATTCCCTGGAGCGCCAAGATAGTTCCAATGGTTGGAGTATCGAGCCCTAGACCACCCAGCGATATGGGAGTGGCATAGAACACGGGTTGTACAGTGCGAAATGCGATATCAACAAGGGCAATCCCGGCGTAGCTTCCGGTTGCAATGAGTACGCGACGAACGAAAAGAGCTCGAATGGGGACAGGCTTGTCACTGATCGAAGATGATACTGGCAGGGGTTCTAAAGTCGGTGAAGGGGAAATCTTGCGCTTTTTCCAAGGTAGCAGTTGGCTGATGTTCATTCGCGGAGTTGTGGTCTGCGACTGATATAAAGATTCATCTTGTCACACGATGAGATAACATACCTCCTTCAAGTAAAGAAAAGCGATAATCCATGTCAACGCTGATACTGTGGCAGGGACTGCACATGGCAAGAAGTATGGATATTTCTTCATAAATTCGGAATCCCCGAAGATATTAGGGAACCTATCCGCAGGCCGCGCAAGTCCTCCGCCAATGAGTGGCCTGTGGTTGTTTCAGTATATATAGAAAACGAAAACTTCGTGGAACACACCCAAGTGTGCTACCGCTGGACCAGGCAAGAGGGAGGAACGCCCATGCGCGGGCCATATTAGTCGAATCTGTCATTTCAGCCGTCATGCTCTTCATAACACCAATGTTGCCATTGAGTGCGCCATTCAGACAACGACTATTACAATAAGATGTGAACTCTGACTCAAAAATAAAATAACACAGAAACAGAACAGACCTTATCACCAAGCTCCAGAACGTCTTGGACAAACCGAAGCAAAACATCGAGAGGGAGAGTCCAAACAGTCCAATTAGCAGGACAGGTTTGCGGCCGATATAGTCAGAGAGACGACTCCAGTGGAAAATGGTGAGCGCTTCCGTCGCAAAGAATAGCGAGTGCTAGATCATAACACCGAGATTATCACAATGAAAACGCTCTCCACTTATCCACTTACCAACAACCCAACATAAAACGAAACGAGCGCTTCATCTCCGTGGGTGATTCCAATATCACGAATAAGCTACATCAATCAAGTTGTAACTTTATTTATTTAAGTCTTCAATGATAAATGCTGACCTGCGGTGCAAAAGGTGAAATAACTTGCGATGTCATTGGCTCGGCAATTTGCAACACCAGGAGCATTGAAAACTGGCGCCATGGTAGAGGTGTCTGTGGTTTCTTCGCCGGTGTATTTCCCTCCGATTGGAGCAAAGGCGTTTCCTCGTCCAGCTGTTGAGACGTAGGATCAGGAGACATGAAATGATAATTGCAGAAGTATGAGAGACGATGCGATGATTGATCAAGGGATCAATCGATCAATTTCATTGTGGACGGCGCCGCGGCGCGGGTTGGGTGATTTAACCATCGTGATGATCTAAGGGTGAATACTATGATCACCGGGTTGTCCTAGGTAGTCAAGCTAGTCAAGACTGTGGTCCGCGCTTAACCGTTACGCCAAAAGTGATTAGACTTGTGACCAGTCGGAGAACAAACGGACTGGCGCTTTGGAGTCGTCACATAATTAACTAACCCATACCAGGTATAACCCATACTAGCCCCTGCGCAGGATGAATCGATGATAGCCAGCGAGCGTCAAGTCAGTATACAATAAAATTTGATAATACGTGGCCCATTGGATCATCGGATCTGTTCGCCGATGGATATGGTAAGCAATGACTAGGACCACCTGGTCTCCTGTAACACGACTGAGTAAGTGAACGAGATTCCTTCATTGCAAAGTTTATCAACTGCCTTATCCCAGCGATTGGGACACACCACCCTTGAATACGGGTTTCCATGGCACTTTTTATATTTAGCTATGTTAGACGCGTCTACCTGTCGATGACTGTCCTTGCTTCGAGGATGACACCGTGTTTGTCTCTGTCCTCCTTGGTATTGCACTATCCCGGTGGCACAGCGTGTTGACGAGTCCTTCTTGAGTTCCATGATGCCCGGACCTCAAGGGACCGTGTGGTACAGTTTCGTGGTGGACTCTAGCTTGCGCTAAAGTCAATATCGGTCCGTCTCTATTACTTTTCCATCTTGTTTTCAGTCTTGCTTACATGTCTCTACAGGTATCCTTAAAATTTTTGTATGGCGAATTTTGGCCAAATCGCTCCTGCACCTCGCTCTTCCTCCTCTTTTCCGCCTTCTTGCATCCTCCTTCGACCTGCCACGCCGACGCTTCCACATCCCTACGACAGATTACCAACACATGCCAGTTGAAAGCAGTTTGCGCCAGATTCCGAGTGTTATCGACCTTCCTGGCGTCCTAGAGGTCTGCGCAATCAGGGAGAGGTCTGCGTCAGGAAGAACAAGTGAGGTCAAGCGAAGAGGTGCAAAGTCGAATAACGATTCACTGTCGGCCAATGGAGAAAATTACAGCGGATCTGAGCTCGAGAACAGCAACGGGTTATATCAATGCAAGGAAGTCCAAGCACTACGATGCTGACGGTGAGTGCATCGTCTGTCTCTTGGATAGATGTCGAAGTCTGAGACCAATTCCTATCCTTCTTCAGTATTGACCAAGGTAGTAGTCTATACTGGAATGGCAATCTTGGAAGGTTTGCCCGTTATATTGCCCTTTTGGGCTGGGGCGTCAAGCCATGTTGATAGCTTTACTGGCGTTGAATAACGTATGTGGTAACTAAGTCATTTCTTGACACGTTAATTTGATACCCCGGGACAATTCTTGATTTTATCTCTGGGCAAAGTGACGTGTGGGCCATGTTCATTTTTTTGAGCAGATGAAAGCTAAATTGGTACTTCATAGAAAGGAATGACTATCCTCTCTGGCTATGAGAGATTAAAATCAGCGACATGTACGTTGCCTGCGAGCGAAAGGAATATGCAGTATTGCATCTACTCAAGGGATTTCATTGCGGCATTGAGACAATTCAGAGTACATGAGTGTACTGACTTCTCTCCTTGAGAACGGTTCGGGTAAAATGGCTTGGACGGTGTTCCGACTTTTGTGATGGCTCTGCGTCTACTGGATCAATCATGTTATTTTCCCTCATGAACAATCGGATCTTGATACCGTGCTGCCCGGCAATTCTGTATGCAGTCAATGAAGCTCTTCTGCAATGTCCTCACTCGCTGTACGCATGATTCTGAGTCCGTCACATAGCGTGTTTAGGTCGAAATCAAAGTTGAGGTAGGGTCAAGGCTGCCGCGCGCCTCCTGTGCTTCCGATTATGTCTTCACCTCCTCGTTTTCGTGCATCA
Source organism: Suillus discolor (assembly GCF_016758755.1). Classification (NCBI taxonomy): domain Eukaryota; kingdom Fungi; phylum Basidiomycota; class Agaricomycetes; order Boletales; family Suillaceae; genus Suillus; species Suillus discolor. The sequence continues at coordinate 317,220 of NW_024541268.1, read as the reverse complement.
CCCAGTCCATCGCCTTTACAAACAGTTCAAGACATGACACAACATAAGAATAGACCCAGCTTTCCAATAGCTATCATAGTTATTGACGAGCCACTAAGAACCATGCGAACAAAACACCAAGAACAGGGGCAGCTGCAAATTGGCGATAGGAGGCCTCACTGATCACAAAACCCACTACTAGTAATGTCATAGCGGAAATTGAGTATTGAATCTCCTCATCATCAAAAGTATGGACTCTCTTGTTTACAACTCTCAGGCAAACACCAAACACTGTCTTAGGTGAGAGAGCTTCACTTATTACTGTCATAGTGATCTAAATATTTATCTGCTCTCTCTCCTATTCGGCTACAAGGCGGAATCATTGATCAAATGGCTAACCTCATCCGGTCTGCGAAGTCAAGTAATGACTGGACCTTCTATGATCTCCTCGCATACAATATCACTGTTGTGCCTCTGGCGCCTGAACAGTTTTTTCCTCAAAACCCTGGACCACTCTTGGAGGGTTTAGATCCATCACTCCTTAATTCCAGTCTTGATGACAAGAATTTCTCAGACCCCAACATCTCAGATGCCGTTTTCCGATATCTAGGCTATCTTGGTCTGGCTACCAATCCCACTCAAGAATCTTTCATGGACACATTTGCTCTGGAAACTCTCCATATACTCGGCTTCAGTAAACGCTTATGGCTCGGCACGCACCATAGTATCCCACTATCTATATGTGGTGATGTCTGCCAAGTTGCACAAACAGATGTGTGTCTGCGTGATCTGCAGTCAACAGTCTTGCTTGTTTTGCGAGTAGACAAATCAGCATTCAATGCATGTCAACCTGAACCAGAAGTCATTGCAGGAGCAATTGCTGCGTATCAAAACAACAATCAGAGGCGGCTCCTCAGAGCACTTTCCCCCCTTGATGCCATGACTATTCCATGCATCACTATGGTTGGGACTCGACCCACCTTCTATCTCGTCCCCGTCACAAAAGCACTCAGCACTGCAGTTGAGACTGGCCAGTACCCTGAAGTTCAAACGACAGTCATGATGTGTGGCACCAGTTTAGGGCACAACAGTAGTCTCAGCGAAGGCATGGAGACACCAGAGTATAGGCGCATTGCTTTTGAGCATTTTCTCGCATTCAAAGCCCTTGCGAAGGAACATTGACAGAAATTTCAAGTTATTTTCTGACTTGACATTGCCGTGCGTGTCTCTCAAAATACTTCAGCTGAAATTTGACCTGCGTTTAGCTTTCCATGATTCTACTGTAATAATTAGTTTCTTGATCTGACTGGTATATGTACTAGACAATTTAATCAGACTCTAGGCCTCAGTCCCAGATAACGTACTGTATATTAATGTACTAGACAGTGTAATCAAGACAAGGTAGTGTTGCCGTGGTTCCAGCTAATGCCGGCAGTAGCCGGTTCTAATTCACCGGCTTGACCGGAACTGCAAAGCCAGATCTGCTTACATAATTATGGCACAGTCCGGCTAATGTAACTGAAATAAGCGCTGTAAGCCGGCTCAAGTCAACTTATGATAGTGTAAATTCACAAAGGTCAGGAAATATCGAAATCATGGGATGTTGGGTTTGAACTGGACAAATATGAAATGCGGGTGCGAGAGGTATCAGAAAGGGAGGAGTATGAAGGATATGTTCTGGCGAGAAAGAATGCGTAGGTATTGAGGGTATTAATGGAATTTTATTTGACCGATGCGAGTGAGCCTTGCGTGAGACCGTTAGAGAGGTAGGGCTAGTTGTTGATGGGACGCGTTGGGCATAGTCTGCAATGCGATGCAAGGTATAGAAGTCAGGTATATGGAAGATGACGGGTGAAGGCTCAGGGTTGGTTATAAGATGCAATAACATTGCGGGTAATAATTCTGGAGGCACGATGGTAGATATGCTGCGTTTGGAACAAAATTATGAACCACAGTTCTTCAAAAGTGAATTAAAACGAACTTTAATGGATGCGTGGTAGACGTCTTGATGGGAATGTTCAGATACATGAGTGCAGTAAATGTTACATATGCAAGATGATGCGTACCGTAAGAACTGCGAGGTGGTACATCATAAATGCAAAGTAGGACAAGGTAAGAACAAAGCGTAAAAGGCGTGTATGCACATTATAATGTCAATTCATGGCTTCAGAGATTTTGCTTGCAAAGAAGGTCCTGCTCCAGTTTCGTCCATTGAGTATCTAACCTTGTGAATGTGCGGATGAGTATCGGGTTGTGATGATTGAGGCTTCCGTGCCCGAATAACGATGAATGACGTGTATGGTGAGTCATAGTGGGCGCGACCGCCACCGATGCAGGAGAAACCTGAATTGAAGTGTTGGGGAGGTGTGCTAATGGATGTGCGGTCGTATGAGCTGCGGGGACCTGGACCTGAGAATGGCTGCCACGCATCCATTATGTGACCACTTTCTGCATCATCATCGCTGTGCTCTCTGTAAGGCCGCAAAGCATGCTTGAGTCACAATACTGATGGCGGGGGCCCACCAGAATGATGAGAGGAGCTGGAACCTTTGTCTTTCTGCGCGAAAGATGCGTTGGGAGGCACATAGGGAGATGAATCACATGCAGCAAAAGAGTCTCGAGCCATGGGTGAATGTCGTACTTCCGTGGCTTTGTAGTGTCTTTGTTCGCGACCACCTCTCCGTGGCCCGTAACATCTGAGAAGAGAAAGCACACCGATCAATCCACTATCAACTGGCCGTCTGGAAGGAAAAGCAAGCCTGAGAAAAGCTGCGAATTCTGGCGGTAGTGATTGTAGAGTGGACCTAACGCAAGGAGAGTATGTGTTTCATTGTATAATTTGGTTGTTGAGGTCCGGCTTAGCCGCAGGAGCAGAAGAGAAGGAGCGATTACAGAGAAGAGTGTGAATGAGAGAGCACCAAGGGCTACTGACGACACTGAGCTTCCTGTTGAAAATTCGTAGCACGAGAATATGGTGACGGGTAAATGAAAAAGGACGAGAACGCGCACAAGGTTTCCTATGAGCACACTAGAGTGAAAAGAGCTGACTTCTGGTCGAAATAAGCGTCTCCTGAGTAAAGTATAGTTGTGGCCAAATCCAGTTGATGATCTGCTCTCATCTCCACTTGTGTCGAGCATGTCCTTACTGCCCGCTGAAAGCCGCGGCATATGACCCTTGCTCGCTGTGTTTGTAAGCACAGCAGAACTTGATAAACTGCCTGACGGCCGTTGTGAGAATATCCAATCTACCGTCCATAGGAACAGACTGAGAAAGATTGTCCCAGCTATAATGGCCAAGAACAGGGTTAAGCAGATCGCAAAGAGATCTTGGGGTTGTACTCCAACACTCCAAGCAAAGGATTGCATCCCAGTTGTAGTGTTCGGTGGAAGTAGGAAAATTGTGTTCGGAATTGACTGGTCAATGTAGATAACAGAAGTTGGATCGGCCAACTGATCGGCGAAGTCTGATGGTGGATTATATGGTTGGACATTCAGCGGATTCCAGTGCATGGAATGTGCGTTCAATGTGATGTCTACAGACCATTAGCAGTTCGTACGGCACTATTCAGGTCTAAACCTACTATACGTCAGCGATGCCCAGGCAGTTTGCGAAAGTAGGGGATCTGAAATTCATGAGCACATGTGGTGTATATCAAATTCTGAATTGCTACTCACAAATAAAGGGCGGCCACTGGACAGCAACCATAGCTAGGGCTGCACACCACTGTGTGTGAAAGATGATGTCACGTAATGATGGGGAGCCTGATGAACCATGAGCATCGCAAAAATACGAACAGAACATGTAAAATCACTTACAAAATCTCATCAATGCAGGTGATGTTGAAAAACGCTCACCGCTGATGGCACTAGCAAGAATGAACCCAGTACTCTCAAACTGGTGCCAGATGCCCGGACCAGGTCTACTAAAGCCCCGACTCCAAGCAGATACGATCCGAGCAAACCCAACAATGAGCCAATAAGTTGCTGCAAGAGCAATTGTTGCCCAGAATATGATGTGGGCATTGCCATACGGCAAATCAAGTGGTCCAGGATGAAGTGGTGTGGTTGTAACGCTAAGGCATAATATTTCGTTTCCAGATGGGTCGACAGCTCGGAGTTCTGTGTCCATAGTTGTCAAAGAATTCTGGGTATTAAATGGTATGGGTGCAGAGAGTGCAAATTGCCCTGCAGGTATGGGACAATATGTGGAATCTCCACCGAGAGATGGCAGAGGAGAAGGTGGGCGTAATGTATCGCACAAAGCAGAGTTATTACTAAAGGTATTCATGGTGAGCGTCGTGGCTTCCGTGAAGAGGGTAGCTTGGAGGGAAGAACATGAGTTATGCCGCTAAAGCACACGAGCAAGTATGCGTACAAAGGCTGGTGCTGTTACCTCCACTAACATGGGAGTTGGGGAGTACACAGCTAGAGTCGCAACGCTGTCACATGACCGGGAAAACGTGGTACTTTTTCCTTGAGTGGTGACATCACTCAAGGAAAAAGTGCCATGTGGCTTGCATCATGTGATGAGCATACCCATCGCTCCGTTGTTTACCGGAGCTGCTCCAATCATGTCTGCGAGTGGGTGGTGATGGGGTTCTTCGAACACACTGGTCTTTATGTGAAATACTCAGGCATGTATGACATTGACACGTGACTGTAAAGAAGACGACAAGGTTGTAAACACGAAAGCAGGGCAGCAAGGCTAGTAGAGACGAGTGACTGATGAGGCAAAGGAGGAAGACTGAGACCGAAGACTAAGGTGAAATACGTGCTGATTAAGCTGTGGAAGGGGAGGGAGATGAGCGAAGGATGTAAGGCGCCAGTAGGTAAACAATACAAATGATGAGCAAGAAGTAGTTATAGCGATGCATAGATGATGGCAGCATCCTCAACATCATCGCACTCTTGGTCTGCGATAGCTTTGAGGAGTGCTTCATGTGTGGAACTGCCGGATGAAGCTTTGCTAATGTTAGATGCGAAAACCTCGCCAGGCTCCACATCATGTAGCACTTCATATTCCATGTCTCGCTGTGATGCTGCCCACCCTTTGGTGAAGTTGAGCCTATCTTTTTTCAGCATAAACTTGATGATCTGTAGCGCTTCCATCAGCATGGGGCTAAGGCGGTTCCGTTTTTGCGTGTCAGTCTCGCTACTCGATGAGAACACGCGCTCGCAGGGGACAGCGGATGCTTGTATCGGGAGATAGTCCAAGGCAATTGCAAAGACTGTCGGAAACATCCCCTGAGAGGCCTGGTCAACATTCCATGGTCAATGACAAACAATGTAGCTCGAGGAGATACAAGGCTCTTACCGTCCAAAACGAGAGAATATTTGTGCCTTTGGGGCTGCGAGTAGCTGTACTGTACGCATTGAACTCCTCTTCGACTGTTTGGGCACCCCCGCTGTGATCTGATGGCATGTCTATGTCAGGAAGGCCATAGAGGCGTGAACCTAGCGTGCTTGGCTTTTGTACTGCCCCTACAGAGGGTGCAGAACCAGAGGCCAGGGTCCCTCTCTTGGCATGCATCTAGATGATACATTCAATGTTGCGCTGTTATTGGCAAAAGACATACGTACAAGTTTCATGATAAATTTCTTGGCGTCATTAGTTCGCTGTTGACCCCAATGGCGTTCCATCCACAACATCCGTGAAGCAGGATCGATGACTAAAAGTAACAATGAGAATCAGACTTCCATTAAAATATGCAGAACTGACACATAGAGACCACATAAGCATTGGTGGCGCCCATCCGATCATCATATTTACCCGCCCACAGCAAGCCTATGCTAATCAGAGGCGCAAAGTGCAGGAAGTGGTTCACTATGTGATTCCATCCCTCGATCAATCTTTCAAAGGTCGGAACTGCGCCACTCAATGTCAGAGTACTTTCACTTGACATTGCTTGTTGAGCAGCGTGCGGTACCTAATATCAGACAGTGAGACAGATTGTAGATTTAGAATACATTAGCACTGACCTCCAAAATCACTTCGAGATCCTGCAGAAAGTGCCATTCCATCGGAGTCAATCTCTTGTCAGCGATCAGGTGTTGATTTGGGTTCTGAAAGAACATATCCACAGCCTAGGCTACCATTAGTCTGTGATAGATGTTAGTGGGGTGGAGGCTTACCTGGCGAAGGGTATGTAAGCGGTTCAACATGACATAGACCGAGTCCCAACGTGTCGGCTCATCATGGAGGAGTTGTACGACAGGCAGCCGGGTGGGGGAACCTGTGTGGTCTAGGAACCATTTATTGTTGTTACCCGTGGTAATGGTGATCATGAAACTGTCACGGCGCTGGATCGATGCACAGACTGTGTGCACAAGTGCTCTAGCTCGATCAAGGGCTTTGCCTGCTAGGGCTTGGACATATGCTGCCTTGTTGATGGTCTCACCACTGACTACCCATGTCTCCGACACATCTGAAAAGTCAGCAATTGAGTACTCGTCGATAATGTGTTTCACGCATATGTTGATAATATGGGGGAAGCACGGAATCCGGTGCTCAACAGGATTGAATTCTATCCCGCGTTCCTCCAGTAGACGTGAGTACTCTTGCATGGAAGTGTGATTGTTGCCAGCGTTGTCCAGGGTAAAATGTCCAGACTAAATGGAGTCAGATCATGTCACCAGTAAAACTAAGCATGAACCTTCTCTGTCACTTCGACACGATCGAGGAGGCCCAATATTGATTGGGCTAGGCAATCTCCTGCATGACTCCCTGGTGTGTGGTTGAAAGCGATCAGTGCTGCTTTCAAGACGAGCACGGAAGTTTTCACATCTTTGGCAATCCAGTGAGCTGTTATCGCCATGAAAGGGCGGAGGTTGGAGTCTGACCACAGGTCAGACGTGAATGAAATCTTTCCCTGCGCCATCTGAAAGATATAAGATACTTTTCACGACTTTAGACAACCGTACTTACCGCAAGGCCCCTTTTCAAGGCCTCGAAGTACTCATCAAAGGCCTCAAGGATCAACTCATGAAATTTTGTGCGATGGTAGATATCGCTCTCGTTCAATTCTGGGCGTAGAAGGCGAATCAACCGATGAAACTCAGGACACTCAATGATGTTGATTGCCTGAAGGTGTTATCAATAATAGCGCATAGAAATTAAACAGCGACTCACCTGATCGTCGGCAACAACAAACCTCACCAGTTGTTGATGCATCTCGTCAAGGGTGAAGTTAGGAATTTCATCCTCCAGAGTTCCTGGCTGTCCAGTTCTGAGCAGCGCATCACTATGACTAGGAACATCTCCGAGCGAATCAATTGTGCGAGTCGGATCTCTGAGCCTTTCACGTATTGCTATGACGGTCCATCCTTCATCAAGAAGAGCGTTTAAAGGCTTGATCTGTATGGGCCAGCCCTGGCGCCCTGCCTCCTCCAAGTAAATGAGGGTATGATGATTGTATACATGGTGATGAGGGCCTGTATTGCCCGTGGTGGTTTTGTACGTTGTAACTTTGTACGTCGGGTCAAGTTCGTGCAACTGCCTAGTGAATGATGTGAGAAAGAACACAGGAATCACAGAGATGATGCTCACTCGCAAGGTATGCAGGTATTGCGCCCAGTAACTTCATTCAGCCTGAAAAAGAAATGGAAATCATCAGCGCCTTTGGCCTTTTTCGTTAGATTACCGGTGTCCAAGAGAGTAGTTTGAGTGGGATGGACAGTATGTGTGGCTGTCTGAAGTGGGCTAGGGCCTGCAGGAGCCCTAATGGTAGGTTCAGGCAGGCCATACTCTTCATTGTCATCATCACCAGAGACATTGTCGAGGTCAAAATATTCCCCTTCATCCACTGTAGGTTGAGAAGGGCTGAAGTCTCGATATCTATGAGGGAGCTGGTGTTTTCGATTAGGGTTTGTAAGTGCATTCGCTGTGATGACAGTGCGGATGGCAACAGTAGCGGGGATGGGGACAATGGTAGCAGGGGTGGGAATAACACCTGCGAGGACGGGAATAACACCAGTGGGGACGGGAATAACACCAGCAGGGACGGGAATAACATCAGTGGGGACGGGGATAACATCAATGGGGACAGGAATAACACCAGTGTGGATGAGCACAGTGGGAGCAGGTGTGGTGGTCGTCTTGGGTGCACGCCGACGAGGTGCCATGTTGGTAAGAGCAGCAATGCAGATATAACAACATATTTGCCTGTTTTTATAAGCCTGTGTCAGGAGAGACACCGCAAAATGCCAATAGATTAAAGCTAACCTTGAAAAAATGTGTTCATCCATGAAGTCGATTGGCTAATCAGCGATTGAGTATCACAATCCAATAAGGTTCACCTAGCGAAAGAGCAACAACACGTTTCATGGAATATCCCCCCACACAGCATGCGATGAAGTCATCCAACAAAAGGGCAGTGACACATTTAGTGGAGAGTCCCCAATAGCTTCCAGTGCTGTAGACATGATGGCAAGTACTGATCCGGGCGATCTCGTATCTGAAGCTTAATAAGTTTAACACTTGATGACTCATTAAACAGCCACAATCGTGGATGAGTGTGCATGTATATGGATCCCTCTGTATGTTGAAGGGAGTGTTGAGATAAAACATAAGAGGGCACGCCGTAGGAGTTGAGACTTGAGAGTGTCTGATTCAGGAATGACAATTTTTCTATAATAGCTATTCATACATACAGCTAGTTCTAGTCTTGGCAACAATATATCACACACACGTATGTACAGGTAGTAAACATTCAATAGATTCATCTCACGACATGTTCCTTGTTGCGGTGTGGAGTGGAAGCGGTTGCAGGTAGTGGCCCAGGGCTATTACGTGGGCGGAGGCTTCAGGAAAAACAGGATCATCAGTTTACAAATTGGAAGATGAAAAGGAATTACGCACACACGAGTTGATCTGCGAGGAGGGTTTGCCTTCATTGGATGTGGTTGCACTGCCTCGGCCACCACCTGTTCATTGGAGAATGCAGGGGTATGAATGATAGGATCGGGCTGGCCAAAATCCAAAAGGCATGTAGCTGGTGTTGGCGATGTGTCAGAAATACCGTGGAGTAATGAATGTAGATAGTCATAGTCAGGATCCTCCGAGAATGCAAGTGAGCGTGTGTAAATTAGAAGACTTGCGAACTCGACGGGAATTCCGTGACATAAGACTTCAACAGTAGTATTTACTTTGCGCTCAAGCATGGAAGAATTGGAGAGCTTTTCGTGATCGCTGGTTAACCATGGGAGGGAGCCACGCAAGAAATATATCAGCGTATATGTGAGGGACTCGAGATCATCACGACGACCTGGCTCAACTCCTAAGTGACTGTTGATTGAGGCGAATGCAGGTGTGCCGGTGAGACAACGACCTTGGCGAAATGGTATATGGGCTCTGGTTGAAGTATTGTAGTACTCCTTCGAAATACCAAAGTCAATTATGAAGGCGGTGTGCTTCAAATCGTCGAGACCAACTAAGATATTCTGGGGTTTGATGTCACCGTGAATGAAATTGTGTGAGTGGATGTATTCGAGACATGAGAGCTGGAAAAATGGAGTTAGCTCTCTGCAATGGCCTTTCACAAAGTGGCTGACCAACTGGTTTCCTAGATTCACAATGTTAGGAAGGCTGAATCTTCGATCATGCGCAATGAAGATATCATGCAACGACGGCCCGAGGAGATCAAGAACCAAAGCATGGTATGTTGATTCTCTGCCAAACCAAAAGACGCGGGGGATCCCAACCCCGCCTGCGAGTTGTTTCAGAATCTTGTATTCATTGCACACAGAGGACGAGCGGTTGATGATAGGTTCGAGTTTGACAGCAACTGAATCATCCTTGATGAAGTTTTGTGCATGGTACACAACAGCTAAGTGAAGCCCAGATGGTGAATATAGTCACTATGTGAATGACATAGTCACGTACCGTATGAGCCAGACCCCAGAACATTTCCCAGCCTAAATCTGCCATCGACTCGAGTAGGGACCTTATTCATGGTATGAAATAACGTAGAGTAGATCCAAGAGTCAAGCAGGAAGTTGGAGGAAGTATTAATTCCACATTTTACAAGCAGTTCAACCAGCTTGAACCAGCTGAAGGCCAGTTCAAGCCGTAGTTTGGCTTTAGTTGGTTCTTGCGGCTGACTAACAGAATGAACCAGTTTACATGGCAAATTGGTGGCTTAGTTCACTACAATGACCGAACTACGAGTTTGTCGGTAGATGCCGAGCCTGATCGGGCCATAGCCGAACTGTGGCACTACTAAACCAAGGTACATGTTAGTGTGTACGGGGGCGAGCAGAAAACGATATTCATCATCTCTGCTGCCCTCAGTGGCAGAAAAAAAGTTCTGCCATGTATGTATCAAATCCAGGAAAACTACTGATACTCACGCAAAGCCCGAGAGAGCAATCAGACCTGGCGCATTGATAGTCATAAACGCACAACTTGGGACAATTGACATCGGCCCCAGTCGCGTCGGCGGATATGGCAGAGATTATTGATGCTAAAGCAGCGGAGACGGCGAGGACAGTTGCAGAGGAGAAACGCATTGTTTGCAAGTGACTCGTGTGATATAGTAGGATTGAATCATATCATGTAGGAAAACGGCTGGCTTTTACGGGCTGAATGTTCCTCTTGCGTACGCGGTCTACCTTCAAATGGATGCAAATGATACTTCATCACATGATTACCGCGACAGCTGTACATGACATTAGGCTTCAGATCGTATTGTCTCAGCTGATATCCACGTGTGCCGCGTCAATCACCTCCGGCTCCTCCCCCTCAATATCAGCAATATCAATAAAACTTTGCTCAATCGCGCGTGCGTACGCGCCCATTTTCCACATGTCCCCTATCTTGATGTTAGCATGGTCGAATGCAAATGCAACGACGGGGTCGCCAGCCTGACGCTCAGATACAGAAGGTGGCATCTTGGGGTAGCGGGCCGAGAAGTGTGTAAGGAGGATGTTTTGTGCGTTCATGCTGTTTACAAGTTGAACAAAAGTCTGTGATTGTATTGCATGGAAACGCACCTCTTGCCTATGTCGATTGCCTGCCCAAAGGTGCTGTGCATCTTGGCGCGTGCCATTTCAACTTGATCGTTGGCCATGGTAGCCTCATGGATCAGCAGAGTGGCTCCAGCACCTGCCTGCACGAGCTTTTGGGTTGGCACTGTATCACCCGAGAACCTGAGGATGCGCTGTAATTAACACAACAGGAGAGTAAAAAGCGACGCCGTACACAACAGACCACCCATCCAGATGCTTGACAATTAATCCATGGCACCTCGCGCGATGTTCCACATCGACGGTATTTATTTTCTGCAATCCAAGCGTCTTGCACAACGCTCCGGCTGCAAGCCTTGACCTTTACGATAAGAGAACAATAAGCGTCAATGTATGAGAAGACTAAGAGCTCAAACTGGCACTCACCCCTTTTGATCTTGATCACCGTAATTCCACCCACCCCGTCCCTTGTTGCGCCAATGAATCTCATCACTCAGGATAGGTACCACACGGGCCCGAGCATCCTCCGAAAACCCAAGCTCCTCAAGCGCATTGTAATCCCGAAGATAGAGGAGTACCATGCGATTGCTGATGAGGTAGAGTGGTTCTTCCGGAGGCGGGTCAAGCTTCTCCACATATGAACACCAGGAGATCATCAGGGTATGAGCGGGGATACGCACCTGCTGTCTCATTGCCAGGATCTTTGCGAGACCAATGTGGTGGTCACCGTGAATGTGGCTTATGAAGATACACTTCAGGGCCCTTAAAACGTTCCACACAGCAGCTCCATAGTTCCGAGAGAGTTGTCCCCATGTCCCCTCTCCTGCATCCAGGAGAATATACCCTGCTCCCGGGATACACAGCAGTGTACCAGAAACTACACAAATAATTCAGTTGGGTTTCTGGGGTGAAAACGGAAAAGGACAAACCATTTCGGTACTTGCTAGGTATAGCACTACCTGTTCCGAGCGTGACCACCGTGACGTCCTTACCTATAACATCAGGTACTGCAGCCTCATCGACGCGCGCTTGTGCCTCGGAAAATTGTGTTCTGGCAGCGTCAGAGAGTGATGAGAGCTCGCCAGACAATACGGCGGGGTGAAAGAGATCATTCGCTTCTGCCTCAGGGTCTCGTAGTGGTGGCCGTGGCGGACGGATGTCGATGACAGTATGCGCGCGCATGCAGTCGGTATTGGACGGAAGACTCGCGGCTACCACATCTTAAAGTTACAGGACATAATTAGGAATTAAAGTAACGCACTGTCCATAGTTTTCTTAGCCTCTAGAGAATATTTGGGCACAGGGAAGATGTCGCTATCCAGGTGGTTGAGCCTCAGCTGGTTGAATGCCGCGCTAGTAAATGTGATCGGATCTGATCCATGATCTCTAGACGCAACGATATGCTGCTCTCAATCGCGTCAGAACAGCGCAGTGCACACCCAGAACAAGAGGCACTCACGTGTACATCGTCATCGAACCTTTTCATGAACGCCTTATACCGCTCATGCTCAAATACATCATTGCCACAAAGATGAAAGACAACTCTCAGCGAGTGATCTTTCTTTTCCGGCCCCTTGCCCCAGTATTTTGAGAACGCGCCACTCTCAAAACCCTTTACAAGAGAAGGTATATGTGCAGTGCTGGGCGTGTCCAGTATCAAGACGACCTATAATTCGATCAGCCAACTGTGTCCCAAATCGAGAGCGAATGGTTAGAAAACGCGGAAAATGAACGTACCCCAGGATTCTCACTAGCACCTACAACATCACTCGGTCCAACACTTCTCTCCACTCCATCTTTGCCAACTACAGTGACCGTCTCCCCCCTTGCAACTCGTGCACGTAACGGCCCAGCACTTAGGCCCAGCACCTCCGCGCGCTTGACATCAAACTTTCCCCGAACCCGCGGGCCAACCACCGCATATGCGAGCGTTGCACGTAGATTGCATGCAGGCAATGAAGGTAAGGGGCGGTTGAAGCCTGACGGCTGGGAGACATGTTCGACTTTCGCGGACGAAATGACGGGTTTGGCGGCAGACCCAGGAAACATTGCGCGCACAATGTGACGAAGCCATTCCTGTGCCATGTCACCGACGAGCGTGGTGGGGTCGAAGTCAGGGTGAGATATGACTTCCTGTAGCGGTGGTGGAGCAGGGGAAGACGAACGCTTCCTCTTTCCCGATCTCCTGTTAACGGCACTAGTTTCAGAGTGTGGCATTATGTCCGATTCCGAGGATTCCAGTGAATGGATCTCAGTAGAAATTGGTAATGCGAACACAGAAATATTATCGTCCTTGTAGATGGGTATATCGTCAGGTAATTCATCCGGGAGGCGGGAAGTAGGTATTTCGATCGGATTCACGGACATGTTTTCCCTATGCTGATAGTATTAAGATGAATTATTGAAGATCAGAAAATAAGTACCTGAATGTGTATTTACGCATAGCTGCCATGAAGTGCAACAGCCCGGCTGGCCCGGCAATATTGAGGCTGGTAAGACCCGAGTCCGCAAAAGTCATCAATAAACCTGTCGAAAACACGATCAACAGTTGACACGCTATCAGGATCACACTCACCTGGAAGGCCGCTCGCTCGCTGGGTGCCTATAGAAGTCAAGAACACACCTCTAGTCTTCTTCCAGTTCCTCCTGCTCTGGAGAAACGCACGGGTAGTATTCTCACCGACATTGAAGATATATTTTGCAGAGTCAAAGGTGATGAGAATAGTAGGCTCTGTATCTGAGGATACAGCGCTGAGGACTGACGCATTCCAGGACATGGGCACTGACAATGACGAAGATCGTGAAAAGAATCGTGCTGAAGAATAGTGAAGAGAATGAGTGATGCGGGATAGTATATACAGGTTACGACGACATTGCCAGATAGCCAGACTGAATGAAACCTAGAAGATGTAATTAGACTAGGTTTTCTAATAAGTAGATGACTCGGAGATCAATCGATCACGCGTCACGGTTCTCCTTAGTCCTAGCTAAGCAGAAAATAACGTTTGTCAACACGCGCATACATGACGGTACACACAGACATCAGCAAATTCCCTATGAAATGATGCTTGATTGTCGTCAGATTGTGATCGCACTGCAAACATCACAAGCACTTACAACCATTACAATTGATGACAATTGTTGTGCAGCCAGTTACATTCGCGACATGCCTAATTACTCTTTGAATGTAATCTCACATATTTTCGGCACCAACTGGCAACTTTTCAAAACATTGCATCCATTGTAGTACCATTACACACACAATATAAATATGTGGTCAAGACAGGTAATCACGCGGCCATCGCGTCACAATGAGAATCAAAACAAAATATATTTAAAAGATAAATTCACTGTCAAGCAATGCCAGCTACGATGATGTAGGAAATGTAGAACCATTATACTGTACTAGTAGCTGCCCTTCTTGCTGCTGCCTGAGCCTTCATCATTGCCATCACGCTGTCCTCACCCTCATCCCCCTCATCGTAATCTATGATGTCCGAGAATATGCGCCTGCCAAGATGAACACCATTGAGATATAAAACGATACAACACAGGGAATTGTCATACCCATTCCACCATGTGCACAATGCTGCCAGTTCACCATCGTCAAGTGCTTCAAAGGTCGTCCTGACGATATTGTTGTAAAATGCTTCATAGGAGAATTGAGACTTGTGACCACGGGACATGCTACCCTGAGAAGAGAGCACAAAACTGAATCTACAAACACATTAGTGAGACAAAAACTCAAGAAGTCAGCAGCCTGACACACTTACCAATGTTGCAACATATGCGATTGATGGAATGCTGACTGTTCGAATGCCATGCAGTGCAGCATTTCCATGTCGTGTGGTCAACCTGCCTGACACACCATCCAAGCAGATTGCCGAACTAGGAGACTTGAAAATATGCAAGTAGCCCTTGAAGAACTGGTCAGGTTGACCTTGGTACCGAGCAACACTACCCACCTGAACAAGCAACTCATTCTCCAACCAGCCTTTGAAAAAGTCATTAGGGTCGACCACCTCGTTAAGCCAAAGAAAACAGGGGAACTGTGAAGATGTGACCACCATTGACCCATCACGAAGGCCATCTTGAGTCCAACCACAGTATATTCATGAAAAAGAACACTCACAATGGGTCAGAATAGTTACGATTTGCAGGACACAGCAGCTTTCCTGTGCACTGGTTATTGAAACCAAGAGTGTGACGTGCAGAGACAAAGACCGAAGGATTGATACTTGGAAAGTGGCGCCAATGTGCAATCTTCTCTTTGATGCTATTGATGTCATCCCCATGAGCTCGCCGGCATGCATCATTGAGCTGCAAAATTTCAGTTAAACATATACTGCAAAAGCATGCAATAAGGTTACCATGGAGCCGATGAAGGTTCAACGATACAGCGAGGCACGAACAATGCTCCTGACTGTATCTATAAATGTTGTAAGGTCGCGCGTTGCCTAGTCTGCTATACTTGAGACGACAAGTGCGTTCGACCCTAAAGGGGAAGCGAGTGCAGCAAGGATCTAGAGGTATGCGCTGAAAGCGCTACTGGTTGGCCAATGCGAAGCGCGAGAAAGCGCAGGTGCGCGCAAGGCGCGGGAATGCGCGCGTGTATACAGATACGAGAGAGAGTAAGAGTGAGTTTGCTTAAGTGATGATATGATGTAAGACAAGAGAAGAGAGATGCGAGGTGTAAACAAATAGATTTCTACTATGTTCTGCTAGGTGAATAGTGGGTAGTAACCAGTAAGTCCTCTGTCGTTCTGGTGGGAGAGTAAGTTTTTTTCCGGTGGGTGAGTAAGTTCCTCTGCTAGTATGTACTGCTGGCGCTTAAGTATGGCGCCTAAGCGCTGTCATGCGGAGCCGAAGCGCTACCGAGTAAGGTATGTAAAGATATATGTAAGTAAGGGTCCATGATAAAAATAAAGATGGAACGATAAGCAAATGTGAGAAATGGAAATATACGCACTAGGGAACTTGGTGGACAGTGGATGGATGCTTCTGGATGGCTGGCGCTATAGGGCGCTCAAGCGCGGGAAAGCGCGCGCGCATATACATCGTGAAGCACGGGAAAGGTACGCGCGCATGGCGCGCGTTGCGCGGGAAAGCTGCACCTCATATAGAGATAGCTGCAGGTAGCACACAGAGTGATGCTACAAGTTCGTGCCATGTACTCCCCAGTGAAAACTGCCATATTGCACAATGAGAGGCATGAGTCTCTACACCGACAACCAAACATCCAGCCCTATGGACTTCGTCAATGATGCAAGGGGCCAACGAGCAAATGGATTTATAGATGTCATATTGCTCATCCTCCCTGTCAGAGTGCTTTGTGAGAGACAGTACCAGGATCCTGTGTGAGACTTACTTTGGTGTATACTCACCATGACTGCTACTATCGGCCTCGCGTTGGATCCCCTTTTCGAGAATGGTTATGTTGTGCTGCCACATATCAACCCAGCGTCCAAGCATATGGCCTTTGTGAATGAGCATTTTTTTATTTACAGCCACAACTTGCTGCTGGGCACTAGCCTTCTTGATGCTAAAGGGAGTCTTCTTAGCGATGGATCAACATGACAAAGACAGCCACTTACACTGGCTCTTCGAGGTCATCGGAGTCATCATCTCTTCGGCGAGGACATTTTTTTTTATGTACCTTTGGTGTGAGAGGCTCTGGGGATGGTGACGAGCCACCAGATAGGTCACTGGAAGTTGGCAGTCTGGATCACATGATGGGAAGCTCGCCGAATGAAAAAATCACGTGTCTTGACCGGCGTACTTCATCATCTACACGCCAGTGAGTGACACGGATAGCCTGGTCCGCACGAGTGCCAAGTCCTGCAATCTTCTCCTTTGGAATAGTGCAGCGAGGGCATGGACAGCCACCCATGTCACGAATTGTCACAATTAAAACCCTGACTGTCATTGAGTAGAGCACGCTGACGGTTAGAAAATAAACACAGACTTTTCGGGATAGTCTGCAGAGTATGTGAATATGCGAGGATAGATTCGTTGTCGGATGCCATCTGCGCAGTCTACAATGATACCATGCATGTATGCAGTAATAAAGTCGTCGTCTATGATGAGGTTCCAAGCTTGGTGAAAAAGTTCCCTTCGGCAATGTGTCAAAAGTGTCGGAGAGACAGCACGTCCTTTTAATCGCAAAAAGTCGGTGATGGAATCAGGCAGCTAGATTGAATTAGTATGAGTCATTTCGAAATGGTCAGACAGCAATACGATACTCACAGCATGCAGATAGGCCACGCAATGAGCAGCACGTGCAGTTGGCCTGCATCGATCATACTTTGACTGGTTAGCAAAGTAAGCATATATTGGCCACAGCTTGGCCTGTCCAAACTGCGCCACATGGGTGGCATCTGACCAGAACATAAATCCGGCCACCGCTCTTGGGAGATTGCAACCTGTTTCTCGTGGGGATGACTGCAGCTCACGGTCTGCTGCCAAGAAAGCATCCGATGTGTACACCTCGTCGAATACACGTTCTTCAACATCAGAGTGCGAAGGCTTCCAGAACTACTTGAATGGGTGGAAGTGAAATTGTTTGGACGGGGGAGATGTGAAAACCTCCTGGATGATGGTGAGAAGGCTGCGATGGCGAAAGTTGGGAATGTTGAATCTGATAGTAGGTACCTCTGGGGCATCAGGATCAATCTCGCCATGGCGGTGGGCAGTTTGAACATCCCTCGCACGTTGGCGCTTGCTTGACTTTGTGGTCTTCTCGCCCAATGGGATATCGATCGTTAGATTGGAATTTATCCACCCATTACCTTCCCATGGAGAGTCAGCATCGTCTGCAACTTGTGCATCTAGTTTGTCCATGTTAATGCCACATAAGTCTTCAGTCCTGAAGTCCGGATGTGACAGGACATTCTCGATCAACTCTTTGCGGTCCACCTTTGATTTGTTAGCTCCACGGTTCCAAAACCAGTGGTTAAGCAGGAACAAGCTCATATTGGGGTATGGATGTATTATCTCGGCAAGAGATTGGGGTCCCTCATTACTGGGTATCTGGGCAGAATCCCCACGCAGCTGCTCGAAATCAACATCCGCATCAGGAACACATGAGGGGCGTCCACGATATTCACACATGAGGCCAAAGGAATTCACGAGGGTGCAGAAAGTTTCAGTCACCAGGAGACGGACGTGTGATGGAAGAACATGAGAGGGAGGTTCAGTATTGCTTTGTGTACTGGAAGTAGCTAGTGGGCCTGGTCCTTCGGGCAGCATGTCAGACAATGTCTCATGCACTTTAGCGCTGGGCCGTCAAACACGTTTGCCTAGAGGATGATTGTTGATGTGGGGTGAAGTGGGTGTAGTAGAGGCATCTGCCATTAGAGACGGTTCGTCGTATGTGAAGTCGTCAGCCGTCCAGCAGGGGTGTGTGTCTGGGAGGGGGCTGGCAGCCTCGATTGGTGGGTCAGTCGAGCTCTGTTCAAGTAGAACATCAGTAATGAGGCACAGAAGGTTGGAACTACCCACAGGATGCTGCACCTGCATCGCCCTAAGCTTTGAAGCTGATAATGCTCCCATTTCAGCACGGCGAGACTTGTATGGAGTAGATATGTTGGCCTCTGCACGTTCAGGATGTAAATGCCTGGTTTTCCACTTTGAAGGCCCTGGTGACAGGCCAACATTCTCGATGGTGCGTTTGGAATGTTGAGCATGCTGATATACCCTGTCAGAGTGTCATATGGCAACCCTGCATCGTGTAACATGGCGGGTGAATGAACTGTCGTTGGCAGATTGTTGTCCACAAACACAATGAAGACTGGAGGACATGAATAAAAACGTCAAGACCGTGACTAGTAAACAGAGTGGTGGGAGCATAGGTATGAAAATTGCCTTTGACGTATCGAAATTAGCACAATCATATCAAGATCAGGTGACTCACAGACAGCTCCGTTGGAAATTTTCAGTGTTCCTTTGATTCATATTATCCATCCAAAGTTTTAAGACGCTACTTTGTATCGAAGTTCAGCTCAATGGTACTACTTTCAGATAAAGAAAACTTACACAAACGGTATGAACAAAGTACCTCATGTCTTGCTCGCCGGCTGATGCACTTGCAGAATGTTTCATTCGCAGTCCCCAGAGGCTGACATGGGGGCAGGTACACCCAAAGGCAAAAGGTATGTGAATCGATTGTCGTGGAAGTCCTGTTCTTGTCCCTAATAGAGATGCAGGCACAAACTGATCAGGAGGATACCACTATCAGATTTTATTAACAAACCTGGCGAGGCACTGACCACTTCACCTGTCCCTCCGTATACGATTGCCACAGTAGCTGAGGTGCCAGAGACACCTGTCCCTCCCTACCGCCAAACTCCAGCACCCCTAGTGGTCTCTCAGATGTACATGCATAGGATTGTGTCGGACCATTGGGAAGCAGAAATCAAGCGTTGCGAGGCAGAAATCAAGCGCTGTGAGGAAGCGCGAAGGGCGCACTTGTTGGAAGTGCAACTGGCTGCACATGGAATAACTAAATTAGTGTAGTTGAACGAGCCTCACTGGCCCTACCACAATGCAAAAATAATTACAAGTCCGTTGTTTCCGCTGATTGATCCGAGAACCTAAGTGTGCCGCGCCGCAGATGGTTTATAAAGAGATTGTATTCACAGACAGGAATCGCGATATTGTAAAGCGTCACACAATCTGGTTGCAGTCACCACAATTGATTGCACTGATTTGTAATACGACTACAAGTTCTCACGTGCAGGTAAATATTGTAATCTTATGCAATCTCGTAGGGAATTTGCTGATGTATTAGTGGTGGCGGTGAACACGGTTGAACGTTGAACGTTCGAACTGTGGCCAACCCAATTCTTGAGTCGATTCAGGTGGACTCCTGCAAACTATCGCATCGGATTTCTCGCCTGAATCTATGTTAAAACTGTTCGAAATTCCTACGTGCGCGCTTGCTCCGTCTTATGGAACCAATCACTGAATCCCCGTGCCTCCGGCAGTTGCATTCCTGATCTTACTGATCACATAGTCAAGTGTGAATATCCCGAGGCTACCAATAGTCATAAGTATCATATCTGCAAGTGCACCTGGGACCGGCCTAATCATTCTCCAGTATGTGTTAGTCAAACAATCAGCGTGAACTGATAATTCTCATATCTTCAGGTCACGGTGGCAGTCAAGGTTATCAGGGTACTGCAACCTAAGAACGTCTTGGATCTTACCGAGAGATACGACGAATTACTACAAGAAATCAAAGTGTGGGGCAGACTTCAGAACGAACATATTTTGCCTGTGCTCGGATACGTATACGGACATGGCCATTTACCTAGTCTTGTGTTTCCGTGGATGGAGAATGGGAGCTTGACCAACTTCTTGCGTGAACGCGAGTCCTTAGAGCGTGGTGAACGTTTTCGCTTGGTAAGTTCCTTTGATTATGATGGGATTCGTGTACAAACAAATTTCTGTATGTTCAGCTGCAAGACATCGCCTCGGCACTGCAATATTGTATGTCTGCACTCGTTTACAAAAGTGTGGACTCTTAAGTGGATTTTTTATTCTAGTGCATGCTATCGCAGTGGTTCACGGAGATTTAACAGGTGTGAGTTGTTACCAAAAATAACAGGGCAGACGAGCGCTGATTACTATCTCTGATGTGCTGGTGCGTCAGGACAACATTTTGGTTGACTCGCATGGGCGTGCTTTTGTAACGGGCGTCGGGCTTTCCAAGAGGCTTAACGAGGTCGCCTCCAAATCCGAGTCTGGTTCGAACGACACCCGTTCAGCCACTATTCGCTGGATAGCTCCCGAGTTGGTTGATGATGATGAAGAGACCTTTCCCACTTCCAAAAGTGATGTATGGTCTTTTGGTTGCAATATGATTCATGTACATCAACTCGTCCATCGACTTTCAACCCTACATTATGTATCTAACAACTCTCTCAGGTGCTCTCTGGGCAGTTGCCCTGGTGGTCAACTCGATCTAACCACATTCCCCTCCAACTACTTGCAGGAAAGGTACCACCACTACCACCAGTAATTGAGGATCAGGCCCAAGATTCATCCTTCCTCCGAAAATGCTTCTCTTTTTCACCAGCAGACCGCCCTTCCGCAGATCAGACACTAGCCTTTGTACGCAAAGCACTAAGGACGGGAATGCCGCAGACTGCGGAAGTTGCGGTGGTACGTTTGCTGAATAAGTGCCTATATGCAAGCTGATCGCCATATCAGCATGATCATGACCAAGGCATTCCCCCTGTTGATCAACATGATCACGACAATGGCATTCCTGCTGTTGTGGCCGAGTTCAAACGACGTGCTTTTGATCTGGTTCCATCACATTTGATCCATATCCCAACCATGGAATTGATCCCGCGCGACAAACTCATTACACTACTGAAACCAGAGACGATCACTGAGAAGGATATCCGTCAGTGTGGGGGATGGTCGAGGGAGTCTGCCATAGAGTCAGCTGTGGTCAACCTCCTCAAATATGCCATTCTATCACACCGATGGGGAGAATCGGAGCCGACATTCCAAGACCTAAAACGCGAAGGAGCGGGTTACAAGAAACTGGAGAAGTTTTGCGCAAAAGCAAAGGAGTATGGCTGTGATCTCGCATGGTCTGATACCTGCTGCATCAACAAAGAAAGCAGCTCGGAGCTTGATGAAGCAATTTGGTCGATGTACATGTGGTACCGCGAGGCCTATATATGCATAGTGCACCTGGCTCAGACAAATTCATGGGATACGCTGGAGAACGACGAGTGGTTCTTTCGTGGCTGGACCTTGCAAGAACTTCTTGCACCCCTTAGGATGAGGTTTTATTATGGTCCTACTTGGACGCCTCTTACACAGAATCTTAACGACAAAGATGACGCGAGGGTTGTTCGTGCTCTTTATCGCGCTACCAAGATCCCTGAAAACGACCTGCGCAACTTTCGCTCCGGGCCAAATCGTGCCTGGGAGAAGATGAGCTGGGCAGCGAGTCGGAAGACAACCCGTGTTGAAGATGTTGCCTACTCTCTTACCGGTATCTTCGACATCACCATGACGGTCGCATATGGAGAAGGAGATCGAGCTTTTAAAAGATTCATGGCAGAGCTTATCGAGAAGTGCAAGGAATGGCAAATTCTTGTGTGGGCTGGCGGACTCCCTGGATGTCCAACAGGGCCTTCCTGTTATCGCACAACAGACGGGGCAGCACTCGAGATGCTCAAGAACCACGAGATCTCGTGGTGGGGAGAGGGTTGTGGTGATGACGACTTCTCAATCACAAAGCGTGGCGTGCAGGTCAAGCTATTCATGGTCCCTGCCTCCATTGACCAGAGCCTCTGGCAGTCGGTATTCCTTTCCTGTCCCGCTGGTGGTCTCACGACATCACCGCTCGACGAGCTGGTCGTGCAATCTCCTTTCTTTCCACCTGCATCTACGACGGAGTGGGCGATCGGGGTTGTTAACTATCATGACCATGATGACGCTATGAAAGGAAAGTTGAAAGCAGGACAAATTTATATATGTTTCCTCTTGAGGCGGTTTTGTCGCCCTGGCCTGGATACCGTGCGCAACCACTGGAGAAGGGAGGTAACGGACAAGATTCTGACGGTTCGTTGCAAACATGACTTCGAAAAAGAAGTAGAGATCGTTTGGTTATAAATTATAGAGTAGAATGTGGTAAAGAAAACGTGTAACACATACAGTGGAACCCTCAATGATCATGTTACGAATGGTTCAATGAAATCGATTCGTGGTGGTGTGTCCCCAGCCCAATTGCAGTATCTGTATTGATGGCATGACGAGCCATGATAGCGCTGGTTTGACGTCGCTGCTAATATTGCCTGCCAATTGCTAGGCAATTGAACATGTCAACTAACACTGTCAGTCAAATTGCGAGCTCAGGCGCCATTATGTGCCGACAATAAAAGCTAGCGTCATGGCGCATTTGTACCATGTATCACAGCGTATGGAAAGTCAACAATGACGATCAAAGGGCAATATGCAAGTACATGAAATTGCAATTTGTATCATTCACTAAATCGTAGCAGGCCACTGGCAGCTCGCTCTTGAAAGCTTGACAAATCGAAGTGCTTCTTCAGCAGAAAAGTAATTGATGGATCGTCGTTGACTAGCAGGAAAATTCTAGTGCTGGTCAGGGTGAGCTAGAGGGAAGAGCAGATGGGAGCCTGAACCAGCAGTGGTTCCTTCTTCCACCCTAGCGTCTGCGACCATATCTCGAGCAATCACTAGTAATAGTTAACCAAGACATAGTAGCACTTATTGGACGAGGAATGGTATTGTTCTTGGCACGTTTTCAGTCACGTCAAATTGTTTATCAACAAGTTATAAGCATACTTTTCTGATTAATCCGCTGAACTCAGTTAGCACGAGTAGTCGTGTTGTTGGCAAAACTCGGCAGTTTGACAACCGGTTGTGCCCGGTCATCGGCAAAACTTGGCAGAACTCTCAGATCTGATAACATATAGTTTTAACATAAAACCAACGTCCCTAAAGAAAGATGGTGCATGCTGGAGGGGTTGGGAACTCACCGGCACCCGCGGTCGACATGCTCACATACATGTATACTCGTGAAGAGGTTGACTGACATTGCTGTCGACACTGCACAGGATCTTTTGCATGAGCGTTTCTGCTCTCGACCGAGTCTCGTGATGTAGATGACCTCTTTGCTGGTCCAGAGAGTATCTCACTTGACGACTAATTTGTGGCTCTCGAAGAGTTGAAGAAGACTGAAGTACAGAAAATTTAACCAAGTTGAAATGCAGGAGGGAAATGCTTTTGATTTCGACGAGTTGGATCGGGTCGAACAAGGAATAATATCCGGGCCACAGGCTATTATGAGGTTGAGGTGGTGGGAGGACATTACTTATGATGTCTTCATTAGGAATGCCGCTAGTACACATATAGTTGCAACCGGCAAAACTCTAGTCCACAAGGACCTGCATTTATAGTGTCCTTGCATGTAGACTGGTCCGCTGTCATACATGTGTCCATAACCGGGACCATGAATCCGAGGATATCCGAGTCAGATCGCGACGCCCGCGGAGTCGGACCTCTGATTTCACTTGCATTAATATTCTTTCTGCAGTCACGTCCTCCTTACTAGTAGTCGGCGGCCTCCGGGTCGGAGCGCACAGTCTTTTATCCGTCTGATAGCACCACAGCGCAGCAATCCCCAAGGCCTAAGAGATTATGCTCTCCCCAAGTGAGATTGTTGCATACTTACCTACTACTATGTTTCAAGCTCCCAACTCAGAAGGACTACATCTGCTCGATTCATTGGCGGCCGCCTATCTGATAGTATCTGATCCGGTTGTAACTTACATCAGACACGAAGTTTCCGGTCATAATTGCAACGCGATCTGCACAAGATCAACGTGAACGATGCTCCGGTCATAGCATGTTTGGGCGGCCGTGCATAGCTTACAATACTCTTGTTCCCCAATAAATCGGCATACATCACGGAGTATAAGTACTGCAGGGTACATGCAACCCATTGAAGCAATTCTCTTGCCAATCTTCTCTCTGCAAGCTTTCACAATAACAATGAACAGCCTGTCCACATCCACCCTCGATGGCGAAGTACGTGCTTGCGTTTTGATACCTTTCCATGTTTTGATTTTCATGTGGAATATAGGTTCTAGCAAGCATCCGCCAGTCCATCGCCGAATTTCTTCAGCGTTGCGGTTTGCAATACAAGAATACCACACTTGACGAGGCATGGCATTCTAAATGCTCTCAGGAGGCCATCAAGCGCGGCTATCCAATGGACGCCATCCTCCCATACATGGCCATTGGCGCGGCCGTGATGTCCAACGCTTACGACCACCTCCCGGACAATGCAACCAAGATGTGGATCTGCCTCTTCACCGCCGTAGGCGCGTGCATCGACGACATGATGATCAGGCCAGAATATATAGTGCATGTGTACCATTTCAACGAGCGGTTTGCGAATTGCCAACCGCAGGGGCATCCAGTTATGAGTGCGTATGACGGGCTCTTGCGGGAGGTCGCTTGCCATTATTCTGCACCGGTGTCGAATTTTATCGTGACGTCCGCGCTCGACTTTGTGTCTTCCATTTTACTTGACGATGAGACCAAAGATATGACGGTATGGTATCTCTCATATAAAGGAAGTGTCGATCTTTAACCCTTCATGTGGACAGATCTCGCCGCGAACTCCCTCATACCCCGAGTATTCTAGGATGCTATCAGGCATACCGTATGCGTACGCATACTGTGTTTTTCCTTGCACACTCCCGCTTCGTGAATACGTTCAATGCATGCCGGATCTAGCCATAGTCTTAAACCACGCAAAGTGACTACTACATCGATGATCTTCTGTTAACCTTTCTGACCTGTGATTCAGTGATATATTGTCATTCTACAAAGAGGAGATCCAAGGCGACACCGCAAACTACCTGTCGCTCATGGCAGCCTCTCGTGGCCTTACCAAGCAGGACGCTCTCCAGGAACTCATCGAGAAAACTGTGCAAGCACATCAAAATATCCTCGAATTTCTGAGACCATGTCCTGAGGCATATGATGCCTATGTCGCATTTTTCGATGGGTTTATCAAAGCCCATATTACCGTAAAAAGGTACAAGCTGGAGGAGGTCATGTCGGAGAGGTCATCTTCTTAATGGATACCTTTTTTATGGTACTTCTCAATATTTTCTGTATGTTGATCACCTATTCAAGTAGAGCGCTAGCTATCACGTTTACAAAATCTGCCAGGCACCATTAGATTGCCGCTCTTGCTCCCTCCAGTTTCGAGCGGCTTGATGAGAATGTGTGCATTTTTCCCAACGTACTTACCTCTGGGCTAATTCAGTGTATGTAAAGTCGTTGCTGTAAATATTAATACACTTCGCACTGCATTTTTATAAGTTGACTCCACTGAATAATATAATTACTCGGTAGTTCCTGCCCTTTAGTCTGTCATCGACTCGGCATGACTATGATAGGTACACCCTAATAAATTGACCATCGTATGGTAGTAAATCTCCTTTGCTAGTCAGTGCAGTGATGTCCTACATATACATATGCATGTCTTATTTATTTTACCTGACTTTCACTTGCCAAGCCGTCCCGAATGGCCTGATTTTTTCCTGGCCATTCTATGACAACATATAATGGATTCGGACTGCTGTTAGCGTCTGGTATAGCCAGGCTCAACATTTGTAAACTTTGTTGCCACGAATTTGAATGAGGCAGTGTCGCCTCAAAGCAGCGCAACATCTACGTCAATGACAAGGAGAAGCGACGTGACCCCAATGTGACATCAGGATTCTTCACAAAACATCGATCATCAAACAATGCGATTATCCTACTTGCCTCATCTAGCACAAGTATGTATGCAACGTACAACAGCCCCAACTTCTTGACCATGCGTCGAATTAACCAGATTTCCAGTAAGCAATATCTCCGTCCACCACTGTCGTCCGTCCATCAGTGATAGTCTCAAGGAAACGACGGGAAGAACCCACTCTCATAAGGCTTGCCTTGCTGTCTCAGTTTACCTGCAGCCTTCACAGCAGATTCGCTTCCATTCTCCTTGAGGTCCTCGTACGTCATGATTTCACCACAAACGAACTTGTTCTCAAAGTCAGAGCTACATAAGTGTGAGAAGAGGTAGAATAAAAATAAAAAAACAGCATACTGAATAACACCGGCCGCCTGAGGTGCCTTTGTCCCCTTGCGAATCGTCCATGCACGTACTTCATCAGGTCCACAGGTGAAGTAACGGATTAACTGTGATTAAAAATTCGGATCAGTGACCGATCAGCGACCAACGGATGAGACCCACGTCAAGACTGGAGTACCCCGCCTGTGTTATCTTTCCGAGGGCACTTTGTGCTCCTGGTTCCTTCTGAGCCTCGGCACGCTCATCGTCAGGAAGTTGCGCAAGACGCTCCTCCAGTGATACAGAGAATGGGATGAGAGGGTCCCCGGGGTTATGTGCGTCAATCCAGCCCTTGATCTTGGCTAACCTGTATGCGGGTGTGGGCTGTGGTAACAAAGAGAGTTGGATAAAGGCTGTACCACTTATTCTTCTTGCGGACGTAGTCCTTCTCGCTAAGGTTGACGAGGTAAGTGATAGGCTTGGCGGTCAGGAGGGTAAGGCTGTTGACGACCTCGATCTACGGTGGGATTAGCGTGCGCCCAGAAAGTAGCAAGTTTGTGAAGGTTAGAGGGTAGAAAAAACATCATTGAATGATGGGGCGTTACTCCCGCTGAGTCAAGCGAGTTTATGCTCTTTTCATAGCTCAAAGGCGATAACGAGATATGGAATTTACCTGTGGAATCGTGGTCAGTATGGTAGATGAAGATCGCAGATGACAAAGAAGGAATCAGAGAAATATGTTATCTCAAAGGAATATTGGGGCGTTACTCCCTCCTCAACGAGCTGGGTTATCGAGCAAAGCTCTTTTTCATCGTTCAAAAGCGATGATGAGAATATCATATTTACCTGTGGGACGACAGTCAGCACGGTGGACAAAGATTGCGGAAGACGAGGAACAAATCAGAAAAAATAGTTATCTCAAAGGAATGTTGGGGCGTTACTCCCTCCTCAACGAGCTGGGTTATCGAGCAAAGCTCTTTTTCATCGCCTAAAAGCGATAACGAGAATATGGTATTTACCTGTAAGATGACCGGTCAGTATGGTAGACGAAGATTACGACAGCAAGGAAGGAATCAGAAAAAACAATTATCTCAAAGGAATAGCGGGGCGTTACTCCCTCCTCAACGAGCTGGGTTATCGAGCAAAGGCTCTTTTTCATCAAGGTACAGACCAAAGTGCTGGCCAAAAAAATAATGGCGAGTATAAGAAAGACTTGCCTCTTTATTGTTCCACTCGCACTTCCTGATATCCTTGCCATCGACGGTAAGGGCCTTGTAGATTTTCTCAACTGTTGCCTACAGCGTGAGTCCGCACCAGCTACACACCAAACGTTTCCAGCGAGACGCACGATTTCTTCCTTCTTAGCCTTATCCGCCAAACTGTTGTTGCCAAGCGATCGACCAGTGCGCTTGAGGCCGTCAAGGTGCTTCTCGACCCATTCAATATCCTTGAGGCGAAGCTCGGTCTGAATGATCTCCATGTCACGAAGAGGGTCAACATCGCCCTCTACATGGATGACTTCGGCGTCATCAAAGGCACGGACGACCTGGAAGATACCATCGACAGCGCGAACGTGAGACAAGAATGCATTTCCAAGTCCTGCACCTGTTGATGCACCCTGTAAATATGTTGGTGAACAAATCAAGGTTCATGGGTCATGAACGTACTGCAGTAAGACCTGCAATATCAATGCAGGTGAGGAAAGCAGGCACGCGCGAGGCGGGCTTGTACAGATCGCAAAGCCAATCGAAACGCACGTCCGGCACGGGGATGCGCGCTTCTTCTGGGTTGATTGTTGCGTATGGAAAATTGGCAGCCTTTCCCAAATCTAAAATATTTTAGACTCGGACGCGTACCCACAATGGGCTATATCCGCACCGGTGTCGGATAGAACATTGAAGAAAGATGACTTTCCAACATTCGGAAGACCTGTACGGATTGTGATTGAGTCTGGATTCGATTCCAGGATGATAAGCGCATACCAACGATACCGATCTTCAAGTTATTGCTTGGACGACCAAGCAATACCTTTTTCTCTGCAGCAGGAGCCTTCTTGGGAGGCATTTTCTTCTTCTTAGCTTGAAGTGTGTGCGACGCAGAAAACGGCCGCAGAAAAATAAAACAAGACGCAGTAGATGTACGGGGAAGGCGATGCAAGCAGAATTGCCGCCATCGATCTATCATCTCCCAAAAAAAACTAGTCACGAGCTCTGCAAGAAAGAGAAAAATTCGGGAAGCTGTCCCTTTATGGCACTCTCACGGCCGTAATACGAGGTGATTTTCGGCAGTACATATCCCAATATGGAAGGCATCCTGCCGATGGGTTGATAATACCTAAGCACTGCGGCATACCACGCTCGCGGCTACCCAGACAACGACAGGCGCATCTTCCTTGTCAAAACGCGATGAAGAGCGTTGTACTAGCTGTAATCGCCCTGTGTGCGTCGTGGACACATGCTCAGACATTGACTGTCACAAACATGTATGATTATCAGCCTTTTCTACACTGAGTTTTTGTCTTACTGGAACAGCGGCGGCGCCACAGTCGTGGAAGTCGTTACAACAAACCCCATTAACGGTCTTGCTACAACACAAACACTGTGAGTGAACTCGTTGTTCGTAATTTAGCCTCGAAGGACATGCTCATAATGTAATAGGCAAACCGTGACTTCGAACTCTCTTACCTCAAATACCCTCTTAACTACTACCACTGGGCCACTCCAAACTATAGCAACTACTTCGACCACACAGAATCAAGGCCCAGTAGAACAACCCGGAACAACAGTCCTAACACCAGGGGGACCTACCCCATACACTTATACCACAACAAACGCAGCTGGCTCCACAGTCGCCGTGTTAGCAACCTTCACACCTACAGGGCCTGCCACTGTATTACCAGCCCCAACAACCACCGGCACAATCCTCAACTACTCATCATATGTGGCTTCAGTCGGGACAGGCTCAGCAGCAACGTCTGGTGCAACCCGCCGGGCATTCTCACTCTCCAGCGGTTGGTATGGACTGGTAGCAAGCACGATGCTTGGCATCGGTGGTGGTGCATACTTCATAATATTATAAGGCGTACGTTTTATACCGATGTGAGTCGATAGGACAGTCGTAGATGGACTCTTGATGTGCGATGATCACATCAACTTCATGGCTGCTGTGTCGCCTAGTCACTACATAGACACTCACTACATGTTATCTCGGGTTACTTTAGTTACTCTGGAGCCTGTTGTCCCCTTGGTCTATCGACAACAGTACTTATTTAGCTTGATACCACTGTTTGGACCCTTGCAATGTCATTCATTAAATGAAATCTCTGTGCAGTAGTACCCGAAGCGGTGATTAAGCAGTGATTCGGAGTGACAAAGATCCTTCATATTATTATCAAGGAACGCACATCCGTCGGATCGACCTAACATTGAAACCCCCGTGAAACCAGCATCGACCACGTTCCATCATAATTTGACTCCGCGATATTCTGCTTAACATCGTTTGTGGGCTCGTTGTGGGCTCGTTGTGGACCTTGAAGCAGGTCCTGTGAGGCTGTGATCGTCACTTTTTTCTAACTTTCTCCCATGTTCAATCAATTGCAATCGCAGCAACAACCATCACAACTTGAAGTTCAAGCTCAGTCCAATGCAAGTCAGGAAGTACTCGCTGTCGCCTGTGTCATCGATGCCTCCCTAGCACTCGCTACAGAATGGACTCGTGTACTCACAGCGTACATCCTGCCAATTCTCAAGCGTCTGAACGAAGCATACAGCGGGCATAATGTAAGTTTTACCCGAATCATTCTTCTGACAAACAACATGCTGAGTATGAGCCTGTATGAATGATGTGTTTAGTTCCGACTAGCTTTAGTGACGTATGGCGCTGCGGATACATATCCCAGTCCGCTGTTATCACAACGTTTCTTTCTCTCCCCAAATTATGTGATGAAGGAATTGCGTGAGGATCCCAGGAAGTTAGGAATTGGTTCAGTGATCGGTGCAAGGGGGCTATCCGCCCTGGAGGGAATGGTTGCTGCTATCGAGGTGCGTACTACCGTATCTTGAGCCACTTCTCACTCTAAGCTGTGATGAAAGCTCTTTGACATCTTGCATAACTCGCTTGCCTTGGCTGGTCCGAAGGATGGTCGAATGCACGTTTCGCATATAATACATATCGCTGGAAGTCCACCCGATTCTGCGCAAAGGCCCTCATGGAATACCCTTCCGTACCTCGACTCACTATCATGGGACACGCTACCAGTAGAACTCAAGAAGGTTAGTACCCTCGGATCAACTTTTCACGTTAAATTGACCTGCCTCATAGAGAAAAATCAATCTGAGTCTTGTCACACTACAACCAATACAACAGTTCCAGGATGTTCAGTCTGCCGTCAGTTTACATTTAGTATGTCTAGCGCATTGTCATTGAAAACTCTTCTTCCTTAGACCTCAGCACCAGCTCCACAAACAAATCCCTGGTTCACTGTCTATACACCACATATACTCATGCTTTCTGGATTTCCCTCACTGTCGCACGTGCAGACCCCAAAACTCAGTGAGCTTTCACGAACCTCCATCCTATTCCCCCGCTCACAAATCCCAGACGTTGCAAAGCGTTCAAACGAATCTCCTCAAACACCAGATACAAAACGACAGAAGGTCAACGAGAAAAGCTCACCAGCACTTAGCCCGCGTCCTCCTGGAGGAGGTGCCGGTCCAGTAGGCCAGAGACCACCTTCTCGGCAGGTTCTCACACCTTCTGTCCCACCTTCCACCCTACCTCAACCACGTCCGCAATTGCTCCAACCTTCTCCCATACCTCCGCACGCAACCACGACATCTGCACCTAGCCCTGCAAAACCCCCTGCAAAACCTGTCGCACACCCACCTTCCAATGCTCCAAACCCTAATGCTCCCCCTACGCAACACACATTCCCCCCCAATATCAACATGGTAGTCGAGCGCGGAAAAGCTCTCGAAGTCGAGATTAAAGTCATCGAAGCCAAACTCCAGGAAGCACAATCTGCCGGGAACGCTGCAGATGTCGAGTCGCTTCAGATGGAGCGCGTCGCGAAATATCAGCAGGCGATGAAGATCAAAACTATTTTGTATTCAATAGCGAATAGGCCTGCAATGGGTGGTTCGAATTCAGGTGCAGGGGGGTCGGGAGAAACGCCTCAGCCTCAGCCTCAGCCCCAACCGGCGGCGAGCAACATAAAGTCGGAACATGTAGCACCGCTAACGGTGTCTGCGCCCGTATCCGCACCCATGGAGGAGCAGAAGCCAGTCACGGATCAGAAGCCACCGCTGACAGATCAGCAGGCACTAATACACCTCATGCAGGCGCGTTCGGGAACAGCACCATACGCGAATCCAGAGCTTGCAGCGCAAATGCACAAGTTGCTCAACAAGACTGGTATCCCGGGACCAACCTTTTCCGGTTCACCTCAACCCCGACCAGCCCATCCGCCTGCCTCTGGATCTACATCTCAGCATCAGTCTCAGCCCCAGCCCCAGGCCTCAACCTCGGCAATCCCAGGAGGGCCAAATCAATGGGAAGGCTCTTTTACTATACAGCATGCTGGACAACCAAAGGGGTTTGAAGTGCAGGTGGCCGCCGTTATGAATTCTAAAGGTCAACCGTACGTCATCGGACAGTTTCTGTGGTCTAGTACTAATTCCTTGTGCAGCCACACGGAAACATGGCCCGATAGAATGTTCATCGATATACCACAAGGAGGACTGAAGGATCCATCAGATTTAAAGTTATGGCTTCAAAAACACCACCAATCTGCTGTGATAGCTCAGTTCAGGCCCCAAGCACGAAGCATTGAACAGAAACAAAATGACGCGGCTCATAATGCGTTGATGAGGATCATGATGGAAGCACGAACAGCGAGTGTTCCGTCCATTCTCGCTTTCTGTCGTTCCTACTGACAGTCTTTGATATTCAGTATGGCATAGTGGCGTGGCAACTTCCTTCGGGGACTATGTCACAAAATATGATCGTGTTCCCCATGAGTAACAAGCTAGTAGGCGCAGTGTTCCCTGTCACTGGACTTCCGGATCTACCGGGCTCTGGCAAAGTTGACGGCTCAAAACCGCAACCGCAACCGCAACTGCAACAACATTCACAACCACAACTGCCACTGCAACAACTACAACAACCACAACCACAACCACAACCACAACCCCCAGGCGTCTTCACCCCTGAGATGCTGACGCGACTTCAGGGCCTTGACCCGCAGCAGCAAAGGCGCTTCATGCAACAACTCGCACTCCAGCAGAAAATCCGGCAGCGGCAACGAGAACAACTCCAGCAGCACCAACAATTACAGGCAGGGGTAATGCAGCAGGAGGTACAGGCACCAGCACCTGGTGTGGGAATGCAGAATATGAGTCCGTTTTCGAATGGAGCGAATATGCCAATGAATATGTTTGTAAGTTGTTATGCTACACCTACGTGAGGATATACTGACAATTCGACATGAACAGGGCGGTGGTGGGGTACCGCAGAGGCAAATCAACGGGGGCATGCAGCTTGGCGGCGTGGGGTCCACGGTGAATAGTGAGATGATGCAGTCGTTTATGCAACGGAATGCGAATGGACAAGGGATGAACCCTCGTGATTGATGAGGCTGTCCTAATTTCTTCATTGGCTTTGGGGCCTGGTTCTTCAAGCCCTTGCTTGTCCCTCGAGAACAAAAATGACGGATATATTGTGATGTAAGCGATGTCAAGCATGGTTTCAGACTTTTACATTGATTGTTATGTTCTACTATACATCATCACAAGCACTTGCATGCTATCTTGTACACACTCCAAGAACTTCACTGTTTTGTCGCATTGTAATTATGGTATAGGAATTCTGCATTTTATTAGGATTGCGTTGTATTGAATTTACCGTCTGTTCCCTGAATCTTTTCGTGGTCGGCAAGATTAGCCTGAGTTTCATAGACAGTAATGACTGGATCGCTCTTGCGCTGAGAGAATGAACGAGTCTTGAGAATCGAAAACAGTTGTTTGAGAACTGGCATACCTCAGTCCAATGACCAAGGAGACCGACATAATAAATCCTTGTCGTGTCCGCACCCTGCGAGGCAGGGAAAAATAACGTCAGGGAGGAAACGTTGTTGAACTTTGCCGTCCTGGAGGGTGGATGTTAATATGACTCCCGGAGAGACGGATCAAACGTACTTGACAACATACTCCGCGACATTCCTGTCCTGAGGGATCTCAAATTCTTGAACAGGCACCTTGTCGGAAACGTCGTTGAAATCCATGCTGGGCTGATTGGAAAACTACATGTGGGACGTGAATAACATGTTGTTAAGTAGGGATTTAGACCAACCAGAGCGACTTTTGTTGGGGTCTGGTCGCCCGGGCCCGTCTTCAATAATAAAGACCGAAGCTTGATGGATCCGGTAAAAGGGATACGTAGAATTCTCAATAGAATGTTATTTGAGCTGCATAATGTCGAGATCTCGATTCAGCGAGACCTTACAGCTGATCGTCGGCATCCGACTCCAAAAACTAGAAATGGTTTCAAGATGATCAATTCCTGAACATAAGCACATGTATGAGAGACGTGGCATACAGCTTCTTCGTTGTTCCTCTGATCCCAGGGTTTAACAGCGACTGAGCCTTCCCTTGTGGCGTTGAGTGCGACGACGTTGGCGCGGTCGATGTGCGAGAAGAGGTTATCATTTGGGCCAAGGTCACTGGTTCCATGATCATGTTCATGGTCGTTGTCGTTACTCTCGTGGCTACAGTGTCCGTCGTGATGATTGTGTGACATGAGGAAACAATATCTTAGACAAGCGGTCATCGATAGTGTCATCGATCTCCTACTACAAATTGGCTACGTAAGCAAACCAAATAGATCTAAACAATGCTGCTGGACTTCGCTTTCTTTTGTCTATTTTCTTTCTCATCCTCCTGACGCAGGTATAACACCTGGTAAGTTTTCTAGTTCATTACTTTTTTCATGATGCTACTAGTAATTTGCGTTCGATCCACTCGTCTTACACCAAAAGGTTAGCTCGCCCGCCAGCCCTGAGGCGAGTGAGCTGAGACAATCTCTGCAGCCTCTGATTTTTTATCCTCTTTCATTGAGAAGAAATCTGGATACTGACCTTCCTTCTATTCACAGGTTTTTTTGTAAAACTTTCTGGCGTACCTGTAGATTGTAAGACTGCGAAACGTTTATTTATTGTTGTACAATGTACCAATACACATCTTTCCTTTGATCAGTCATCGATCATCTGCTACTTTGAACCCGACGTCCATGACTGAGAATTCACAATCATCTACGCCTACGCAGGATAGTGGCACATCTACACCGGGCTCCAGTAGTGCGGGAGATGCACCCGCAACTGAGTTTAAGGTGTACAAGCCTCCAAACTCATCAACCACCAGCGCTCCTCGTAGGTTACCACGTTTTGAAAATGTGACCCCGTAACTAATCGTAAGTTCTATAGTAGAAGAACTGCCAGACTCCTACTTCACCCCATCTCCTGCTGACCTGAAGGCTGCTCAAGCAACATTAAGCGCCCGGACACGATCACTAGTTGATGCACCGCTACAAGTACGAGCTCAGCGAGAGGCAGCAGAGAAGTCAAAGAGAGATCGATGGCCAAATGTGTGTCTCTTCAGTCCCAAGTCAGTTGAGTTAGGGCTGAATACATGCAGACAACGATACGTGTCAGGTTCTCTGATCGAACACAGCTGGAAAAGATTTTTCCCTCTACGGACAAAATTCGCTCCGTGTACGCATTTGTGCGCTCGTCCCTCCGAGATGATGTAAAGCCTATCAAGTTCATCCTATGTTTGTGTGCTAGCAGCTTTCAATGGGTCGGGCTTTGACATCATTCGTAGATCAATCTCCTCCCAAGCGCGACCTGAAGGTATCAGACCCAAATGTCCGCGATTTAAGCTTGGCACAACTGCAGCTTGCCCCATCATCAGTCCTCCTTCTGCGTTTCGAAGACGAATCTTTGAATGGTAGGTCCATTCGCGGTGAAGTCATGCATCGCTCCTCACGAGGCTCGCAGGCACGAATGTCCCCGCACCCCTATTGCCATCCATTGCAGAAAGTGCCATCGAGCTACCGAAACCCCCCAGTGCTGAAGCCGATCCTCGCAAGGTAGAGAAGTCTGCTACACCTCCCACAACGTCGACCACAAGTACCGGGAAAAAGATACCGAAGTGGTTGAAGGCAGGTCTAAGTACGCGGCTTGCTTTGTTGGCTTTCCGTTTCTCATATTCATTCCCAGGAAAGTGAAAAGGAAGATCAACACATGTATTATCTTGGGTCTCAATTCGAGGTCCACCTGTATAGTTGCCGGCTTCTACCATAGATCATCGCATGAAAGAGAAACAAATGTAATTTACCTCAATACACAGGAAATGTTGGATCTATCTCATTGGACCATGCACGTAAGCCTCCGATAACATCTTTTACAATCAGATTGGAGTCGATTGCCCTGATGGCGTCCGCAGCGATTTGAGAATCGTTGCCTAATCTGCATAGAACAAACACCCGACACGACTTGTCTGAGGGAAGATGAGGCGCTGGGTTAGCCAATAGGATATTGAGGGGGACACCTGAACACTAATAAGACGACTGTGCCTCTAGCCCGGAAATCACTTACTTGTAGACCTCGGAAGACGACATATACCAAACTCAGTTCTTGGCCGCACATCGATGATGGTATGATTTATGTTTGATTCGAAGACGGATTTCAGTTCTTTGACGTATATCCGCGATTCAGGCTCGCCATCTTTGAGACCACGCTCTAACCAATTTGGCCGTGCGCCACCACAAAATGCCACATAATCGGTTTCTTCGATGGTGCCAACTTTCTGGCCCTCGATCCCACACGCAGCGCAGGTAGGCTTCCTTGATCTGAGCTTCACGGTGCGAAACGGAGGGACAGATAGAGCGCTGAAAAGAAGTAGAGACGCTTTACCATCTTGGCAATCTTTCAGAAACTACAAGCCCCGCAACAGCTGGTACAACTCACCGTGGAGACCGGTAATGAGCTTCATCGCTTCAAGTGCCTGTAGATTTCCGATGATCCCTGTCACAGCGCCTAGTATACCTGTCTCCTCGCACGATCCTGCCATTTCTGGCGCAGGTGGCTTTGGAAATATACAACGATAGCAGGGGCCATCATCGCCTAGATTGTATATGCAAAGCTGCCCATCGAATTTCTGGGCGGCTCCACTGACGAGAGGCTTTTTGAGCCTTACGGCGCTATCAGAAAGGAGGTAGCGTGTGGGAGCATTGTCTGTGCAGTCGAGGATCACATCGTACGGGGCGAGAATAGAAAGAGCGTTGGATGAATCGAGAGCAGTGGGACATACGTCAATATTGACGCGTGGGTTCAGAGCAGCGATGGCTTGGGCTGCAGACACAGCTTTCGAGCTGCCGATCGTTTTATCCGTATGAAGTATCTGGCGTTGGAGATTGGACAGTTCAACCGTGTCATGGTCGATTACGCCTAGGCGACCTATCTAGCAAACGTGAGGTTCCTCCGGGTTGCATGGTTGTTTGAAAAACGGGCCTACGTACCTACACCGGCTGCAGCGAGATATTGTAATGCGGGGCAACCAAGTCCCCCTGCTCCGACAACCACTACAGATGAGTTCTGTAGTTTTAGCTGACCTGTTGGGTGGTTTGCGTGAGCGGTTGCAGATGGATCCAGATTTTGGCCCACCTTCCAATCCGAAGCCCTCAAGTATCATCTGTCTGCCATACCTTTGGTAATCATCTGGACGCGACAGTCGTGGAGGATCGTTGTCGACCATTTCCATATGGTGCTTTTAAAGACTCGGAGATGGCAAACGATAAACGATGTTAAATTGGCTATATAGTGATCTCATAATAAATTACATAATTAAAGCACTCCCGGGTTCAAGGAACGGTTGACGGCATCGCCGACGTGGATATATACCACGCCTATCACGACCGCGGCCGCCTTCCTTCTCTCATTGTCTTCATCACTCGATGTTGCTGCGGATCTTCCTTCAATGACTTGTTCTCCGTCTCTCATCATGTTTTGTCCCATCTCCTTGTAGCTCGTTTTCATCCGATTCAGTTCACAATCGTCCTCGCTCTTCGTGTTGTCTTTCAGTTCACAGTCGTTCACAGTCTTTTGGTCTTGTTGTCATTCCGTTTGTGGTATACTTCATGTTACCTTGTATCAATTCAATGGCTCTACGTGCAATATATGATTTTGTTCGTTCCTGCTGTGTGGCCTACAAGCATCTTTGTATTTTCGGAGCTTCCATCAAATTATCCCTCCACATTCAAACCCTAATCACTCTTTTTCTAGATATGGAAATCCGTCCTGGGATGGACCCTAAACCCTATTCAGCTTAGGGTTAGCTAAGTGCCTTTGTTCATTGCACGAGGTGCGAGACGAACGCAAATCTTGTCTGTAGTCTTTTTTTCAATGCATACACCCAATACTCACTCATCCTCTTTCAGATTCATCCCCACCTTTCAGCGCTCACTCGTCTTCCACGTGCATGGTCTGCAGGCCGCACCTATGATCTGAGCAAGCCCGGGCCTATCAAGCGAGTCGCAGCTGCAGGACGTTGATAGCTGTGATTATTGTCATCAAGGTATAGTCTCAACACTCAAGTTAAAACAAGCAGTTACATAGGAAACCGGCTTAAACGCTGTGGACCTGGTAAAGTGCGTGCATGGACGATTCGCAAGGGGATAAAGGCACCTCAGGTGGCCGGTATTATTCAGGACGCTCGTTGAAGTTGGACAAGCTTTACGAACATAGAAACATGTCTCCTTCATTTTTTGCTTGGAAATAAGGGCGCAGGTTGGAGGGTAGGTGTGAGACTACAGGTCGGGTGTGGTGGGCAGTAGTAGACGCGCGATGGGCGCGATGGCAAGGTGCTTAACCTTATACGTGAGCAGAAAATACTTTACCGAGCGATGGTCACCTCATGATATTCGAGAGGCCAGAACGATCACTGTATTTTTTGGTGTCAATATAGAGAACTATAACACGAGAGTCGATGACAAACGATCAATAAGAATCTATTGTAGCAACACAGCTAGCAACCGTACAGCAAGGATACATGAGGGGGTGAGCTCGCCTAGGTGATCCTCTTCATTCCCAAGTGGACTTCGCACATGTGGCGCCACATACAGTCGCGCCGCATAGAACGTACTGCCGAGTTCGAACGCTTTTTATAATCACAATGGTCCCAGCGGCACTCTATCTGTGCGTATGGGGGACCGACATTTAAGTGAGATTTACAGTGCGCTTTTAGTGTCTCTAATGTTCCCCAGAATCCGCAGATTTGGGATGCGTCGTCGTGTAGCCATTTGCAAGGCAAGAGAGGAGACGAGGAATGGCCATGAGGTGGGAGGAAATATGAATGGTTGGTGGGTGAATGTTCTGAGAGGTGATGTATATTTTCACCGCGAGGCTGCGATGAAAAGCGATATTCTGCAGCCAAATGCGGAGGTATAGTAGGTGAGAGTGGCCCGCTCGAAGGAGGGATGGCGAAAACCTGCCAGTGATACGACGGCTCGTTAAATGTGGTGGAATCGGTGGAATTCAAATGGTGGACTCGGACATCGGGCCACCTGCGTATAATGGTAATTATGAGAAAATCAAATCATGGGGCGCAAAGGACATACATCAGTAATGTGCTGCATGACGCAGGATCGTGGTGCCGGGCGCTGTGAAGGGTCACTGGGTGACTTTGCCAGGAGCCATAATTCGAGACACATGTAAGCGTATTGGTGGCGGTTGGTGGAAAGTTAGTGGATGAATTGGCAGGGGCGCAACAGACATGGACGTCAAGGACATCTTGATTGATTGGCAGGAACCGTCGGTCTAGCATGGTTTCACGGTCAAAGGACAAGAGCGAGCGCAGGGTATACAGTAGGGCCTAAACCTGAGACGCTAGTTGTTGCGAGAATTGGTTAAGATAGACACAGTTTTATATGCCCATCAGGACCGCAGGCAGTGTGCACATGAAGCTTGGCAAGCAGAACCAATGATGCCACACCACTGCGAGACTTACATATGGTCGAATCCCAAAAAAACAGATCGGCGGCATGATGAGAATAGGCTATGCAGTTTCTGTAATGGCTGCCACATGGCTCGAAGGTGAACACAATTTAGGTAAGTGCAACAAGCAATTTTGCGATGGGGAGCGAGGGTGGAGGCGAGATTTGGGAGCCCGGAGATCCCAGTCGTCGATCTCGGGAAAATCTTGTAAATTGTTTTCCATTGGATCTAGTTCGATTGATAAGCAGTGGTAACGAGGCTTGTCGCAACCAAGAACTTCTCTCATTAAGAGGACATGCACTTGTAGTGACTAGCGGAGTAGCGGAGAGTACAAATAAAGTGTTGGTATAAACCGAATAGAATCTTTGCGCCCACACACTCCTATTTTTTGTAATATCGGATTCCACGAATTAGGACTCAGACAAAAAAGAAGCAAGATACAAGGGCCACATCAAAAAATATTACATCTACTTAATACTGAAATTTTACTTCATGAGCCTCGTGTCCTTCCTTGCACGTAATTGACAAATACAACAAAAGTTATAATTGGGGCTGACACGTAAAAAGAACACCCAGAATTCTGTCATCCTTCCCACCCTGGCCTTCCTTCCACGTAGTTGACACTGACTCAGACACCCAAATTGTCCTTCCTCCCACATAAGTGACATGAAGAGCATCTAAAACGTAAATGGTTTTGGGGTGTTCTTCCTGTCAATTACGTGCAAGGAAGGACATACCAGTGCTCACCTTGACTTTATTACATTTCATACAGGGTGGCAAGAGTCCAATACTATGAGATCTGATATGTATTCATCAAGGGTATCCTTTCAGCTGCAATGGATGTTGCAATAGGTCAGACACCTGCTGCCATCAGCCAAATCACTAGTGATTGATTCTTAGTACGTCAGTCTTGTGATTATTATTCAAATATTGACCAAACAGGATTGTTACGTGTCTCACAGTGGAGCTTAACTATGAATCAGACAGTTGGGTTGTAAGCTAAACGATTTGCGCCACTTAATGCTAGACTAGCGCCAACCGTACCAAGTAGTTGTTCAGTCTTACGTTTTCGAGCATCTTGATCAATCATCTTCGAAATACAGCTTGGAACGGTGATGATAACATTCATGGCTGAAGCTGAAACGAGTGACTCTATCACCGCGCATCACACCCGCCGACTACTACTGTAAATCCATTTCGGTCACACAGGGTCCTTCACCATGGCTCCTCAAACCTGCTGGCTGGCAGCGCCTCTGTCCCCCTGCTCTTCTCTCAATGCCATCGCAAAGTATAATGAGTGCTTGTCAAACCAGTCGCTTTTGTCATTTGGTGAAGAAATCGACACGGAGAGTATTGCGAAGAGCCACGCCAAAAAATAACATCTGGGGAAACACCAGGGACTCGTTGACAAATGATAGATGCTAAATTGCGACCCAGACTGCAGGATGGAACGAGACAACTCTAGTTGGGTCATTACCATTGAGCGATGATTATCTCCAGAGACGACGTACAAACATGAAATTAAAGGACCATAATTTAGACTGTGACATTGAATGCTTTGGAGGCCGAACCAGTTATGAAAATGGCTCAAGCTCAAGGATGGGTGGACGATGACTCCGACTTGAACCTCATCGAGCGCAGAGGCGAACGTTGTAAGCGAATTTGAATTCCAGTGATGATGGTCCTGACCAAGCTGAACGCGCCAGCGCCAAGTTAGCGCGGCACTTTGTAACTTGGTTGTTTAGTAACTGTTCAATTTACGCTTTTGAGCCTCATCTGCTGTGTAATTGGTATCAACTGTGAATTGCACCTTACCTTCGATGGATGAAGCTGAAACGAGTAACATATTCTATGTCCCAACACCCAGTCTCCCCAGCATTACACCTCCCGACTCATATGATCGTTTTCGGTCTCAGTCTGTCCCTCTCATCATAGACAACGGCTCCTCAAACCTCCGTTTTGGCTTCAGCACGTCCGCTTCTCCCCAATCTTCTCCTAATGTCATCGCCAAGTACAAGGAGCGCAAGTTCAACCAGTCGTTGTTACTGTTTGGTGACGCAATTGACACGGAGAGTGGTGCCAAGAGCCAGGGCAAGACACCTTGGGAAGGTGATGTGTTGTTGAATTTCGATGCAATGGTGGGTTCCTACATTGCTGATCTGTGTGGGTGGCGCTGAGGATAGGTGAGTTAGGAACACGCGTTGGACTATGCGTTTGTGAGGTTGGGAATCGACGCAGAGGGCATCGACCACCCGGTGCTCATGACAGAAAGACTCTGTTCGCCACTGCATTCAAGAGCATGTACGTCCTTAAGCTCCTCGTGTTGACTGCCTCACCAAACCAAATGCATAGTGACCTCCGAGCTCATGTTTGAGCAATATTCGGTCCCTTCACTCACTTACTGCGTCGACTCTGTGATGTCGTTTTACCATAATAACAAGCCCATATCCGGCAGCACATTCAGTGCTGACGGCCTTGTCGTTTCATTCAACACGGCATCCACTTCTGTTATCCCCATTCTCAATGGGAAAGGCGTGCTCAGTCATGCAAAACGGTCCGTATTCCTTGAGC
This sequence comes from Suillus discolor, assembly GCF_016758755.1. NCBI lineage: Eukaryota > Fungi > Basidiomycota > Agaricomycetes > Boletales > Suillaceae > Suillus > Suillus discolor. Next base: position 275,041 of record NW_024541268.1, on the reverse strand, counting down.
TGAGGGAACCGTGTGTTGATCGTACTTGGCAGAATACCGTGGGGTACACAGCAATCAACAGAGTATCTCCTGAAGCTCATCCAGCTGAAATACTCTAGCTTCCCGACGCGTGTGACATCTGTACAAGCAAGCGTACGTCCATATGCTAGCTAAATAGTTCCTTAGTTATTAACATCCTGCAGTGGATGTTGCACAATTTCTGCTCCTTCGCTACTGATTACCCTGCTGTCCTCCGTTCTCTCAAAATCCCCGTAAACATGCGCGCTGCAGAGCGCATCATCCAGTTCCCATTTGCAATCCCTGTCATTGAAGAAAAGACCGAAGAGGAACTCACGAGGATAGCAGAGAAACGAAAAGAACAAGGAAAGAAACTTCAAGAGTTGGCTGCAAAGAGCCGGATGGAGAAGGTGTGTCCCCTGTTCTCGCGACGAAAAATAAGGGTTTGATCAAGCTAATGATTTTTTCAGTTGGCGAAGAAGGAGAACGATCTACGGTACCTCACGGATTTGAAGGAAGGCAAGAGCGAAAACAAGCGCGAGTGGATGGTACGACAAACGTAGCACCTCGCCAGGCATGTTGCTTAATTTCCCTACAGCACGTTCTTCAAGTCGAGGGTTTTGACGATGATGCTGCCCTCGATGAAACCATCAGGAAACTCGAGGTCGACGTTAAACGCGCGCGCAAGAAGGACCTTGACGGGCAAGACGATGTCATTGTGAGCATCGTGCATCACTGCTAATTACTCCCTTTTGACTCGTGGCTGTAGGAAGAACCTTCGTTTCCTCTCATCGATGTTCCGGATGCGGACGTAAGTCTTGCGTTAATCCAAAGTGATGTATGGTTGAGTTTCCCTTCCACAGCTCGATGAAGAAGGGATAAAAGAAAAGAAGAAGCAGAAACTTATGAAAGCCGGTTTTGACGCAAGAGCGCGTGCGAGACGAGAGAAGGAGAAAGAACGAGAGGAGAAAGAAGCTGAAGAGAGACGAGAGGAGGGAGAGCGGGAGAATAACTTTGATGATTGGGCAGCTAGACTGCGCCGTGAACAAGAGGTGTGGTACTTGCCATCTGCTCGCTCAGATGCTCTTGCTGACCTTTGAGAGTAATAGACTATCATGAACAAGATCAAGGAACGGGGACGTCGGAAGGCTGCATTGTCTGATCGGAAAAGTGCAGCCGCGCAAGCTAGGATGAAGAACATTGCTTCTTTGGCAGCTGATGAACGCGTTTCGAAGAAGAAAAGGAAAGCAGGTGCAGGCAAGTTTCGCGATCCTTCTAATCAATTTCTTGTTCCCAACACTTGCAATTCAGAGGACATGTTCGGAGCGGATGACGAGGACTGGCAGATTTATCGCAAACTCGTTCGTCGTTCTTGCTTCCTAAGCGAATCATTCATTCTGACATCGTACAACAGAATGCTGCGGCTGTATCGTCAGATGAGGAGGATGAATTTAACCAACTTCGGATCATCGAGAGCAAGCTCCTCATGTATGACCCGACATTCACGGCTCAACACACGCATGCATCCATAACATCTCAGCGATCTGCACTTATATCTGCCTTTAGACCACAGTATGAAGAGGGAGACATCGAAGGTTGTATCGACTCTCTTTCCAACGAATGAATGCTTACAGGAACCAATAACAGGAAGCGCACGGATACATCTGAACACGGAACGATGGCGCGTGTGCGAAACATACTTTTCACCGGGAATGGCTGGTGTTGACTCCGCTGGCCTCGGTGAAGTTCTTCAAAGCATCCTGGCAAGGTTCACAGAAGCTGAGAAAGCCAGGCTTGTGAAGGTCTGTTTTGTGTTTCTCAGACCTTCAAGCTCCAACTCATGCAAAATACAGAATGTATTCATTACTGGCGGTCCATCGCAGTTTCCTGGTCTCCAAGAAAGACTTTATGGGACGCTTCGTCCGATTTTGCCGCCTGAGATGCATTTGGGTGATATTGTGCGTGCAGCAGATCCATCGCTTGATGCTTGGAAGGGTATGGCATCCTTTGCCAACACGGATGAGTTCCATCAAGTGGGTGTGACAGCAGAAGAGTATCAGGAGTGGGGAGCGGAGAGGATTAAGAGGTGGTGGGGAGGGAACTGTAACTCAGCGGTTTGATAGCGTCGTTTATCTCATTATGGTGATACAGTGTCATGATGTCCACCTTTCCCTCAAGAGAATCAAGTCGCGCATTGATATTGCAATCGAATACGCGTCCTATGTAGACCGTATCATAACGTCGCACGACCAGGAATGCTCTGAATGGCTATCCGAGATCAATCGCCACGCAGACTACAAACCAACTGCTCATTTTCTCCAGGAGACGGGCCGCCGGGTGAACGATCTGCAATGCTAGCTAGGAGATTCTGGTCCAAAGGAAGGACAAGCAAAGTATCTTGCAGAACAGGTGATTCCAGCGAGAATTCAAGCAGCTTATGTTGCATGACTCAGAAAGTTTGAGTTGTAATAGTCCTTGAGCTTTACATACACTGAATCAGCCCACAGGTAAGTACCTTGGGAAAAATGCACACGTTCTCATCAAACCGCTCTGAAACTGGAGGGAGTAAGAAAAGCTCAAGGGACAGGCAATCTAATGGTGCCTGGCAGACATAGAGACAGGGTACTGTAAGTAGTGGACATGATAGCTAGCACCCTACTTCAAGATGTGATCGACATAGAGAAAAAGTTGAGAAGTGCCATAAGAAAGGCATTCGTCAAGAAGACGATCTCTCCTACATGATTTCCTCCAGCTTGTACCTTCCAAAGGTACCATGTAATTTGATATACCCTTTGAAAAACGCGACATAGGAGTCATATGCCTCAGGACGCGGTCTCAGGAATTCGAGGATACCGTGATGTAGTTGTACAGTTTTCTCGATGAGTTTCCGGAGAGCGTCCTGTTTGTTAAGACCACGAGAGGCTGCCATGAGCGACAGGTAGTTTGCAGAGTCGCCTTCGATCTCCTCTTTGTAGTAGCCTGCGGCAAGATTGACATCGGTGCAGAATGATGGCAAGCGGCCTCCCGCAAGAGTCTATCAAGCGCATTCATAACCGGATGCTCCTGCGGCTCGCATTTCGCGAACAGCTCGTTGAAACGGTACACATGCACGAGATCTTTTCTCACTAGTCACCGTGTCGTCGATGCAGGTGCATACGGTGGTGAAGAGGGAGATCCACATCTTGGTTGGACGGTCCGAGAAGTGGCCGTAAGCGTTGGACATTACGGCCACGCCAACGGCCAGGTATAGGAGGATGGCGTCCATCAGATATCCTCGTTTGATGGCCTCCTTAAAGCATTCGGAGTACCATGCTTCGTCAAGCGGGACATTCTCATGTTGCAAGCCGCAACGCTGAAGAAATCCGGTGATGGACTGGCGGATGCTTGCTAGAATCTATATTCGACATCAAAATCGGGACATGGAAGGGTAGCAAAACGCAGGCACGTACTTCGCCATCAAGGGTGGATGTGGACAGGTTGTTCGTTGTCATTGTGAAAACTTGCAGAGAAATTGAATATTGGAGAGAGAATGGTGTCAAAGGGTTGCATGTACCATGCAGTACTTATACTCTATAATTTCGATTTATTGGGGAACGAGAGTCTTGTATGCTATGCAGGTTGTCCTAGCATGCCATGACTGGGGAGCGATCGTTAACGTTGATCTCGTGCAGATTGCGTCGTAAGTATCATCGGAGACCTCGCGCCTGATATTTAGTCCGTTCGGAGGGGGTAATCAGATCAGACGCTATCAGATAGACTGCCAATGAAGCGAGCGGACGTGGTCCTCTCGAAGCGGCAACATTGGGAGCTTGAAACCTAGGTAAGTATGCAAATAATGGTGTCTCTATCTCCAATATAACTTGGGGAGAGCGTAATTTTTTAGGGATTGCTGCATCGTAATGCTATCAGAGATCAAAAGACTATGCGCCCTCCGACTTGGAGTCCGTCGACCAAGGGGAACACAACTGCAGAAGTAATGGAAGTGAAATTAGTGGCCCACGGGCGTCGCGATCTGATACCATGCTACCCGTGCTAACCCGGCGGGTTCAGCAGATTAACCAGAAAAGTGTGCTGATAACTTGCTGATGACCTGCTACTACTATGCCTCGATCAACCATTAGTAGTGGCTACTCGAGACATGGTAGCAGGCGGCAGGATGGAAGAAGGAACCAGGGTTGGCTCAGGCTCCCGTCTGCTCTTCCCTCTAGCTCCTGTTTATCACCCTGACCAGTACTGTTCTCCTGCTAGTGAACGACGGTCATTAATCACTCTTCTGTTGAAGAAGCACTTCGATTTGTCAAGAGCGAGCTGCTAGTGGTCTGCTACGATTTAGTGAATGATACAAATTGCGATTCCATGCACCTGCATATTGTCCTTTTGTTGACTTTGGCCGCCCTTCCATACGCTTTGATTCACAGTACAAATGCACCATGACGCTAGCTTTTATTGTCGGAACTTGAGCTTGCAATTTACTGATGGTGTTGGTTGATATATTCAATTGTCTAGCAGCCAGAAGGGACCTCTGAGACGTGATTTGACCATGAGGAAAGAACGCCTATGCCAGTGGTCCGTGGGAGACCTCGGGAGACTACGCTACGCGTATTATTGACGAATCGGCAATCCCCGACCTCTCTTGCTTCCGCTTTCGGACCGCGCGACGGCAGTCCTAAATCTAGTTGTTTTTCATTTTCACTGCGATAAGGAATTTTTGAAGCCAATTAGTAGGTTGGCCTTTAGCTCATTCGATGTCGTCTTCAGCTTGGTCCTAATAGCTTTTGAGCACGTTCGATAAGCCGATTAAAACGTCGTAACAGTACGAAAAATGTCACAATAGGACGAAACGTCAACAAATCCAAATAGACCAATGCGGACACAAGCATTAGGGTTGCGCTCTATCATCTCACTATATCATCTTGGCATCTGCTGAAACGTTTTGTGCATGTAGCTCCACCCTGCCCGCTTAGTAACTGCCTTTGGTGTACCGGGTGGCGAACAGTGTAAATATGTGGAGCTCCAGCGTGTCCTATCTACCGTAGTCTCCACGACGTTGATATTATCTGTCTCACAATGTGTCTCCGCTAAAATATTGTAGGATCGACATCTTTCAATGACATCCCTCCCGTTCTATCTGATATTTCGTCGACCGGGGTCGGATTTCAGGTCCTGTACCGAACGGGCCGTTTAAGCATCACGAGGCTTGACTCTTGCTTGCAGTTTCCTTTTTCCTCTCTCGTCGGTCAAAAACTCAGTCCAGGATGAACGCACGGTTCTGCTCGCATTCCGAAGCATGCTGAGAAAGTTGTTTCTGGATATTGTAACTGTTTCCACAACCGATGCAGGTTGAAATATCCATGGGGCAGTGAAAATAGAGTCTGCGATGAAAACTTGAGAATTGAAAGCACGGGGAATGATCAAGTCGCAAATATATTACGCCAATGAGTCGAGGCCCTCGATCTTCTGCAGCGATAAGGTCAGAACACGAATGCATAGAGCTTATATATATCTGTAGACTGTGAGCAGTTATCTTTCTGAAGAAAGTAAAGTTAGTTCGCCATCTGTGGAGATAATATGACAGGAGTCACCTTGTCATTTGGAGGTGTAGTAGTAGTTGCTAGTCAAGTGCATTGGATCCTAGAATTTGCACAGACATCCTCGAACTCAGATATGAGACGAGAGGGCATGTCGTACGTTGTGTGACATGTTGGTCGTTCATAAACGTGACATATCTGGGCGGAACACCATCTGAACTTGATCTGAACTACTAATTACTGGCTGCTTTACCGTATCTAATTCCCCAGGCCCCACAACCAGACGAAACTGCCACACCCGAATCAAATACTATATATCAGGACGACTACATAGACAGGTATCACTGATATCATCTGAAGAGGACAAGTCACTCCATATACTTCAATGCTGGACATCAACAATGGCCACTACTAACTCGAACATTACCACAACCGCAACTGCAGAACCCCCGTCCGCAGCAACAGCGGTCGTACAAAGTGGTCCACAAATCCCAAAGGATGGTCTCCCTCTCATGCATTCAGGTTCGCTCTTTTCCTTTGATCGTGCTCAAACCAGCCTGTGAGTGAGTAATGCTCATCCAGCTTCCTGCAGCTCGCACGCCCCCCGTACTACCATGGCCAGATATTGGACACCTTGCCAAGTGGTCAGTTTCCTCATACAAATTTGGGTTTGGTGCAGAGTGCCTCAGAGACGGGGATCCCGATACGTTCTGGCAGTGAGCGTGATCTCATTCTGATGTGCTCGGCCTGACTGAGGAGGTTTTGTTCAGTTCTGACGGCCCCCAGCCTCATTTTATCACTGTGGAGTTCCCTCGCAAAGTGGCAATTCAGGTATAGGGACGAATTTGCATGTGCCACCAGTGTTGACTGAAGTCAACTCAGAAAATCAGTATCTACCTTAGTTGGCCACAGGATGACTCGTACACCCCATCAACTCTTGCTATCCGCGCAGGAACTGGTCCCAGCGACCTTCAAGATGTACGAGTCGCTACTTTGGAGAAACCGGACGGCTGGATAACGTTTGATGTTTCCTCAGAACCTGACGAAGATGGGAACTCATTGTGAATTCTTTTTGCAACGCTGTTCGATCTTCGTTGACCCTTCTCTAGTAAACCTGTACATGCGTACGTGCTGCAAGTTATCGTGGTGCAGAACCACATGAGCGGAAAGGATACCCACATACGAGGGCTGCGTGTCCTTGGTCCTCAGGAGTATGCACCTCGGACCTATATGCTGAGTGTGGCGCTGACCCAAAATTTAGAGAAGACGCCACTGATGGCGATCCTTTCCCCTGGAAGTCACAGGACTTCAAGATGTACGAAAGACTGCGGTGAACAGCATATATATACAAAATTGTATCACTGAACATTCTTTCCATGGAAAGTGGGTTAGGCTAGATCACCGTCCTTTATTGCTAAGGTCTGTGCCTTTTTTGACTTCCGCGCAACCATTGGCTAACTCTCCACGCGGAAAATGTGTGGTCGATGACTGACATGTGTTCAATTCTATGAGAATACAACAGAATAAAGATGTGACGCTGGTAAATGAAATTGTGCATGGTGGGCTCCAAGAAACAAGAGGTCGAGGGTGAAGAGAATAATCAATGACGATGAATGTCAAATATTAAATTAGCCAATCTCTGGGAGTGCCCATTACTGAAAAGTTTTCAGAACTAATTCATAGGTGCTCGATATCGTATTTTAGTTCTTTATGCTGCTCTTGTACCTACCCCGCTAACATGTACTCTAAGCGTTAGCCAACTTTGCGAACATCTCTCGGGATTGCTCGAGAGTTGTACATTCCGTCTCGAATGTTTTTCTCTGTTGTGGTTAAGAATCAAAGTTTAGCAACGTTCTGGATTTGGCGATCAAAAGAAAGCAATGTCACCTTCTCGTCATTTGTTATTTGCACGACAGACGGCACGGTCTCAGCGTAATCTGGTTGTGAGATGATCTTCATGATCTTTTCCAGATTGAGGCGCGCAAGCGTGAGTTTCTTGTCGCACTTGGCTATCTCAGCATCAAGGTCAACAAGTCCCTTATAATAGAACGACTTAGAGTCTATTCACAACACAAGGCTATTACAGACATACCTTGACTAACACGTGTGCTGTTATGGTGGAGCTTATGACGGCTGACCCACACCCCGGGGGAAGGGCTTTCACGTCCTCGATGACGTTCACAGCACTGCATCCCTTGATCAAGGTGATCATAGCTTGCGTCTGCAAGCGGAACAAATCGATCTCCTTGCCTGTCTGGGAATGAACAAATACTGGCAACATGTCAGTACTAACTGCAGTTAAAGTATAATAACTCACGTTGGATATTGGACTGGAGGTTGTAAGATGCAGCAAGCGACCTAGCTGCGCGCACGGCAGATAGCACTGTATCAAAGTCTTTTTCCTCTTCGGAACTGATAAAGTCAGGGTCCTGCATCGATTCAGTAAAAGTAAGTTTGAATGGCAGATGATCACCCACATTTATGGGGTAAGACGCGATCATGATGGAGGGGGTAGGGTCTGTCGGACGCCTTGGCAGTCGCTGCCATAGCTCCTCGGTAACAAAGGGCATAAATGGATGGAGTAGGCGCAGACCGTGATCCAGGCAAGTATACAATGTCTGTTGGGCTGACCTACGAGTCTGGAGGGGGACCGATGCGTCGGTCAAAGGTTTCATCGCCTCCTGTGAACAAAAATGAGATCGATACAAATTCAAATGCAAAGCAGCCGCACAATATAGACGTCGCAAAGCTCGTATAACCAGAAATTGTGAGCTGACGTGGTCGCAGCCATAAAATTGCGTTCTTGAAGCTGCGCGTTGATCTGTGTCGCAGCTATGTTGAGCTTGTGTAGGATCCAGCGTTCCACAAGACTTTCATTTCCGGTTGGCTTGAGAAGCAATGTAAACCAAAGAACTCATCATACAAGCGGCATACCTTTGCAGATGTCTCTGGCGAAAAACCGTCATCGAGTTTGAGCATTGCAAACTTCGTGGCATTGAAGATCTTGTTGCAAAACTTGCGGTATCCCTCCACCCGCAAGATTTCCAGGTTGATATCCCTGCCTAAAACGCAAACTCAGTTATGTGTAGTTCGCACCGTGATGATTACTTTACCGCCGCCTGAGTATGCGCAGAGAGCGAACCTTAACCCATCCGTACCACATTCCGGAATGCCTTTCGGGAAATCCTTCTTCTGACCAGCGATCGCCTTGAGAATCTCCTTCTCGTCGAGATTACCTTCATACAATTTCTGGTGGAGTTGCTCAAGTGGCAGGCCGTGGATGACGTCGATCGGGTCAATGACGTTACCGAGCGACTTGCTCATTTTGCGTCCATGAGCATCGCGAATCATCGCGTGGCAGAGTACTTCGGAAAATGGCATCTGACCGGTAAGATAGATGCCCATGAGAACCATGCGCGCCACCCAGAAGAAAAGGATATCCCAGCCTGTTTCTAGGATACTAGCAGGGTAATACTGAGAGAAGTCGACAGTCTGTTGGTAGACGATTAAAACCAGTCAGTTTACTATGTGTGAAACACCGTGCCTTTTCTGGCCATCCCAGGATTGAGAAGGGCCACAGCCCAGAAGAGAACCAAGTATCGAGGACATCTTCATCTTGCTCAAGTGTGAAATTCTTCCCATTTGCAAGTATTTTCGCTCGCTCGGTTGCTTCTTCCACAGACCGACCTACAACCCAGTTCTTTCCATCGTTTCTCTGCATTCAAGAGTAAGTGCGCAAGCGTTTAACTGATCGTTGAGATACGAACGTCGATATCTTCTCCCTCAATTTGAACGAAATAGGCTGGGCATCGGTGACCCCACCATAATTGCCGTGAGATACACCAGTCCTGTATGTTTTCAAGCCAGCGATACCAGTCTGCTTCACTCTGCTTGGGACCAATCGAAAGTTCGCCTGCCCTCGTACGCTGCAATGATCGTTGAAAGAAAGTCTAGTATGATATAGTGTGACCGACCTTGATTGCTTCTGCAGCAAGAGGTTGGCAATTCACCCACCACTGAGGCTTCAAGACAGGCTCAATGATGTCGCCTGATTTACTGTAAGAACACCTCGACTTCAGTCACCCATCGACTTAGAATCGACACAGGCGCGTACCTGCAAATAGGGATCTGCATGGAATTGTCCTTAGTCTCGACAAACAGGCCCAATTCTGTGAGCTTCTTTATGACCTCACGCCGAGCGTGGAAGCGTTTCATCCCCTGAATGATACATGTTGCTTAGATTAAGGTGTGGTTTTCGCACACAGACGCACCTTGAATTGCTCTCCAGCATTGTCATTGAACGTTCCATCATCATTCAAAATATTGATAAAATCAAGTCCATGGCGGACACCAACCTCATAATCATTCGGATCATGAGCCGGCGTAATCTTCACTGCACCAGTTCCAAACTCTTTGTCTACATGTTCATCAAAGATAATGGGAAGACGCCTGTTCAAGAAGGGATGAATGGCGAACTTGCCATGAAGGTGCTACAAACATATTTCAATATTGATTGTGATTTTTATCAATCATGAATGTTACCTTGTATCGATCATCGTCTTGATGTACTGCAATAGCTGTATCACCAAGCATTGTTTCCGGGCGGGTCGTAGCGACGATAATCCGCTCATCTATTGATGAAAATAAGAAAACGACGGCATAAATCTCAATTAGAACATACCTGATCCTTCGATATGATATGCAAACGAGGTAATGACACCAAATTCGAATTTTTCCTTCGGGTCGTAGCCTGGGACGTTAAGTAAGGTACGGCCAAGGAGTTGTTTTTGGTCCACCTGTGCAACACAACTTGTGTCAGTTGCCAACGAATGGATTCTTTGACTCACCTCAAGGTTCGAGAGAGTAGTATTCAACTGAACGCACCAATTAACAAGTCGATTGGCGCGGTAGATGATGCCATCCTCGTGGAGCCGACAAAACGTCTCAGTAACAGCTTTTGATAACGACTGGATAACAGTCGATTAGATATGTAAGAGATGCTCAAAATTACACCCACAGGACTCATGGTGAAGGCAACACGGTCCCAGTCACAACTTCCTCCAAGTCTCCTTAATTGATCGGTGATGCGTGCTTGGTAGCTAACACCAGGTAAGAGAATGTTCCGATTAGAAAGTAACCACTTACTCATTTTTCCACTCCATCACCTTGCCCAAAAACACCTCTCGACCGAGATCGTGTCGGGTCTTGCCTTCCGCTTTGTATAGCCGTTTTTCAACAACGGATTGTGTTGAGATTCCAGCATGATCAAAACCTGGGACAAAGAGGGTAGTCTTTCCAAGCATCCGATTCCTGTCGTCACTGTGAGCATAACGATCATATCAGATACGGACTCATATTTACCAGCGTATCAAGCAATCCTGAATGGCGATAGTCAGTGCGTGACCGATATGCAGGCTTCCGGTGACATTTGGGGGAGGCATCGGAACCACAAAGACACCCTCTGGTTTAGTATCCCCATTTTCCGTGGTCTGAGGCTTGAAGAAGCCTTGGGCCTCCCACCAATCGTACCAAGCAGATTCGACTGCGATAGGATTATACCCACTTGCCATCGGTTGAGACATATCTATACAGTGTCAAGAAAGAAAGAAAAAAAGAGTGAAGAAAAACGCACCTTTTTTCTCGCCCTTGGGAGTGGTGTTTACAAATGCAGGCTCCTGCTCCTTCTTCTCTCTGTCCGCCTTTGCCTTCTTTTCCCCAGCGGGAGTGTTAGTGGCTTGCTTGAGATGTTTAGCAGCAAGCTTCGCCTCTTTCTCTAGCCTCTTGGCCTCCTTTTTCGCTAGAACAGCCGATCAGATTGTCAAACTATCAGAGTAACAAAGGTCTGCTCACCTGCACTTTTCGAAGGACCATCAGACTCGGGGGTGACCAAGCCAGGATCGTTCGGAGTTGTTGCCATTGCTAAAGGTCGAATAGAATGTGATCGGTGTATTGAACGAAAAGAAAGGTTTCTGACTTTCTGAATGACTAGGTATCGATGCCTTGCTATAAACATCCACCTATAATCAGAATGACTCGAACAAGCTAATTCTTGATTGACATATTATGTAACAAAAGCATAATATTCGCCTGCCGCAATCGTGATTCTGAATCACTCAGATCCTCATGTTTATAGCATGAGGGAAGCTGAAGTGTTGATGAGTGAATTCGCATTCCCTCCCAACTGATCGACAAGCGGCGTCCCGTTGAGTTTGAGTTCTTAGATGAGACGTAACCAAAAGCGAACACGTTGTTTTCAATGTGTTTGGTGAAGAAATGGCAACAAAATCATGATTAAGAGGGATATGGGAGATATCTATGTTTCCAGACCAAGAAGTCGTCAAGCCTACCACCGATCTCTGCCGCCGCCATATTCACCATGACCACCACCACCACCTCCGCCGCCGCCACCGTATCTGCCGCCTCCACCGCGACCGCGGCCTCCGCCGCCATAACGACCTGGATGGCCAAATCAGCATACGAAACATATGGACATGATAAAAACTTACTGCGACCTCCCCCTCCTCCACTGTACATGGCCATTTCGTCTAGTTGTTGTGGTACATCGGCCTTCGCCTCACGCAAGATAGATATCAACTCGCGAGCAGACTTCGAGTTATCGGTAGTGAAGTACGTGTATGAGGTACCTTTCATGCCGGCACGCTAAGAAAAGTTAGACCAAGAATTGGTGGGCTGAGTGAGAGCAACTTACTCCCGTACGACCAATACGATGGATATAATCTTCACAGTTGTTTGGGAAGTCGTAGTTCTAGAGGGAAGTTAACAGCTGATCAGTAGCAATGGACCACTACAACACTCACAATTACATATCCGACATCCTTGACATCTGTGATGCCAGTAATGCAATGCAACCGCGTCACGTACAGAACAAGAGAATAACATAGGAACAGACAACATATAGCACATTGCACAATCAATAACATGACAACGATAAAGAGACACAAGCGCGTCCAACACAACAAGAAACAAGAATTGGACGACTTCATACAAACATCATTCATGGCACGTCACAAGATCGGGGGACGTGTAGCATGAACAAAGGGCATCGCGGTCCAGGAAGACAGGTACCAAGCGCGAAGCAGCGGACATATCGAGAGGAGATATAGCCAGGAAGTCCGTGACGAGGGCTCCACATCCGGGACCATAGCACTTTGAATCCCTTTGGCCCTCACTGACGGGAGGACACAGGATGCTTTGGCGGATGGAACCTTGACGACTTGGAATCCTCTCGTGATCACGCGGTTCTGCTATAGCACGTCTCGCTCGAGAAGAAATTTATCCCTCAAGCCTGGCTGTAAGCACGGAGGAAGAGCAGTGTAAACATGACTCATCCCGTCTTGCTACACGCGTTAGTGAACACCAGAGTCACGAGCAAACACTACCCAGATACAAAAACGGGTCATTGCTACTTTAACCTGAGTGCTCGGAAAGCCCTCCCATTTGTAGGAGTCCCTGATGGAGCGCTTGCAAGAAATGGCACACGTACCTAAACCACGGGACGCAACGTCCGTGGCAATCAATATGGGTGAGCGACCCGCCTTGAATTCCCCTAGAACCCAATCACGTTCCCGCCTGTGGGAATGTTGAATAGACATCGAGGGAGTGACAGATAAAACCTACTGTTCTTTGTCGCCATGGATGGCAAGAGCTGGCCAGCCGTCTTGGCGAAGGTATTTGGTGATGTCGTCCGCAACGCGTTTCGTCCCGACAAATATAAGTACCTTAGCGTTCTCAGAGCTGATCTGATCAAGATGCCTGATCAGCTTAGCACGCTTCTCGAAGTCGCTGCAGACTTCGACAATCTGCTGAATATTGTGGTTGGCAGTGAGCTCCATAGACCCAATGTTGACCTGAATCATGTCTTTTAAAAAGTCCTGTAAATAGTGAGATTAATCATGCAACCACAAAATATTGAATGTTTACATTTGCGAGTTTCTGCACATCCTTCGGCCACGTAGCACTAAACATCAGTGTCTGACGATCAGGGCGAATCTGAGATACAATCTTGCGTATCTGGGGCTCGAAGCCCATGTCCAACATACGATCGGCCTCATCCATGACTAAATATGTGACGCGACGAAGATTGGTCTTTGATGTCTCCAGCATATCAATGAGCCGTCCAGGAGTGGCGATCACAACCTCAACACCACGTTGCAGGTCACGGATTTGAGGACCTTTGGGAGCGCCACCGTAAATGGCAGTGTTACGGATGCGAGAGCTCGACCTATATACATCAGCAAAAGCCAACACAGTGAGGTGACAAACATACCCAAACTTCGTGCACTCCTGCTGAATTTGTACAGCAAGCTCACGGGTGGGCGCAAGGACAAGTGCGATGGGACCATCACCTGGCGCAAGTAAAGGTTGACTAATTCCCAGTGAGTAAAGAATCAGAAAGTGAGATAGATACATACGCATTGATGTGAAGCATGGCAGGCAGAGCAAAGGAAATCGTTTTCCCACTCCCTGTTTGAGCGATCGCAACCACATCTCTGCCACTCAGTGCCATAGGCCATGCTTGGCATTGAATGGGAGTTGGCGCGGCAAAGCCTTGTGCACGAATTGACGCCAAAATATATTCAGGAAACCCTGCCTCGTCAAAAGATGTGACAGGTCTGGGAACACCTCGTCCTTGAACCTTCAGGAAACCATCAGCGACTGTTGGCGTGCCACAAATTCTCACATACTTTTATTTCTTTGGTCTTCCGGAAGTCTTCCACCTCTCTGTCAGTCATAGCTGAAACACGCTTGTCCTCGACGTAAAAATTCTTCTCAAAACGCTCGAGCTTTTGCGACGCCCAATCAATCGTTCTCAGACCACCGCCCAAGCCACCCATTTTGTCTTCATAACCGCCGCCGCCGCCACCGCCCCATCCGCCGCCACCACCGTAGCCGCCGCCGCCGCCTCCACCATAGCCGCCATAATTACCGTGACTCTGGACAAAGACATCAGCGAAATGCATACTTTCTCCAGTGAGAAGTTCTACCATAATGTTGTCTATAGCAAGAACCAGAGAATTAGAAAACAGGGATGTTGCAGGGATCCGAAAGCGTGGTGGTTAAAGAGCAAGGAACAAAGAGCTGGAAAAAATGCGTTTGATTTGGAGTAAATAAACAACAATATGCTTACGTGATGTTCTTCTCAAAATTCTAACATAGCTAAGTACACAAGATACCGGGGCAATACATAAATCTGTGCTGGGTATATATGTGAAATGAATGCATAAACGGCATGAAAATAATCATAGTCGAAGTTCAGACCTGTAGTAACTTCGATGGGCATAATAAATCAAGAAGTTGTGAGTAACGTCACATATTCTGCATCCATCACATCACTATGCAGGCCCGAGGCTTGCGGTGTAACCGACGTGAAGCCTTCTTGAGGGGTGGTTCATCTGGGTAGTGCATAAGCATCTGCTTGACAAGTTCTTGGAAGACATCGTTAATGTGCCAATCGCGCTTGGCTGATGTTTCGTAAAATGGTATTTTCCAAAGCGCAACCAGGCATTGTATCGTGCTTCTTGCCACTTCTCGTTCCGTGACGAGGTCGAGTTTTGTCCCAACAACAACGATAGGAACATCCTGCGTATAATGGTAGTCGCTGTATTCGGTAATAATCAATGGAACTTACGCTGTCCATTCCCTTCACTCGGTGTATCTGCTGTCGAAGATTGTCCAGCTCCCTAAGACTTGCTTCTTGTGTGAGGCTGCAGTGACACCAGTAGGTCAGAAATAAATACAGTCATTTCTTGTGATGCTTACCTGAAGACTAACACGAATCCTTGGCCAGACTGTAGAGAACTGGTGTGAGTTTGATACCATATATCCCAAAATCATCAATATTTACTTTGATATAAAGTTCTTTCAGAGAAGTGAATTGCTCAGCACCAGCAGTATCTAATACATCTAGCTGCAAGGAAACAGATAGTCAGAAACGACTTTAACAAAAGGGTGGGGGAAGTAGGAACACACGGGATCTTACCGAAGTCTTTACACCATCAATATCGAGGATGCGCCGATAAGCTTCTGCAAAGACGATGTAGTAAGCTCCTCACATCACATTGAAACGGATTTATCACTGAAGATGCACCTTCGATCGTGGGGTCATAGTTCTCCAGGAAGACATCTTGAACAAATCGCACCGTCAACGCAGACTTCCCTACTCCTCCGGCTACGACACATGAAACAAGCAGTAGTCACAAATGAACGAATAACATACCTCCTAGGACGACGACGTTGAAGTGCCTCATATTTTGAGAGGTGGGATGAGATAAGGAGCTAAGGGATGCAAGCGCATTGCGCAAGTGATGCAACCTGTGCCAGTGTGTGGGAAGTAATGGAAAGCATGCACACTAAAATAGGTTCTCAGCGGCTGCAGGGACTTGAGATACGAGAATCGGGAGAGTAAGAGAAGCGAGAACACGGCAGCCGAGTGTAGTTAGGAACCATAAAAATTAATGAGATCAATGTTAATATCGATGTACTTCGGTAGGTTCTTCGGAGTAAAAGAACATCAGCAGTCGTGCCCTAAAAATTTCAACATGTGGGTCTCGTGAAACATGATGTGCAACGGAAGCAGAGCCGGTTGATCTATTTCAATTGGCTTACCATTAATTGAATGACACAACGGCCTAGTAGGCATACGCGTTCTTCCAAAGTTGTTATATTGTATAATACAATACAATGATAATATTTTCGAAACGAAGGAGTGACATATACGAGGCAAGAGTGCTTGTGCAAGAGGAATGAGGGGTAAGAGAGTGCAGTTCAACGTGGCAAGAAAATAGATGATGCGATAAGAATTATGGAGATATACATAATTTTGGACTGAATGGGGGTTCGCCCATCATAAAATTATGTCGGCCAGCCACCTGCGATCCTAGCAGCACCAAAACCAACACGCCCCATAATATTCCATACAGCAGAAGTGCCATCATAACCGAAGCCTTCCCCGGGTCCTTGCATGCTGTTAAAACTCGACCAGGCAGCGCGGTCGTATATTGTTGGGCCACCAACAACTGAATATTGCGCCCCGATAGCTGGCAGACGCGAAGTCATGCAGAGAAATACGAGCGCCATGGCCCCAGCACTGATGAGTGCCTGCCGAGCAGCTCCAGCAAGCCAAGCGTCGCCCTCCTCACCCCCTTCGTTTCCGCCCTTGCCGATGACATAGGTATTGTAGATTTTGTAGAAACGGTTCTGGCGGCGCGGCTGACGCTTAGTCGTCGAGCAGGCGATTAGCTCATCTATCATCTCGCATTCCACACCGAGTTCCTCCTTCAGCGCTTTCCACTCCTCGACGGCGTCTGCTGAGATTCCTCCAGGAATACCACGTATTGGTATAGTAATACCTTTGTGCCGTTCTATTAATGCATTGTTGACTTGCTCGAGCTCGGTCACGAAGTTGTAGGAAGGAGGTGCATCGTTCAGGTGAGGAGCGTCCAGGTGCCCCTTGGGCGTGGGAGGGAGGACAGTCGACGATGAAGAAGCGAGTGCCTCGTCGTCTTCTGGGGTGACCTGCGGTGAGGCCGACCGAGAAATTTCCGACTCTGGCCCATCTGTTTGGATTTCGATGCTTGATGTGATGCGTGGCAATTCTAGATCGGTTTGGACTGCGATCATACCACGGGGGACTTCTTCCGTTTGAATGGAGGACGAGGAAGTAAGAACCTTTGGCTCTGGATGCGTCTGCACTGCACACGCTGTTGTATGCTCCGCAGCGTCATGTTGCGTGAATGTATCAATGTACTTCTTGGTTTCTGAGAAAGTGACGATCTCGGCTTTGTTAATACGGCCAACTTTCTGTTTGGGGTGTCAGATGTGAGGCGCAATTGTGAAGATTACTTACCCTCTTCTTCCGAGTTATGATGGTTTGAATAACGTCCTCCTCCTCACCCTCTGTATCCTCATTCATATCCAGCTCTAATTCATCACTATCTCCATCATCCTCAAGTTCATCATCCTCGCCACCCCAACTGTCGCCCAACTTTCCCATGAGCTCAGCACCCAGACTCTTGCTCATAGTATTCGCCGCACTAGAGTGCCCGCTTCCTGCAGCAGCGTTTGTTGCAGCACTGCGCATCTCGTCCATATCAAATCGCATACGGTCGATCGTTTCCTTGAGCATGAGGTTTTCTTGCTTCTGTTCGTCGAGCTGGGCATGGGCTTGTTGCGCAATGGCTAGCTCCTCTTCAAGATGTGCGAGGCGATCTTCATAGGATGACGCTTCTTTAGCCCACTTCACAGCTTCGAGTGACTGGAGCGCGGCAGCATCTCGGTAATCTTTGATTTCTTGGTCTCGACGGCGGAGCTGGTTGCGATAGCGTTCAGATTCCGCTACAATGATGTGAGCCACACTTTTTTGATATCATGGAGTGAACCTACCACATTGCTCTTGATATTGTTTCTGTAAGCTTTGGTAAGACGAACGCGCGTTCTCCAAACTTTTCTCCAACTTTGCAATTTCAGACTCCAGTGCTGCAATTTGGGTTGAGTTGGTTCGCTAAATGACATCCATCAGACATTGTTCATGCACTTCATGCATTACGTACCTCCTTTGTTCGGAGCTCCTTCTCCTCCCGCTTGGTAGAGGTGAGTTCACTCTTGAGTTCTTCCAAGCGCCCCTGCATTTCATCCAAGTCCATGTCGTGCTCATTCAGCCTGTTCTCAAGTGTCCTCTCAGCCTCAATCAGCTTCCGCCCAAGCTCTGCGTTGGCCTTCTGCAATGCCTCCAGCCGCTCTGTGTGTTCAAGAGACACAGTTGACGACGTTGCTGACCGTTCGGTAACTAAGCCTAAGGACGACCCATGCTCGCCATCAGAGTCTGAGTCAGATGCTGAGCGTGGCATGGGCAACGAGGAAAGTTGGCGCGCAAAGCTGTCGCCTTTCTGTGGGTAATCAAAGGACGAGTCCATGTCAGGTGAATGCTCTCCCGAAGAGAGGTGATCTCTGTCCGGAGACAAGTAGTGGATCCCAATGCCAGTAAAGGGCTGTGACTGTGTACGGGAGTGCGGCCGCGCGAAAGGCGAAGAGCCCGTCGAGTTAGGGGAGAATAGTCCTATGGAAATGCTCGAAGGACTCGTTGGATTTGACGGCGTGCGCGTTCGACCGAACACACTGGGACTGGAGGAGAAAGACGACTAATTGCAGTTAAGTTCAACAGGTGAATATACGTAGAAGGAGTTGCGCACTTCTGAGTCACTAAGAGCAGGCTGAGATCCGCCATCAATGCTTTTGCGTCTGCTGGCAGGCACAGGACGCTTTGACCAGCTTGAAGGGGGCTGTACGTCCAACGGGGTTGTTCGCTGTCGTCGCGACGTATCAAATGCAGAGCTAATCCCAGTATTGGGCGTCTTGGGCGGCACAGACGGTGGCCGGCTTGTGACGCGTGAAGTTCCTACCGAGCCTCTGCTCCGTGATCGCGAGTGGTTGGGATTGGGAGAAAAAGGATTGCGCCCCCGATCATCAGGCAGCGTTACATCCTCTTCCAATGGCGAATCATTTGAGCTGTCTCGTGGACTGTGCCTGGCTCTCTCTGCGACGAGTTGGAGCAGAATCTGAGGTGTAACTTCAATTCCGGGACTGCTCGCGAGGATTTCCTTGAGCCCTTCCATCTCGCGATCGTTGAGCAGGTCGACACCATTATACGAGTCTGAAAATGCACTGAGTACATCTGGGAGTGCGTCTGAGGGTATCGCTGGTTCTCCTGATTGGACTGTACGCGAATCTGGGTGTCTGTTAAATATGTCGTAGAGTTCTTGTTCGAAGTTCGACTGGAAGCAGGTTTCGGGGTCAGAAATGAACTTCTTTGCGCAGAAAACACGTACCATGATGAGTAGATGATGAGAAAAGGGAAATATGGGTTTGTACAATGCACTTACTTTCCAGTACTTCAATGAAATCGCTCAAGCATGCTTTGGCTGCCACAGTAACCAAACATGACTTTGATCGTCCACAACACTTGCCAAATTCGGTCGTCAACAAATGAACAATACCACGTGACTGACAAAGCACAAAGAGACCAGTTGGCTCTGCTAAATAGCTTTGACAAAATGCAAGTGTCTACGTTTCTGGTATTACGTCCAACCTCTCTACACTTGTCCTCTCTCCTTCAACAACACATCTCTGAGGCGTTTCAACGCTTCATTCACTTGTTCTTCCGTACACAAAGAGAACGAGGCCCTCACAAATGCTGTCTTTCGTCCGTTGGGAAGGAAGACCGTGCCAGGGAGTGCGAGCACACCGTTCTCATATGCCTTTGTTCGTATAAGGTCTTCTGAGTCACCCTCATCTACACCAGGTGTATGATTTGGTGAGAGAAGCAGCTTGAACCTATTGTAATGTCATTTTTAACATATCATCTCGATCAGCGTTGAACAGAGGCACAGACCAGAAAAACATGCCCGCTTCAGGGGTGCACCATTCTGCAAGTCCACTGAGGTGCGCATTAAGAGCAGACTCGAACACGTCGCGTTTGTTGCGGTAGAACTCGGCAACGGCCTGTGTATGAGCGAAGAAATTGGCGTAACCCCATTCCTCAACCAGTGCGAGGGTGATCGCCTGAATGAGTGATGAGGATTGCAGATTGGCCGATGCAGTCTGATTGAATGTAAGGTACACAGCACATGCAAGTATATCTTGCACGTACATGCAAGTCTATAGCATCAATGATAGGCTTTGGGCCTGACGCAAAGCCCATGCGTATGCCTGCAGAAAGAATCTTGGAGAAGCTGTCGAACCGGATAACGCGGCCGACCTCCGGCTCGTCAAGTTCCAGCTGGAAGTACGACGGCGGCCGAGCGGCTTTTCCAAAGTACAGATAGAAGTAGGGATCATCTGTAGATAAAGGGACGATTCAATCTACTGCACCAAAAACAAGAAATGTGGCACACCTTCGAGAATCAAGAAGTTGTGTTCGCGTGCAAGTTGCAACACTTCTTTGCGACGCTCAACAGTTGCTGTCATACCGGTGGGGTTGCAGCCGTACTGCAATATGGTTATTTCCGTCCACAGATAGGACAAATATAACTTACGGGCACCGTATAAAATACCTTCGGCTTCGGCTTTCCGATAGGCCAATTCTCCAAAATATTGCGCAGCGAATGAGAGCATACCCCATTCGCATCTGTTTCTACCTCTGAAATTTACTGAGCATGAGAAGATTAAAACTAAAACATGACCAACCGATCTGCTCGCAGTGCAGACTTTTAAACATTGGGATGACACCGCTGAATAGATAGCAGTCAGCAAACTGCCGTCCTCCCTTCAGACTATTTTTAACACACGCATACACCGGAGACTCCACAAGAACAGCATCTCCAGGGTTCACTAAAGCATTGACCCCCTGCGGAAACATGAGAACCATCAATTGTTTTTAAAAAGCTCTTAACCTTATAAATTAAGTCCTGCGAACCACTGCCTATGGATAAACTCCATCCCTCGCCTGATCTGCGGCCATGAGAAAGCGTTTGCAATCCTATGAACCATTTCAGAAGACGAGGAAGACCGCCAGTGGGGCCGTACTGCAAGCCAGCCGAAAGATCCTTTGCGGATAGCGAGATCGACTGTTCCTGCGATGGGTCCGTAGGGGAGGTAATATTGAAAGATAATGATTTAAAGGGGAACATGGCATCGTTGGGTTTTCCCGCTAGAAGTGATATCACACCTGGCTTGTTTTCCAATGGGAACAGCCCGCGAACTGAAGTGGTACCATTAAAATACTACTGTGTGATGACTCACAAGATTAGAAACGAACTAGGACTGGGCTTTCGTATTTTGGCGGCGTCAGATAAAAACTCTGTGTAGAAGTCTACTGGAAGAGATTTGACGACCTTTTCGACAGCGTGCCCGTTGGTTTCAACAGGCCCGGGAGTGGTGACACCAGAAGCTGAGACAATAATTCCATCGGAGTGTGTGACCATCTTGAGATCGTCCTGCAGAGATAAAGCTCACGTCACAGTGAGGGTAGACATGACGGTACACAAATCCAACCTTTTTATAATCAAGAATCAAGATAACAGTGAAACTTTAATGAGCACAGCAACGTTGCCAGAAAGGCACCGATCGAGTCACATCCCGGATATTACTTACTCACACCTGCTGATCCATTGTAACTTACATAAATGTCTAACAAGGGCTGTCACGGCGCGGGAAGCTATCGTTTGATCCTTATTAATATTGGAGCTTCAGAAGAGATGATGGGAACGAGTAGGACGATAATTACGAGCGCCAATACGTACTTACTTAGTCAGATATTTTTAAATGAGTCGTGGGGCATGGCTTATTACGTGTAAGAACACCGGATAGATTTCGTGGTTTCCTTGCCGCCAGTAACATTTAGCAAGCTAACTAAATCTATGTTGCCTCTTGGAGGGGAAGCAAAAAAAGAGTATAAAATCACAGATGCAGTGGAAATACATAGGTCTAGAAGAAAAATTGGATGTGAGTTTAAGTCAGGAATGAGTGGAAACTGCAAGCGGCCATCCGCCGGTATGGTGCAGAGGGAGGATGAAGAGTCGTCTAGGTGACAGTCCGAGAGATATCATAATGTGTTGAAAGTGCTGTACAGAAAATTGCTTGCCTCGAGTTCAGTGGGCGTCATCTGAGAAGTCAGAAAGAGGTACGGGGGAAGCAGCCGTGAGGGAAACAGATGGACGCCGCCGCTTTACTTCAATAGGAACTGTCTCCTCATCGCTCTCATCCTCATCTACCTCCCCGTACATGAGGCTGGTGCTAGCCTGTAAAGCCTCCGATTCCGCTTGGCGATCTCTGTGAGTATCGCGAAAGAAACTAGAGTCGTCGTCGAGGTCGTCGTAGTCGTCCTCGCTCGTCGTACTGGATTCTGATTCGTATGCGACTTGCTGTAAGGGACTGGGGCTTTGAGTAGCAGACCGAACAGTTAGATGCCGGCTGTGCCCAGAGTCGTGCAAGGACGGTTCAGGAACAACTGAAGTCGGGGGAGCGATGTGGATGCGTTCAGGTTGTGGGTGTCGTAACACAGCGGGAGAGTGACAAATTGATTGATTGAGGCCTAAAGGCAAGTTTGACGAAATAAGGCTGCTCGGGTCATTGCACACGCCACCGGCACCCAAGAACATCGCATCATCTCGAAGGGAAGTATTGGCATTGTCTCTACCACGGCTGGTAGAGCCTTGAGAGTATGATGTACCAGGTTGACACTGATCAAGTGGAAGAAGGGTCTTGGATTCTCTCTGTCGTGAAGGAGGGCGACTGGAGTCACGCGCCCTGCTCCTGGATGCATTCCGGGCCCACCTCTCGATTGATTCTTCTCTCCTTCCCATGTTTGGCGTCGAGTCGTTACGCACAATGACAGAGCGTGCAATACCACGACGCTTGCCCTCCTCGTCGAATTCTGAACTTGACATTCGCCCACTAACGCTTTTGTGCCGCTCTACCGCAATGGTAGGCGAAGAACACACACCGAAGTCGTCTTCATCAGGACGTGATGACGTGGCACGCGAAGGACGAACGCCCTTGAATAACGAGGATAGGCGACGTGTGAGGCGCTTTGGCCAGCCCCAGCTGAAGCGGACGGTGGTCATCGCAGTGCGGGTCTCAGACTCCGAGACCTTCACCATGTCAGAGGGTGATGTTTGGCGAAGCCATTCTTGGTGATGTGGAATATCCCGCAGGAACCACACGTACCGCTACACGTAAAATGGGAGATATGGGGGCAAATACGCGCAGAATGAAAATTGACGAACCTTTGCTTGATCAAGAGTCATGCGTTTGTTGGGATCCTTTTCAAGCAGCTTGTCGAGAAGATTCATGACAACAAATCCCTCGGACTTTTTATCCTTAGGTTTCCGCCCGCCAGTTGGAAGACGATCATAACCCATGGTGTCTTCTGGCTCCCAGTCATTTTTGCATATGATATTGTAGAGCATGTATTCGCTCGAATCTGGGGGTCTGAATGGAATTTTACCGAAAAGAAGGCAGTACAGTGTGACACCAAGAGCCCACACATCAATGGCCTTCGTGATCTGCAGTCGCTGGGATGTGTTCGGGCGGACAGTAGAAGAGGAACCTATATGTGGTGCGGACCTCAAGGACGGCAGCGTGGTTGAGGTAGCAGAAGCCGATATGGATGGTGAAGGATCGCCATTATACTCAGCGATGACTTCAGGGGCAAGAAACGGTGGGGTTCCAGCACGCTTGGAAAGGTCCGAATCATCCAGCAAAATTGGGTCGTTAGCGTCATCTAGAGCATTTCCACGCCCTGCAGCCGCAAGGCGCTGCGCATATGAGAAATGCGAGACCCCAAAATCACTGATCTTGACCATTTGGCGATCCGCAGTCCAGAGAAGGTTAGCGGGCTTTATGTCACGGTGAATAATTCCCTGGTAATGAACTGCGTATTGAGAAGGCAAGGGAGTATCCAGATTAGCCTGTGGTAATGAGGATGTTATTAACCTTACGATATTCGAGGCCAAGGATAACATCGCGGCAAATTCGTCGACATTGGTCCACCTGCAGCACAGGCTCATTCTGCTCGTTGCGCCATTTGATTTCTCCACCGCTTAGATACTCCATGACTAGAAGTGAGGCTGTGAGCACATGGCTTCCTGACACAAATAAACCTTCCTATCATACTGTTTCCTAGACTGCAGCCACAAGGTCATAATTTCTCAGCTGAGACACTCACCCATGGCCTGTAGTCAGGAAGTAGATAGGCAGCACGATTCTCCGACTACACGGAAAATAGCGAGACTAAATGCTTACCCATGTATATCCGATCATTCAGCTTGTCGTCGATAACTTCCAACAAGCGAACTACATGCCCATGACGACATTTTTTCATTATCGCTATTTCTTTCCGTATTTTATGCTCAAGGCTTCCGAGTTTTTCTGTGAGTGGTGTGTGAGACGACGCAGGGATGTTTCGCCTGCGGAGCATGTTCATCTTCTCAGCGCGTGGGTTATTACGTTTGACAGCCTTTATGGCCTGATAGACGCGGTGTTAACAAGATCTTTTTAAAGGTGTGGACAAAGAATTGACAACTGACCAGCTCGCGACGATGATCATGCGACAAGTCCCAACACACCCATACTTCGCCATGCTGACCCTTTCCGACTCGGTGACCGCGCAGATACTGGTTCACTATAGGTCTGCGGTCGTCACTATATCTGTAGTGTAGTTCAGCTGTCATCCGAACGCTGCCAGGCGGATCGAATGGGAGTCCTGAGGGGTCTCCTGCAGCATGCGCACTGCTTGCTGAGTCTATGTCGGAAGACATGTTGTTTGAGGACTCATGAAGTCCTTTGCAAGGAAATAAACTGCGAATCAATGGAAGGGAAATAATTGTTGAATAGACTGGAAGACCCTGGAAGAGGAGGAAAGGGAAAGGAGATCAAACAGCGACGCTTCAAAGAAACTGCAATCTAAAGCAGCGTATAACGACCAATTTGAGATGCGGCTGACCCCGGACACTCCGTAATGCAACAGCCTTCACAGATTACAGATTTCACGGACTACGTCTATCACAAATTTGGATGGTGAACGTTTCAATTACATTAATGCAGCACTCCACAGCCCTGCCATCAAGGTACAGCCCTCGCTGCTGGCGTCTTCTTGCCGACCGCTTATCGTGTCTTCAACGAGGACAAACACATTTATTTTCCTCTTTGACGTCTTTC
The DNA here is from genome assembly GCF_016758755.1 of Suillus discolor. Lineage (NCBI taxonomy): Eukaryota > Fungi > Basidiomycota > Agaricomycetes > Boletales > Suillaceae > Suillus > Suillus discolor. Next base: position 249,842 of record NW_024541268.1, on the reverse strand, counting down.
ATGACCTGTACCATAAAAATATGTCAGTACAGGGTGTCACGGGTAGCAGAAGTTTCAAATTCGACCCTCCCTCCGCTCCCAAACGAACCCTCAAAGTTCAAGCAGAGATGCGAGGAGGCCGTGATGAGGTGTCTTCGAAAGGGACCACATCAAACGATAACGTGGAAATGACCCTCTTCTACAGATCATAATATCATGATTATCTCTTGTCATATCAATATCCAACGCCCGAACTTTACACCGAGGCAGTCTATACAGTTAAAAACAGGCTCTCACCTGTTCAACATGACGTCCGCAGCCCTGTTTGAAGGGACACGTCAGTTAGATTTCAGCCTATCATTGAAAGAGAGGGTATGTGTAAATAGACAAAGTTCGCGGGTCGGGCCAGCGTTCTCTTAATCCCATGATACTTCCGCCCTCAGCGTCCGCGGAAGCACCGTAAACCCTCTCTGTGTCAGCCAATCACCATGCACATCAGTACATCGTGCGTGCATGCGCTGCCGCCTCCAACCGGGATACAATGGATTACACAACATCGTCAAGGAGACAATTACTTACATTCCAGGTAGTTTTGCCGCATTTGTCACATTTGACTGCATAACACATATCGACGAGGACGGATGCTTCTTCGTGACCCATTGTTATCTGGATGGTTTACTGAAGAGGTAAGTTAAGGTAATAAAGTCACTGCTAGACGTGTGATAGACAAGTGACATTGGCGTGAGTTACATCATGATGTCGGTCAATCCCTTCTTACCTTTGATTTGACAGCAGAAGATACCACACGCGGTGCGGCGAAGCAGTGGCAGAAGTGTGAGAGTGATTCGCGGGAGCGTCTTGCGACTCTTATCGGTCTTCATCTTTATACTTGTTGAAGCTCCCTCGGATCCTGACATATTTGGCCATCTAGGCCAAATCTACGCTCACATGAGCAAAGATAGGCAAAGATACCTGTCTGAGCACGGTTCAGCCATTAGGCGTGCTCCCCGATATCGTCCTTCACTAAACTCAAGGGAAAACAACATAACGCGGGACGTAAAATTAAACGCGTCGCTTTCGCGGGGGTTTGTTGTTGACACTGGCAGGTCTTGATTTCCGCATTACTGCAGATTACTGCCCAGTGCTAGGTGCCCCATATACCCCAAGAAGGTCAATATATTTAATAATCCCACTCAGGGTCGTACTTATCGGCTGGGCCTGGAACCGCCGATATGAACTACACGCGCGAATCATCTAAGCGATCGCTTTGCTCGTACGTACCCGCCTGCTAGTAGCAGCATTGTACTAGTGTTATTAAGTAACAATACACAGCCGGATCTTTGCGGTGGTTTGTCTTAGCACGCACTCATAACCAACTTAGTGACTGTCCGAGTCGGGTTAATCAACCTGCCTAGTAGTACTCCATCCTCCTATCAATCAGCTCGGAATTCCAATCACCACTCTAGTATTGCCAGGGTCGTGGTAGGACTTCCTGGACCCTAACCAAATCGATCAGAAGGGGGGCTGTACCGGGGACACAAGGAACGACGTCTGGAGCGGTCATAATAGGTCCCAATTCGCTACCATTCAGCAGCTAGTATGAACGTTTTCCGCCGCCGATTAGTACACCCCAATGCGAGGTGCTCAATCTCAGCGGCATATGCATTCGTTCCCAGTGGTTGACGGCGTTTCGTTTAAAATACACACGTCGTGGTTTGAAGGTTTCAATTGCGCTATCGACCTGACTGGATGCAGCTGGCCCAGGTAGGCAAGAGTGGTTTTTCCGTGATTTGTTCGGATCAATATAATCAAATCGTGATCCATGTCCTCAGGAGCACAAGGCCTGGATAGCGCTATTTATGTGCACGGGGGATAATGAGCCATTGTTACAAAAAAAGAATTGAGATACGTACTGATCTCCCGACCATGGGACCATCTAGTGTGAATCGTGACTCACCGTCATACAAGGAACGTCGGCAACAATGGCCTAGTTGCGTCTACAGGTCAAAAATTTTAATTGCTCTTCGAGGAACCACCTACATGGAGCTTGGGTGGACTGGTCAAAATCATTTATGAACACGCAGGTGACACACCAAACTCGTCACACAAGCCTCTTTGTCCTGGGACGCTGAAAAATGTATTGCTATTGTAGTATTCATACAATACGATATGAGTAGAAATATCTTATTATATCGTCTTTCACGAACGTGCATACAAGAAAGGACGTTTACCGTCTTTCCTTTACGAAGAAATGCAGCATGAGGAAGCTCGCAGTCGTAAATACCACGAAGAAGATACCAAGCAGGGATATATTCGGCCACCAAAATGACTACCGGATCAGAACATCAGCACACAGTTTACGACAGTGTAAGCATCTATCACCCACCTGAGCTCTAAGACCAAATATCGAAAGTATGGTGGCCGCGGGAACGTCCAACTCAACACCATACTGAAGCGAACACGTTAGACGACAAAAAAATTTGGTCGCCGACATTACCTTAATCTCCTTCAATTGTAGATATCTCAGTTCATTCACGGCAAGCGCCTCGAAAGCAGCGTGGAAGAATGAGACGGTATGCAACCACTGGAAAGCGGGTGTGACAGTGTCCCTGTTGATCAGGAGGCCTGTGAACAGGAGGCTGTGGTGATTATCAATCAACACTGCCGGCATTTAGATACGTAGGATGGCTCACTTGAAAAGCATGACCAAGGTGCCAACTAAGCTCGCCACGCTGGTACTGGCAAATGCTATCGACAATAGAAGGATCACGCTTGCTGTTGTCAAATTGAATAGCACGAGCGTCAATATAAACTTCCAAAAAGCCGGAACTGTGGGCACGAGACCAACTAGGCCGTAAACAATGCCACCAAAGACAATTGGAGGCACCAAGCGGAGCGGCAGGATATCAAACAGAACCTGACCAAGGGCCAAATTAGAAAACAAATACAGTATGATCGAATTTATGTTACCTTTGAAGAGAAGTAAGTGAAGGTCGAATAGTAGCCGTTTGCTCTGATATATATAGAATGAGTGCGGGAAACATGTTTTGCAAGAATCTCCCTACCTTTCACGCATGAAAAGGACTCGCTCGTTCGCGAATAATCCAAGGCTGGATAAGCATGAGAAGCCGAAGAGCGACAATGTGAAGAAGAAAATGCCTGAATCCTATCAGTCAAATAAAACAAACTATCACAATACTGCTCACCAAGCCGGTTCTGGAAGCCTCCAATGTCATTGCTGACGTTGTGGAAAAAGAGGCCACAGATCACTGAGAAAAGGCATATGAATATATGAAATCACAAGAAAAGGCGAGGCTCACAAGCCAGCACGACGGAGGATAGATAGTGAGCTGCCAGTAATGCCGGATCACGGTAGAGATTCTTAAACGCCCGACCACTCAAAATCTTAAACTGCGTTCCCCAACTGGCTCTTTTCCGACCCCGCAGTAAAGAGTTTTCAACCACAACGTCTCGCAGTTCACCATCCGCATGTGACGCATCATCTCCACGCTGTGCAGTAGCAACCTCCTCTGTCTCGGCCTTGATCGACTGTGCAACTTCACTCGTAGAATACGCATCGATAAGCTGCGCAAGTTTGGGAGCAAGCGTGCTGTTACCAGATGGTGAGCTTCGGACAGCTTCCAGAAGCTGCGAGGTCTTGCGTTTGATTGAGGATGTGAAAGAGACCCCACGGGTTCGGAGCTCAGTTTCTTCCTCCACCGCAGTGGAAGAGCGACCTTGTGATCGTACAGACGACGCACCAAAAGCACGCTCCTCATCTAGAAGGTTGTCACCAGATGTCGATGATACCGCATCATTTGAAGGGGAATCCGGGCTTCGTGGTTCAAGTCCAGCATGCACCGTTAGGTCGACTATGACAGAGGTCAGTCGCGCAGTACCATAGAATCATAACACTACTCACTGAGATAATCCGCGATATTAAACCCTGGTGGACATGGCTGGTCGATGCTAGCGAAGTATTCTTGGCATTTGGCGAATTCTCCAGAATACACCATTTTCCCATGAGCGAGGAGGACAAGATGATCAAACAAGGCGACGATGTTACTGCGAGGCTGGTGAATGGTGAAGATAACGGTCCGATTGTAATCGCGTGCAAGGGTCACCAGGCTCTCAACAACATTAAAGGCATTATAAGAGTCCAATCCTGTACAATGTCAGCGTGTTATTGGGATTCATCAAAGCACAGTCTGACCACTTGTAGGCTCATCTAAGAACAATATCGAAGGGCTAGTGACCAATTCACAGGCTATCGAGACGCGTCTCTTTTCCCCTCCAGATATTGACCGGCGTCCTACGCAACAATTAGTATGCGCCTTTAACCCGAGCAGATATCAAGCGTACCAGAGTCACCAATTCTCGAGTCCTTGATACCCAGAATACCGAGTTCGTTCATTGTCTCAAGTGTCCTGTACTTCTTCGCCTCTAAGCTCATCTCTCGCGGGAGTCGCAATAGCGCAGAATACAACACGGTCTCATATACCGTCAACGTGCTCATTAATGTATCCTCCTGATCCACAAAACCCACCACCTTTTTAAACTCCGCGTCCGCGACCTCTCGCCCGTTGACGAGTGTCGTGCCGCTGACTTGGCCCATCTTGCGCTTGCGAGCGAGGATATCAAGGAAGGTAGATTTACCCGCGCCGGATGCACCCATGATGGCCATGACTTGACCCGGCTTGACGGCCCCAGAAATTTTGTCGAGGATAATGCGGTTGCCAAGAAAGTAAGATATATTCGAGAAATGGAGGGATGCGGGGACATGGTCTGTCATGAGCTTCGAAGCTTCGTTTTCCGGCAGCCTGATTTTTCCGAAGTCACCACCGTTGCGCGATCGACCGACGTACCAAAGAATTGCAACAGTCAGGACAACAATCAAACCTGCACCGGCAGAGCTCAGGGCAATCCATTTGGTGTTGTCAGGTGTGGGTATGGGCTATGAGATTGTGAGGACACGAACGCTTCAATTCAATCACTCTACGTACATGGAACCCTGGAACTTGAGAGTAATGCAAGCATTCTCCACCTGCACACTGGAGGGTAATGTACGCATCGCCGAAGATATCGTTGATTAGATTATTCATGGCGGGCTCCTCAAACCTACATCCAGTAGAAGTCTTACAGCTGAAAGTCGCGGGTCCACGAATTTCTTCTGTCAGGAAGTCGCTGATATCTATAACGGAATCTCATGAAAAGTTCAAAGTAAGTTACGGCACATCCTTACCAACACTTCCATCCTCTCCACAAAGGAACTTGTCAGGAATACACTTGCATCTGATATGTTCACATGCATAGATTGTAGTGTTCGTGTCGTATCCTGGTTGAGCCTCAGAGGAGCACGTGTCCAGCGCACAATAAAAGGATTCTTGTTGTGCGGTCCAGAACTGAAAGCTGCATGTCGCAGTGGAGTTGTCGCAACTGAATGTGACTTGCGGGGGACGATCTGGAAGCATGTCCAAGATCTTGCGGTCTACCAAGATTAGTATACGGCATGTCGATGCATTCCGAGGGCGTACTAGTAATGTCACACATTTGGTGATTGCTGAAAACAGTCTCGCCGCCAGTGTAACAAGTCATGTTTGCGACATTTTCATCATCTACCATATCGGTATGGATGCCGCCGGCTAATGGGAAACCAATGCAGGCATCGTTGGTCTTGCAAACTGACGGGAGTTGATTAGGTCGAATGGCAATGACATGTTAATATTATGATTCATACCATTGCAATTTATACCTCCCCAGCCATCCTTGCATTGACATGGATCATTTTCTCGGAGTGGCCTCTCAACGCCATCTGCTAGGGAACCGCACTCTAGAAAAGAATATACGTGAACCATCCAAACGGCGCTGAGCTGGTGACTTACGGGGAAGCAAACAATCTATCCCACCCCAGCCTGGAGGACATTTACACTGTCCATCGTATTCATCGCAGTGACCAAATTGTCCGCAGGTGAACGCTGGAAGAAGACAATTGAAACAAGGTGGACACTTGTCTAGGTGTGAGAGCACAAAATGGTCAACCAGCGATCCGAATAAATGCAAAAGACATACTTATTGAAGGAGAAGACGCGAGCGACTAAGAAAGAAGTAATATTTGAGCACCACAAGATACGACGTCATGAATGACTGGTACGTACGGATATCTCGTAGTTAGACATTCCGCTTGTTGGCCACGACGAGTTGTCTATCCGTCCAGAGACCAAAGGTATCAACACGAAGCCAAGTACAGATATTGGAAATCGTTTATGCATGATCGTTCGCATTAATGTTGTCCGCATCCTACTCTCCTTGCAGTAGGTAGCAGCGGTGCACACAGCACTGTTGCCAGCCAACACACTGCGGAACACCTACGTGAAACTCTTTCCATTTCTGGCGAGTCCCAGCCTAGAAGGGGCATTCGTTCCGACTAGTACTGTCGGGGAGACTAGCCTTGCTCCAGCCGCATCTATATAATGTATAGGTCGTGGTGCTTGTGATCAATAATGGGACAACGCATGTTATCATCCCTTCAAATGATGACGGATGTCATTTACTTCCACTATCCATATAATCATTCCTTGCTCATCCAGATTTTTCAGATTATCATATAGGTAGCAAGTGCGGTGAAGGGTCAGAAGACCTCAAGTCACTGTATCCCCACATTCCACTCCGCAACAGAAAGTTCTTATTGAAAGCGGAGCAACTTCAAAGTCGGCTCTCGCAGCATCCCTAGCTCCGATACCGGGCAGCTCCTGGTCAAGATCAACTCTGCTGCCCTGAACCTGGTTGACTACAAGATACAGCACACTGGGAAAGGGATGGGGACGTGGAACTGAGTGTGTGGCAGAGGAGGGCCAATACGAAATGGAGGTGAATTTGTTTTATACCCTCATAGTGGTGACAACGGGAACTTATGGTTTTTGATACACTAATCTGATCAGCCCCGTGCACTTCTTTCCCTCCTCCAACAGGCTATCCAGATGCATGCAAGGCGCACGATGGAAACCGCTATAGGTCGTGGAATCGACAGGCACTTATTAGGCCTGAAGTTGATGCTAGAAGAACTCCCTGTAGATGCGACCACATCTACTTCCTCCTCGGACTCTCCCTGAAATCTGGCCCACTGACCCCCCGCAAAAACCTACGCACCCTCTCTTCGCCGACCCTCTTTTCTCTCGCCCTCAGGAGTGGAAACTCAGCACTAGTGGCTTGAGCGCCGGTGACCAATTCAGAGGCACTGACTTTGGAGCTGGTTAGGAGGATGGTTATGGGATTAATTGTAAGTTTGATTCGTTGATTTCACAATTGTTTTGCGGGATTGTCGAACCTCAGTGAGGGATTCTTCGTCTGTAATAGTTTCCTATCTGCATTTGTTATTGTCGCCGACATCACCGTCGGTTGACCAGGTCGACTGAAGGTGTTTCGTTTCCGAATTTAATTGGCAATCCCGCTCACGCTTGCCACAAAACCAAGCTCATACTCTGTTCTCTCACAGATCTCATAGCACTCAATCGTATCAAATTCTGTGTCGAGTCCAAATTCTCATCCCCGCTCACCTCCACGAACAAGTTCAAGCAATATATCGCAGATGCGCTCCGGGATATGCGGGCGATTTTCGAGACTGGAGAGCTCGAGTTAAAAGACAAAAAGAAGAAATAAGTGGATGGGGCAGACGCGCGTACAGGCGCGGTTATAGGCCTGATGGCGTCGACCAAGGCTTGTGCCTTGGCTCGTTGAACACGAGGATCCGACACTGATGGAGAGATTATCGGACACCATACAGATTCAGTAGAAGCTTGGATACTTGATCAAGAATTCTACATGCATGAAACGGCCACCAGCGACCGTCCTCGCTTGTCGCTGCACAATACCTGCCCAGCTTGTGTTAGCGATCGCGAGGTCCAAAACTAGCCTATTCTTGTTTGCACAAAACTAAACTATGCCTCCTTATCGCTCGCTGTGCAATACACCACTCAGACGCAATTGAAATCAGAAACTTATTATTTATTCCAAGAAAAAAAAAAAATGCCCCTTATAAGGAGTCTCATGACCGCGCGAGCTGTCGTACAAACCAACTACATATCATACAACTAACCATCATTACGAAAGTAAACCGTGGTCGAGGCCGTCAACAACTAGCATGGTCGCGGGCCCACCTACAGCACAATTCTCTCCAAATCGTCCTTGTCGATCCAGCTGTGTTCATAATGTTCTAACAACCCGCCCACGAGTGACTTGCACCCTGCCCGCTTCATAAATTTCTGACTCGTGCAGATGATCATGCCTTTCTTGCATCGAGTAAGCATGACATTGGTCCGGCGTCGGTCGGTGAGGAATCCGAGCGCCGTGGATCGCACGAGTGAGATCACAATGTAATCTTCCTCGTTACCTGCCACGAACGAACCATAAATATGATGTTATGAATATATGTTGCGAGAACGAACCTTGAAACGAGTCAACATTGAAACATTTGTCCTCCCAATCAAGCTCATTGAGCTTTAAACACTCCTCGATCAAACTCCGCTGAGCGTCGTAGGGGGTGATGATGCGGAATTGCTTATTCTTTGCTTGCAGCATGGTAGCGATGTGGAGAATGGTTTGGCACTCTCCAACGTTCTGCGCATGACATTAGCCAACTGCGAGTGACCGAATTCAAGTGGCTTACCTTCCAACTAGTCCCATGTGACTGTTCCTGGCTGGGAATGTTGATAAAATGACAAGCCATCCTCTCGTTCGTGACGGAATGTTGCGGATCTGACTCGAGTAGGTCATCATACACAAATTTAGATATGAACTGTCCAATTTGAGGGGGCATCCTGTCTACAATAAAATGATAAAATTTGGCATACGGGAACATTAGGTAAAGGACTTACATTGGGTATCCAGGAAAATGGCACGGTCCTTGATGTGCTTGACCTCGAAGATGCTCTTGAGGTCCTGGATATCATCCTGACCATAGGGTGGCACTGAAGATATCAGAATATGTGATAGTATGCAGAAGAAAAACTTACATTGTTTATCATCACCAATGAAGCAAACCTTTCGGATGGAGGTGTGAGAGGTGAAGAGAGGTATGTAGTCACCGATCTCAATTTGGGATGCTTCGTCGATGACGAGGGTTCTAAGTGGCGCGGCTTTAAAACCTCCATGCATGCGAAGAGCAACAGATGAAAGCATAGAGAGGGTACAGAGAATAACCGGGCTGTTTCGTAGCTCCTGATAGAAATTTGGCGCCTTGAAGTCCTCCGATATGATGATATTGGCCCGAATGTTGGCATAGAGGTGCTCGTGCCTAGAGTATGTCAGTTTGCCTAAAGGGAAAAGAGTCAGCTAGTGAAAGGACGGACCAGTATTCAAAAAAATCCTTTGCGACGAGAAGCTTCCAATTGGTCAGGCCAAAGTCAGCGAGTTTCTCAGCAATGTTCTTGACGGCAACATTGGACTGAGCAATGAGCCAGATACCAGAGAGTCCACCGGCAAGGGCAGTCTGAACAAATGAAGCGATGACAGTGGTCTTACCGGTTCCAGGGGGCCCCTGGATGACAGTAAGACGCTTGTCATTTGACTGCTGGAGCATTTGCTTCACAGCTTTCGTCTGAGATGGATTGAGGGGGCGACTGACACGGTTGGCACAGTATTTGACAATATCCGTATCATTCGCCTCCTCCGTCCAGGCGGAGGGCCATTGGAAGTCGTCCCTGGGAGAGGAAAAGAATATGAGCTGAACCCATGGGTTGTCGTGCTCGAGGTTGATGAGACCTTGGAGGATCTCTAGAACCTTTTGAGCACGCTGGCTCTCAGCCTGAGTAGGGTCTTCACGACCGACAATCTTGATCGAGCCAATGCTCTTGCCAGCTAAACTGAGACTGTCGGTGGTGGCAAGTTTGGCGGTGCGACCCTGAGGAATGCCAACCTTCCCGTTGATAGTGAAGCCTCGCCCATCACGCCCGCCGATATCAATGAATGCACGCTGAGGTAATCACTTGTCAAGCAAGGCAGTGTGGACACGCGGACTACATGCCTGACGGTGGTTCTTGCGAATTTGGTTCTTGTATCTGTCAACTTGGGCATGGATGTGGTTGTTCGTATGATCGACAAAAGTAGCAAACTGGCGCGTGACCTCGAGCGGCTTCTTCTGCTCGAGCTGGAACGAATCCTTCGAGCTCTTCGCGAGAAACTCTAAGGCCTGTGATTACGATCAGCACCATTGATCGTCTAGAAAGCAGTGATCTACCTTGTCAGAGAGCAGGAAGGTGTCTACCGGGGGCACTTGCGCGAGGCGATCTTCTATGCTTGAAAGTTGCGATAGATAGTGTGCGATCCATGCACGTAGTGCAAGTGGAGTAATGCCATTATTAGCGGCAGGGGCCACAGGCAGATGATTGATAGTATCATCGCAGAATATTTTGTTGATGTTTACATCATGAACACAATGAAGATCACCAACGGCCTGTTTAACAATGGCGAGCGGGACACGTGTTTTCGATACGCTCTGCACATCGATCGCATTTGCGATTCGAAGATCAAGTGTTTGAAATAGAGCCAGAGCGATCGAAGCGACATCGAAAGCGTATAAGAATCCGGTTGTGCGACGAAGGAGGTTCTGAGTCAAAAACACCCGAGCGGCAGTGTTGCCTCTCTCACTGGCGGGTGTGACAGGGCGTTCATCGCGTTTGTTGTCCTTGCCCCTCTTCTTCTTTAACTCGAACTCGATAATGATAATAGTGGACGTGTCGGCGATTGCAAGCATCGCGAGCTCTCCAGTGGGCGCGAATCCACCAGCAAGGCCAAGGGCACGTCCCTCGTTCCTTTCTAACAGACTGCGCAACTGATGTTGCTCTTCGATTAAGTTGGATTCAGATATAATATGGGCCGACAGCTGTCCACTGTCGACTTCCATAAGATGTTGATAGAGCTGTCTTGTTGCTGTGGGCATGGTGGATGATGGTGGTGAGTGGGCAATGTCTAACGATGGAGTGCAACTCTATTTTAACTTGTCTGTAATGAGGACCCGGCGGGCCCGAAGCCTCATGACTAGGTGGGCGCTTGTTGAGTCCTGACTCCAGCTAGAATTCCGAGCAGTCCCCGTAGTTCCCAGCCCTTCAAGTTCAAGCGGCCTTCCGAGTCTTTCCATTGTCTACAGGTATCACAATCTCTCCGCAGCATTTGCCGCTTTGTCCAAAGTGTCGTCCTGACTCTTACCCGGCCAAGCTCTTTTTCTGGCTCCAGAACTCAATGGAAGGTTCTAAATGTATCTGTGATTATTCTCACAGACCAGCTGGTTGGCTAAGTATTACTGACCTGGACCACGACCGCGACTCGCCGAGTCCAAATTTACTCTGCAGTAGGCGCGCTATTTGGGGTCACCATCGATAAGAATGCTGATTGTTACCATTGTCCCTGTAACAAGGCGAATGGAAGGAAGATATAGTTAACCTATGCGGATTAGACCCTACTATTGCTACCCCTGATGTTGTGGAAGCCTAAAATGTCCTCATTCGCTGCTCTCGATGCCACTCAACGTATTCTGACGCCATTCATGGCGAACAGCTGTATAACATTATCATTGACTTCTTTCTGGTTTTCGTCACATTTTTGAGATGAAATGTAGATTAATGATGCATGCGCATCCTAGCCACGGCGACACCTCATCGCACTGAGTGCTGACTGCCCGAAATCTGTTACTGCTCCACAGCAAAATGTTCTGACAGCGAGAGTCCTGTAGTATGAAGCGTCAGCGGGTGGTGTACTACTGCATGAACCCTCTATGGTAGAACCCCACGCAGCAACGCTCAGAAGGTAGACAGAGCTAGCCAATGGCTTTAACGACTAGCGCTGCCACTAATCTGGGCACCATTATCGACCTGAGTATAACATTGCTGGACGTTCTTTACGTTGCATGTTGATGTCAGTAAATAGGTAGAACGCATGGAATCAATAGACTACCACAAAGCACAAAGGAATTAACGAACAAGTGGATACTGTCACTCCATACAAAAGATGGTTAGCAGCAGTGCTCTGGCAATCCCCATGCAATGTGCCAAAATTCCATTTCGAGAACATAGGCGTCATCCAGCACTGACATAAAAAACACATGGCGAAAACCTTTGGATATGCGAACAATCCTCGTCTGTAAGGGAAGAATGAGTTGGCCAACCCGAGTCTAAGGAAAGTACAGTCGTGGTCACCCCCGGGCCCGCTGATCTTTGAGGATGTGGGTAATAGACGTAGTAATGGCCGAGAGCTTCAGCTCCGCTTTCTTTTGTAACGGGGCCAGGATTTCAAAGCTTGGCGAGAGCGAAGAAAGCACATCATCTCTGAAAAGAACCTACGGAGGAACCTTGTGATGTCATCGAATCCTCTTAATGTAGTGAGACAGTGCCAGTCCAGCATTGGCTTATCCGGGTCGCGTTGCCAAGCTCTGTCTTCCAAAGTTTGCCGGTAAGCAGTTTCCAATATATCGCAATGCATCAGATAGACGAAGGTAGCCATTTTATTCTTTCTCATCTCATGGATGTAACGTGAGTAATCCCTGGACGCAAATCCATGCTGCCAAACTGGCTATCAGCAAGGCTAACATACACGTTAAGCAACTTACACCTCGGCGTCAGCAGTTTGGTTTCTTTTGCACCAGGATGCTCAACAAACTTTTTTCCGAAATCGTTATAGATGAAATTGGAATTCACCTATGTTATGATCCTGATCCTGTCTGAAGGGATGAATGCCGAAATGAAAGCAGTGAGAATAGATCTGACCGACTCCCATTCACGTGTGTACTTGATATCCTCAAGTCTTTCCTTGCGGTCATGCGCAGTTTCTATCTCCACGATTTCGCATGCGTTAGATATCAGCTGAATTACGGCCTCATACAACGATAACAAGATATGCACCTCTTCGATCACTCGACTTGACGCTTTAGCTTGCTGAAGGGTGTAAGCTGTCGGTCCTTTTTGTTCTTGCCGGAAAAATCGTGTTTGGGCGCCTCGGACTATGATCTCAAGCATAGCAGCACCAGTTTACCTGAAACCTGATGAATTCACCATAACATATACGAATCAAACTTAGCGCGCACGAGTGCTCATTTTGACATCTGCTGCTAGTATGGCGAACTACTTGCAATCATTTTTATACCTGAATTGTGAATTTCTGACGAAGTCATCGTCCTGAGAGCCCATCTATGTGAGCACAATAAATGAGTGATTGAGAATGGGGGTCTCTAGACGCGTACTTACCATATTTGCGGATGGCATGTACCTAACCCTAAGCGGCTAGATAACAGACAGACTTCTTTCCGCACTCCTCAAAAGTCGGTTAGCCCGAGTGTATGGAGTGTTATTCACGAAGCACATACATGGCAACGAAGATGAAATGTCAGATTTGCGTATTGAGGCTTGCTCGAATTAGTTGGGCAATATCAAGAAAGTTTGCAATCTGTCACTTCGACGAGCTTCTCGCCAGATGAATGCAGAGGACCTTCGCACGACTGAACTTCGACAGGCCTTGGTGATGCGTGAGAGATTCAGAAGGTCCATTGGACCCAGGAATAAACACTATAGTTCACGTATCGAGGACGGTAGTACCTGTATGACTTGACGAGTCGGATATAGGATAACTATTACTGCCTCTTGCTCACCTGGCATAACATAACCATGTTCATGGATGCTAACAACTCTCGAGTTTTCCCTTTCATCTTTCGCGGTGACAGTCACTTCCGAAGTCCCGAGTCGCCTTGGCTGGCATCTCAGTGACACGTCCGAATCAGATGCTGGCTAGTATCCGAATACTACCGCGCTTGAAGAGGTCCTGGTGAACATCGCCCACGTCTAAAGGAGGTCCTGGTCTGTACTACACTGGAGCTCTTGGACCGGGGACTCGGAGCAAGTCGGGCTTGTCGCGAAACGAATTAGAAGAACCTTTTATGGGAACATGTCTTTGATTCGTAAATGGGGAAATACCCATATGGGTCTTGAATACAGGATATGACTTAGTACTAAGAGAACGTATAGTAGTAGGCGTGGTCATGCTACACTGGAATTGCTTTGGAAAAAAAGTGAATAACATATGGCTACTGTATTAGAACTGCATATCTCAGAACCTAGTTCCCAGTGGTCCCCGAATATAGCCTGAGGTTTGCCCTGGGATACGTCGCTGAACAGTGATAGTAAGTTTCCCGTCAGGCGCGAACCGTGCACGGACACTAGGCATATCTGCGTCACCAGGTGCGAAATGTACTAGCCACTCGTAGTGACCTAAGATCCACGAGAAAGAGTTGAGATTCCACCATTTAATGGATGGGGCATAGTACTTACAATCATTCTCCATGTGCCATGCATCAGCCACGATATTCAACTTATCTCCCTTTTTGACAGAAACAGTCACCATTTCTGATTGTATGGCACGTGGAAGCACAACGGACAGAGAGTGCGTTGAAAGAGTGCTCTGGATGACCATTGTTGGTCGGGATTCTGGAGATGGAGAACGTCGCCACCGCGCTGTCGGTGACGATGAGCTCGAGTCGCTAGAGGACGAGATGCTCGCCTCGATGGATGGGCATGGTGAGATAGATGGGAAGCGTGGCTTTTCAATTGTTGTTTGGTCGGCCCCTTTTGATCCCACAGGGTTCGTAAGGGATTTCAAAGAGTGCCTATTTGTGCTGGTGTTTGTCATAACGAGGGGATAAGAATGCGAAATTTCGGCTGCTCTTGAAGTTTCGTCCTTAGCGTCTTTAGAGTAAGGGACGAATGGAGCGCCTGTATCTGAAGTGGGGGCTTTCCCCTTAAGTAGCGTGTCAAGTGCGCTGTAGGACAGGGATGAAGTCGGGCTAGTGATCTCGGGCATGGCAGTCATAGAGGAGATGTCGTGTGTTCCCCGAAAAGACAAGCTACATGTCAGGGCGCCCAGATTGTCCGCGTTGCAGGGTAGGGTAGATTCGTTGCCAGTGGGAAAACTTCTTGCTGCGCCACGGGACACGAACAGGCTGATGCTGCGACCGCGGTAGATATCTGGACAAATTGCAGACACGACCAAAAGTAAAGAAACCGCAGCCGGGAGCAGAAGCGAGAATGAATCTTTAGCTCATACACGATCAAGTAGCGCATGATACTTACCAGGGACAGCATGATCCGATAACCCGTGAGCGTGTCGGAGAGGAGAAGCAATCCCGATGTTAGTAAGTGATGTAAACTTTTCGGCCTCGCTGGAGCCATGAGGTGCCAGTTTGCGAAGGGGAACGGCTGATGGTGATTGGCATTTTCGTCCAACGGAAGAAGGCTTGCTATCTGCCAAAGAAAGGCTGATTCTGCGCAGAAAGCTGGTGTTCATATTTGTATTAGCGTACAACGACATGAAGATGAAGCGGAGTTAGGGTTAAGATCAAGATAGAAGAGAATAGTAGGAGGGTGATAGCAATTTCCCAGTCTGTTGGAGAAGTGGTATGTGAAACCAAAGTGCGACATCTGACCATGTCAGTCATTCGCTCGGGGAATACTACTAGTTTGATTCTAAATCAATCGCATCAACCACAGTCAGGAGGGGTGTCCGGTATTTTTACCTCGTGTTTATGGTTGTTATTTAATAGAAAATCATCTATCAAGCGGAGGCAGTGGAGCAGACAAACCCTGACAAAACGAATGACGCAACTTCGAAGTCACCGTACACATGTTAGACATGACAAGATCTGATCGCACGAGAAGCCCTCCTGGTAAATCGAGATTTTGTCTGATCAGTCACTGTATCAGTCACCCAATTGTATGAGAAGGTATAAGTACATCATTCGCACTGCCGGAAGCCTACTAACCAACTCATATTCATACTTCTTACGATTTAGCTCGCATTGTATAATTTCATCGTTCGGCGAGGCGGAGAGAGTGTCGCACTCAGACAAGGTTTTCGCAGTTAAGCCGTGACCTTTACCCAGGAACCCACACCGCATGTGCATGTGGAAGGTAGTTGATATTTGATCTGGTATCAGGTTGCGCGATTTACGCAGACAGCAGAATTAATGGCCAGCACTTGAGTTCTACAGCTGAAACAAAAACTCACAATGGCATTGCTACAATGCTGTGGATGACAAGAAGCGACTTCGAACTGTATGTGATTCGGTCATACTTGACTGCTTGTGCGGCATATAGACCATGCAGTAATGGGATCTGGGGCACAAAAAATGAATCAACAAATGCCTCCTACCTCATCGGATCTCCTCGGCG
This sequence comes from Suillus discolor, assembly GCF_016758755.1. NCBI lineage: Eukaryota > Fungi > Basidiomycota > Agaricomycetes > Boletales > Suillaceae > Suillus > Suillus discolor. The sequence continues at coordinate 233,661 of NW_024541268.1, read as the reverse complement.
AAGGACATGTCGAATCCCCCTGAGAGTGGGACTGAATTCACTGTTCCAGGGATTTTGTGCATCACAAATGCCTCGCTACATGGTAATGAAATGGGATAGACACCACCTACGTCATCATTCACTAGACCAATGCTGACGAACGAAGGATGTTCAGCTTCACCTCACAAACTGTAAAAGTTTCTGTGCTGAACTTTCCCTAGCCGGATCTTTAATAATATGGAACGTGCATGACAAGTCTCGATCAAATGAGCGGTGACCCTTGATAACTGCGAGAATCACGTATACATGATCAAAAGCGCTGTGCAGAAAGAGCACGGAAAAAACGGCTGGAGAAGCAACGACGTGATTCACAGTGATGGCACACTCACTATCCAGATAGCCGTCAATCGTCATTGGTTTTACTCGTGCAACACACGAGCTACGTCAAATCAATGACTTCTACGAACACACCGGACTTCGGTTCTTGCTTCACCTTCTTGCTCCTGCGTTCTGTCTCTTTTGTTCCCTGCGAGTTTTGTTCTCGTACTGGATCATTGAATCTGCTGCCCCCCACCTGGACGTCATTAACAGTGAGGTCAATGATTTCCTGCGATGCCTTGCGCTTCAAGGGTGCTGGAACTGGTATGATTCCATTCGCCTTCAAAAGATCTACCAGAAGACTCTGTGAACACGATAAGGAGTAAAACACATAACACAAACTTCGGTCTCTGTATTTGAATGTGAATTTTGCGAGAGGTTGACCAATGCACTGTGACTTGCGCAACATTGTTTGTGGAATCATAGTTTCTTCACCAAGCCTAAACGAGGTATGTGCCAAGTGGTCAGTGTTCAGTTGGACGACCTACGCATCCCACACAGCTTACCCAACACAGTGTGTCACTGCTTTCTTCGACCGCTCGTGTACCTTGTGTTCAGTCTGAAGTTGGTTTTGGGCAGGATTATAGTATTCGCCGAGTGCTATTTTGCAAACTCTGACTTGGATTTGTCCTAAATCGGCTGATGACGCGTCCACGAATTCATCTTCATCTGAACAATAGTGAAGCATTGAATCAATAAACAGTCAATGTGCAGAAATACCTGTCAGCCGAACATTTGAAAATACGAAAGATTTGGTGATCCTATCCGAAACAAAAGCGTGACTGAACTTGACAGTGTGATTCACATTCCAGCGCTCGAACAAGCTACCGTGGCACCCCTGTCCATCAATATAGACGAATGCACCGATAGTATCGAGGCCAGGGGCAGAAGTGTTTTGACAATGCACAGAAAACTCCTGAGCATGTCTATTGTCAGATATAAAAATGAGTTAACAACGCGAAGGTGGCGTTCACCTTGCCAGCTTCAGATGGGATCCAGCATGTCACTTCGTTGGTCGCCAGAGATGTCTCCACAGCGTAAGTATCCAATGGTTGACCATCAACCGAAATCCATGCGGTGTACTCCTGGATTTTTAGCATAGTTGGGGGTACTACTTGTAAAATTTGTACTGGAATAAGATGAAGCTTGGATCATGAGGCACTGCAGTACCTGCCCAGCCTGGGCCCGGTGCGATATTACCACCGATGATTACGTGAGTTGCCTTTTCCACCGTGACGTTACTTCCGAGTCCGACATGCCCCACCCTAGGGTCATCTTCCGGGCACCGTCAATTCTTTATAAGTCTAGAATGGCTTCGACGACGTCAGATAAAGCAACTCCACAGCGACGGGCTGAGCTTTTGCAGAATCTCGCTGAAACCAAAATCTGTTTTGCGGAAGCTTCGAAATCTTTATCTCACGCTCCGACACTGGTAGCTGTATCAAAGACCAAGCCAGCATGGATGACTCGTGCTTGCTATGAGGAGGGCCAAAGGGATTTCGGAGAAAATTCTGATATCGATCTAGTGAACAAGGCGAAAAAGGTTAGTGCTTGCCTTTACGTGGTTAACGAGAAGGGACCGACTCGCAATTGATAGCTGGCAGATCTTGACAACCTTCGATGGCACTTCATAGGTGTGATGAAGAAGACAGAAGGAGACGACCTTCGGAGGCAAGCAAGGATGAGAGAACTTACAAGTATGTGCCTTTGAGGTTATCCCGATTCGTACTGTGACGGTCATTCTGAAAACCAGCGGTGTCGAATCTTCATGCCATCCAGAGTTTGACTAGCACCGAAGATGCTGATATCTATAACAATGCTATACCTGCTGACCGCAAGGCACCTCTCAACATGCTCTTGCAAGTCAACACTTCTGGGGAAGTCCAAAAGTCGGGACTGCAATATGTGGACACCGAAACCGAAGCCGCCGACTCCCCATTATTCAAGCTTGCTTGCCACATCATTGAACATTGTCCCAAGCTACATTTCCAGGGGTTGATGACTATTGGCTCACAGACGGAATCTCTAGCGTCATCGGAGCGGCCAAATCAAGACTTCGAAACGCTCAAGAAGACCAGAGATGTACTAGAAGGGATGCTTCGAAGCAATCCAACGTTCGATGGGAGATGGGGAGACAATGGAAAACTGCTTCTCAGTATGGGTATGACGGCTGATTTTGAGGCAGGCTTACGAGCTGGTAGTCACATTGTCAGAGTGGGAACTGGTATATTCGGAGCCAGACGTATGAAGTGAGAAGCCATAATTACTAGTCTTTGTGTTATACCTGGTGTGACGTGACATTATAGACGTAACACTAGTACTGCGTTTGTTGATCAAAAGTCTCACGTGGGAATTCTTCATTCAAACTCCGCTCACTGTAGCTTCCCTCCTCCGTTGATCATCGTCGCCGACGCCGACGCCGGGATCAACGGCAACGATAAACAAATATACATCCTACGACCTTGAACTCCTGTGTTTTGACGAACATTCATGAACAGGACCCTCACACATGCTGTTGGAGGACTCGAAAACCCAATGACACCTGCAGATCCAAAACCACCAGGAAAGCGGAAAGCAGTTGATGATACTAATCCTCTTGTACAAGCAGCAAAGAGGCCAAAGGTATGTCACTCAATCCGTGCACGCAATTTACTTATTTAATGCTGCATCACAGCCGAACGGCGCGTTCAAACGAAAGTGTAAGTAAGAGTTTGAAGGCAAGTCGCGTGAAATACTCATAAATCGCGTCTAGACATTGGCGAGGAACAGCCAGGTGGGCTTGTCATTGTACGCGCGCCGATATCGCGTCCTACAACTCCGCAGAACAATCATTCATCATCCCAGCCATCCACCACAACTACCCAAGCACCATCCCGTCTTCCCTCATCTCTTTCGCAACCCATTCCTTCCAGCTCCATAGCCGGGCCTTCCAAGCCACCAGCTAAGAGATTTAAAGCTGACTCGTCACGCGCACCTACCAGTGCCAAGCCACGCGATGTACCCTCTTCGACACGTGAGGAACCAGAGTTGGATGAGGATATCAGACAGATGGAATCAGAGACTGTTCACCTTCGTCAGCGATCGCGCGCCAAAGATGCAATCGATTCTTCATTCAAATTCCCTCCCTCTACACCTAAACACACTTCTCAGCGATACCCCTCTGATGCGCTCCATCCACTGCCCGACAGCGAAACTCCACAAATAGAGCGCAATAAGCTACTCCGTGAAGGGGTGTCCCTTCCCCCGCGTACCCCCCAAAGGACACCCCAACACTCTCGACGAACGTCGATGAGCGCGCGTGGCAAGCGCATAAGCACAAGTTTTGAAAACACTGGTGTAATCAGTACGTCTCTCCCCTATAATATTGTTTTTCTCCTACATGTTCATGCGCGGGCTCTCATCATATTTCTTAGCTCAACCACATGCTACTGTATCTGATTCGAGCTTCTATAAACACATTGACTGCGACCTCCCTGATCCGCAACGAGCACGTCAGCTACTCGTCTGGTCGGCTGCCCGAGCTATGACGAGAATATCTGAAGTATCTTCAAGTTCGAAGTCCCAGTCAAAATCCAAAGCATCAAGTAGCGGAAGTGGCAAAGACCCACCTCCGCTTGATGAGCACAGAAAGCAAATTCTGAAGACCGTACAGGACGACTTCATTCGCATGCTTGCGGAGAAGAAAATCGATACGCCTGTATATGGCCATGGTCTGGATGGGCAGGCTGGTGGCGAACAAAATCTGAAGCCAAATGAACAGAATGTGAAAAATAGAGAGCGAGAAATCAAGTTTCGCGAGCATATCGAGCGGTTCGTTGTTAGACTACATCCACAGTCATGAGCAACTAACGATTTGTCCGCTGCACAGTGCATCAGCAGAGGCTGATGCGTGGACTCAAGTCGACTACTTTTACAACTCTTATATCACCAACTCCAAGGCGGATCTGGAGAGACGACGCCAAGCTATGCAGCCCCCTTCGTCTGTTAAGGCGAAAGGCAAACAACGAGCCGCTTCACAAGAGCCGCCGGATGACTGGGGGTGGCTGCTACCTCGTGAGGACGAACTTTCGGACGCTTTTCGAGAGAAGATTAATCCGGATCTAATCAAACACATAATGTCTGATGTGAGATCAGGGTCGAGGAATATCCTCGACGAACGAATAGCGGGTGTCCACTTTAAGGTGGACAGTCTGTTCTCATTTGTTCACTCTGCAGTTCAGGCGACAAACGTAGCTGAGTCAGAACTCGACTATCGGTTCTCTTTGCTGTCACTGGCGCTCTCGACGCGGTCGCGTTCTCTTCCTCCCTCATCACAAATTTCTTCCCTTTCGTCACATTTACCGATTCAGAGAGGCTCGAGCCAACATCCACCTGAAGACCAACAAGATCTTTTCCGTGCGCTATCACGAGTAGATATGGACCGCCCGCCAGCCAAAGTTGGGGACGCTGCCCGGCGTGCTGTCCGAGAAGTGCAACGGGTACAGGAAGGCGGCGGTTTTGCAGGCGAGCGGCGGCTGACAGGGCTACCATCCGGAATTGGTGCAACACCACGCAAGGTTCCAGGGACGCCTCGGCGGAAGGAGCGATGACGATAATGTTTTACCTTCCCCTGCGGCATATATGCGTGTTGGTGTTTGGATTATCTATTCCTTGTATTTGCAGGATGCGAATATTGTGATTCTCAGGAAGGTGTATCAGATGCAACATTACTTATCTGCGCGTATCTTATTCAAAGTATTCGGTGGGGCTTGCATGCAGTGCTGAGGTGTTGTATTCGATCGTCCAGTCCTTCGTACCTACCACTTGGTTTGTAAGTTACCAGCAGTTGACTGGCCATCATTTCGAAGTGTAGTACAATTAGTTTGTCTCCGCATTAACTTAGTCTCCCTGCTCCTACATACTGGGAGTCCTAGTGTTGTTGGCAGAATTTGGCAGATTGACCAGGATTGTCTCGCGAGTCCGGAATTGTGAATGTCAGAGATTTGGCCAGTCTGCGGCCAAAATGAAGTCTGGGTCGAGCGCGGGACACGGAGGCTGACCAACTGCGAGAAAATGAGTGGGCAGGTGATGTACCGGATGTTCTGGACGGTGGCATCATCGACTGGAGTGAGCTAGAGAGGGCTGGCAAAGGTATCATGCCAATTGGCTTCATCGAAGAGATTGATGTACTCAATTGAGGCTCAGAGTGGAATATTGATGCACGTTTGACATCAGAAGGTGTACTAGCTGGTAGTAGTAGTCAAACCCATTTTTGCCATAGTAGAAACAGTTGAAAAGAGCTAAAAACGCTCACAATTAATACATTTTGCCGACTTCTGCCAAGAAGCCAATTGCCAGTGCCGTTGCCATTCTACCATCTGCCAAGAGGCCAATTCCTTTCTGTCCCCGACACTGCCAGTGACACGTCAGAAATTGATTCGGCTTCGGATGTGGGTCTCCAGATTCTCGCACTAATTTTCTTCCAGACGCTCATCAACAACACTTCAAATACAAGGTCATCGTAGACTCGCTTGGCCAAGGTTTCTCATTTATACTTCTTCTTCATGTTTTGTGCTCGTCACGTTTTCCGGTGCTTCAAATGGCTTGAGCGGGCTGGAGACCGCGTCACGGGCGCAGCGGGCCCATATTTTGTTGGGCTTGCAGTAATACTGCAGGCAATTGGAGTAGCCAGCTTTTGTGTGTGGTTTACTGTCTAATTGTATACACTGTAACACTCACCTAAATTTCAATCCTAGTCACCGTGATTCAACCCAGCCTTCCCCTTCGTTGGCTTACCACACCCCCTTGTGTACTCATTGCACTCAACCTCTTCACGCACTACTACTATGTGTGTACAGTGCCACCTGGATTCGTCCAAGGTGAAGTCTTGCAGCCAGGGAGTGGTCGACTCTGGGCCTCGCCTTCTCAACGGCCGAGCGCAGGAGCTCGGTGGTCCAACCATGGTATCACGCTATTGACAGCGAGTAACACTATGTGTAGGAGGTGTGGATTCATGCGCCCCGAAGTGAGTACGCCTACTCTGACGCAGCACAGGAGACTGATTTATACTTCACGGAGAGGGCCCACCATTGTCGGATATGTGGTCGGTGTGTGATGAAATATGATCATCATTGTCCTGTAAATGCTTGAGCACTATGTTCGTGGGATATTGCTTACCCGTTGGTTGATTATTCTAGTGTAAGTCTTTATTACTTTAGCGTGCTCGTCCCTTTTAGCTCCCTGCAGGGATAAACCAATGCGTCGGACTAAACAATGAGAGGCATTTCGTCCTATTTATGTAAGTTCCACCTCCTCCCAATTTCCAGCTCATGCGTTTCCATCAGGGCTTACCTAGTATTATCGACCTTTTTCTTGAGCATTCTGGGTTACTCTCAAGCGCTAGAGGCAGTCGGCCTCACGTATTCTGTGCAGTCGCTTCATCAATATCATTCAGCCAATGCTCATTACATATCACAGAACGACTGGCCCTATATGGTGCCAGAGCTAGCTTATATCCTCACCTATATGCTCTCTGTTGTCATTTGCATTGCAGTGTTAATAATGCTCTGCTGGCATTTGTGGGGTATTGCTCGTGGAGAGACTACCGTCGAGGCACAAGATCATGAAATCTACAAGCGCGTTGCAAAGGACAGAGGCGATGTATGTGGTTATGGGCACGACCATTTACATGCTGATACGCTTTGCAGAATTTTGTAAATTCTTTTGACCTTGGGTAAGCAGGATGCTAGAACGTCGGGCATAGGCGTAATACTCCGATTTTGTTTTAGAATGAGCACTAATCTGCGCCTTTTCTTTAACATTGGTCCGGACGGATAGTAAATTGTGGCCTTCTCTTAATTTACTCTTCTAACCTCCTCTTCACAGTCCGTGGTATACCCTCGTTTTACCCCTACGAATAATGCCCTACACCGATGGCCGTTCGTGGGCCCGGCGTGAAGGATTTCAGAGACACCAAGGAATTCAAGAGGGAGAGGAATTGACAGATGATGATTATGACGACGATAACGCATAGACTCGTCGTTTGTAGTCGCGATATATTCATCGGTGAGTCCAAATTTATTTTCTCATAATCGATGATGAGGTTTGCCGGGGCCATATGACTCTTTGAATGCGTGTTTATCACCTTTCGAAAGGTGTTTGATTTACGTCCGGCTGAGTTTGCCTTCAGACTCATTATTTTATCTGATATGTCCTGACTACTGTCGCTTTTGGGTATCTCATTACTGACGAATGGCGTTACAAGGATACATCAGTGCATCATGAAGATTTTATCAGTGTGACAAATGTATACCTGGTGGTCTGAGACGCTTATATCCCTTCAGACACTAGTACTTATGAGCACAGATGACTTATATCCCTCGCGACCCTCCCAAAAAAAATCGGTTTTCACATGGACTGCTCACGGCGTTTAGCCATTTGTCAGGCGAGGGAAATTTCAGGGCTTCGACTCTTGGACACACGCAACAATAATATTGTTCGTCAATCGACCGTTGATAACAGCTTGTATCATCAAGTGTATTACATTAGCCCAGTGATGTCCGCTTCTTCCTGCCACTAACACCAACACAACGCCGTCCTTCACCGGCACCGCTACCCATGACTCAGAATATGAAATATGCCTTCCCACCTCTCACATTCACTGCTTCTCGGTTTATCTGCCTCGATCAATGTAAGTCCACAGGGCATATGGATCAAGTCCGTTAGAGGAACGTGACAGGAAGCAACAGGTGAGCATCTGCCTAAGTTAACAAGCCAACACTTACATTGCTAGTGAGATATTTCTGCCTCGGCAAGATCGCATCGTGAACCTTGAGCTTCCTGTCAAGCACACTACCAGCTCAGGTGCGCGCTTTGTGTTTGACTTCTGGCCTCGCAATCAGTACCGGAGTGAGTCTAAGAGCACTTCTACCTGTAGGCTGCAGACCGCGCCGCGCACTTCTTTATGAAGCGCCGCGGAACTCGGAGAAGATGGAGTCCAAGCTCACTTCGAATCTCAGTGTATGGCATCTTTCCGAATGTCCGCACCCTCATGTGCCTCGTACTCCACCGCGTACAATTCATAGAGCTCTTCTCCCCGCAGACAAGTGCCCCATACCCATGCCATGCTTTCCCCACATTAATATCTCAATATTTGAAATGACTGAGGGTACGTGGCCAAATCGCCAATTTCGCATTGCCCGGTACTGATGCGCTCTTGTTATCGTTTGTTTGGTAGATATACCATCTTGATCGGCGAACAATTATTTCATGGATCACTACAGTTTATTCGCTCCGGTCCGTGTGCGTAATGAATCGATGAGGCAAATGTGGTCTCAAAGGCAATGTTGGTGTTACTAGGTGGAGTATTGCGTCGAAATATGTAGAGTGAGGCCTCGTCTCGTGTTGATGGCGATCGTTGGACGAATGTTTGCTGTGTGTCCTCGATTTAGCTCAGAGGCCAAATGGGCAAGAGGCCGGTACGATCGTGCTGGTGTGGAGATGAACAGCATAAGTTTCGTATCAATATGGTATCAAATACAGCAGAGTACTGGCATTAGTAAAGTAAGTTCGTGATCACCTTTGCATCCATGCACTACCTTCCACCGAACTAGGTATCATCCAAAGCCTTACGGGCGTGGCCCTAACACATCGAATACCTCCTTCTCTCTGTCTCTAAATGCCTTGATTCTACTGATCGACAGCCCAAGGGCATTTACCCTGTTGGCAAATGTCACAGCCCGTCCCTCCACGCTCCTTTTACGCGTCCTGCACCTATCATCCGCAGCACCCCTACTGACTCGTACACCATTGATGATGATGGCCTGCACGCGCTCGAACCTAGGTTCCGGGATATCCTCATCACCTCTCTCTATAGCCTTGATCGTCGCTTCGTTGTCTTCGTCCTGCATCACCTGCGCGTCCCGCCCAATGGCAATGAGCTCCATCATGAACGGCCGAAGTGGCTCCGGACATGTATCTGGCGTGAGCTTGTGCCCTCCAAGCTCACGTGCACTGACGCACATGATGGCGTTTTGATCGGGGAGAATGACTCCCTGCATCGTGGCCACCTCGAGAATGGCAAGGCTGACCGCAGCAAAATGGGCACGTGAGGGATCATATTTGAATAGACGCGCAAGAGGGTGCGGGTTGTGATCCCGGGAGGCTGTGATATGCTCTAGCACGACTGCGAGCGCGGAGTAGAGTGTCTCGCGGATGAAGTCAATTTCAGGGGTGTCTTGGGTGAGTATCGTAGGGGAAGGCGTGCGCAAGGGAAATGCGGACAGAACGGATGGAGACGAAGGAGAAGAGAATTTCTTGGACTCATATCCGGACGATTCAGGGGAAAGCTGATCTGAATATAGAGGTGGTGGTACAAAACTCGTCTTGACCTTCAAACCACTGCTTGATGCGCCTGCATCCAACGCAGCCTGCAGATCGCTTGCATATCTATCCTGAAAGGTGCGTCTCTGACTGATTTCAATTGCCACAGCACGTAGATCGGCAGCAATGCCGGCGCACTCGGAGTTTGGGGGCATAGCAATAGGTTCGAGACCACAGATGATGCGAGCAAGATCATGCTGGTCTTGAGGGATGAGGCCCTGGATTCGCGGCACCGTAGCTGCCCAGACGGCTAGAAAGCCGAGAAATGCCGGTGGGCAATTGTCTGGCGACAGCTCGAGAGGCGGTGCGGACTTTGTGGCACGAGGAAGTGGTACAGATGGCGGGTTTGTTGTGCATCTAAGGGCCGCAAAGTACAAGCACAATGCTGGACCTACATTGACGTCAGACATGATCAGACCAAGACATTGGAGCTGCTTGTTGCGGCTGCTGCGCACCAGTAATCATAAGATCTGCTTGTGCGGATGCTAGAACTTGGTCCTCTATCAGTCTCTCCACTTTCGCTTGAGTGAGAGATGACTTGAGATAAGTGTGAAAGCTACTTTGAACATATTCTTCGTCGAGCTTGTCAGTGGATGGAGACATCTTGACGTCAAATGTAATATCGCTGACTAATTCATGCACAAATCTTATTATATATTCTCAGATTACATAAATACCAAATATGAATAAGTTTTGTAACAAAAATAGTACTTGACCGCGGAATACACAAAGCAAGGTTGTAGCCGAAAGGGTCAGGTGTATTGATGGAGCTCTTGTTATATATGCAAAAATGCGTTACGGTCGCTCATCCCCTTCTTCTTTCTCCCTGTCATGACCTCCTACCTTCAAAAAGCAGGTACAAAGCTCTTTGAAAAGAACCTCGAGCAATACCGACCCGAAGACCCGTTGTATGAGTTTTATACCGACAAGCGCGGCAAACAGCGTCGCAGAAAGGTGCTCTAGCCCTTCGAAGTTCCGCTACCCTCGGTCTTACTATTTTTTAAGCGCGCGATACCCCCCGGTCTTTCAGCGCGTGATGCAAAGATTCTCAAGTCGGTGCAGCGCCGTGCCCACTACCTAGACAAAGGTTTCTCCATTTGTGGTCTCCGATTTGGCTGGGCTTTTATCATTGGTATTATCCCTGGCGCCGGCGATGTCGCTGATGTCACACTCAATTATTTCCTGGTTGTCCGCAAAGCCAGGCAGGCTGAACTACCGGCTTGGCTCGTGCGCCGCATGCTCCTCAACAATGCAATTTCGGCTTTGAGCGGCCTAGTGCCCGTAGCGGGTGACATTGTCATGGCCGTGTTCAAGGCGAATTCAAGGAATGCCGCGCTTCTGGAAGAGTTTTTGAGGATAAGAGGGGAAGAATTTTTGAAGTTGCAGGCGGAGAAGGCGCAGGGAACAGGTCAGAGTGTGTCTAAGAAGGATTCAGAACAGGTTAAGCCTGGCGCGGGCATGTCAGACGATGCAGCGGTGACTGCACCACAACAGAAGCCGAAATTTTTGTCTTGGAGCCGTTCGAGCCGCAAAGGAAAGGAGCGCGCCCCCAGCCCCGGTGAAATGGGAAGGTTCGTTGAGGATGTGGAGTTAGGTCCTGCAGCACTCAGTGGAGAGGAGAGCAGTACCATTGCTGTGCAAAAAAGATGACGTTTGATTGGAGCTTGACAGATCTAATAGTGTCCTGATCGATGTGGTATACACGAACTTTTTTCTGGACCCATTCTATACACGGAGTGATCTCTATATACCTATACTTTTCATGTACTTTAGCCATATGTAGTGTTTAGTTTGTGGTCTAAATAGATCAATCATATCATACTGGGAGCCTGTATGTACGTACGAGTCACTGCAAGCAATACTTTTCGCGCGCGGGTAACATAGTCATGCTGTACAGCGTGCACTGATACCATGCTCTGCTCTTAATCAATATCTCTCGTCTCTACATTCACAGCATAATATTATGTACATAATCAGCAAATTATCGCTTTGCCTGGCCGTTGCCTAATCGGTTCCGCATTGCTTTGAACTATTCCATTCTCGAATCCCATTTGTTATTGGTTGCAATTGGTCACGGCTGGAGCAGCACTTTGTGAGAATACCTCGCCAGTATGACGTAAGTACCTCCGCTATCACCTACTAGTAGACCTAAGTATCGGCTATCACTGAGAGGCTGGATCAATCAACTGGAATAGGTTGGACAAGTCCAACCAAAATGGATTAGTGAGGACAACAGCACAGATTTCACTAGTGTTGTCACCTTATCGCGCGTCATGACGACTCTAGCCTCATACAGTACTCGAAAAGCTTTAGTCTCGATCGAAGAGGCTAAGTGCGCTGGGCGTATATAGGGGGCAGCACAAGATCACCGGTGCACCAACGATACTAGTCATTCCTCCACCTACAGTCACAACTACAATGGTTCTTAAGATACATGGCCACGCTGTCGCTCCCCTCGTCAGACTCGTCGCAGAAGTCTGCCGAGAAAAGGAAGTGCCGTACGAGCTTGTGAACGTGGAAGTCTACAAGGGGGAACACAAAACACCTGCCTTCAGAGAGTTCCAACCATTCGGACAGGTCCCTTACATAGTCAGTAATTCATTTGCACCACTTACGGCGACAAATACTGATACAGCAGCGGTCAGGATGACGACGGCTTCATTCTCTATGAATCCAGAGCTATTTGCAGATACATTGCAAAGAAGTATGCATCGCAAGGCACCCCAGATCTCGTGCCCCGTGACCCCAAAGCGGAGGCCATTTTTGAACAAGCAGTGTCAATCGAGACATCGAACTTCTACCCGTTTGCGTTGGGTATTACCACGGAGAAGATCATCAAGAAGTAGGAGACTTAACGCTCTGCAGAGTTCGTGGCTGAAGCGTTTTCAACAGGCATCGTGGCCTCGAACCAAATGAAGCTAGGCTATCTGACCTGGTGAACAACTTGAAGGCAAAGCTGGATATATACGATGTTATACTCGGAAAACAGGAGTATCTTGCAGGAGGTGTAAGTAACGACGATTGGTGCGACCGTATAGCTTGCTCACCAAGAGCTTTCATTAGAGCATTACCTTGGCCGACTTATTCCATCTTCCATATGGAACGATAGTATTCGAAGAATTGGGGTACGATTTGTTGGAAGATAGACCGAATGTGGCAAGGTGAGCGCCCGTTCCTAAACAGATATTGCTGTGGCCAGATAACTCACCAACCTACCTCACAGGTGGTGGAAGGATATCACTGCGAGGCCTTCGTGGCTCGCAGTCAAAGCCAAAGCTTAATCAGCTGTAAAAAGGACTCGGCACTTAGTATCAGAAGTCATTTGTGTAAGATGTGTATAAGCGATCTGAATTGAACTTCACGTCAAATACGGTTCGATTTCAAGGTGTGACTTGTCCGTGGACTCCGTTCTAACATGGTAAGTAGCGGCGGGGCTGAAACGCGGGACCGGCATTTGCCATGCTTATCTAAGTTGACTAACCGTCGAGAGAGCGCACCGAAATTCGCGAGAACCAAATCTAGTAGAACATTTGATGCCCATTGCCAACTCGAGCTCACGGGGCACACCCCCAGCACGACATCGACTGATCATCAAAAAAGCACACCTCTGGCGAGTTTTGGAGCCCACTTCAACGCCCAATGCTCTCTGGGCGCATCATTGAGTTATCATGTACTCGTGGACTCACTTGCAGTTCAATTGGGCAATGTTCCCAATAGCTGTCACACCTTTCAGTACTTCTGCTAAGCAATTATCGACTTTTTAAACCAGGTTCACATCTCCGAGTCACTTTACTCGATTGCGATGATCGAGCGCACCGGTAATTCCGGTTCACAGAATAAGGTATCTCTCACGGGATTTGGATAAGTAAGAGGATGAAGTTGTTCATAGTGAGGAATCAGAAACTTTCGTTCCCTCGCGCAGTTCAAAACTCCATCTCTCTATTTGTTCACAATGGTTTTGAAACTCTACGGATTCACTACCTCAATATGCACACTCCGTGTCGCAGTGGTGTTGAAGGAAAAGAATGTATCATTCGAGTTCATTCCCGTTGATATACTCAAGAGTGCACATAAGGCCCCCGAATTTACCGCCTACCAGCCTTTCGGCCAGGTTCCTTACATTGTGCGGTCGTCGTTTCCTCATCTATGTAGAACGATAGTTGATATGGCTGATTTAAAGGATGACGATGGTTTGATTCTTTATGAATCGAGGGCGATCTGCCGGTATATTGCCGCGAAGTACGCTTCGCAGGGAACTCCTCTCCTCCCCAGCGATCCCACCGCCATCGCGCTCTTTGAGCAAGCTGCGTCAATTGAAGCATCTAACTATGATCCTTTTGTCTCTGGTTTGGCATGGGAGTTGAAGTTCACCAAGTAGGTACCAGTCACCTGCAACGCGCTGTCGAATCTGCAACTTTCAATATAGGTTGTTTGGTGGGAAGACTGACGAAGCCCGTGTTAAATCACTACAAGGCCAGCTTTCTGCTAAACTTGATGCTTACGATGTCATCCTTGGCAAACAGAAATACCTGGCTGGAAATGTAAGCATCTGCATGAACAGACGCTGAATCGTGCTGACCCAGAGATAGGATATCACTCTGGCTGATCTGTTCCACCTGCCATACGGTGCCGTCATTCTGGATATTGGGCTCGACAAATTCAGCAGCCGCCCTAATGTCGCCAGGTTGGTTGTTCTTTTTTCCGGTGGATTTTATACTAATAATCTTGGGATAGATGGTGGAAAGATATTTCATCCAGGGCATCCTGGAAAACAGTGAAGGGAGGTATCCATCAGGGAAACGCAATTCATTACAGAGTGCTACAGAGCGCTCTGTAGCATTCTGTAGCACAATCCAACCTGCTGATGAGTCTGATCGTCGGAGAAAACAACCAGTAGATTTAGAATCATTGAATCTACAATGTGTCGTGTCAGATCTTGTCCTTTCCATAGCGGATTTCACATAATGAGGATCCAAAAGGTGGGTGACTGGGTTTCATGATCTGCATTAGGAATGTTTACTCAGATTTGGAGTGTATGATGAGGCGTGTTTAAGATGTTGTGAAACAGAAAGTTGAGTTTGCTAGACTTATCGTGGGTATTGTACAGCCTGGCGTGACCATTTCTACCGCGGGTGCCAAATGCTGTGATAAATGAAACACAAGAGCGCATTCAATACTGGAAAGGAAGACTGTCCCTGAATGTCTCGCGCAGGTCAAAAGTACCGTCTACCTCACCTAAATAAATCCAGTTAAGTCCTCACGTGCGACAACAGGAGGAACGTGAGCCCATGGAAGTGAACCAGATGGCACTAGTACGAGTCAGCTAAAGACGCAAAGACAAACCATCATAATAAACAAGAGGGAGCTTATGACGAGACAATGTCCAACATAGGGTCTATGACCCCAACGGACCAACTCTGAAGCAAAAAAAAAAAACCAGATGGCACTAAAACGATGAGCCAGATCTACAGCTGACGTCAAGACAAACTCAGGTAGCTCAATTGCATCAAGTACGTCGAACCTGTACGCAAATTAGGTATCGAAATGGAAATGCACAAAAAGAGAAGCTGAGAAAAGACGTAAGAGAAGGGTCGAAAGGCGCAGAGGAGGTGCTAAGAAAGACACAAAAGAAGCGTGAAATAGTGCAAAGAAGCACAAAGAAAAACGTCGGCCAGCAACACACAGGCAGAATCCAGTAAAAGAGGCCCACCTTCGCACATACCATTACAATCGCACTCTCCACAAAAGCCAGGCAATGCCCTATCGCCAAAATAACGCATACTCAGAAAAATGAGGCATCCCGCCGTCGCATACACACTCACAGGTCTGCGAGTACTGAGAGGTGGTCAACGACGCGGCGAAACAGCGTCGCGTGAATGAGCGTGTATGCGCCCAGTCTAAGTACACCTGGTTCAGCACCACGTCGTCACGGTCACATTGCAAGGACAAAACATCAGGTGTAGGGGTGTACGTACGTGTCTCAACGACCGTACGGAGCATGACACTGCAGAAAAACTTAGATCGCCTAACTCTTCGAAGGTTCGGTGCGTCATCAAATGGTAAGGTTAAAGCCATATCTTTGATAGTCCTCGCCGCTGGAGTCCACGACCAAAATAACACAGTCGACCCGATAGAAGCACATCCTCGAATGCACAAAGCGCCAGGATTCGGCGTATCAGCAGTTTAAAATCGACCGTCGAATTCTCACCTCACAAACAACGAGTGAGCGAGAGGTGAAGGAAAGAAAAGAAATGCGTGTATAGCAAGTCAATCTGAGATTCTGAGTGTAGTACTACTAGTTTTGGCTCGCTTAGTAAGCACTTGTTAGTTCACCAACTTGAAGGTCAAAGTCTCGGACAACTTCACATGGATGATCTGACTGTCGAAGATGAGAAGAAGCCTTTCGAGGCCGAACACAACGATGAAGATGCTCAACCAGACCCTGATGAGGAGCTAATGTTGGACAAGGGAAACGGGAGAGTATGGCTTGTCAAGGTGAGCCTGCCCCATGGCTGTTGAAAGAAGGGTAGAGAGTACTACTTCCACCCTGCCGGAGTCTCTTCATTCCTTTTACTTTCCGGGCTTTCTAATGCTCGTTTGCAATTGAAGATACCTAAACATCTCATGGCCCGCTGGGCGGCCATTGACGCAGAGGATGTTCATCTTGCCACAATCCGGGTGTATAAAAATGCCGTCAGCCCATCTGGTCGATCCCCTCGCATCTTCTTGTTCTTGCCGCCTGACCCGAATGACACAACCCCACGGGATCTAAGTCTGCCGGTCTTTTCTCCAGATGCAGCTTTCATACCTTCTGTTGAGGGGGGCATGCAGGTAGACAGATATGAACTTGAAATGGTCAACGAGGACGTTGAGAATCAGCTGGTAGTCGCAGAACGTCCCAAAGACCCTGGACCTTCTGGACCAAACTCCGCCTCGTATAACCCTCGAGCTAGAACAACCATTCTAACGGGTCGCATTAAACATGAATGTAATTTGCGGCCTCTTTTCAACGAGTCATACAGGCAACAAATGCGCGAACGAACTCGAAAATATAATACCCCACGAAGGCAGATCCTTATGATAGAAGATGCTGGTGTTAGCCGCGGAGGCATTAACAGGTTGAGCAGTGGAGTCAACTCGGGATCGTTTGCCAATATGATTGTCCGTGTCTGCTTATTTAGATCGTCGCTGAACACTAACTGAACCTCATAGAAATTTCGACCCAAACCTGCCAAGGGCACATTTGAGCGTATGGCGCGTATGCCACGCAACCAACTGCTGGATCTTCTCTTCACACTCTTTCGCGAGCAACCCCGGTGGAGCATCAAGCCATTACGCGAGCGCACCCAGCAGCCCGAGGCATATCTCAAAGAGGTCCTTCTTTCTATTGCTACCCTGAATCGGAGTGGAGAATACAATGGAATGTGGGAGCTGAACGATGTGTTCGCCAAAGATGGGGTATTTCATTTTAGTTATGGTTATTTTTCAGAACTGAAGTCTAGAGAACAGATGAAAGCCGAAAACGTCCCTGGGCCAAGTTCTCTTCCAGAAGGAGTCTCCGGTGATATGGGGGCGGATGAATATGACGAGGACGAAGACGAGGACGACGACATGGAGGAAGTTTCATAGGTTTGCATCACAGACAGGTCTCATCGCTTCTTCCGTGTATATATAGCTGCCTTCCATAAACACGCGCAGTTATTGATCAGGTACCAATTCACCCGTGTAAAAGCAGCAGAACTTGATACATGACGCAAGATAGAAGGCAGAGTTTCTAACTTCAAAGGCTGTTTGTTACTTATGACTCTTGACTCACACTATGAAAGTCCCGTCGTTACTTGTTAACGGTAAGGGCAACCATAGAGTTCATGTTGCGGGAAATAGTAGTGTGCTCGTCGTTCGCTCATGGCCTCATTGCTCATCGACTAACGGGTACTTGTTAGGCGCTGGCAAGGTAGACGTCAATCTCGTACTGGCGTTACCCAAAACATATCGAGGCTAGCCGAAACAAGTGGTAGTACATCCATGATCACACTTGCTCGTTAAACCTGAAGCTTGAAGCTTGAAGCCTGAGCGCTGAGCGATGACGCGTGACGTCTAACCCAAGGCCGGGAATATATGATCAACCAAGCCGTTGGCCTCATATTTGGTACGATAGATGTGCTTGAGAGGTCAAGATAGGTAAGTTCACCAGAATGTTTCAAACATGACGTGAAATAAATTATTTCATCGAGATCATCCGTTGTCAGCGGAGATACGAGTGCTCGGACACAGTGAGGTGTATACATCAAGCGAGGGAAAACCGACCCAGGTGAACGGTCGAGTCTCCAAAGAAATTCAGGATGGCTCGAGTATTGGAAAGGGCAAGTGGGCGGGCGGGCTGATGTAAGGGCAAGAACCAGGTAGTGAACCCCCACAAAGTCCAAGGTCCTGAAACCTACGTGTGCGAGTGACTTTGTATAAATTGAGGATGAGCACGTCTGCTGTGACGTCCCTTCCACTCGAGACCTTAACCTCATTAAGAAGGACGCGATACAGCGCAACTGGACGATCAGTATTTCAACTTGCTTGCCAATATACTCGAAGACACAACGAATGATTATAAATAGATACTGCCTATACCAGGTCCATGTGATAGCTAAAGTTCCGAACCATGTGCCACGACCATATCAGAAAATCGCTCTGATCAAACCACCGCCAATGGCAGCACCTACAAGGGTATGTTAATGACATTCGACCTGCGTGATAGACTCCTTACCAGCACCAAACCCAACGCCCCCTGCAGCTGAGTGGGCCATCTGAGTAACCAAACCTGTATCAGCCTATGTCCTCGATTTTAAAGCGAAAAAAACAAACCGTGTTACCATACTTTCCGTATTTATTCTTCTTTTCTGCCTGACCAGATGCTTCCTGCAGACCAACAGAGTTGATGCCTACACCCACGGCGGGAGGTTTATCAGTCCCATGCAGAGCAGCGCCAAATGGCCTATATGGTTTCTTTGCAGTCGTTGCAACTGCATCAGCTTGGGGGATGGTAGAAGCGTCTACGCTCTCGACGTGATTAGACGGGAATAGAGCCTCCCGACCACGTGCGCGACCAACCCACCAATCTTCGTTCTTCTCCAAGACGACTTCAATGACTTCATTAGTAGCAAACGAGAGATCGTTTGGTTCCTGGTGGCGAAAGTAAATACTGTAAAGATACTGGGTGGGCGGCAAACTTACTCCCCCGTCTTCGTTGTATGCCCAGATAGCTTTCACGAGTCTAGGTTTCTGGGAGGAAATAGGCGATATCGGGGGCGCTTGTACAGGTAGGGGCGGAATCGCTCTCCCTTTAGGCATGTCTGCTGGAGGCGGGATAGCTCTAGTCACGACTGCTGGATCGATAAAATCAAAACTGGTGGTCACAACCGACTGGCCTGCGCCGCCGGGCAGACGTGATATGATTTCACGCATGCTGCGGGCATCTTCAGCAGACATGTATTCCTGAGACTCCAGGAAGGAGATATTGAGCTGCAATTGTGTCGCGACGTGGGCAAGCAGTGCGGCGGACTGAGCATCGTGTGGGACCGCCATTATGTTTCGTTGTAAGAGAGATAGTGGTAATTCTGATGCGAGAGGGTGAGTGTGTGACTGGTTGTACATTTGACACCGTGCAAGCGGTGCACATGTGATGCAGGCACTACTAGTACTAGTACGTGCACAAGTTCAGTAGAAAGCACGCCAGCGGCCAATTCAATCACAGAGATGTCTACTTAGACTTCTGGCGGATCATCACTTGCGTAAAGCAGCGTCGATGATAATCTAGCTCACAGCCTTAGCTACTCACTTAGTCGTTTGACGCGACGAAAGACTTGTCACAAAAGTTATTATAAGGCCACGTGACTCAGTCAAATATATTCAAATTCTTAAATTGCCCAGAGTCAAAGCTTGGTCAAAGCACTCCTCTTTTCTGTGTTTCCATTTATCCAGGCCAAGAGAATCTTGTGAACGTATCTGAGCGAGCAGAAGGATTTCTATGTCAAATATCTCACAAATTCAGCCTACAGTCCCTCCTCCCGTTCAAACAGCATCATCTGAACCGGGGGAGAAGGATGCCGACGTGCGTTCATCTTTCAAAGTTGGCATATCGTATTCTTCAACTGTTCATCATTTAGTTTCTTGTTCTTCGACAACTGAACAAGCGCGCTCGTGTTCGCCTTTCCCAAGAATCCATAAACCTTTCGCCCATCCCAGGCAGAGCCTCCTTATTCGCGGTCGCAAACTCTCGAGGATGGTTTGCAGCAGTGGGCCGAGATTCCAATTCTGGGACAAGTATGTATCAGTATCACACGCCTCGCAATCATTGCTGAATTGCGTCTTTGTAGTTCTTGTGCTGTCGCCCCTCAGCGATCTTCGCTCCGCATTCGCTACCGCCAACGATACGGATGACCGACCATATCAACCTCAAAGGAAGGTTTCCCTGGGTGCTGCCACCCCAAATATTGTTGTATTTGCATTCAATGACTCCAGACTCGTCGTTGGGTTTGCTGAGGGGTCGATTATGGTTTACGCCGCAGAACACCTATTCTCCCCTGGAGACAGTCCCATCAATCCCATTTACTCACTTCCTGCTGTGCCTTCAGCTTTCGTTGTTTCGATATCTCCGAATACGGGAGATCTTCCGGAACTTGTAGCTATCTTACGGGACTCCCAAAGTGGCTTAAACGCATTAGCAGTGGAGCTTCTCGACGTTCAAAAACTGACATCTATGGGAGGTTGGGTAGCAGGAAGTTTACCAAATACCATTCCCGCGTCAAGTAGGTGTCTTCTTTCAATGCTATGTTGGTATTTTGACCGTTGTACAGTATCCTGGTCTCCCAAGGGCAAGCAGCTTGCACTGGGCATGAGAAGCGGTTCCATCGTCACATATGCACCTACTTCTACCTCCACCCCAAAGTCCAGCATTCCAAGCCCACCCTCAGCATCTAATGCCTGCGTCATATCATCGACTTGGCTATCTGCTTCGTCTTTCCATGCGATCTACGCCCAGCTGCCTCTTAACCCAGAAGTCGAACAAACTCACTTCCACGTCTCCCTTGATGGCAAAACTAATTCTGCACAAGACTTGAAATTTTCCTCTCCGTATTACCCTTCGCCCGGGCTGCGGCCACCTGGTGCATTTATCGTGTGTTTGCGGGGGTGGGATCCCGCAAAGATATTGTTATTTATGGGAGACAGTACTTCGTCTGACATTGGGGTGGTCGGATGTGTAGAAGAGAATTGGTCGAATTTGTCGCTTGAGGAAACATCGACGCCGAGCCTCCCGTTGGACAGGGACATGAACGACACCGTCCTCGTTGGCCTAGAACTTGATCTAACTAGCACTGAGCCGTTCCACCACACGAGTGCGTCCGGGGAAGGTGTTCAGTTGCCACCTTCACCTATCATGTATGCATACGCATCAGATGGGACATTAGCAGGTTGGCATATCCTCAACATCAAGGGAACACCTTACCCGGGCATGGTAACCCAGTCCTCGGGAACAATGATGGAGAACGCTCAGACACTGTCAGCTGTGCCTACCGCAATAATGCGGGAGCCGTCCAATGACATGCATGCGTCTCCTATTGAACCCACTTCATCCTCTGCCAGTGCGTCAACTTTCGCCCAGACAGCCCCTGATTTTGGCCAGTCGTCTGCGTTCGGAAAACAGCCTTCATTTGGACAATCATCATTTGGTCAGCAACTGGGATCTCCATTTAGCCAGACACCAACAACGAATGCTTTCGGCCAGCAAACTACATCTGCGTTCGGACAGTCGTCACCAACTTCAGCATTTGCTCAACCCTCTTTCGGTCAGTCATCATTTGGCCAGTCATCATTCGGACAGCCCACACCCATGTTTGGGTCCGCCGCTCCATCAGCCTCGCCGTTTGCTCAAGCTGGGAAGTCTGCCTTTGACACCACGCCTACTTCGGGAGGGTTTGGGGCATTTGGCACTGTTGGACCCTCGAAGTTCGGACAGACAGAGTTTGGGTTTGGAGGAGCACAACCTATCGCGCCTACACAAAGTGCAATAACATCAGCTTCTGCAGAAGATAGTATGGCTGCAGATGATACACCCGGCTTTGGTCGGCTGTCACTTGGCAGCGGTAATCCTGCTCCTCAGAGTGCTGATTCAAGGCCCTCCATTTTTGGGAGCACAGCTACATCTCAATCTTCTCCTACAAGTGATTCAGCGGGAGGTGGATTCATCAAACCTGCAACCGGCTTTGGAGCTCTCGGTAACGGAGGCCAGCAAAAGAGTCCGTTCAATGCGTTCGGTGGTGCGTCGACCACATCGACATTTGGAGGTGGTGCCTCAGCAACTACCTCGGCGTTTGGATCTGCTATCCCACCTACTTCTGCATTCGGGAAGAACGGATTTGGTGTTACACCTGACCCTAGCTTTGGGAAGAGTTCATTTGGGCAGTCTGGGTTCGGACAATCCAGCTTTGGAACGTCGGCTTTTGGAAAATCGCCCTTCGGATCAACCACCATTACTGCACAAACACCATCACCTACTTCCGGAGGCTTCGCTGCATTTGCGACAGGTGCCCCAAATGCTTTCGGAGCTATTACTTCCAATACAGGTTCTCAGAAGCCTGCATGGGGTAGTGCGACGAATGCTACGAAACCCGATGCACCAACGCCTGTCCAGGCAATTAACGTTCCACGTGAGACATCTGTGCCGCGGGACGAAAGCCGGTCTCCTTCCCCTGTCGCGCAGAGGGGTGAAGAGACCGAGTCTGGATTCAAGAGCTCTGCACCAGCTCCAACGACAGGTGCCTTCAGTAATTTGAAGCCATCTTCGTCTTCATTCTCGATGAAACCCTCCTCTGGATTCGGATTGGGAGAAACACCGAAAGACTCTCCGTTTTACAGGCCCGCGCCAGCACAGCCACCTATCTCTGCATTTGCCCTGGCATCAAATTCCCCTTCAACACCAACAAAACCTACTACCGGGGCTCCTGCCTTCGGCCAGTCGTCGATGCCTGGTGCCGTAACGAAAAGTGCCTTTGGGACCATGACGCCTAGTTCCCCAGCTCCTACATTTGGTGCGTCATCCATGCCAGGAGGGGCGTTCAAGAGCCCACCCAGCCCACTCCAGTCAGCTTTCTCGACACCTTCAACGGGTGGTTTTAGTGCTTTTGCGTCAGGTGGAGGTGGCGGTTTCAGCGCGTTTGCGGGTGCACCAAAGTCGTTTGGAGAGTTGCTGAAGAGCACTGGTGACAAGGCCAAGGAACCCCTGAAGACTGAATCTGTCAATGTATTTTCCGTACGCATTGTCGAGCCTGAGACACCCACTAAAGAGGTTACGAATGTCAAGGTAGAAGAGCCGCTCACGCCTACTATGCCGGTTGCAAAGGCGGAGGCTGTCAAGCAAGAGGAAACGCCAACTAGGACAACCACTCCACCGCTTCCTGTGGTCGAGGAGAAAGTGCAGGAAGTGAAAGTCATAGACAACAAGGCTTTGCCTCACGAACCTTCCTTGGAGTCCATCTCTTCTTCAACAGCCTCATCCTTCGTTGATGTTTCTGCTGAAGATGCGACTGAGGGCGATGCGGACTCGACTGTTGAAGAATCTGATGAGGATGGGGAACTCGAAGACGACACGAAGTCATTTATCTCTGATGACGATGATGATGATGATGAATCGGAAGAGTCGGAAGAGTCTGAAGAGTCTGAATTGCCAGATGGGCAGGATGAGCGAGAAGAAGAACGGGAAGAAGAACGGGAGGAGCTGGAGGAACAGTGGGAGGAACAGGAGAAACTACAGGAAGAGCATAAGGAAGAGAAAAAGGAAGGGGATACACATCAAGAAGTACGGGAAGTGCAGACGCAAGAAGGAGAGCCTGAGTCAACAGTGGTTCCTTCTTCCATCCCATCGCCTGCTCCCAGGTCTCGATCGACCACTCCAAAAGCGGAGTTACCGACCATTACATTGTCAACTTCGCCTTCTCCTCCGCCTCGAAAGATATCTCCAGTTAGGGACCAGAGTACAACACCACCTGGATCTCCCGTACCAGAGGCTCAATGTGCCACACCTCCCGTGGTTTCGCCTCTTCCAAAGCCTCCTGCCTCCTCCCCATTCGCTATAACTCCCAGGACGACCGGTACTCGACCGGTCAAAAGCTCACCTCTTGCAAATGCCCCCCTCACCGGAGACATGGAAGCTCCCAGTTTCCTACCCCAAGCGAAATCAGCACCTCCGACTATGGTACCGCATCCTGCCTCACCGAGGCCGCAATTCGGCGCGTGGGTACCCCCAGTGAAGCAAGACGCAGAATCTGATTCTTCCCGGCCCAGAACGCCCCCAGTTCTGTTCGGCAAGAGTACAAGCGCGCCGGCCATCACGGCGCTGCCTATGCCACCAGCGTTTACACTACCTCCAAAGCCCCTGCTGACTACCACACCGCCCGCAGCGTCTAGCATCTTCGGTGCTCCAGCTCCAACTCAGTCTCAGACTCCAACCCCACCAGTCTTTACGCCCCCTCCAACAGGTTTCTTTGGTTTTTCGAAGTCGAGCGAGAGTCCCAGCCCCACGTCTCCCAGCATCTTCGGCGCGCCAGCCAAAACACCGGAAGCGCCTCCTACTTTCACTCCTCCGCCTCCTAGCGTTTTCAGTAGCTTCAAGCCACCTGGGGCTGTATCCGCTGGTCCCATGTCTCTGTCTCCAGGCCCGCTGCCATCTGCAGTCCCCCTTCCTTCTATATCTCCACCAGCTCCGCCCATCGAACAAGGCATGCAGTCTGAGTGTTCGTTCATGGTCTCACGTCTAACGTGGGAACTCGACAATGTAAGTCTTTGATACACATATTCAAACTGAAGGCTTACCCTTTGGTCAGCTAAAAACTATGGCAGCGCGTGCAACACAGCAAGCCGCCGAACTCGGGTCAAAGAAAACACCAGGACAATCTCATGTGAAAACAGACCTTCCAGATGCAACGAAATGGGCGCTTGGAGACATCAAGGAGTATGGTCGTATAATGACTGAAGTCCAGGGTGACATCAAAGAGATAAAGGAGCAACGGAAACTTATTAAGCAATCGCTGAAGGAACTTGAGAGTAGTATGTTGAAGGGTCAGTCATGCGTGCTGAGACCAAGATTATCAACTAATGCATGGTACACAGCGGGAACAAGAAAGGAGGAAATCATCCGATTTACTCGAGCTCAGACAGATAGTGAGTTTGCGAAGATGCTCAAGATCAGAACCCTCGGACCAGAATATCTGGAGACTCAGTCGCAACTACGGAGGGATATAAGGGTACAGTTGTCTCTAATTCACAGGATAGTATGCTAATTTCGTGGACAGACGATGGGGGACCGTGTACAAAAGCTCGAGGACCATCTACAATCCTCTAAAAAGAGGCTTGCTGAGCTAAAGGCAGGCAAACCGAGCCTAAAGTTCGTTGTCCGATCCTAAAACGCTGTCAACATCTCATAATTTGGTCACAGGGCACCGTCTTTGGATACCGTGAACCGCGCTTTCCGCAACATTGATATCTCAATCACGCAACAAAGCGGCGATGTCGCAAAACTCCAGCAGCGAATGACCAAGTTGGACATATCCTCTAATGTCTCTGGTCCACGAGACAAACAGCTCTTGGAGTCAAGTGTTAAGAAGCCGTCGGCCGTAATTCCCCATGTAGCAGTTACCACGGCTGCTGCATTGAATGCCGAACGCTCTGCACAGAAGTTAAAGCGGGCTCTGCTGGCGGTAAGGAAGGAGCCCTTGCTTAACAACAGGGCAGCATCCAAACCCGCGCCTACGTCATTCCTAACGCCAAGCAGAGCAGCGGTGAAGCAAGAGCCCACTACACCTACTCCTATTAGTTTCATTTCCCTTCCTAGCAGCGCCTTGCCTGCATTCAACACCCCTACATTCACGCAGGGCGGGTGGTCGCCAGAAACGTCCATCAATTATGACGATTCTACATCTTACACAGCATCCTGTTCGCGTCGCCCACAGCGAACACCGAGACATGGGTCTTCAGCTAAATCGGCGGCTATGCTGAAGTCGGAGAGTCTCGAAGCTTCTCCAACGCCCGCACCAAAAGCCCCCGCTGCTGTATTTGACTGGGGACCATTACCAATTGTCGCACCAAAAACAACACTGTCTGCTGATGTTCGGCCCAAAGGTTTCAAGTCGTAGATAAAGGCTGATATGATTTGTTGATTCGAATGGTCATGTACTGGATGTCTGGATTATGCGTCGATCCTTCGTTGGTGAAATATATACTTTTGTTTGTGCCGTGTGTTTAAGAATCAACGTCCAGATCAATGTCCTCCATCGCCTTCGCTTTCAACATCTTCGCCAGCGCCGTTGAGGCCATTCTCGCCTGGATGATATGGATCATCGATGATTGACTCCAGATGTTCGAGAGCTGCCTGCGTGAGGTGTCTAGTACGGTGCATAACGACTGTTGTTGACGAAATCACTGCGCACCCGGCCAACCTCACTGAGCTCATCGCCCTCTTCGCCCGTAAACGTCTCAAAGGCGCTCTCATCCATAAATGCTTCGTCCAAGTCGTCATCATCTGAAACGTTTGGATCTGGGTGAAGGGAAGCACAGAGAGACATTGCCTCAAATATCAGCTCCACTGATCAGATAACTGTTATCAGTATGTGTGACGCGATTCGATCTCAGAAAACTTACGAGAGGCAGGATTTGACGGAATGATGCTCAGCTCTCGCATGTCGGAGGCTTCATCATTTTCAGGTGACTCAGCTGCTCCAGGTTCTCCAGTGAGTTCGTCTAGCTGACAGTATATTGATGGTCCAGATTCTGGACGCGCAATTGCGTGCAGGGTGATGGCAGGGTACGGGACCTGAAATCCGACCCCGGTTGATGACATGAAGACGAGGGCGCTGTGAGGGACGAAATATCAGAATGCAGCGATGATTAGAGATTTATCACTATAACTACTTCTCGATCACGAATAACGTTCCATTCGCGCAATCTTGTTCGGTGAATGTCTGGAGGGGAGGATCGAGCATAACGCGTACATTGTCCTCCTTGTGGCGCAGTACGGGAGGGATATCGTTGAACGATGCAGGAGTCGATCCTACGATATTTCTGTGCTCCTCAGCGGAGACATATCGTGGGACAGATGAGATCAACGTCGTGGAGACCATCGTGTGTGCCAGTAGATCTGATTCACTTGAATCTTGATAGGCTTGTGAAAAGTCGGGGACTGCCGCTTATTTTATTTATAGGTCCTGCTCCCTCTGAGGTCGAATATGACAGTTCAAACTTCACACTATCGGTCAGATTGCGAGCCCTCATTATATCGGCGCTCAAAGCGTATGAAAAGCTAACAGCTGGAAGGCAATATGCGAGTGCATGGAATTGTAAGTTGTATCTTTCACTCAATCGTACCATACCAGCTCGCTCTTGACAAATTCGAATGAGAAGGGCGATTGATGACCAGCAGGAGGACATGAAATTCTAGGTACTGGTAAGGGTGATAAACAGGAGAAGAGCAGCTTCAAGTCGACAGTGCTAATTCCTTCTTCCAACCTCTCGACCCAAACCTGCCAAGGAGCGTATGGCGCATATGCCATGCAACCAACTCCTGGATCTTATCTTCACAAGCTCTTTCGCGAGCAACTGGTGGAGCATCAAGCCACTGTGCGAGTACACCCAGCGGCCCGATGCATGTCTCAAAGAGGTACTTCTTGCTATTACTAGCTTGAATCGGAGCGGAGAGTACAATGGAATGTTGGAGTTTCAATTTAGTCAAGATTTGTTTTTCAGAAGTGAGGGATCAAATCTGGACCAAGTTCTCTTCCAGAAGGAGTCTCCGGTGATATGGGGGTGGATGAATATGACGAGGACGAAGACGAAGACGAGGATGACGACATGGAGGAAGTTTAAAATTTTTGTATCACAGATAAGTCTCACTGCTTTTTTCTAGTATCTACTCATCGTGTATATATAGCTGCCTTCCATTAACAAGCGCCGTTGTTGATCATGAACCAGTTCACCCGTGTGAAAACAGCTCCGAGGATGGAGAGCCTTCTAACGTCAAAGGCTGTGACTTATATAACTCTTGACTCACACTATCATGATGAGTATCCCGTCGCTGCTTGGTGACGGTAAGGGCAACTATAGAATTCATGTTGTAGGCAATAGTGGTGCGCCCGTCGTTTGCTCATGGCCCCATTGCTCATCGACTCATGGGTATTTGTTAGGCACTGGCAAGGTAGGCTTGGATAAAAAATTGGAAGTCTTGAAAACATCTCTTTCAAGTCAACCGTCAGCGCGTACATTGCCACTAAACTCAATGTGCCACATATTTCCCTGGATGCACTTCTCTGGGGACCCGGGTGGACAACCCCTTCAGATGACGAGTGCAAGGAAAGAATTATTGCTGCGATGGCACAGGATTCCAGAGGATGGGTGATTGACGGCAACCACCGCGACACGGTCATTTCGGAACATGCAACAGATGTCATTTGTACGTCTTTTGACTTGACGACTTATCTCCTTTGATACTTAGTGTATCATGATATCTGATAACATGCGCCCTCCCGGTTGATTTAGGGCTCGATCCCCCTCTATGGCTCTACTTGCCACGAATCCTTTGGCGTACGCTTCTTCGCTTATTGAAGATAATCCCAAGCTGCGCGGAAGGGTGCAAAGAAACTTGGGGAGAAGTCCTATCCACGAAGGGTATCATCTGGTACTGCATTTCCCAACATGGATATCGCAAACAAAGGTACGGCGAAATGCTCGCTCATACCTCGATTGCAAAAGGAGGAAAAATGAGGCGCCTTAACGAGTGGGACGGCGATTTGACGATATGGAAGGCTGGACTGGAGGAGATGCTACGCGCGCACTAAGTACTAAGTAGTCTCCTCGTTGTAAAGTACTCTTACTAATTGGTCCGGTATTCGTAATTCGACTCATGGTGTGACACTTACTCAGGTTACCGTCACAGAAGTTATTTGATCATCTTCATCATAAAAATCTTTCTGTTTATTAAGAAGGAGCAATTGAGACTCTGATTGGCGACTGTTAGCGTTTCGGCTCTGTAACCATTCAATTGAACTGACGTTATTTAGTAAAGGTTGGACCCCGTAAACCATGATGTGTCGGAGAAAGGTATGCATCCTTTTCTATGTATTATCGTCTTCATTGTCCCAATTACATGATGCTTTCGTTGTCCTACTCGTCCAAGTCGAGTTTGCGGTCTTCGCGCACAGTATCCTCTGCCTTTGAACGCTGCCGCATCTCTTTGCACCCTGCCCAAGTGACCTTTGACACCAATCCCGCTCCTGCAGCCTAGCTGTGCCGTCGTCGCCAGTTAATTTCTTTTTTGGAACCGTGACAGCGCATCAATACTAGGCGGCACGCCCGCGCCAAGACCTAACGCCAGATCTCCATCGTGCTCGCAGTCAACACTCCCTCGTTGCCTCTTCCCATCAATCCTCACTATTGCCGCGGCTTTCATATTCTTTCTTCAGTGGTTTTCACTGCATCCTGAATTTCTTCTTCTCCTAGCTTGCCGCTCTACCTCGTAGTATACATAGCGTCCTAAATATCAATGTCTACATACGTGTTCTTGCCACATCAGTAGGCATAATTGTATATTACATTCTCCTCTCACCCAGAAAATTAATGACATGAGAATTTAGGTTGGTTGATGATCAAAATTTCATATGTAAAAGATTGTGAAGAAGATGCTACACTTCACACCCAAGTCCTGTATGGCAGGGGTGGCAGACACGAGGGAGATGGTGACACGAGGATGAAGAAGCCAAGAAGTTGGAGAAGCGCCTAAGGAATGTGTTTGACTGTAAGCGTCGATGTGGTGAGTTCAATCGGGGGCACGTGTCCGTTGGTGCTGATGAGTGCGTAGGCTATAGGAGGTGAAAGCGCACGGAGGGACGTTGGGTTCAGAATTCGGAGCAGCTAGCTCGGCAATGGTCGCTTAAGGGAGCGACACGAATGTGATTGAACAGCACAGAATAGATACGCGCAAGGGCGGTGAACTTGGATGAAGAAATATCCTTACCGAGAGGCCTTGAGGTCAGTACTGTGTTCAAGGACTCGTGGTTCCCACCTGTTGGGAGCCGATCTAAAACTCTAGTAAACGATAAACTGGCTAGTAGCAAAACAGTATCACAATTTAATTATGTAAGAGGCTAAATGAAGTTCGAGGCCGAATAAGCCTGTTATAACACTAATTACATAATGACTCATCGGTCACACGATGCTTTCCACCAAGTAAATAGATTTCTACATAGACTGGCTGGCTAGTGGCAACTTCCAAAATTTGGAAGGACTGAGTGAGCACGGGAACGTGATTCTGGCTGATTAGAGACGAGGATGCGGCCTTTACTCTAGATCTGGAGTCTGGTCCAAGTCTAGGTATAAATGTGCTCGGGGTCTAATATTAATATGACCGCGGTGACCTTCCAAAACAGAACAAAAAAAATCTCGTGATCTGTGTAGATTCTCAGAATTATCAATGACACCCTGACTTAAACCCTGAAAACGTACGCTTTAATCGGACGAGAATAAGATGCGGATGGGCTATCTACTACTACTTATATGAGAACCCTGCGCCATTTTCCCAGTCTTTTAGCCCCCTCATCGCTTGAAGGAGCTCAATAACCACATATTGGTTGTGTCCAGCATGCCGCTTACTGCTGCTGGAATCTCGTAGGTCTTCAAATTCTGGTCTTACCAGCGCACTCACTGGCAATCAGGTTTGGCCCCTTACTCGTAGGCTTTGCCGTCAACACAATTTTGTACGGCGCGCTGGTCACATCAGGACTCGTATATTTTTCTTCCTTTAAAAAGTGAGCAATCCGATCCAATATGAATACTCACTTTATAATCAATTCTCTCCCAGTGACGGTCCATGGATACGACTTCTTGTATGAGGCATTTTTCAAATGAGTGGACAGCAGGTTGATTTTACTTTTCAGGTGTCAACCCTTCTGTTGTTGTGCACCGCCAATGTCATTCTGCAGTTCGTCTTCTTGAATGATACTCTCATCATTCACTTTGGTGTGTTCATTCTCATTTATACTGGATGCAAGGTCTAAACTAGTTGTTACAAAGGCGACCAATATAGTTTGACCAGAGCCAACTGGGGTGTGTTGTTTTTTCATAAATCGTGCGCCACTGTGTTCTCATTCGACATTTCCAGTTTTCTCCATACGTGCGTACTTCTCTTCAAGTAGTCATCTGCTAGCATATCAGTAATCGCCCATATCATTTTTAGTACCTGGCATCGCGGTATTTTGTTCTCTGATCGTAAGCCTCTTGCCGGCTGACCATGCACAAGGGTGTTGTATCCTCCCTCGTCCAGTTTTTCTTCGCCTGGAGAATCCGCATTTTGACATCTAGTGTCTGGCCAGTTGGAATCATGGTTATTCTCGCGAGTGCTGCATTCCGTAGGTAGTTTGACTGTTCAAACTCACCGTTGTTGTCTCATGGCTACCAGTTTGTGGCATTGGAACCACAGTTGCGATCAATATGGTGCCTGTGTTCGCCCAGTTTCATAGGTTTGAAATCGTATTTGTCATCGGCCTTGCCTCTTCTGCTTTGGATAACCTCCTGATCACCGGGTTACTTGTCCGTTCCCTGGTCCGTCATTCTTCATTTTGGCATACATGCTTTAACATGCTACAGAGTGAACACAAAACGGGATTTATGGACACTGATCATATCATCAAAAAGATAATACGAGGTACTTGATTCTCAGTCGGTTCCTGTGTCAATGAGCGAGCAATTGGTATTTTAGTCACTCTGCAGACCGGTCTGCTGACAGCAATATGGACCCTCATTGACCTGGCTGTATATATAGCGCTTGTGAGTCCGTTTGCTTCGCATCAAAGACCAACTTACAGGTTTGGTTTCACCAGACCGACGGCATGTAAGTACATCTCTGGTATGCTTTCTAAAACAATAATTAATACTCTACAGGCATCTGGTCTTCAATGAATCTCTCGCACAATTTTACACGATTTCCCTCATGTCGACGTTGATAGCCCGTCCACGAGACCATGTTTACACCGACTTCACCGTTGTGAATGGAGACCAAACTGAGAGAAGGGTCCGTCATTTTTTCTTACTTGGCTCATGATGCCGAAGCTTTTTTCGATGATCAACAGCTAACCAGGATATCAGATTGCCCAAATTCCCCTCGAATGTAGTAGAAATGTAAGGGATCTCATCTCGTACAGGATCTCGCGCTTAATCTTGACGTAGACTGATCGGAGAAGGAATTCCGAGTTGGTTTTTGACGCGGTCAGCCTAAAGAAATTTAACTCGGTACACGTTGCCACGGACACTCAGCAGTGACATAGATTTAGAATCCGCTGTGTACTATATGCATGATGTCGCACTGTATTATTATGACAACCACAAGCATGCAGATAGAGCACCCATCGTTACATTGACGTTCATGCGCTAAGACTTACTGTTACATATACAGGCGGCCTCGTGGATCATACTTGGCGATATATAAGTACTTTACCTCATGAGGCCGGAGGCTTTACGTCTTGAAGGCGATTGCCTTCTCTTTATAGAATACCATCACAATCATCCACACCGACATTTGGTATAATGGCATCCGAGTATTACGATGCGAGAGCGCTGGTTTTAAAACTTAAACGCGTCTAATCCTCCCATCTTACTTCGCAATCTGTAGGCTGTCAGTCATCAATTAGAGGAATGGCATTAACAACCAAGGACCAAACTGCAAAATTCTTTCCTCTCTTGTGCAACAAATTCAACATCACTAATATCAAACAAGACATCCTCAAGTGGGATAAGGAGTGGGAGGCGGCGATCGCATCATCAACAGCAGCAGACGTCCTCAAGGAGATTTCCTATTTACTGGATGATTCTTCCATCATTTACGTTGACATGGAGTCCGTGCGCTTGATTCTCCGCAATATCCAAGAACGCGCAGCTCGAAGCCTGCGCAAGACCCTTCACAGAGGGCAATTTAACACCATCTGGTTGTTGTTGGATGCCTCTGAACAGAGGA
The DNA here is from genome assembly GCF_016758755.1 of Suillus discolor. NCBI lineage: Eukaryota > Fungi > Basidiomycota > Agaricomycetes > Boletales > Suillaceae > Suillus > Suillus discolor. Next base: position 200,906 of record NW_024541268.1, on the reverse strand, counting down.
GACATATTCTTCAGGGTCTTGAGAAGGCATCCGAGGCACCTGGTACGCTTTGGGGTCAAGGCAATCGCGCTCTTTGTCCAGATGTCACAGTTTCAAACTTCCTATTGGAGGGCGGGAAGGGTTTTATCGGTTTTCTCACTCGTTTCTTGGAGGTTTTCGACTCGTCTGATCCAGCGTTCCTGCCAAACTCGTGGTGGGAACAGGCGTCGAATCTACCAAACCCATGGTGGAAACAGACATCGTCGAATGATGCTAGCAGACAGAGATCTAAAAGTACAAAACTCGTGTTTGAAACCGCAACTATCGACAGGAACGCGTTCATCGGTGAGTTTTCTCCTGCTTATAAACATGGTGCGTCTCTGAAAATAAATCATCAGGTCTCTTCTTGCTGTTCTCGTCGGAGTCGATTTTACACGACATTACCCATCGTAGCATGGGGATGAAAGACGTCCTGAACATCGTGGAGAATACAGGAACTTATTTTGCTCATTCTTTAGCACTGGCAAAGGCTACTCTCAGGGATAAACCCCTTGTACGCTGCGAGAACTGTACGAAAACACCAGAAGACATCGGACAAGGCGTTCGCTTTATGGTGTGTAGTACTTGCAAATCAAAACTCAAATTCGAAGTACATTATTGTTCTCAGTGCGTAATAGTACTATAATCTTTCTTCATCATGCCTCATGTTTCATCTGCCAGATCCTGCCAGAACGAAGACTGGCCCGTTCACAAAAAGGCTTGTGGCAAGAAGGAGGTTTCGAAAGGTCTCAGCGGAACCAAGGATGACGACCTTTGGCAATTTGGTAGTGGTCAATTGGGTCCAATTGCCGACATGATGCGTAATCTCCCAACGAATCAGGATGGGACTGTGGATATTGCAAACGTTGGCGTAGGTCCCTGTAAGGGCCGACGTTCCCCTGCTGCGGAACGTCAAGCCGACATGCTTGAAGCCGACAAAGAAGCCGATTATTTCCTCTTCACTGCAAGCAATGTACCAGTTCGTTTTGTGATCGATGATCCGGGAGCGAAGATGGTCTTCCGGATCAACCGGCGCATGATCATGACGCAGACCGCAGATTCTGGTCTCGAGCCTATGGCAGAGTACATGCTCAAACACAGGAGCGGATTTCCTGGTTTGAGTCGGGACGTCATCCTCAAGCAGCTCTGCGCGGAACATGGGAATAATACCACCGAAAAGGTGGTCGAGTGGGAGCGGAAAAGTCGAGAACGTGGAGTTAGCATTGGCACGGTGATAGAGTCTCTGTCGAAGGACTTCATGAAGGTATTTGGGCACACCTTCTCCAAGTGGTATGGGTTTTTGTTGATCTGCGTTTAGAGACGACACATTGTCTTCCCAAGAGACTATGAAGATTCCAGCTCGCATCTATCCAGCATTCCTTTAACCTTAAACGCTCGACCTAATTTCTTGTGTGTTCTAGGATATTGTGTGTGTCGATAAAGTACACAGTACTTGATTGTCATCCTAGTTGACGCTGTGGCGGCGTTCGTTGAAATTCATTATCATAACAGTAAATTCAATTGTCACTAGGTTTACCACACTCTTGACTATGCCTCAACGGAAAGAGCCCTCAACGCCAGTATAACGGGGTGCTTCCGTGTGCCTTCACAAGCCTGCAAGCCTCGTCAAGCGCATCAATAACATCCTGTGGGAGGGGCCCTTTCTCCGAGTCAACACAATTTTGCTCCAGTTGCGCTGCACTGCTAGCGCCCAGGATAATACCGTCTTCCGGCGTCAGTAGAGAATGGTGTTGACACCAACGAAGGGCAACCTCTGTAAGACGAAGACCATGTCCGTCCTGTCCAAGCCATTAGTCATATAGACTGTTTGTTGCAGAGGGACATACGGCAGCGGCTTTCACGAGTTCAAGAGCCTTGAAGTACCCTTCACTAAGGTACCGTGCTCGGTACATCTGGCCCATCTTCGACTTCGGGTCAAAGCGACCACCCTCGGGAGCTACCTCCTCGGTGGAAAGCACCTTGCCTGCAAAAAGACCGCCGCTACATCTTGTGATGAGGGTTCCATCTAAATAACATTTTTGAACCCCACTCACGCTAATGGGTTATAACAGACCAGCCGCAAGCCATACTTCCGGCAGCAAGGAAGGAGCTCAGGCTCCATCTCCCGGGTGATCGCATTGTACATCCTACATGCATCATGAGTACTTTCTATTATAACTGGAATTATACGAACACCTGGTAGATCTTTGGCAGCACATAACCATTCGCTTTGCAGATTCCGACAACTTCTGCAACCTCCCAAGCTGCAAAGTTGCTGTTATATGACTTAGTCCTGGAACTTGGGAGAGCATTCTACGAACACGCTCACCTAAGACCAAATATCTCGCTGATGGGCCAGTAAGATTATATTCCTTCATTCGAAGGGACGTGGACACTCACAAACGACCCTCTGTATAGAGCTTGTTGATCTCTCGTACAGTGTCCTCAAACGGGACGCTACGATCAGGAGCGTGCAAATACAAAACCCGGACTTTGTCGCGCTTCAGAGATCGGAGAGACGTGAGGAAAATAGACCGTAATGCATGCGGGCTGTGATCTCCCGGAGTGACAGGGTACACTCTACGCCAGAAAATCAGCACATGCCCGTGACCACAGCCCGAAATCATACAACGCACTTGGTGTCGATCGTCGCATTCTTCAAATCAAGCTTGGCCAAGACCTGGCGTGAAAGTGAAAACCATTCAGTTAGCGCCAGGGTTCGACGTTCGACGCGTCAGCGTGCCCACCTGTTCAGTGGTGCCCTCGGCATATACGCGTGCCGTGTCCAGTTCAGTGTGGCCGTGACTGAAGAAGATGTCTAGGATTTCCTGACAGTCCTTCTCGCTGGACGTCCGCACTCCGTTCGTGCCCTCGAACCCCATGGTCATCGTCCCCTTTCCTCATACATATCAGCGCGATATTCAAAGGAAACATTCGAATTTCTTACAAAAAGAAGAGGTATGCGAGTCGACATGTTGGAAATAGAAACGTTAGAACTAACTGAGAAATATGTGTTGATGATGATAGTTTCAACAGAGTACTAGCCTCGTGCCAGACTTTGTTAGTTTCATACACCGGGCGTAGGAATATGGAATCCCGCTTTTCCTGATGGCTTCTTGTCATGTGTACAAGTCTATGGAAAGGCTACAGAAATAAGGCGAATTGACCTCATGATAGCATCTATAGATGAGATAATAAAATACTGCCTCATGTCCATCAAAAGCTATACAATTTACACAAGACGAGCGCTGCATGTACTTCTCACTACATTAGGGCATTATCAACATGTATAATGGATGCGAGCCAAGAGTAAGAAAGTAAAAAGACATCATTGTGAAGTTTAGTGTCCATGCCTCGAGTGTGAGGCTGAACCGTCGGGATTTGCCATCCCAGATACATTTGTGAGGTACGTTCCCCAGTCATTAAGCCTGTGCACTCATCAGCAGGGATTTGAATTAGCCCAAATGAGTGCGACTCACTCAAAACCAGTGGGAGCGTTGGACCACATGGCAATCGTGTCCGTGTCAAAACAGCTTGCCCCAGGATGCTGAAGTACATTGTGCTGATGCATGCCACCCATCAGACTCTGCAACCCCTGAGGGTCGTCACCATAAGGCGAGGAAGTGGAGGTCCCTGATTGATATTGCGCCGGATACTGGGTCATCTGCTCATAGAACATATCATCCACGCTGTACGCGGCAGGAACAGCGGCCTGCGAATAATCTTGAGGCAGGGTCACGTTTTGCATAGAAGTCTGCGTAGCGTGTGGTTGCACCGGATTCCCACCCCCGTGAGAATACCACATATTACTGTTAGATGAACCAAGCGATGCGGACGTGTTAGGGAAGCTCAGTGGTCCGTGGAGCGGTAGGCGCCCAAGATCATTGCTGTAGAGTGGAAGATCAAATGAGCTCAAGGGCTTCGAGCGAGCGTGGGCAGCTGCGTCGCGCCCGACACGGCGCGATCCTGCGATAGTACGGGGTACCTCTGATGGTGAAGTCGTAGGCGGAGCAGACATTGGACTACCTGAATCACGTTCACGCTTTGTTCCACCGGAGGGACTCGGCTGGGGCAGCGGAAGGTCACCGACGGATGCCAGTTCATACAGGATATCCCTTCCATATAGTTTGAGCCCTCTACCGAAAAAAGATCAAGACTGAAATGTACATACCACAGACGACCAGCAGTGTGCCAGCTATTAATTAATGAGAGACATTCTTCCGCAGTAAAAAAGTTGACAGACCGTTTTTCGCATGACTTCAGTATAGACATGCACTTATGCACATCTGCCATCTCCTTCGTAGGATCAGTATACAGTCCAGAGCGTTTTCCACCCCAGATATTCAGAAGCAAGACAATGCCTGCCGTGAACGCAGCCATCTAAAGTAACATTACGATGTACAGAGTATCAAAGGATCGAAATTCCTTGACGTACCTGTGAATAAGGCACCGGCTTACCAGATCGACATCGATATACATCCATGACGTGGCTGCAAGATCGAGCAGCATTTGTACAAATCGCCAAGGAAGGGAAAGATAAGGGAGATGGTTTTCGAGGTGACGGAATGAATGGGCGGTGGATGAGAATCTGGACATGATAGTAACTTGAATAGAGGGAATATGACTGCAGGAAAAAGTCATTAATCTGCATATTTGGATCCCATCTGACTTTAGGTTGTAGAATTTAGCAGCGGCAATAACGAAGTCCAAGCTAAGATACATACGGTGATCAGGAAGAGCGTCGATCCATTTATTAAGCGCAGAATCAAGCTCTGCAACTGTTTGTTGCTCCCATTGCTGCCCAACGAAGCCAAGCAGTACTTTCAGCTTGTTGATCGAATACTGCAGCACGTCATTAATCGGCAGTTCGTATGCGAGAAGTTACATACAATAGTGCGAAGGGCAAATGCGAGTATGTGGTTAAGCTTCAGGAAATTGATGAAGTGCGATATCAGAGAAGGTTTGCCAGGAGGCTGCTTGAACATTTGGTCCGGGTCCGGGTGCTCCCAGTATTCGTCATCACATTCGAGAGGCATGTCGAGATCGAAGCTATAATTTCGGTCAGCTTCATATCGTCATAGGGTGACGGAGATAGACCCACTCTTCATCCTGTATCGCACATGGTCGTCCCAACGATGAGCTCACCGATCGGTCTAAGCTGACTAGAACCCTGAGACAAAACATTGAGACGCAATGTGCTACGGTGAGTGACTCGAACCATACCAGAATGCACGTTTCCAAAGCTCCTCTTCGACAGTGGGCTTATTGCTGTAAGCCTTGCGGCGATGTGCACCAACATCCTGCGCAAGACGGATACCGACTCCAACGATGGTCCAACATGCCTGTGGGGCTGAAGTCCCCATCAAGTAAATCACAGATAACTAGGTGCGAGTTAGTAATTCAATAGAGGAGCGCTGGCTTGACACCTACACAATGCACTTGGAGGTCCTCCAGACGTGGTGGTCCAAGCAAGGTCTTCATGACCATCTGTACCTGTTCGAAAAACTTCCATCCCGACGAATGTTCGCTCTGACCTTCCAAACAGACGCGGCGATCTTCAGAGAAGCGCGAGCCTACGGCTAGGACCAACAAATATACCGCCCCAAATGACGTGTTTCGGCGGTGGAGCCCCTGGGCCACCTTGCACTCAAAGGTTGGCCGGTGCAACAGTGGAGTTAGAACATTATAGTGAGCAAAATAGAGGTCGACAAGGGAGGCAGCAAGATCTTCCTCAGGAAAGTTATAGGTCGGCTCAGCATCATTCTTCGCGGCCAGCTCCCACTTGATGAGATGTCAAATTTAGAAACAAAAGTTATGACCATACGCACAGGAAAGGTTCCACGAAACTCAGGTCGACCTTTGGGTTGCATGAGATTAGGAGGTTGAATATCTTCATCGCCGATGTACTCCTTTTTTAGGTCGATAGCTTTTTGCACGAGCATCACACCGCTTGATTTTCCAAAGAAACGGGATAAGTTCGGATTGATAGACATGTTCTGCATGTGATCAGCGAGGCGGACGGATACTATCTCGTCGTCATCGCTGGATACGAGATCTTCGAGAGGAGTGGTAGCATAGGGACTCATGACATGGCTGGTTGAGCCATTCATGTTGCCTTTTTGCCAGGCTTCCCTGTCCAAGGGACCGCCTCCGAGCTCCTGAGAGAAGTCGGCGTCAGGGCAGACCTGGGTTGGAGTGAGCGACGATCATGAAGAGTATCTGCGCAACAGACCGACCTTTTGCAGAAGCTTCTCCATCTTCTCCAAACGATTCTCCAGGCTCTCGACATATCTATGTAAAGTATCGTCTACGGTGAGTACCGTGGGTGGATGCGGGAAAGCCATTGCTTCACACGTACCCCTTTGGGGGACCTCGTTTCTAGGGCAGGGTGCATCAAGCGCCACTCGAGGAGATGACCGAGGGGGAGAGCGCACCTTTGCAGCCTCTATGTACGTACATTCAAAATTATACGCAATGCAATTGGAACATCGGTTCCCTGGCATCTGGCTTCCATCACCTTAAAGCGAGCGCCCCCAAAAAGTATAGCAAGAGAGTACATGGTCAATTTTACTACTGAGCAACCACCGGGGGGCGAGAGGTAATGAGGCTGACTCACATCGAACTGGATCAGAGGTTTAAAATTAACGGCGGCCTTGATGAATTCAAGACAAGTAGTGCTTACTCTTCTTGCGCCTACAAATGTCACACGCCCTTTGTACTCGTCGTTTTTTTGAGCCGGGCAAGGTTAGGGCATTATCGTGTTCATTGTACTCGTCTTCTGCGGATGACATGGTGGAATCGGGTTGAGCCCTTGCAAGCGGATACTGCTTGTGCTGTATCAGGGTTCACGTGGTACTGAGTGCGCGAGAGAAATAATGATATTAATGGAAACAGACTTAATTATAAGCCGATGGTATTCGTAACCCAGACGGCATGGGAGTACCGCGATCATACACGTACTTACTACTTAAATATTCAAATCGTTGGTTTTAAAGTCGGGCTGATCATTAACTTATCTGCAAATGTTTGATATTCATCAGACTACCGTTGGATACCGTCAGGAACAAACAAATCCAAACTTGGTTAATTATTTATTGAATTTAATATTACTAATGGATATTTCTCAACGTCACTGTCAAGGCGGGGTTAGATAGTGTTCACCTGATGAAACGTAGAGGAGTCCGCGGTTGAACACTCCATAGGGTAAGTAAGCTACTCCGCTGATAGATGATTCAGATCTCAGATCCTAGCGGTTTGAGCAACACAGGAAACCATACATAGCTGGGTGGTGCCTGGTCAGCTGGCGACACAATACATACATACAACCCAATCGGTCCCTAAATGGAAGAACCCCTTGTCATTAATATATGTACAACTTGGCGAGACACCCCAAGTATACCTACCCTACACACTATGAGTACATGAGGCAAGGGTTCGAAAGCAAATTGAACACAACACCCTAATCCATAGGAATAACTACATGGTAATTAAGGTGACTACTATTACAACGTAAATGGACAGCGAGGATGACGGAGGATGACGCGGACGGAGTGTGACATGCAAGTGCAAATTATGTGTGGGAGATGCAACGATACGACGAAGGTTGGGGGAAGCGCAGCATGAGAGTGAGTAAAACGCGCGGCAGACGAGGGAGGGAAACCGCGCCCTGCAGTATCAGTAGCATGTTCACCAGTGGAGCATGCGAGTACTAAAGTACGAAAGAAAAGACAGAGATAAACGCAACCGTGCCGCGTGATTAGAGGACAAGACGATGAGAAAAAACAGACCCCTTGACATATGCGAGAGACACCAGATTATAGAAGATCCACATGTTGGCAAAGTCCGGCAAGAAAATTACCACCCTGAGTAGTGGTAGTCGTCCGCCCAACTTCGATTTCGAGCCATTGCGCGTTGCCTGCGCTCATCCCTATCCTGAGCCTCAGCACTCTTGGTAGCGCTAGGATTCTCCCCGACCGAAGTCGTCGAAGCAAGCGGTCGCAACCCACCGAGTACGCCATTGTTCGTACGTCTCGCGTTTGCAGCTGGGTTGGTAGTACTGCTTACCTGCCGCTCCCACAATAGTTGCCTCCGCATGCTCTCTGACAGCTCAGTGCGAAGCATTATTCGCCGGGTTGTGCGCGGCGTCATGGGTAGCGCGGGAGCGGGAAGGTTATATGGATGACCGAGGGGTATAGGCGCCGTGGATTGTGCAGCAGGAGCGATATGATTCTCCACCACACATGTATGCGTATGTTGAGTCGCTTGCGATGCATTGCCGTTTTCCGGTGCGCGCCGCGATATTAGCGCTTGAAGCCTCTGCTGTGCTACACTCCGCGATACCTGGATCTTATCGTCCTCGTCATCGTTGTCATCGTCTTCACCGCTCTCATCTTCCATCTCTTCCTCCTTCGGGCGTCCCTTTGGCCTATACCCCCCTTTCTCGTTATCTGCCCCCTTCATTCCAGACGATGGGGGCTTCGAGCTCGACACAGCAGTAATTTGTGCAGCCAGGGGTAACGCCGCCGAACTTTTACTTGTCTGCAGCCTTGCAGGCCCCGCAAACCCACTAACACTCCTTTGTGGAGCATGCGCCTGCTCAGCTTGACGCTGTGCTTGCCGTTGCATCCGCACAAGATCCGCGGTTGAATGACTCAAGCGATACGGATGATTCGGCGGGAATATTGTAGGGTTGGGGTTCATGAGCTGAGAAAGTAACCCCGACTGTGTGCGATTGAGATTGGAGTACGAACGTTTGGGAACCTTTGCGAAGAGGTCACGTTGGCGCTGAGCCTCCAGTGCAGCCCCGCGTAGTCCAGTTTCCTCAGCTTCATGGGCTTTGTCCTCAGCGTCCATGTCCTCAGAGGCCCATCCAGAGTCATCCGCATCAGTGGTCTCGTAATCTTCCTCAGAAGTACTGGCGACAACGATGGTTTTCCGCTGTTGGGGACCCGTGCCGTTGCTTGCATTAGAAGCAGCATTGCCAACGCCGTTGGCGTTTCCGTTGACTACAGTGTTACCACTCGCAGTAGAAGGAGCCACGACCGGCCGCGCGGGCTTTACATTGATCGCCGTCATACCGTTGATCGCAGCGCCCAATCCAATAACCACAGGGACAGGTGGAGGCGGGGGAGGAGGAGTGAGCTTCGCCGAGCTCCCGTGAGCAGACTTGGACCCATTCGACGAGTTCGACCCGATATTAAACATCGCACGCGGTTTACTATCCTGATTCGAATGCTTGCGCTGAATCGAAGGCCCGATGTGCCTTGCGGAGTGGGTCCGTTTTGCCAAAGCCGGCCGGGCAGACGATCTCCCTAATTCCTTGCCCTTCTTTGGCCTAGTACTGGCACGATCTTTCTCTTTCAGCTCTTTCGTGACTTCTTTCTCAATATCAGTGCTGTGCATCTGACTGGAGGCCACGCTCGACGCATCGAACAAGTCAACGCGGCTCTTTCCGCTCTCCGTTGAGCCGTCGCATTCCGGGGATGCATCTTCAGGGCTCTGTTGTAGGAAAAACCTTCCAGAGACCTTCGAGGACTCGGCGCCTCGGACCGGGGCCAGGGATGGTAAAAGTCCGTCTGGTAGAGTTGACTGCGGGAGCGGCTGTTCCGCCTGCGCTTGACGTTTCATGGTTAGTGTAGGTGGGGGAAGCGGCGGTAGAAGGAACGTCGATGGTGGCTGTGAGGCACTAGTTCGTTCTTCACTGAGGGAGGGCGTCATCGGTGGAGTAGGTTGGGGCGTGGGGTTGACGACAACAACACGCGGAAAGTAAGCTTCTGTAGATGTAGGCGTCGAGGGAAGCTGAACGGAGGGGACGGTAGGTTGTTGAAACGAACGCGGCGATGGCGTCTTGTCGGGTATAAGAACATTATTTGGCAACATGTCTATTATTATTCGGCCAACAAACGAAGAAGATTTGGGGCGGAATGAAGTGCTGAGAGGCGGTGCTACGGGGGTGCCTGATGAGAATTGGGGTATGCACAGACGCTCAGGAACAACAGGGCTCGTTGTGGATGCAGGGGATGGAGGATGTTGATATATAGATGTCGAATGCGGGCAAGGGGGTGTGCCTACATGTGCGGAACACAAGGAGAACGCGAGATGAGCAAAGACGAAAAAGGAAATGATCCTCGGACATACCTAAAGGCTGGACTACCTCGACAGAGTCGGTAAGGGGGAAGAACGAGTTGCGGGTATCGGACGATACTGTGAGGTTCGAGATGGAATCCGGTGTAGGAGGTAGGTATGACTGCTGAGACAGAATAAGTTCACGGTGCCATAGCCTCCAAGAGATATTCTCAAGTCTCCGGCCATCCTGAAGTGACTCCTTGCACTTTGTGAAGACTAGAAAGAGAGTTAGAAAGCTGAGTGATGCATACAGGTAAAACTTACGAGTCCAGAGAGCTGAGAGGGCATCTTGCCCTTGAAGATCTTTCACTGCATCAGGCGTGACAGAGAGGACAGGTGCAGGGAAGGATGTGATCATGGAGATGGGGCAAAGTCAAGGACGTTGGAGGATACGAGTGCCGTTGGGGACTGTAATCAACGTTTGAAATCGCGAGAAGACCCTGGCTGCTAAAAATCCCAGTTGTTCTAGAATGAGGAATTCAGGGATTTCTGGAATTCAGTTTACCGGAGCAGATATCGGACCTGATAGATATCAAGCGCTGGTCTTAACACGCCCTTGCAAGGCCGTGTATGGTCTTGAAATGTAGGAAGAGAAGGATGTGAGAGAGAGCTACTTGAAGAGTGAGTTTCATTGAAACCACTTGTCCCGATTTGCACCTTGTGGCCCTGTGGGTTCCCGGTCCGACCGCCAGCACAACGACACCGGCCTCATGCCCTGACACCCCCGATTATCCTAATTTTTTTTAATATTTCCATCCCTACAACAACTCAGACTCAAATCTGAATCATGTGCATGGTCATCAGTTCACCTTTCCACGTAAATCGACAGCCAACTTTAATATTTGCCAGATCGTTCGTGACGACGCACTGCGGGGTTTATATTCACCGATTAAACTTTTTTAGCAAAACTGTTTGAACAAATTATTTTCACAAATTTTTATTTTATAGAAAGACGTGAGATCAAGACAGGAGAAACGGAACAAGTCGCAATTATGAGGACATCAGATAAGCCTCATACAGCAGCTATATCACTTGATATGGGCCAATATGAACCTAATATGCAACCACACGAAATGAAAGCGAAAGGGACGGACGGGCCTCAATTGACAACACGGCCGCATGCGAAGTTCAACGTCAATGCGAAATGTGGCTGACATTCAATGATTCGATATATCCGGCTTGCGAACGAATTGGCAGAATTAGTATATGTATGTACACTACGCTAACACGAGCTGCTTCTGGTGTTGGTCGGTAGCACCGGCGTTTGTAGTAATACTTTTGACCCTGAATTTCCGCGGATTCCAAGTGTGGGGTACATACTACGCGGGTAATAGCTCGGTCTGCTTCGGTGCGGAGAAACCCTTGACATACACGTAGATGCGGGGACAATCAACGATCAGGTGGACTTTGGCTTACCTCGGACTAGCGGTAGAACTCCGGCATCGGCATCTCATTTTTACAAGTTCCTTTCTCGAGGTGATATTTCAACCCGTTTGCGTTCAAGTACGTCTGTTTTCCATCAGGTTTCCCTTCTCATCTTCAATACGCCGAGACTAGACTTACTTTGGTGCAATCAGGACGCTAATCAGCGGAAATTAATGGGGCGACCATGTGGGCGTAATCAAATAATGCTTACGGGACAGTTATACGTCTTGTCTTTTTTTCGTAGACGAGGTCGATGGACCCGTTTTCCAGTGCGAACCGGCTTGCTCTTCACCTTGGTGAACGAGTTTTGTGGTAGAAATTCTTCTGAACTCGTCTCTACGGGACTGATCGGCTCTGAGATAGAGGGCGAAGACCAATCTGATACCGAATCGAAACAAAATTCCGGGTCAAGAAACGCCACTGGAGCCCTTGGTGCAGGATAACCCAACACAAAACTCATATAAGGTCCCTCGCTCTCGTGATCTAAAAAGCGCAGTATCGGGCTAGGGTTCGGGTACACAGCATTCCCGGCGCTGTCGAACACCACAACATGTGCTTCCTCAAAGTGATCCACCAATGAGTGAAGGTCTCTAAGGGACAACCCGCAACATGTGAAATCGGAGCACTGCGATATACGCGTCGCATCAGTCCCCACAATCAAAAATAGAGAATGAGCCTACAATAGTTTGTTCACGCTCAACGAATGGAGTGTCGTCGGACCATGGCGACAAGGAACGTGGCAATGATCCGGCATGTGCGGATATGGGCGGGGCATACTGAGACCATGGGTATCTGAGGTGTAATGGGTAAAAAAAACGTGATTTGTTAGCATCTCGGATCCAAGTCAAGGGTACGAGTATGGGTACTGAACGTTCTAGACTTACTGGATCTCTAGATGTTCGTAACTGTTCATGCCGGCAGACTTGAAATACGGGGACGACAGAGGAGATGAGAGCAGTTATGATGGGAGCAGGTGAGATTGACGCGAGCTGGTGTTGATCTGGGTAACTATATAATCACCACACTAGGGAGCCGCGGATCAGGTGTAATAGTAGCCCGCGGGGATCTAGCTAATTAGTTTACACAACGTCGAGTGGTCTACAAGAGAACAGATGAGTAAAGTGCTCTGGTCGACCTCGAAGGCTTGATCGATGGTGATAACAAGGAAGACTGTAAGTCGGCGTAAAAGAGGCCGTACATGGGACAAGAAGCTGATAAATTCAGGTTACAGGGGCACGGTAGCTAAGAAGGTTGGGAGTAGGCAATTAATTATAATGAAAACAAAATAGTAGAAAGTCACCAACGAGGATGAAATCAAGAGGAATGAATGGATGATTCTTGGCTTCGTTATCCATCTGGGCCATGGTGAAATTAACTTCTTTTCCTGATGTCGCATGCGCGTGTACATGATCGATGATCAGTGGTGCAGGCACCAATACGAGGGTGGTTGCTTCAATGGGATTTGCCAGTCCTTAGCATTCGGATGAGTCTAAGATCGATCGGACCGGAGCATGCCTACCAATGATATCCCAATCCCTGCATCACCTCTGCGATTCGATTCTGGCCTAGCCGTCCCTTGCAGGATCTGTGAGGTTATGAAATGGTGAGCTGCCAAGTATCAGGGCAGAAAGAGTCATGGAGACAGCATATTATTCATAAAGATGAGGGGAAAGTGATATCGTGAAGTAACTTGAAGAGAGCCGGGAGGATCTCGACTACACAGCGAGACGTCTCGCAGTCTGGGATTGTTCGCGACCATCGCTCTGCATCAAAATGGATTGTGGCGGAACACCAGTTGTGTGAGTGAGCATCAACGTTCGCATTGCTCTCCGTGCACTACTTATGTACACAAACAATTGATTTCAGACAGCTTGATCCTTAACGTCGCGGTAACGTATAGCGGCTAGACTCCCTAGCCAGCCTACAACAAGGACAAACAAACGCAAGTACTCATCAATAAATCCGGGCCTTCTGTCGTGCCCCCGGGCCGCCCTTGCTCTGCACCGAGGCTCGGCAGGGGTGGAGTGGCCCTTACACTTCGTTTCATATTTGCGAGGATGACAGTTCTTCCAGCAGCTGATACACCAATCCCCATCTTCACCACCCTGAAAGAAGTGTATGGCAGTCTCGCGACAGCAGCCAAACACGTGTGAGTCTGGGCTCTAGGAATTGTGTACTATTTTTTAATTCTTTTAGGTAGAGAACGCTGGGACGAGCTTGTCAGAGAATTTGAGACCAAGTTCGGGCACAAACCTACATATGTCGCCCGAGCCCCAGGCCGAGTCAAGTACGTTTACACTCTCCTTTTCCCACTGATGTTCATCGTTCCCCGTGTAACACAGCCTCATTGGTATGATATAATCTCATTAATATCCACAGTACAATGCGGTGCTTATTTATGGGATGCAGGTGAACACATAGATTATGCGGACTTTGGTGTTTTTCCAGCCGCTATAGAGCATGATATTCTCATTGCTTGTGCTTCGCGGCCAGCGTCTACCGCTGCTGCGCATCCTGAGGGTCATGCGCCAGGCTCTGTCGTAGCTGAGAACCTTCACACTCGTTACACACGCCAGGTCTTCTGGCCGACTCGCCGTCACACGCTTGGCGATGATGTTCCCCTTGACGCTGTGCGCGTCGCCCCCTGGCACTTGGACATCGATAAAAGCGAGCTACGATGGGAAAGTTATGTCAAGGCGGGATATTATGTATGTGTCTTTGCCCCTTTCGTGTCCCTTCTCCAGCTTTTGACGTTCCTTCGTTCCTCACCTTCACTTCAATTCTTCATGAGTTTTCATGTGCTAATTGTCGGGTATAGGGTGTTCTGAATCACTTCTTCTTTCCATCGTCCATATCCCCCGTCCCTGTCCCTGTTGACATTCTCGTAACTGGAAATGTTCCTCCTGGTTCTGGTCTTTCAAGCAGTGCAGCCATGGTCGTCTCGAGTACACTGGCATTTTTAGCAGTCAATGGTATTTTTGACGGGGAAAAGGCCCCAACCAAGGGTGAGCTGGTAAATATTGCAGTGGAAAATGAGAGACGAGTTGGGGTAAACAGTGGGGGGTGAGTGTCGCTATTTTCTGACAGCTTTGTGTTTTAAATTTGCCCCTCAATATCCACGCAACTAACCGCTCACTTTCTTTGCAGGATGGACCAATCAGCTTCCGTGATCGCTCTTCCTGGCAGTGCACTATATGTCTCCTTCGTGCCTTCCCTTCATGCGGAGCCAATCGTACTTCCGCGCGACGCCGTGTTTGTCTGTGCTAATAGGTACCGTAGCCAATTCACAGTCGTCCAAAACTTCCTGACAGATTTAATCTCGGCGACAGCCTAATCGTCTCCAATAAAGCAGAAAGCGCTAAACACCAATACAACCTCCGTGTTGCGGAGACCCTCGCAGCTGCCCGCCTCCTCTCTCATCGTCTCAATCTCCAAGTCGACTCCATAGACGGCGAAAACATGAAGCGGCACCTCGTCACCTTACGTGAAGTCCTCGCTCGGAAGAGCGGCTTCTATCGAGATGAGCAAGATGCACAGTTGGAAGATCTTGTGCAGCTCCAGAAAGGATTGGTGGACATGTTGGAAATTGCTATGGACTATTTGTTGCCAGAGTTTGGTGATAGAACAGACATCTCCCTAGATGAGATGATTGGTAAGAGTGGGATGGGTGAGGCAGAATTTAGGGAGTTGTATCTTTCGGGGGTGGACGGTGAGCTGTTTTTGATGGTGCCCATTTTATTCATCACTGACTTGATGCTCGTCCTGACATGTTTTGCTGTTTGAAAATTCATCAGTGGAGACAACTAACTTTGAGCTGTATCTCCGTGCTCGGCACGTTTTTGAAGAGGCGCTCAAAGTGCTCAAATTTAGGGAAGTCTGCTTAGCTGGAGGAGGTGCAGTTTTTTCCTTGGGTCCGTTTTGTGACAATCAAATAACACTATCTACACTCGACGATGCCGCTGATCGACATATCATCGCTCATCAACCCTTCAATCATCAGGCAACGAAGAATCCAAGCTCCAGACCCTCGGTAAACTGATGAACGAGTCGCACGACAGCTGCCACAGGCAATTCGACTGCTCCCATCCGAAAGTGAACGACCTCGTCCGTGTCGCGCGGAGCTTTGGGGAAGTGGACACAGGACGGGGAAAGGGGAGAATATATGGGAGTCGTATGACTGGTGCGTTCTGTTGCATACACCCCATTGGCCTCTGATTTTGATGCGCTCGAAGGCGCTGGCTGGGGTGGTTGCACCGTTTCTCTCGTACATCGAGACGATGTTGAAGCGTTTATCATGCACGTGAAAAAGAAATATGCGTCGTATGAGGGCATGAGCGAGGACGACCTTGCAAGCTGTGTATTTGCGACGGAGCCGGGGATGGGCGCGTGTGGTGATTTTTGATTTTGGTTTTGAGAATTCTTGGGTGTGCTGATGATGTTCCTTGGACAGTGTTCAAGTTAACAGATTGACCACCAGACTGGAAAGCCGGTCAGGCTCGATCACTATGCTGGTAGTCTTTTGATCGATGTCGATTTGAGAATAACACACGAAGGCACCACTCGGGTGTTGCCGAGAGGCTTGGGGAAGGATTGTACTTATTAGTTTTGGAACTACAGAACTTTGCCTTATGCCGGAGTGATGGTGTATGACTTGGCCTTGCAGTCTTTTCTCGGAATCAAAACATTCGAGCTATCGATCAATGCACACTGCATACCGTTTTCTCCTTTGAGTCTGTGCCTGCTAGTGATTTCGCTTAGTCCTTGCATGAATCGATATCCGAAACTACATAAATAGCTGACAAGTATAGCAACACTTCCGAAATCCAATACCCCATAGGACCATGTACGGTAAAAGCTGCAACAAATGCTCATCATCAAAGCGGCCGAAAGCACAAGCACAATCCCAGCAAAAATAGCATACACACCACTCGCCCGCTCAACTCCTCCAATACTGGGCTAAATCATGAATCCGATCTAGCACAACCGTGAAATACGAGGTCTCATTCAACAACGCCTCGAAATGCTTGATCGCCTCCTCCTCTGTCAAGTCCAACCGAAACTTCTCCTGGATCTGCTCATGCACGTCGCGGTGTTTGATGTCTGGAATGTTCGCGTCCACCATGAGCGCTACCAAGTTGAGAATGAGGTTGGCGCTTTTCCGGAGGATCGTAAATGCGGTGAAGCAGTAGTTTTTGAATCGCGCGTAGTGGGTCGATTGGGCTCCGCCCATGCCGTCGACCATCTCTTTGCAGACTTTGACGGGAGGAGGAAACGGCTTTGGGTCCCGACCGAGGATATACCCGAAATCGACTTCATCAAATGTCAGTAGCACGAAATATACGGACAAAGTTACACTGACCATGGAAAAAGTGACCTGTGAAGCCAATATTAAGAACTGGACCCTTCTGGTCATAATTCCACTTACCATCCGGTGTCAGTAAAAGGTTGTCCAAATGCCGATCACCTACGCCTAGAAGGTATGTCACAACGCAGTATCCAGCTATCACCAAGGCTTAGCGCACATCCTCCAGCCATGATTGCAGAACGAGACTCACCACAGCTGCGTACAAATGTATCAATAACACTCGGCTCGACTCCATACGTTCCAACGCTGCCCTCATCCGGATTGTTCGCTCTCAAATAGTTCAAGAGCGTCCCATTCTCACTGATAATTGCTGCGATAGTCTTGCTGGGGATAAACTGCACCATACCCTGCAACAGTCCGGTCGCCAGCACATCATAGGGGATGAGCTTCAGATCCAAATTCTCCTTCCTGAGCAACTGATCCATGAGCGTGAACAACTGGAGTACAAGCTGGTCCTGGCGCATGTCATCGCCATCTTTGAAAATCACAGGATACTCCGTGCCGTCAGAACACTGAAAATATAACAAGAAGGGGTAAAGATTCGACTTGAAGACCGAAGACTTTTCAGCAATGATGCCCGTAATCTCTATGCGTGCGTTGAGCGGCAGAGGTAGAGGAGGAATGTTGACGAGCCCGTTCTTGGAGTCGTTGATGAAGGAGCGAAGTTTCTCGATTTTTTTAGGTCGTGGGTCTTTAGAAGTGCGCAGCTCCTTGGCTCGTTTGGCGAGGGTCTCGACGAGGACGCCTTGGCGTCGCATGAGCTCGCGGCGTTCACTGCCATTCTCGGACTAAGGAACCGTTTTATGAGCGAAGGTAAACATGAATAGGAGGCCGATTACCTCTAAAATCTTGCTCAGAAACTTGAACACCACCCGCCCGTACATTTTCGCCACGACCCTATCCTCCAATTCCACTTCTACTATCAGATACCAATACAGCCGGTTACCCAGTGTATGGTTTTGCACTCCACGTGCGATCAAAAAGTCTGTCAGCCCGCTATCGTCATGAGATATTGCGCTTGTTGTCGAACGACTCGAGCGCTGCTCGCTAGCGGCACTTTCAAATTTGAGCGCCTGTACGAGTTGCAAGAGATATAACAGAAGTTCCTGCCAAGATCATCAGTGCCGCGATCAGGGAGGGAAAAGAAATATTTGACTTCGTCATCTGCGCGGTTAAGCTGCCGTACTGCAAACGCTCTTACTCTCGAGTCCACAGTTCCTGGTCCGAGGAGCTCCAAAGCATCATCGGTGTCGACCTCTGTCCACATTGGCAGTAGCTCCTCCACTGCTTGTTTGACTTCCGAAGGATCGCGCCAAGTGACAGACTTGAGGAATTTGGTAAGCCCGCGCTTGTCTCGTGCGAGGTAAAAACGAAACTTCCAGATGAGGTCTTTCTCCTCGGAGTTGAGAGGCTGAGAGGGCGCATAATTGAGTATTTCCTACAAATGGCGTGTGAGGAATTCATCAGTGCATAACGATCGGTGTTTTGCGCACATTAAGCTCATCTCTGATCTTGGCATTTGGTTTGAGCTCTCTGTCGTACGGACTACTTCGGTGACTCCGCACGAGTCGACGATGCTTGTCCTCCACGGGGTTTTCGCGTGCAATCTCGGGGTCAAGGATGGCCCAGAGGTGTGGATCTGTAGCAAAATAACTGGGAAGTACAGGTGTAAGAGGTGTTTGGGCTGCTACTGGAGGTGCAAATGGTATCGTCGCCTGATTCTGGGCCTCCTATAGAGAGTAAAACGTCAAGGAGACTACATTCAAGAAGAAGTGACTTACAGCTTCGCTGAATATCACGGGAAAGTCGAATCGTGGAAGGTCGACATAAAGATACATGTTTTCTGACTTCTCTGTCTCCACCTTCAGTCCTCTTTGAGTGTTTGCATTTGCATTTGATCGTAGAGGACTTACAGCGTGTATCTCCTCCATTTTTCTGAAAGCCATATTGTCTAACCAATCTGACTTTGGCAAGTCGCCACGTTCGTATTTCTTCACGAGCTGAGGGGAAAAGTCAGGTATGAACGAGCGTACCACAGAGCTGTCGTGCTGCCTACCTTCTCTAAACGACCCATTTCATCCCTGTTGCCAAGTTTACTGGGAGTTTTAGTCTGCATGGAGCCGTCTGCTTCTTGACCTGCCCAAAGCAACAAACGGTGTTTTCCCCGGCGCAAAGTCCTAATCCAGTGACCGCATGATAAGCATTGCGATGCAATTTAGATATACCTGGCAAACCATTTCTTTCCAAACATCCTAAACGTTGTGCCACCGACGGGCACCGCTGTGCGTGGAGCTCCGATATCCCATACAGTAAATGTTATCTGTGAACTCAATGGGAGGTCGCAGTACCGAACGGGTAACGTTATCCATTCGTTCCACCTGTATAAATAGTCAGATCAATCGAGATAAGGGCAAAACAAGGCGTACACATAGTTGTTCTTGAAAGCTTTGAAGGAAGTGCGGAAGGGTATGGTCAGCGGCTTGTTATCCGCCAGGAGCTGGCAGGAGACATAGAGGTCAGAAAAAGCCCTGACATTTGGGTCAACATAAAAAAGTTACATTATCAGAGAAAAACGCACGAAGATTGTGCACCGTGAAACCTCAGTTCTGGGTTCTCGAGTAGCTCTGAAACAGACGGTTGTGGTATTGATCCCTCTAACTGAGAACTAGTGCTGAGTGTGGGCAAGTGGCCCGCAAGATGAGTAATGGTGCGTACATGCGGAAAGTAACAGGGAGCTTGAGATCAGATAGCTTTGCAAAAGTGAAGTCGTCTCGGTTGTCCTTGTCCATGAAGAAAACGGCGAGCTTTTGGACTTACTAGACTAGTGGGAGGTATTATTCTGGCTTTGGTATTGAGATACTAAAGTGTTTATAACGCATTTGCACTTTCCTGACAAATTGAACTATCCCCCGAGGGTTCTTGATCTGTCGATTTCCCATGCCTCCTTCTTGTTGTCCTTTATTGTGTCCCTGCCGCGCACTTGCTGAGCACTCATGTCCTCCTGAACTTGCTCCTCATGATATAACTGTTTACCCTGTCTACTATGATATTCCTTCAATATCACCTCGCCACTTTGAAACTCCCGAATCATTTTCGCCTGGCTCTTAACCTCTGAATTTCTTTAACATCAGTTTCAACCCAGAGTGTTCCATGGCAAGTCGTAACATTTATTCAAGAATCACATCTGTACATTGTGCTCTCCGACATGGCATGTTTCGGGGCACTTTTAGTAACAAAATAAATAAGTAAGCTGAGTTAAAGCAGCTCCAATTCAACCACAATTTTATCTATTCAGGCTTGTAATCGGGACGCAGCGACCGCACAACCTTACCTGCTCGCCAAATTTCCTGGTCGTCGATCTCCTTCAGCTCTTTGGCAAGATCTTGGCGGTACGTCGAGCGGCCGTTAAATTCGAGAGCCTTGCGGGTCTCCGTGCCATTCCGCACACTCTCGTACAATTGCTCAAAGATAGGCGTGTTGGTCTTTTCAAAGATGGGTGCCCAATCAAGCGCACCGCGGCGAGCGGTTGTGGAGCAGGCATTGTACATGTAGTCCATGCTACAAACCATGAGGGAAAGGATAAGCGACCATAAAACATGCACTCACCCCTTCTCTCCAATCAAAGGGTACAGGGATTGGGTGGCCTCCTCGACGGTTTCATTGAAGGCTTCCGAAGGCGAGTGGCCATTGGCACGGAGTACCTTGTACTGCGCGCAGAACAGACCCTCTGATAAATAATCAGCTGGGAATAACTCGCGGTGTAAAACACTTACGGATGGCACCCAAGAGCACACCACGTTCACCATAGAGATCGGAGTAAACCTCCTTCTCAAAGGTGGTCTCGTACATGTATCCTGATCCGATAGCGACACCAATGGCAACAGCCTTTTCCATGGCTTTACCAGTGACATCTTGGAAGACGGCTACACTGGAGTTGATCCCACGACCCTCCTTGAAGAGGGTGCGTACGGTACGGCCAGATCCTTTAGGTGCGACTAGGATAACATCAACGTCCTTGGGGGGTATAACTTTTGTGTCTTCCTTGTATACAACAGAGAAACCGTGCGAGAAGTAGAGGGTCTTGCCCTTGGTGATCAGAGGTGCAATGATAGGCCACGTTTGTGACTGTGCAGCATCAGAGAGAAGGTTCATGATGATCGTGCCGCGGTTGATGGCTTCTTCGATAGGGAAAAGTGTTTCTCCAGGAATCTAACGATATATCGATGTTACATGAGGTGCCTGCAAGCCTGACAAGTCGACATGAACATACCCAGCCATCCTCCATAGCCTGCTGCCAACTTTCGCCATCTTTACGGACACCAATGATAACATTGAGGCCATTGTCACGAGCGTTCAAACCTTGACCGTGGCCTTGAGAACCATAGCCGATGAGAGCGAGGATATCATCCTTGAAGTAGTCTTGGAGCTTCGAGAGAGGCCAGTCGCTCCGCTCATACACAGCCTCCTCAGTGCCAGCAAAGTTGAGCGTCTTCATCAGTGAACAAATGATTGCTAGCCGTGGGAACCACAGAAGGATCTAATCTACTCCAGCCAAACATCATTACAACAGTTACCTAGCGTCCTGTCATAGACAGTCATACACCCCAAGAGGCATACCACCAGGGGCCGTGAACATAAATCCATCATCCAGTGGTAATCGCAAGCTCTGGAGCAGAGTCTGAGCAGAACACGATGCATAACTTGCGTCTCCAAGCCACATAAGCAATCCAAAAAACCAAATATGATAGGATCGACACTACCCGCATCATTGTCCTTGAACTTGATAGCAAACATGATTCCCAACGCCATTACTTCATCGAAAATATCCAGGAAGGATATCGAAATGATGAACCCTGGATCCCAGGACTCCACACTCTCGTCGTTAAAGCCCCTTCAGGCGTCCATTTTACCAATCGCTCCCACACGCAGATCATTCTCTACTAAACTACCAACTAAATCAAAAGCGTTGCATTCGCAACCTGCCATTTAACGGCATGCGCCGTATGACTATGTCCATGCAACAACGCGTCCACTTTACTCTCGCTCGTGAACGCCGAAAAGATATGGTTGGACGCGAGCGTTACTGACAAAGGCAACACACGGCATCGCCGGTGAGAATCTTGGTGTTTACTAAGATGTCAAGGTTGACACCAAGTAGAGGGCCCGTACTTTCGAATCCTAGGCGGTATAGCCCTACGAAGACTTCGCCGAAGATGACTGGAAGAGGTGTAGGAAATAGGGCGGGGTCGCAGACGATGTCGACCATGATGAGTTAGAATAATGGATCCACGAATATCATGCCTCCTGCATCGATTTGATGACAGGAGCTGCGAGTTTTCGAGTGTAGTCTACCCAGAGGCTACGCATGTGTTTATGTAGGTGTCGCCTATAGTGTTTTGCAAGAGGAGATTCAAGACGCTGCTTGACATCATAAACATGAAAGTGGTCCAACGAGATGATCTAGGAAAATTTTGTCCGTGCAGATATCTTTGTGGACAGTGAGTGCATTCGCGAGGGTTGATAGGACATAGAGTATTCCCCGAAGACGGGTCTGATCCTTTGTGAGGTATCGCAATCTACTTGCCACGAATTAACTTCTGCCTAAGAGAAGCAAACACACCAACAGTGCGAATGGGCATGAGATTGTGAACCAGAAAATAGCGATAATCTTAAGACGTTACGTGAGTACGAGATCCAAGCAACTTCCGGTAGTGACGCACATTAAACGCGACGAATCCGAAAACGATGCCAAGGTTATGCCAATGATTATCGTATGCTATGTTGAGCCTCGAGAACATGTACTGGTCTGTAGTCGTATAGGATAGTACTGGCAGCCTTCTGCAGCTTCGGGGTTCGTGAGATAACTGCCCGCGAATCGCATGAAGGTACCCATGTACTTGTCGCATATCAAACCCTTCGGTGGGTTGACAGAGACTAGTTCCGTGTAAGAGCAGCGAATAGCTTCTCCGCTAATGACTAAAATGTGTGTGGTTATCCAGCAAGATATCATTCGCAGACCTTGACCAAAGAGACCTTCGATGATATATGTGAAAGGAGAGACCTCGGTGCATCCATTTCCACCAATTGTGCCGTCACTGATGGGCTGTCGGTACGATGTAGCGTGGTTCAAAGCATGCATCTCACAAGATCAAGACAAAGATAATAAGAATTGTGAATTACAGGGATCCAATTGAAGTAGTCGGTGCCATGGACGCGATGACATGTCCAAGTATGGTATAGTACAACGGGATATCGACAGAGAGCATGAGGAACATGTAGCCTGCCAAACCTGTGGGGAATCCGATAGTCCAGTAACAGCAGAAAAAGAACATTGTAGGACTTGTCATGTTCCAAGGAAGCTCAGCAGCAAGCTGCGACACGACGAGAGCTGTCCAATGATACATTCTGCTAGAACGTTCACGAGAGTTTCGTACACTATACGAATGTCATGTAGACCGCCATGATTTGATGGACGAGGGAAATGCTGAGCACGAGGAAGATTGACTACCACGAAACACTTGCCGTTTCATGAGGTCTCTGAGTACCTGCTTGAGATCAGATGCTTGCTCATTTCCAATGGGGGAGGATATATCTGACGGTTTCTTGAGGAGTGAGGGAGTGCTTGCGTCTGAATTTAGGCCTAAAGGTAGATTGTGAAATGGAGCAGTAGCCTGGCTAACTGAGCAGTCAAGCAGTCCACTACTGGGGATGTGTTGTTTGCTTTGATGGAGAGCCATAACAACTTGAGGAACAAGTTTACGATAGACTGCAGGAACAACTTATAGAAGTGAAAAGGCTATCCACAGGTACATATGAGCGAGGTGCTCAGTTCGGTGAGTGAAACCCAACTCTTTTATAGTACATTGTTTACAAACCTACGTGTGCTAGTCCACGACCGAGCCACTGAGGTGTTGATGTTGAGAAGCATGCGTCTCGGGTGAAAGAGCCTTGACGTACCTGTTAGTCCGCCACCTAACACGGTAGAAATAAACCGAAAATGGAGGCCACATTGCGTTATAATAATCCCAGGTACATAATCAGTGTCAAAAGCAAGTCACAAGATCAACGTGTAATAAACTTACCCAGTGAGTATTATGTATTCAAACTAGTGTCGAAGTATAACAAGACCGGTCTGATGCCTCAAACAAAGTACTGTTCCAAGAACGTGGAACGAACGCCAGCTCCATCTTCACCCAGAAATCAGCTCTCAAGCCTGTTAATTCTATTCCCTGATTTGATAGCGAGAATAGTCTTGACTCTTGATTACATGACCCTGCGAGTGCAAGCTCGGAGCGAGGTGAAGAACCACGTTTGGATATTGGTATTGTCTATGGGGATAAGACGAATGTTTGTTTCCAAACCGATGATCGAGCCCCAATCTTGCCGGAACTGGGTATATTATGTGATGTCGATGTGAGATGATCTTAAACGCAAGGCGAACATGCAGAGACTTGACTGAGCTCTTCCAGTCAACTTCTGGTGGATTTCTTGCACTTGCCTGATACGCAAGGGTCGACCATGCTGTCGGCCGCTAGAGATCAAATCTAGGTAGATATGACGCCACCATTTTTCGATAGATAAAGATGGGTAGTGGGTTCTATAATTCTTCAGAATGCTTAGTAGTCTCCCCTAGAACCAAAGGCGAAAGGAGATGATGGTATGCTATACCTAGAATGGACAATTACAATTGGTTACACCGTTTATGTTCAACCCCAGAGGTGCATAGTGCAGAAGCTAAAATAAGTAATAAGAACGTTCCTGAATTGCAGAATTCACTGCCGCTGCCCTGCGGTGTCCTCCGAGTCCATGACGTTAAAAAGAACGCGAAACTTACCGCAAACTCGAGACCAAAGCTAAAAAGTCAGATAACAGAAAGAATAGCCGCCGCACTATGCCACATACGCCGTATGTTGTACCGTATCGTGGACACTAGAGTCAGTTTCAGTTAGACTGGTGACGGTGCAACCCGACAACGAGGCAAGCCGTCGATAGACGTTGAACTGGGTTTGAATTTGCATGAAATGAATGAATTGTTTCTACGCTCACATAAGCTCAGGGTGGAGTAGTCACGAGACCTGTAACCAATAAGAAAATTAAAAGTTTCGTTGAAATTAATGTTTGAATATTGAAATATTGACGCGAAACACCGTACGGTCAGCTTATGTCTAGGTCACCAGTTTCAGTTGCAGTGACCTTTACCCAACCCTTTACTTCAGGCTTCCCCGACCCCAAATTTAAAATATGAACGAAAATATGTCAGAAGTTGAGAAAATATTAACTTGACACTGATTTTTAGTCACGTGCTGTCGTCGCGACTGAGAGATAGTTCAATTAGTTGAACATCGTTGTCGTCTACTTTCCTCCCTTTCCATTTCATTATCTTTTTCGTTACTCCATTTCACCTCTTGATTTACATATTTGACGCGACATTCAAATAGACCCCTATCGGCACCCAAAATGATCCCTCCAGAGATCCAGGCCGCTGCCTGGGCATTTCTTCTAGACACGCTGCTTCGCATTTTCAGCGTGCATGTCACACAGACTTTGTACGCCCTCCCGTATCTCTCGCCCCATTTACTTCTCGGACCTAGTTCTGCTTATTCGCACTCGAAAAATGTCATGCTTCCAGAGGATTTGGCTCACTTTCAGCCATCACTTTCAATGTCAATAGCCACATCTTCTCCGGTCTCTTCACACGATACACCTACTACAACATTAACACCACTATCTCCAATCATGACATCTTGGGTTCTCGATCCGCTGGCGGAACCTAATCACGATTTCTGGTTTCACAATCCACCCCCAGGTGCCAGTGTACTACACCCATCGCAGAAGCGCACGCGCAACGCAATATTCTCTTCCTGGGTGCACCAGCAGGTACCCTCACCCGGCGAGAAGCAGCACAAAGCACTCGCCCCTTTCTCCCCGCGCATAATCACCTTCTGTCCTGTGCTGCTCTTCATCCGTTATGTGCTCACTTTGAGTGCAGCATACCTCATACTATCTGTGCGTTCTATACCCCTGAAGCCGCTCGCCTTAAACTGACACACCTCGGTGATATTTTCTGCATAGGTCCTCGCAATGCTCGTTGCTGCACCATTCGAACGGTCTTCGGAGGTTGTAGCTTGTGATGCACTGCTTGTCAACCCTGGTGTGGCGAGCCTTATGAGAAGGATATTTAAGATAATGACGCCAGGTGCTGAAATCGCTCAGTATATCGCGGCATTTCCCATGGCTCCCCTCCGTTGGTCATGGCCTATCATAAAAGAAGTGACATCCAAGCTCTGTCATTTTCTCCGCACTGGTACAGCACGCCTCGCCCAAATTCTAGTAGCGTGCTTCAGCAAAGTTGCGCACATGTCGTCTTGCGCTGCTCGTTACATTGCTATGTTCATGGTGACTGCACGGGAGTGTCCACTCTTCATAATTCACCAGTTTTACGCCTTGCTCACTACCTGCCTTTGCTGGATCTCAATGGGTATCAAGTCGATCTGCTATGTCGTGCAGAGGAAACCAGCCACGAAAGCACAAATTCCGATCATTACCATAACGCCTGCTGAGAACGAAGAGAAGAGCGCATGCAAGAGCGTCGATATTGCCGCACTGCTGGAGGAAATCGGTGATGGCACTACTAGACTCGAACTACTTCTGGGGGATGCAAACCTAAGTTCCGAAGATTGTCTCGAAGATGGCATTGTCGACGAGTCGCAGGTAGATGAACCCCTCCTCCATGCATCTTGTGTCCATGTCGGTGGTGAAGAGGAGCCTTTGGTTGTCGAACAGCACACCTCATTTGGCGGACAGAAAGTGCATACCAATTGTCCAGACCACGAGATCAGGCTAGACGCTCCTGACAATACCGTGCCTGGCGTGATCACCGGAAAACCTGAGGTTCACGTCATCTGTTCACGGGATTCTGGAGGCCTAGTGCCAGTAGTTAAAATCGAGGGTCCAGAAGCCTATTCGCCACTAGTGCCTTCCGGGGATGATGAAGCAACAGCGACAGCCTCAATTCCTTGCAAAGTAGGGTATCCTATTATCCGACTGACGCCAAAGGAAAAAGCTCCTGGTGAGCAGCCGACATACTCGGAAGGAGGCATCTACCGAAAGACTATTCCTGGCAGCGCCGAGCTTGGAGCTATGAAACGAGATGGTATCTATAATCAGCACGTTCTCAATTCGTGTATCATGATTGATGTTCCCGAACCGAAAGGTCCTAGCCATTGTCCAGGGACTAGGTCATCAGCGGATGAATCTCGTAGCGATCCAGCCGTGGAAAGCATGAAGCCTTGTAAGGCCGTCCAGTCCCCACTACCAGTGTATTCCTTGGCGCTTAGCCACAGCACGACCTCTGAGTCGTCATTAATCGTCCAGGGCGAGAATGAAAGGCGGTCTGACACTTCAACTGTTCTGCATCAAAAAAACAGCGATCAACGCGAAGACAACAGCCCCAAAATATGCTTGGCGCCAGGTAATGAAATGTTCATGCCCGAGGCGATTATGAAGACGAAGGAGTCAGCCTTTGCTTCCCCCTCTTCGGCTCCACGGAAGACGAACATGAAGGAGGGTAGTTTGTTTATGACGATACCGGAGGCTTCGATGTCTGGCGAATTTCCCTCTGTACAGCTGTCTGCCACACAAAGCGATCAACTGTCGACATCTCAGAACACCAAGGAATGCCCTCCAAGTATAAAGGAAGGCACTACTAAAATAGCGTCAGACGACAAACTTTATTCCACATTTAATTCCCATCTCGAAGGTCAGGAGCCAACCAGTGAGATATGGGATTTTCCAAAATCGGGAACAGACGCACCATTCCACCGGTTCTTGTCGGCATCCATGCACGCTCCTTCGGAACAGTCATCAGAACAGAATCATTGTATTGGGGGAGCCATCAAGTCCAGCCCCGCAATGCCCCAGTCAGGAAGACAGCAACACGTTCTCAACAAGAACTCCTTGAACAATCAGGCAGTGTCTTTCACACCGCAAGGCTTGGTTCTGAAAAGTACCTTGACAAGATATGACCCGCCTCTCCGACTCGTTGGACCAGGCCTGGAACAAGCTGACCACGCTTTGAATGCGAACCTCTCAAACCCTACCCATTCAAGGAAGTACATGGCTGATCTACCTGATCACATTGCGAAGGCATACAGACCGCAGCCCTTGCACTCTGCCGGAGCCTACGTGACTCATCGAAACGTTCCCCCTCGGATGACTGTTTCGGGTTCCAATTACATAACGAGTCACAGAGGTCCTTCAACTCGCGGGCCCGTCCCTGATTGGGCTGCTGAGGCTGCTGCGGAGCGAAGGTCTGTAGATATGCATATCTCCACTCCGAAAGTGTATCTGGGAACGCCAGCAGCCCGCGTGTCCTCGTTGCACCAGCCTTCAGGTACAACGCCACTACGTATGCCCATTCCAGAAGATATTCTCAGTCCAGCTCCCCAACGTGTCACATCCAAAGTGGCCAGATGGGCTGCCGAAGTAGACCGCGTGCGAGAGCCTGCAACGAGTCAAATTTTCGAGGGTTCTAGTCTCGATGCGCAGGTCAAGGGTTGTCGTCAGGGTGCTCAACAGAGGCCGCTCCTTCTGAACCGTAAAGCAAACACAACGTTATCGCGGGACGATACGCCAGCTGTTTTCCCAAGCACGTCTGGAGCTGCTTATCATGGTAAAGAAAAAGCGTCTTCCGAATTTGCAAAACGGGCCGTTGAAACGCGCGATAAAGAGCAAACAAAGTACGAGGATTTCCTATTAAAAATGTTCGACAAAGTATTTATAAGAATTTTAGGACTGTCCAGGGGCAGTACAACTCTTACTACGAATCCCTTTGTGCGAGGAACATGGAAGATATTATTTTAGAGGCGAGACGGATCAACGCGGATATGGGGAGGTCGGCTTCGACTCGACAATCTCCTACTACACTGAGCGACCTCAGCCTGAACGAGTGGTTTAGTCGGGCAAGGGATCCAATCTCGGGAGACGACATCGAGAGGATGATCCGTATACTCGAAAGGGGGGCCTGAGATGTAAACTTCCGATGGACCATGATTGCAGGTCTCGTCATTCCGAAGCCGTCATGATGGTTGGAAGAGCCTCATGCAACGAGCCTGTGAACAATACTACTAAGTGTCGGTGCGATTCTGCGTGTTTTACCCCCTTTTGTTTTGTATCAATGTAACTGTACCTTGAAAACAAATTGTATCAGCGTCCGTAATCCCACAAACCTCAGATCGATCTAAGGAAGTCGTTACTTCTCGTAAAGTGTTAGCATTGGGTTCGCAATAAGTAGAGTTCGAAGTTCCTTTTTTGGAAACATTCATACTCCGCCGTTGCTCGTCGAAACCTAGTCCGAGAGGCACGCGTACGCTGTCCAGCTCGACGTCAAGACTCATTTCAAGGCCCTTCCTGCCCGTCAAATCCTTGTGAGTACCGTTCGAGTCGTCTGGGCTGTATTAGGATGCAAAGAAGAGTGTCAGAAACTCTCTATGGCTGGATGAGCTACCTCCCAGTTGGATGACATGACTGACTCCAGTCTTCCTCAGCCGGACAAGTGCGAGATCATCATCGCAGTACGTTTGATTTCTATGAGCACTGTTCAACCCATTTCAACTCTTCCTCAGCTTCCCCATTTCATTCAATTAGCCCAGCATGATTATCACCAAACAAAACAGGCGCACCATCTACGAGAACCTCTTCAAGGGTGGGTTTTCAGCATACAGGCCTTGCGATGGTTTTCCAGAGCTCATTATCGATTGATCTCAGAGGGTGTTCTGGTCGCCAAGAAAGATTACAACGCGCCGAAGCATGAAGAACTTGATGTCCCTAACCTTCAGGTCATAAAGGCCATGCAGAGCCTGACCTCCAAGGGCTTCGTTAAGACCCAATTTTCGTGGCAGTGGTATTACTACGTTTTGACTCCTGAAGGTGTTGATTATCTCAGGGAGTGGTGCGTAGTCTTGTTATGTCGTATCTATCCGGACTCATGTATCAATAGGCTACACCTCCCCAACGAGATCGTCCCTTCGACTCACAAGCGGGCCGCTCGCCCTCCGCGCCCAGCAACTGTACGCCCTGGTGGTGGCGACGGTGCTTACCGCGCACCTCGCGGCGACCGCGATGATTACCGGAAGAAGGAGGGTGGTGCACCCGGCGATTACAGGCCATCATTCGCGGGTGTTGGTCGGGGTGCACCTAGAGATTAGGGTGTTGGCTGGTGCGAGGCGCTATAAGTTCGGTCAGAGTGCTAGAACTTGCATCCCTCGGTGATCGCAAAATTTTGTATGAGCATGTTCCATGCATGACTATACTATGCTTTCCTTCACGTTCCTTCTCATTTGTCCACTTCAACTTCAGGAACTAAACTCGCTACCATTCTCCAAATAACTCCACGACGTTGCGGATGTCCAGAGCAATTTCCTTATCCCTCATTACGCTCTCTCGAAATTCGACTATTTGCTTCGAAGAGGAACTGTGGTCTGCCGTTGATCAAATATTACCACCTGCTGTCATGAAGACGCACCTCGTCTTGCTGCAAGCCTTAGATCCGCTGACAAACACCTGAGACTGCATCGCCACCAACTTGTCTAGGATAAATGAAACTCCTGAGTCTTCCAGAATATCTTCTTCAAACTGAACGTTCCCTTCGAACATTCTCAACCTTTTTATCTGCGATGATAACTCAGTCATGGCATATCCCTCCAGATCACCACCTGTTTGGAATGCATCCTGAAGGATATTCATGGCTTCCTCATGCTCGGGCGTGACCACTCGAAAAGTCCCAGATCTCGCGTTCTTAGTCTTCACACCATTTGGCTGTTCTGAAAAGGTGTGGTAGTCGCTAGCGAACCAGACTAGCTGAGGCCCCGAGTCATCGTCGCCGAGCACTGAACGAAGAGTAGAGACGAGCGATGCCGCACACCACGCAAGGTTTTCTACCGGAACACGTTCTAGTTGCCAATGCACCGCAATATAGGATCCTGTGAAGCCTGCTAATCTTTCTGCAAGCTCAACAAGCGCATGAGAGTATTGCAGGTCTATGTTGGGCTCAGGGAAGATTCGGTGGCGTAGATCCCATTCGATGGCTAACACATCAGATCTCGGAAGCGCGGCAAGTTCGTCTGAGAAATATTCCACGGAATCCACAGCCTCTGAGAGAATTTGGATAAGATGCTGGCTTGTCGATGGATTGTTGCGGTAGAACTTGAAGGAAATTATAGAGGAACTTTGGTAAAGTCTAGGAAATTTGGAGTTTAGGCAGGAAGCGGCTTTGTGATCCGCAAGACCATGATCGATGGTGAAATGGTCGTCAGGCAGTAAATCTCGTTCGCCACTTTTGCTGACGCTGAAAGAGATGGTTCTGCTTGTAGGTAAGATGGAACGTGTTTCGCTCCAATTGTCAAATACAGTGAAAGGCAAAATGTTGATAGCGGGGAGGGCGCTTCTGAGCAGGTCCACGTCGTAATATAAATCAAACGGCCATTTGGAACAAGCCCCCATGCGATTGTTGCCTACATTCGGGAGAACAAGAGTGCGATTCAAGCTACTTGCAAGAATAGCTAGTTGGTGGAGGTGCAGCGGTTCTTGCTCAGCGATACGAAGGGGAAGAAGGAAGCGACAGGGGAATGAACCACAAACTGATTCGTCAAATTGGACTGCGTCAGCCGACAGTATACTAGGAACGTGAACGATTGTATGTTCAAGTTCTGAAATATCTTTAGGCTCAGGAATTCTGGTGACAATCGGGGGCCATTTGAGATGGGGTCGCGTGACTGTTGAGGGAGATAGATCGTGGTGATCACTGGGTTCGTGGATATCATGAAGGACATGAAGGACGGTTCGATCAACAATTTTTGGTGACGGTGAACGTACTCGAGTTGGACCTATTCCGAAATCTGTGGTGTTCGGTGGAGTAGGTGACGTCCCTGTACGTCGCGACACCGATTTCGACAGCGAGACATAAAGACTGCCAAACATGATAATTGCAACAATGATGAGAGCAACAAACTGTAAAAAGTTGGACGGCAGACTCGGATGAGTTGGACTACGATACCGCTGTTTGAGCTTTGGAGACAGCGAACGCGATGGGGAATCTGTCGTTTCTCGCGAGCGTTTTGACCTTTTGAGAGGTTGATACATGGTTGAAGTACCAAGGCAAGGTCACAGTTCAAGTTGTAGCAATGGGAGGCTCCACTAGTAGGAGTCAGAAACTTCCACAACTTGAACAGGAGCGAAACATCTTAAAAATATGTCAATAAACCGAATGTATGCGGTAGGCTCAGATCCTGAAAGTATGCGAATAAGGGTATTATATATTCTACAAATCTATAGGTAAGGTACCAAGGATATATAGTCCGGCGGACAACCTTGACATGCTCATCGTCAGAACAACGCTCCATACTACTTCAATCCACACACCTAATTCCTTTTATTCTTGGGGTTGCGCTCATACGCATTACCACTCGAGCCCGCTTCTTCTACTTCATGAATCACCCCCCTGTTACTAGGGGCGTCACGCGTAGCAAGTCCATCGCTGTGCCCGTTTCCTTCTGGATGATGCATCCTTCTCTGACGCGGGCAATTACTATGCTGCTGGCAGTCTGAATCAGAGTCTGACTCAGATGATTCCTCTTCAGATGATTCGTCAAACCGTCGAGGTTTGTGGTATATACAGCAGACTACGGGGGTGGTCGAGTCAACACCGCCACAAGAATTCGAGACTCGACACACTCACTCTTTGACTTTTTCTTTCCGCATCCCTCATTGTCAATAACGTCTTCATCCCATGCAACTCGCTGACGAGTTTTGCGTGGTTCACCCCGTAATCTAAGAGTTCCCACAACCTCAGGCTGACTAGCGTCATCTTCTGGACGTGGCTGCGAATCGTGTAGCGTAATCGTCCTGGATCCATCAGCGGGCGCAGATGTGCGTGTCCTTCCCTGAGCAGTCATCATTGATTAGGGACAATGTTACTTTCAGTAAGTTGGAAGAAATGGGAAGGATCAAAGTGTTGTCCATCTATGAATTTACATAAGCAGGCGGTACTGTTCCATAAACTTCCAGTGACATCATGGCCACTCTGGAGCGGCTTTCAATATTCAAGTTTCAAATGTATTGAGTGATAATCATTAAATCGACATGCAGTACAATTACAACATAACATGAAATCGTGAGGTATGATGGGTTGTAATGATGCGACGTAAATAGTACAAATTGTCCGAACACGATGCAGCGGAACGAAAATATGCTGGTCATGCAACGATCCACGTTGCCAAAAGATAATCATAAGTCATGAAGGCGATGATCTTAGATTAGCCATAAACGACCCTAAGATACGATCCGGTTAGTTTCACGGTCCGATCCATCAAACTTTGACTACTTACCCCCTGGCGGTCGTGGATATAGGTTTGAAATCTGTTCGGCCAGATTCAACGAAATGGCGGAGGACTTCCGCCCAATCGTCTCGTGGATCCCACGAGATTTTACTAGGTGGGTCGACTTCCACAGGCATAACTTGAGAAATGCCACCACACTGCACGAGTATAACAAGGGTTCCAATTCCCCCACTGCGTCGACAGCGTTCTTCTCGTCGGCTGATATCAGCGGCTACGAGTGGATCATGGCTGGTTACGAATGTCCGAGAGACTATATGCGTATTTGCCACTGAGAAACTGCGTGTCCGGCGGAATCAGTATAAATTATCCCCACTAAGTCCGGCGACACTAGAACTTACCGATATAATGATTCGGCGTGAGCATTGTAGCTCAGCTCGATAAGCAACGCACTTTGCCGGATATTGGCAGGCAGGCGCTTTAATTGAAGGGCTTGGAAGCCGGCCCATCCGAGAAGTGAAGAGTGTGTTGAGGTAAACTTGCGAAGGTACTTCGCCAAATTTTCATCAGGATATGCAGGCCCGATGGCCTGCTGTTTTGCACCTGACATCTGAGCAGCGGTGTGCTGACAGATGGTCTTATGAGAAGGCCAATGCGATTTTTGGCACTCGGTGGACTACAATATAGGGTTAGAAAATGTCATGCTAGTGGAGACTGAGTAGCTTACACAATACTGGGTGGTCATCTATGGAAAGATAACGATGTGGTTAGGGGGGATGATGATCGAAGGGAAGGGAAGGGACTTACACAACCACCGCAGAGTCTAAACTTCTGGGCAACTGGGTTTTCAACTGCACCGCAAGTATCGCAGATGCGATAGCCACGTTGCTTCTGGTGTGCATGGGGAGGAGCGGAATAGTAGTTGGCTGCTGCTGGTGCCATTGTAGTAAGAATGTAATATGAATAGCTCGGATACTAGTTGGTTAACCTCTACCATGATTGTCTGGCGTGTTTTATAGCTGAAAGAGTTGATGTGTATGTCCATCTTGGGCGAGCGTGTCAAGAAGTTATTGCGATCTTGGTGGAGAACAAAAAGTAGGTCTGGTGCTTTTTGTCTTCAATGTATCTGAAAGTAAGACCCGGCAAGGCCTTTTGTGTCTGTAGTCAAGGAATAGATGCGGATATGCGAAAACAGTGCTTCCTAAATGCCCAATAACAATAAAGCAATGAGAAACTGAAATCAGTGACTGATAATCTAGAGAGCAAGACAATTAGCTCAGAAAGGAAATGAAGCGAGAGGAAAAGTGTTTGTGTTTATTTGTTATAATACATTTTTGGATATGCCGTTAGTGCTAATTGTTGGTTCACGGTGGGGGCATGATTCGTTGTAAAATATTACATGGAACGTCTTCTCACAACTTTGACAGCAGATCCGATCGACCCTCCGACCAAAATATCATATCGAACACTTGCGCCCAACTAATCTAGCAACTTCAAAGGAGACCTTTTAGCCGCAATCTCGGACACGAGGCACGGATGGATCCTGTCCAGTGTTTGAACTGGTTAGCTCTTGCCAAAAACTCGTAAGGATTTCACAGCACTCCGTGAACCATATCGCAATTAGCCTTCGGCTACTCCTTGAACCTTATTGCTTTGTCCTGTGCTCTCTTGGGCGCCATCTTTTCGTTTTTTCCATCTCTTCGTAATCATCTATTAGGCGACCGACTCGGAAATGAAACCCTGTTCAAGGTTCTTGCGAGAAACTCCGGCTCTAAGCAATCGGACAATCATGCTCTGTTCACGGGCGTCTCTTCTCGTCACCACCCATATCGTTAAACGGCATCTACTCGAGAGCACTTAAGAATGACATCAATTGACGTCGGCATGGCACCTTTTGTATCCTCCGAATGGGTTCTGTGATCTGGATCAGAGTCTACCTCTATCAAAAGGTTGTCAGTCTTCGATGCAGTGCAAGCAGCTTACCAGAGCCACTCCTTTGTATCGATGTTCTATATCTAGGTGCTTTCCTCTTGGCTACCCGTCCTGGTATATGAATGGTCATGCTTGCTATCAGGAGCGGGACCGACTGACCAACGGTATGCCAACCATTATTATTCTGAAATCTTCAGTGTGCGAGTTCAGTTACGATTTCGATTTCCTAGAATCGTTCGACATCGACGCTCTAGGCGCGATCTCTTTAACGGAAAGATCCCGTCACAGTCAGCGGCTTTAGAAGGGCTTACATGTAGGCTTATGACCAACCTGGCTCCTGCTCCACGGATAAGTCGTGACTACGTCACACCTTTCGCTCCAGTCAAACTAGTGCCGAGCCCAGGTTTGTGGTGTTGCTGTCGTGTCGTCATTTTTCTGGAGTGCCAGTGCCAGAGATCCCTGACAATATGTTCTCTATCCGTAACTATGGCCGGCTAACTGATATACTCTGGTATGGAAATTGCACCAAGAGCTCTAAAGGCACTTCTCAATGTGGTACATTCATTTGCTGATACTATGACGTAGGACACGATGAGAAAGCAAGAATCTTGCTTTGTTACTGTAACCGCCCAATGCCCCACAATGCTCGACCTCGGTAATAAGTATTGATGGAAGACACTCAACCACAAGTCCGACACATAAGTAAGCCCATATAATTTAGGAAGAGATACTGATCGAACAATCTATCATTGTGTTGTTTGTCTAAGGGAGGATAATTGAACATACAAACCAATTAAAGTGGGCATGTTGCCATACAGGAGAAAGAATTAGCGAATCAGCATAATGACCAATAAGTTGAACAAATGCATAAATGCCGATGCTCATGTTGTTCCAGGATCCCAGATCTAACACGGTCTACAACGTAGGCTCCACGACTGCCTCGGCAGTTTTGTCCCTCACGTCTTTGAGGAAGCGTACTAGATCCGTCCCGCCAGTGCCCTTCAGCACTTGCTTCCCAACCTCCTTAGCTTCTGGATCTGCGTGCCGGAGTTCCGTCCTTTCACGAGCAGCAGGTGCAATAATATAGATTGCCACGATCTTGATATGCGCATCCCTAAACTGCTTCACCGACTGCACCGCAGAATTGTATGCGTCTAAAAGGTTTATATCAGGCCTCGTTTGCATTACGAACGTCCGCACAGGACGTGGGTTTGTGCTGAGGTGTCGCAAGAAATTGCGGTGGTGACGTGGCATGTAGATCTGCATCCTTCTCAACAGCGTCCGTTGGTCCGATGCAACGCCACCTTCGACCACATTGCAGTTGTCTAGACCAAGAAATATGTCTAAAGCATGAATCAGGGCGCTCTGCCCTGCGCTTGGCCCTGAGAGGTCGGTAGGCTGCTCTTCAACGCCTTCGAACACCCATTTCCTGTGGGCAGGATCGGAGTCTGCGCCACGGAACCATGGGCGAATGGAGTGATAAAACGTGTTAGGGTCGCAGCCCTTACGCACGTCGAGCAGGATGGTCTTAAGGTCGTGCACAACCGAAGCAAGCTTGTAGAGGTATGCGGTAATGCGCCTGATGGCTATCTTGTCGCCGACGAACAACTCATCCATAGTCGCACCCATAAGCTCGAGAGCCTCGACGCCGCGAAGCTCTATGCGGGCCGAAGCAAGGTAGAATTCTTGCTCATCTATGGTACCGGAAAACATGTCCTGGCTGCGAAGATTGTCCAGAGCGGGAGCCTCGAATCCAAGCTCCGTTTGGGCCCTAGGGTGGATAATGTCCCAATTATAGAGGACATTATCAGAGTACGTGACGACCGGTGGTAACTGCAAATGACTGGATATGGCGACGAGGGGGACAGAAATTGGTTCCGGAATAAGCACGGAAGAAGACAGGGGGAGTGTGTAAATGTAAAAATGCATAATGAAGGTGAGAACATGGTGCGCGCGCCGAAGTAGGAGCTCGGAGTTTGTGAGCTCGGACATAGGAAGGACAAGCAGCTGATGGTGTGTGTGTGTGAAGCGCGTGATAAAAAATACGGAGGCCCGTACTGACCTTTCGAACGTGTTCTCGCCATGACTCAGATGAGTTTTTCTCCTCAACTGTCAGACCTCGTTTGACAGAGAGCTGCAGCTTTGCTTGCATTGCAGCATCCAGTGTTGTCTCCCAGAGTTCCCATTGTGCTGGGAGTCTACTTAAAGGAGGATCTGGGGGCATAAAACCCGTGCGAGTATCAACATCGAAATCGTGCGCAGCAAGAGTGGAGGTATCTATGTGACCCTCCTGAACGCCGATAAGGAAGTCCTGACGAGGCTGGAGGAGGAAGTGATCAGGGGGTAGCATATCGGCTGACTGCTGACAGGACATTTCGTGATGGGGGAAAGTGATTTAATAGCAAGAATGTAGATATGAAAACGAGATTATATGGTACTCATAAGCTGTTGATCAACCACTGCCAGCGATTGCTCGTACTCAGGCTCTACGTATGATCCGGTGGTTCACGTAAAAATTCATTTTGATTTCTAAAAATTGATGACCAAATGCATCACGTGACCTGTAAGTTCTGGCTAATCATAATTCACATGTTGCCCCGGGCCAACTGGCGGTACCGTAGGGTAGCACTGTGTACAAGTTCTTCCAAAAAAAACCGATAGAACGGCAATTGGAAAAATTGTTCTTGTGTAAAGTAGCTCAAGATAACGGCAAATTTTTTTATCAAAGCTACTGGCGTGCTACACTGTCCTCAGATGCCCGCAGCCTCCATGCCTTGTGACCATGGTCAACCCAAAAAGTATTGTGAATGGTTTCGACTCTTCACTACATTTCTACTACTACCATCAAGGGTACACCAATCTGATGTCAAAAGTACATCACGGAGCCCCATCTGTTTGCTGATTAAATCCGCGCTCTTGCAAGGTTTAACCAGTGGGATCAATTCTGAGTGCTGTCAGACTGGTGAACGAACAAGTCAACACCCCCGTAAACTAAAAATTAACTTTGTCCCATTTAATATGCGGCCAACTGGTCATTGTGCGGGCATGATGTGAGCGATGGTTAGGGAAGTTAAGGGGGTTTATGGAAAAATCATAGGAGGTATACTAAATTATGTTTACTGTTATAAGATTTAGGTGAGTTTAGGTGACTAGGTTGAAAGAAATAGAATTTTCACTTTTAACTTTTGTCAACTTCTGCTTGATCTCCTTCTGGCGACTTGGCAATTGCAAATGATTGCCAGCAAATGGCGGTATTCTGCCAACGACGCTAAATTATTTGGTGGTAAATAATAATCCGAGTCAGCGGTCCATTGCTCACTGTGCCACAAGCATGAACATGCCAGGTCACAGATTTTCCTTTTGTTTGGGTAAATGTAGATAATAATTTGAACGAGTGGCCGGCCGGTGCGTCACGACAAGCAGAATGCAGCCAAGTCACTGCATTTTTAAGTTGTCGCGGTAGTCGACAAACGATGTTACGTGATAATGCCTTCGGTGACTGACGCGCTTGTCACGCGTTTGTGACACCACTTTCTCTCCAGCGATGGAGTCGACTCCGGTAACGCCTTCCCGACGTTCAAAACGCTTTCAACCGCTTGTAACTCCAGTGAAGATTGACGCCTTTGTAGACAAAACTTTAATCTGGACAGACGCCCCGTGTTACATTCGACCCACTGTATACGAAGATTACCAGGTTCTTCAAGAGGATGAGGGATGGCAACCAGGGCCAGGGATGCAGACTGCTTTTCGCAAATCATTCAAGCGGACGAAGAATACCGCGCCAGCTTCACGGAAAGGGTTGAGTGCACGTAGATCAGCTGTGGAGACTGAGACATTTGAGGTCGGAGACACTGTACTCGTCAAAACTCAGTCCACAAAACATCCCAGTGTTGGTGTCATCGCTTCGATGTGGGAATTTCAAGGCAAGGAGCATGGGGAGGGCGAAAATTCACAGATGATGATCAGGATTCACTGGTTTCAACATCCATCGGAACTGCCTCGCATAAGGGCAAAGAGGGAACATTTCGAGGTCAGTGACACATCTACTAATTGTCATCTGCTTATCCCTACCACCAGAACGAAGTGTATTTCACTCTCGCTTCACAAGCTATTCTTCCGCCTTCATGTATACTATCGCATTGCACTATCTCCGATGTTCCTCAGACCACACCCACAGCGCGCAAACGAAGTAACTGGGCCGGTGCCACTGCGGAGGAGAATAAAATATTCTACTGTCGCCTCGCAATTGAGTCTCGCAGCAACATTTACTATGATTTCCACTGGGAAGCACACAAACAACAGGCTCTCGGCAGTTCTAATGAAGACCTTGCCAATGGGACTTGCTGGCACGTTGCCGTAGAGACCACACCGTTAAGACGGCGTACGAAGAAGCCAAAAAAGCTTCAAGACATTGCGGAAGAAAGCGGTGACGATGTCGTTCGTGATCGTGACTACGAGAACGACGAGCCTCCATCAGAGCCTGATGACCACCTCATCCCCTCTGTCGTTGACGACGCCTCCGACAATGAGACAGCTCTTAGTGGACCTATCGATAACGTTCCAAAGACACCATCTCGCAAGCGCAAACGCGCCTTATCCACACCCAAGTCCACGCCGAGCAAGAAACGTGCACCGAAGCTCGCAGCACCCACTCCGCACTCCAAAGCGGCACTACGAAAGCGAAGTCGAAAAGCACCAGCCGTCCGTGTTCCCCCTCCGAATCTTACACAGGAGCACTACAATCAACTGCAAAACCTTCCTCCGGATCCGTGGCTTCGTGCAATGCACGTCCTCCATGTTGCAGCGCGTCCTGATGTTCTTCCGTGCCGTGAGGAGGAATACAGCCGCGTTCTGAGGACTGTAGAAGAACTCTTGGAGGAAGGAAGTGGAGGTTGCGTTTGTGTGTAGAGAGTATCATCCATTCTTTTTCACTCTTCTAATATCGATCTTTAGACATTTCTGGAGTACCAGGAACAGGCAAGACTGCAACAGTTCACGCCATTGTTCGTGAGCTCAAACGAATGGCTGAGAACAATGTCTGTTCTTTTCCAATTAGTTCTTCTTCTCACTCAATGATCCTTACTTGGTAGGAAACGAACCCTTTCACTTACGTTGAAATCAACGGACTCAGGATTCCCGAGCCATCTGCTGCATATAACCTACTTTGGGAGACAGTCTCGGGGCATGATGTAGCTAGCGATGGCCACCTCAAAACCAGCGCCAAGGAGGCGCTCAAGCAGCTTACTAAACACTTCTCTGCAGGTGCACGGGCGGGTCCCGCAGGGCACGCGTGGTAAGCAGTAGTTACCTTAACCAGTCGGTCATCGCTCAGTTGCGTGCCTAGCGTCGTTCTTATGGACGAACTTGATCAACTCGTCACGGCAAAGCAGGATGTAGTATACAATTTCTTCAACTGGCCCACAATCGCAGGCTCAAAGCTTGTTGTGATTGCTGTCGCAAACACCATGGACCTTCCAGAGCGAGTGATGACTGGACGCGTGCGCAGTCGACTTGGTACGTACCGTTAAATCAAGTACCCCACCTAATGCTCATTCATGTGCTGCAAAGGAATGATTCGAACCAACTTCCAGCCATACACGACACAACAGCTCGAGAAAATAGTACATGCACGTCTCAAAGAAGCCAAAGAGGGCCTTGAACAGCCACCGGACGTGATCAACGCCGACGGCGTAAAGTTTGCCGCAATGAAGGTCTCATCGATCAGCGGAGACGCACGAAGGGTACTTGATATTTGCCGGTACGTATCGAGCATGTTTTATAACAATAATACAACTGAACTCAAATGTAGACGAGCGGTGGAACTCGTGCATCCCAAACGGCGTGCCGCTCGTACGGAGGATGTGAAGGAGGTTATCAAAGTGCTGCAGAACAGCCCAACCGCAGCATACCTCCGAGACTGCAGCTTACATGAGCGGATTATGCTCGCATCCCTGCTAAGATGCATCAAGCGGGAGGGTATTGAGGAGATCAAATGGGGTGAGGTATGTGTTTTATTTTTATGTTTATTCCGCGGAGTGCTGGACTAACAGTACGTAAGATTGAAAACCAGCATATCGTATATGTTGAAGCCCTGACTTCGGAAGGAGATCCGTCGCGGAAACCCACGCCGGTGGAACTGGGACTTGTTCTGGACTCCCTGGTTGCCTCCCGCGCTATGATTATCGAGGATGGTGTGAATGCCGTCCGCAAGCCCCCCCGGGAACGCAGGGTCATTCTCAACTTGGAGCAGACGGAGGTAGAGAGAGTGCTGAGTGAGGTAGGCGGACGGTTGTGGGCGACAGCGCTTGGTGTTGGTGCATGATCAATATCAAAGATGTTTTTGGATCCGATTGACAGGATTCGATCTGTCAGCGTCACTGGCTGGGAACGTTCTTGAGGCCACCCTATCTCACCTATCTCATTAATATTGTACTGATAGCATCATTTAGATGTCATATAGATGTATTTCATATTCTCTGCCCTAAGCTAAGTACTGGTGTCTTTCTAATCTATTTTAAATCGGGGCTTTTATTTGATCAGCAGCAAGCTCCGAGGAAGTAGCACCGGTATCTCAAGCTTGAGATGCAAGTACCTCCTGCCAATGGGTTTCGGAAGTAAATCATCTACGAAGAAATGACGGTGCAGTCCTAGTCAGCACGTCGCCGATCAAATCTTAAGTGCTATCGTTGACGCAGACATCGCATTCATGATCTTCTAACAACCCCATCACGATCAGCGCTGCGCCGACTGAAGCAAATTAAGACTATCAAGGACTATCCGTCATCTCATCATCGCAGGTTGTAGGAGGCCGGCCGGGCAGACGTATTTGTAAACGACTTCTGAAACGCACGCTATACTCAGGTGTGACGTTTTTGGTAATCAACTGCACTGGCCCACCACAAAAATAATTTGTTTTTAATTTCTCTTGTTCTACAGTATCCCCTGCAGGGATAACCTCAGGATCTACGAATTCTGCCTCTACAAGCCGGGAGTTCACCTCTGTCCCTCGTTCCATCGGCAGGTGCTTCGTATCGTTCGTTGTGAGGCTTGCACTGGTGCGATGATACAGGTCATGGTAATGAAGTTATTCAGCTCGTAGATGCTTTTAAAAAAAATCGGATTTACTGTCCTTTGGGGTCGAAGACCTATCATATGTTGAACGTGGCTTCATTCGAGTGCAGGGGGGTTACTCCCGGTTTTTTTATCGTGGTTCGTAAATTCTTGTTCCTTCTATCGCCTCACAGATTCCTTTACTCCTCGTGTTCACTCAATAATGATCTTATTTCAATTTAATGGACGCCGACGCCCCGTGTCATAAGGAAGTACATCTAGGCAAGAGCTTCCTTTCATTGGCTGGCACTTTATGTCTGTCGGATGGAAAACGACAGCCAGTCATTTCGTTGGAAGAATTTCAATAAGCCTTGCTGATTTGTTGGTAGTAAGTACTAGTGAGTTGTCACGTTTGCATCATCAATATTAATCTCGATGAGAATAGATACGTCGTTCTATATCATACGCTAACGTATCTTCTAACTACAGTGTAATTTGGTATACAATCATCCAATGGTACAGTTGAAATTCCCAGATAGCGAGTAACTACGACACACGAACTCAGAAAGTGAATCATACTATTACAATAGAACAGCAGCGGAACAAGTGCAGTAC
Source organism: Suillus discolor (assembly GCF_016758755.1). NCBI lineage: Eukaryota > Fungi > Basidiomycota > Agaricomycetes > Boletales > Suillaceae > Suillus > Suillus discolor. The sequence continues at coordinate 158,045 of NW_024541268.1, read as the reverse complement.
GTACAATCACAGGGAACTCCCAGTATAATAAACGCTTGAGGCGTTGTCGTTGACGATGGCATCTAATCCGTGCTCTTTAAACGCCATCCTGAGCGCTGTTGATGGGCTGAAGAGCAAATTCGGTCGATTCGTTATCTCGTATCCCTCGTGAATACGTATCACAGGCGGCAAGGAAAGGCTATGCAGTCCCGTAGACTGGCGCCACTTGCTAGCCACTTGCCAAGGACGTTCCGATGCCTCCGGAAAGATATGAAGATAGTTTGACACCGGCTTGAATTTGAATTTGTCTGTGGGTGCCTCTGCAACAGGATCAATCTCAAGAACAAGACGATCCTGGAATTCCGGGTGTTCTGCCTGAGCGGTCACCGATAATTGAGAGATAAACTCTCGATGGGACTGAATTTCAGCATCTTCGATCTTGGCTAAAAGGAAGAGGCTCCTCCTGATATATCGTGAAGTATTCGGGCCTGTGAATGTCTCAGTATGCAAAACGCGTGAGATCACGTAGGAAGACGCGCCGATGGCAGCTTTGAGGTACTTGCACGCCATACGATGACCCTGGTCCCAATCTATGTTCTGGCATTGTCTAGAACAATACCTCGCAACTGTGCACCTGGAACACTGGAATAAATCCCATTGCGGATGCCATTCGTCGCTGTTCTGCAGAATGAGGGGCTGATTAGCAACAACAGCCTAGAGGGGGAAAGTATATGATTCACTCACATGCACAGCAGCGCATTGACGATCGAAGAATATCGATGCTGCGGGTATCTGGCTTCTAAGGTCCAAGAAACGTCGAACATCTTTTTTGAACAGATTCCAGGCCTGTAGTAGGTCTGTATCACGCTGAGCAATCGCATCTAGCGATTTCTCGTCAGCCTCTAGCTCGCTCCCGGCGATCCGCAAGACCTTGTCGAACGTGAGGTATGAACGAAGGGCAGTAATCAACAATGCATTAAGGCATTCTGCCGTATCCGCACCGGGAATACAGGTATGAGCTTGAAGGATGGTGGGGAGGAATCGCGCCCGAAGGGCTTGACATATAACGGCTACAAGGTCATCCACAGGACCTCCCATGAGTAATGCAATATAGCCTAAAGCATCCTCAAACGCCTTCTTGACGTGTTTGGCGAAGTCATCGTGCTTCAGGGTTAGAGAGAGTTGACATAGATCACGAAGGGTGTAGATAACGATGGCCACGAGGTTTCTATCGATGTAGGCCTCTCGCAAGGCGCAGTTCTGTTGACTGGTAACGAATAGTAGGTTTGCACAATTCCCAAAGCAATTAATGAGCATTATTTGCCAACGAGGCACCCCAAAGACAGAATCGCATGAAGCTGTATCGTCGATGCTTTGTCCAGAAACGACCTTCTTCCTGTACAAACAACGGATATTTCTGAGATATTTGGAGGTAATAGAAGCCATGGCTCTAATGCCTCCAGCGACATGAATAAGGGTGGACGCAAAAGCAGGACGATCGACATCCAGACATGCCTGTACCACGTATGACATGTGCTCCTGGAATGCCCCTTGTTCCTTGCTGCCCATTACCTTGTCAGCTTCGGTGAGAAAATCATTATCCTTTGAGGTGACGGCCATGCACCAGAGCTGCGAGATAATGGGGTGTAGAGATGGTGTGTTGATGAGTGACTGTGGTGTTTGTGAATCACCGATTAGGCTCATCCGCATCAACATGTTGACAACTAGCTTCAAAGCTTCTGATCTAGTTATAAGAAGACCCGGAAGGCGGGCAGGGTTGCTGGAGGCGAAGAAATGACGATAGAAGAAATTGACCCAGAGATGACAGCGATTCCAATTGGATATTAGGGTGTCAGCGATGGTCTGTATCGACTGCGTTAATTCTCTTGGATGATTGACGCGATTCAGTGTGACCAGTACTCCTTTAAGGGAGTACCTTGCGAGCATGACACTCCTCACATCCCTCGAAGTGACCACATCGGGGATGCGAGCTGGATCAAGGTGGTGATAGAAGACTGGGAGCAGTATCAGAAGTTGCTCTGGTTTCCAATGTTGTGCGATGTTGCACAGTCCGTCGAGCTCCTTGATTGACCCGCTGGCAGCTTTGTTGATCATGAACTATCAAGACAGGAGACAATTAACCCGAGTAAATGCAGAATCGTGGGCATATTCTCGCACACACCTGTATCACTCGGGCAAATGTATGGCCATCTTCAGGTTGCCTTTGAGGAGGGGCGGACGACATGGGGATGTTCACACAAGCACTAGGGCGCTCATCGATGCACACGTTCGTCACGCGACTGTCACGTAACGCTGTGTCATGTTACTTACCAGAACAGCAAAACTGACAATACACTTGAGCAAAAAACATAGTCTCCAATAAATTCCTCTTCCTGTTTTTCCATTGTCAATGACTTATGAGCGTAAAGATACAAAGTTCATGATGTAGACTGAGGTTGCGCTTCAAGTGTAAGTGAAGGTAGACGTGAAGGTATATGTAACAGTAACAGGATGTGTGACGGTGAAATCATGCCCAGTTATCGATAAGAGAATCCCGCATCTCTCCAATGACAGCTGAAGAACTTTGTCCTTGAAGCTCTGTGATAGTAAAAGACGTTGAAAAGGTGAAAAAAGGAGGTAAGATGTAGACCCACTGAATGCAGCTTCGATGACACTGATCTCTGTGGCGGTAGTGTCAAGCCCAGTAAACGCGCACCAGTCGTTCACGACAAGACCTCCACCGATAACGTCTGAACCTCGGTTGACAGTACCAGCCTAGAAACACGAGAGTAATTGAGTTACAATACGGCTGCGCTGGGCTTCCTATAAATACGCACCACGAGGGGAATTTGCAGAAGGCTACTTAGTTCATCCTGGTCCTGAACACTCGTCTTTGGATGAACAAGTCCACCCTGATTTGAGATCGCACAATAGCTTCCCACAAGGACGTTATCTGCGACGGTCTGCCTAAAAACCTCGACCTTGAGCACATCAGCGATTATTTCTTCTGTCTCGCGATCAACGTCAGGGTGGACGAGGGCAACGTAGTCGTTGCAAGCGATAACGTTTCCCAGAGCAGATAGACGTTCTTCGATTCGCTGGATCGACACAGCGTCAGGAAGAGAGTTGCGTAGATGCTGCAGTTCTTGATCAGTCGTTGTTGAAGGGACGAGGAGACCATGTCTATTTCCTACGATGCGCATCAGCCTTGTGGGTGATTATGAGTAAAACCATATCACAAACCTGCAGTCAATCTCCCGACGATGCGGGTGCCGCCGATCGTAGAATGTACGATGGGAATGACTTCGCCAAGTTCAGCCTCAAAGGCCGAGTAGAAGTTTGCACTGCCTTGGATTGCAGCTAGGCAGTAGCTGTTGGTGAGTTTTGAGAACACGCCGATTTCACTACTGTTTTCGAATTGGATACCTGTAATGTGTGTTCATGGAACGCATAGATTACACATCAATAAAAACACTCACGAGTTGCCATGGTTGGTTGGTTGTTGAGGGGTTGGAGAATACTAATCTACAGAAGTTATAAGAAGAAGATAGAATATAAGCAGAAAAGCTGGTACTTGAGATCCGGAGCTTGTGAGTTATCTGAGTGCGTGACTTTTGAAATTTTTTATAAGGCTAATCTACAAAATATTGACGAGTCAATCGTAATCAGGCTGGTCACCGACGGCCCACGGCGGTTCCGCTTCCCTCCCGGACGCTATTTTTACTCGACGCCTACCCGATGACTCAAATTGCTTAACCGAACTCCACTGCAAATTGAGATGTTCCGATTTGCTACAAGGTATGGTTCAAATGGACTGTCTTTGTGGCTCAGGCAGTCAAATTGCCGTCACGGACTCAATGCAAGGACTATCCTGCATGCCCGTAGGATCTCTGGACATTCCTTCGGTCCTCCGACGGATGTCGAGAAAATAATGCTGGACAGTGTCAAGGTGAGGACTTCGACCGTGCAACTTCTCAAAGATGGGTCTCATAAAATGAAGGCAACAGGTCCTATATCATTCTCGACGTTCATGCAACTTAGTCTTGGGCACCCCACGCATGGGTACTACATGAAGCCGGAACATGCTGTCTTTGGCACTCAAGGTGACTTTATCACCAGTCCTGAGATTAGCCAGATGTTTGGCGAGGTGAGATTCGCGCCATCGCTTATATCACATATTGACAACGCGAAATGCGTTACAAGTAGCTTGTCGCGTTATGGATGATAAAGCAGTGGATGGATACCGATGTTAAAATGTCCTTCCGAGTGGTAGAACTTGGACCTGGTAGAGGGACGTTAATGGACGACGTACTTCGGGTGAGTGATGTTGAACGCGTGGTTGGTTGCGTCTCACCATGTTTCTTCCAGGTTTTGAAACAGCTTCCTGCAGCACGCGGTAAACTGAAGAGTATTCACCTTGTCGAGAGCAGTGCGACTATGCGTGCTTTGCAGGAAGGCAAGCTTCGTAAGGCTTCTCAGGAAGGCAATTTCCAGATAATGTGGCACGACGGAATCGAAGAGATTGAGCCAGAGGAAGACGTCTTTACTATGCTGGTCGCTCATGAGTTTTTCGATGCCCTTCCCGTGAACGTCATCGAGGTGAGTTCCGTCCAGAGACACGAACATTTACTTTACTAACGGTAATCATAGAGAACTCAACAAGGCTGGAACGAGGTGCTAATCGCCCCCTCGAGTGATCCGAGCATCAGATACACCATACCCTCCTCGGACTCGGACCAGAATTTAGACACTCCCCCAACATTGCATCATACCTCTTCACGCTGGACCCGTGTTCTTTCGCCAACTCCGACGGCATCGTCGACCCTCCTCGGACTTGCATCTCCTCGGTTTTTTTCGCTCCCTGTGGGAACTCGCATAGAAGTATCCAGAGCGTCCATGAATCAGGCACGGGGTATTGGGAAACTTATCAATACCAAGGGCGGAGGATCCGCACTTGTCGTCGACTATGGTGCAGACAGAGCCTTTGGTGATTCCTTGCGGGTAGGAACTCAAACGCATGCACCGAATTCTAACCAATAACCATTCACAGGCCTTCAAAAAGCATAAAATCGTCGATATCTTCTGCAGTCCCGGAGAGTGCGACGTTACGACGAATGTCGATTTTGCGTTGCTGAAAGAGTCTATGGCTGACCTTGGTACGTCCATAATAGTGCTCTGCTACATGATTATGGACATTCAAGATGTACAGTCTCGACACATGGTCCTATTTCCCAACGCAACTTCCTCACATGCATGGGCATAGAAATCAGGGCTGCTGCCCTTGTGCGCTCAGCTTCCTCTCTAGAGAGGAAAAAGGCGATCGAAGATGGCGCAAATAGGCTCATTGATCCCTGTGGGATGGGTGAACAGTACAAGGTGTTGGGAGCTGTTGCGAAAGGTAGGGGCGAGATTTGGCCATTCGCTGTCATCCAAGATAGTGCACAACAATCTATTTAATTGACAAATAGGTTTATATATACCACACGAGTACATACATAATAAATACATCCCATGGTGAGGGCCTGAGAATCAACAGCCTACCACGAAAACGCAATAAAATATACCACCGAGGAGCCTACGATTTATGCGTAGTGAGCCTTGATGATATCTGCCAACTTCTCGGCTGTCGCAATAACTGCACCAGTCTAAATCTTTGTCAGCTTCCACGGTCATCTTTCAGAGCTTCCACATACCGGGTGTCCTGAGACCAATTTAGGGAAAATACTTGCATCGCACACCCGGAGCCCCTGAGTGCCCTTGACACGCAACTCCGAGTCCACGACACCGCCAGCTCCCATCGAACACGTCCCTACCGGGTGATACAGCGTCTCCACACGGTCTCTAACAATATCCGCCAGCTCTGCGTCGCTTAGACTGGAGATGTGATGGTCAAGTTCAGGGTGGTGTGTGGCGTTCACGTCGGTGATGGAGGTCATGGGCGCTGTATGTGCGATTTTAAGAGCAGCGCGGATACCTCGAACGAGTACGTCGACATCGTGTTTTGTTTCGAGGTAGCTGGCCCGTGATAGTAATAAGTACAGAGTGAGTTTGAAGTAAACGGGTCAGCCTACCTGGGGTCCATGAGCGGATCATCCCAAGGGTCGGCAGACTTGAGAAAGAGCGAACCTTTACTTGTAGGACTAGTAACACAGAACGTCTCAGTCGAGTTTCAAGTAGAAACATTGATGGCTTACCGTAATAAGGTAACGATCATCTGATATGCCTGGAGCTTTGGGCTGAGTGGTATGGTGTGCGTGCGTACTGCGCCGGCACACATGATGATCTCGATATCGGGTGCATCTGGACCTGAATTGGCGTCTTCGATGTCGTTGTTGTACTCAGCGGGCGGGAAGAGCACTTGGTCGTCTGATCGGAAGAATGCTACAGACTCGCCAACCTATGATACTATTCAGTACTGGTGATGTGAGCACAAGGAAGGCTTGACAAACATTAGAAGCGAGTGGGCCGGTGCCCCACAGTTTATATCGCAGCAAGTCGCGTATAAGCAAGCGCGTGCTGTTCAAACTGTGAGGCGTAAAATGGTGAAACGTGGTTCCAGTTTTGTCCCTGAACCGGAGATTGATTGATGGGTGATCCAAGAGGTTAGCCCCGACGCTGGGAACATCGAGCACGACCGGGATGTTGTGACGTAAAAGCTGCGCAGCTGGACCAATCCCAGAAAGCATCAAGATTTGCGGAGAGTGGATGGCACCACCGCTATGAAAAGGTAAATAGCCGTTTGGGGCATATCAAGCGATCCCGCACCAGACAATGACTTCCTTGGTCGCTCGTGCACGGAACTTGGGCCCGACTTTATCCATATGAGATTTGCTGGCAAACTCGACACCAGTGGCACGTGGAGTGCCACCGGATGTGTCAAAGAGAACCTTGGAAACACGCGCGTGGGTGACGACTTTCAAATTCGGACGAGCAAGGACGTCGTCAGTGAGGTATGCAGACTCAGTGGTTACACGAGTGCTCTTGCTGTCGATGTACATCACTACGTATCAATTGTTCAGCACTTGTTGATCCTGACAGTCAGTGCTAATGAACTCACTGATCTGTGCCATATTAACAATGAATGACCAATGTTAGTGAACCTCGAACAAATCGGCAGAATCTGTAAAGACTCGCCTTATTTGTCCCTTGCGTTCCCTTGGTCGTACAAAAATCGGGTGAGAAAGGGATACCAGCGTTGATACTTGCCTCGACAAAAGCTTGGGCACCTGGCCATATGTGGGGGCTGTACTTAATCTCAACAGGCCCATTGGCACCGCGGAGGAGCGGATCAACGTGTGGGAAACGCGGGTCTGGGGTGTATTTCTCAAACTTACGAATATACCTGAGCAACAAAGTTATCGGAAGTGGGGAGAAGCGAGAAATGAACTACGTGCTTGCTAAAATTGTTCCACGACCAGGATTGGTCGCCGGAAATTAGCGCCCACTCGTCAAAATCGGACGGTGCGCCGTATTGTGCACTTAAGACGTAATAGGGATAAATGAACCTGCGAGAAGATGCATTATGACTCACATCATGGCATTCATAGCAGAGCCTAAGGAACATTAAAATATTTCCTTACCAGGAGAACGACTAGGAGTACTCACATCCTCCGAGAAGTTTAGCTGCACATACGGGGATCAGTATAACAACTGGGAAGTCGAGGAATACCGTGACGACGTACCGCGAGGCCAATATTTTTTCTTATTGCCTGCGTATTGCTGAGGCTCGGTATAAAGATGGTAGTCCCATTGACTGCGCATTAGTTTCGCGAACGCAACAGGTATCTTGCTTATATCGACATCTTTAGAGCTATGAAGAACTTGAGCATGTCAAAAGTAGATAATAGCCTCAAAGATGCTGACCTTCCACCAGCCTCGATGAGTAGAACGCGCAGGTTTGGGTCTTCGGAGAGACGTGAAGCGAGAACACATCCTGCTGTGCCTGGACACGTTCGGATGATAGGAAATGTTGGCTACTACTAGTGTGGAATGTAGAATGTGTCATACCTCCTCCAACAATGATGAAGTCCCACTCATCAACCTCGGCTCCATTGTCATTGACTTTCCTTGCTACTTTCGCGTAGTCCGTTATGAGTTTTGGTTGTTTCGCGGTGAGGTACCTCAAGACGATCGTTAACGCCACTACGCTCGCTGCTGCACCGAGAGAGAGCCTAGTTGGGGTGGCAGAGCGAGCCTGAATAGCTTCCAGAACGCCGAGCAGCTTCGCAAACGCGTCTGTATGGATCATGGTAAAAAGTTGGAAGGAGTCAGAGGAGAACGGAAAATACTTGTAGCCCTTCGGCAAGCCAGCTCACGGTCCCGGATCTGGATCTGGATGAATACATCATGGCATAGCATGGCATGTGAACATCACTACTAGTACTGACATTCATCCGAGCTATTACCGACTCGTTCCACGGTATCGATCGATAGCCGATTCGTGACCGAGGCAATGTCTTACACTGACAATCAAAAAAAAACGTGATAACAACGTGAATAACTAGGCTACGATGCATGCGTCATCCAACGGAACCAACTCGTGCCTGGGTATTAATTTTGACGGCAGCCCCCGGATCCTACTCTCAACCTAGCCTTTTGCGCTCGGGCCTAAACACTCGTTGAATGAGTACTGTGACTAGTGCTGCATGAGCAAAAGGCAAAAGAATGGCATCCAATTGGGCTCTGTTCAGATGGATGCATATGCATGTGGTCCATGGTCAGTTGCAAACCCCCTTTCAGCTAGACAATCGAAGATGGTCATCAGATCAGTGCACCGCCCATGCAGCGTGACTAGACCAGGAACTTCATTCTTATCTAAACTTGCTCTAGAATTCGAGAAAGCCTCATTGCATAGTTTAAAATTGCTGCACCAACTTCTTTTATCTAATGATAGTCCATAGCTGTACATTATAAGTAGTCTCCCTCCACCTTGATGCATAGCATGTTTTTTTTTTCAAAGATAGTCTAGCCAAGCTCCCGAACCCTATCAGGCCCGTAGTATCAGGCTCGTGACTAGTGCTTGCATTTTAGTGCTGTGTCGGTGGCTGTGCTCCGAAGAACCACCGTTTGCGGGTCACGACCATATTCCACCGCCCTCTGCAAGCTTTCCGTTCGACTACTCATCGTGGCCCGTGCTGGCCACCTTTCAACGCTTATTTCCTCTCGCCTTCTTCTCAAGAACACAACAATCCCGCAGGAGTAATACCCTCCCTATCTCTCAGTCTAGGCATAGCCCCCCTCAAACTTCAAACATGCCTTCAGACAGCCCCCCGCCAACCAAAGCCGGTCTTCTCAAGTGGTGGACTCAATTCACCCATGCTCAGAATCGCAAAAAAGATTCCGACCCGAGTAGAAGTCTGTACTATTCTGACTTCCGGTTCATGACGTTGACTAATGCCAATCAATTATTCAGCTCTAGATCAGGAGGAACATCCGGTGTTTCAAAAACCACTCAAAGAGAGTCTGAGATATGCAAGCGTGCAGATTTCGACTGCAAATGCAAATGGCGAGCTCTACATTTGGGGGTACATACCTGTCGTTGTGGCGAAATGGTGAGTGGAGCTGCCTTGCACCATCTTGACTAACTGTGTACCCTGACTCCTTTAGTGGCCTTTATCTCAAAGAAAATGGTGGGTACTGCTGTGTATAGTGTGAACATTAATTCAAACGTTCTACATCTATCAGCTACAGAGGTGGAGGGGACGTTTCGTGTCAACGGTTCTACTAAGCGCATGCGAGATCTACAAGCCGCTTTCGAGACACCGCCACGGGTGCGTACATAATGCTCCTATATAGCGCTATGAGATTCAATTGGTGTATTATTTTCGCCATCAGTACGGAAAATCGTTGGACTGGAAAAATGAACACTTTACAACACATGATGTCGCAAGCGTCTTTCGTAGATATTTAACCCAAATGCCTGTCAGTGGCGCTCCACGTTCCGTGCCGTGCCTACTCATGCCCCACTCAGGAACCCGTAATACCACACGATATGTATCACGACGTGAGTGTATGCTACTTCCTTTATTGATCGGGGCTGACGTCTCAATCAGTTCCGGGACGTTTTGGGTAAGAAGTCCTGACAGCTTGATGCACAAGCTGAACTCGGGCCTGTGCAGGAAAGAAACCATTCAACCATGATGAAGTGATTGCAACGTACAAGCGTCTAATTCAACGTATGCCCCGCGCCAACCAATACCTTCTTCTCTACGTATTGGATCTATTATCAGTATTTGCACGAAAATCAGATAAAAATCTTATGACAGCCACAAGTACGCCACGCCCCTCTGCGATTAACTTTATCCTCATCTCCCGCGCAGATCTCGCGGTAATCTTTCGGCCCGGCCTTATATCCCATCCTACCCATGAAATGTGCCCTGGGGAACATGCGCTGAGCCAACGTGTCCTCGAATTTCTCATTGCGCAACAGGATTGGTTCTTACTCGACATACCACCGCCACCACGATCGGAGCAGGGCTCTTCGTGGAAGCCTCCACCGCGGCCCCACCACGCACACACGCAGGTGCCAAGTGAGGAAGACTCGGATCTTGTTGTTGTACCTAGTTCAGATGACGAGCCTACGTCAATTACTGGGGGCTGGAAGCTTGTCGGCCGTGACAGACGCCGCATTTACAGGCGCCGCACAACGCTAGAACACACTGGTGGGTCATTCCTGGGGGCCGCGTCTCAATTGGACCGCCGCTGAAGTCGGAGGGCACCCTTTTGTGATTGTGCCACATTTTTCCCTCAGGTTCGCTCGACAGAACAGATGACGTTGATGGTGGGCAATTGTCGCCTGTCCTGGAGACCCCAACATCCCGCCCTGTAAGCCAAGCTTCAGGTCCTGCAGTGAGCCGAAGTCGGACGCTGCCCTCCAATCGAGGAAGCACGGACGACGAGAAACACCGTGCTAGGGTGCTCAGAAAACAGAAGCGAGCATCAGCTCAGCCGCGACCTGGGGGCCATGCGGGAGGGTAGGATGGGTGAGATGTGGGTGAAATGGAGTCACATCTGGAAGTTTGTGATATTGATATACTTCGAGGCGGGCACGGCGTTGTTGTGCCGAGCTCCCGATCGCCCATTTGTTGTTATTGTTTTTTTCTTTTCCTTTTTACCGGTTTGGACAATTGCCATCTGAGTTTTCTATGTATACTTTAGGGCTACTTACTTGGGGAGATAACAAGGACACATGCCGCCGACCGTCGTCCAGGTTCGGTCAGGGCAGATATTAACATAAATTCCGCAGCATCTAAATTTATCTACCTAAGGAAAGATTTGCACCACAATAAAGCCGGGAGCACCCGTTGCCACAAGCCTGGGTAGGCCGAACAAGAAAAGGCAATCCTTATGGCCTCTTGATAGGGCATGTTAGGGCGCGTTCCAGGTGGGGCCGCAGGAAATTAAAGAAGTCAGGGAAACCAGCTGTCGTTTCCAGTTTCAACGTTCCCTTAGATCTCTTCTGTTACCCTTGACTTGCAAAAATGCAACAAAGTGGGTACTCGAGCTCGATGCAACAGGTAGCGCCCTACAGGGACACCCCGACGACCTCTACTGGCACTCCAAACGACCCATCATCAGGCCTAGTAAGAACCCGTTACCATTCATTGTGATATTGTTGCAATTCATATACATATATGTGTCTGGTCTGAAACCCGAGTTCGCTTGGATTTCTTCGTTTAATTGTTTCCGTTTCCGTTTCAGTCTCTTTTCGCTTGCACCTCTCATCTTTCTCTGAACTAAATTTCTACTGCGCAGGCCACACACGCTCGTTCACCCTTCGACTCGTCGCACGATCTTTCATCGGAGCCTACGCTCAGGAATCCTCCAACAAACCAACCACAGCCCGTGCCCTACATGTCCGTCCCACAACCAGGTTACCAAAACATCGAGTCCCGCAACAGCGACTGGCTGGAGCAGTCGCAGAAGGCGAGCAAGCGGTCAAAACGGATCGTGAGTTTCACTCTCAACCTATGTAGTGCTCTTTAACAACGTCCTGCTGGAAAGGTCATTGGTTCGGTTGTTGCCCTCATCATTCTAATCGCTGCCGGTATCGCACTCGGCGTCACGCTCTCGAAAAAGAACTCAAGCAACAACTCGAGTTCGAGTGCGAGCAGTAGCGTCCCAGCTGGGACGAACCCCAACGATCCGAGTAACTTCCCGAAAAACTCCGCTTTGGTCAATTCGTTCTATGGCATTGCGTATACGCCACTGGGCTCGCAGCTCCCCGACTGTGGCAATAATCTAAGTGTGTGAAATTGTGTTATCTTGGTTGGAACGTGTCTAATGTACAGCAGCGGAGGTCATTGAAGATATCCAGGTAGGTCTTTCGAGGGATCTTTCCGAGCGCTTCTCTTACACAATCTATAGTTGTTATCTCAGATCACAACGGTGGGTGTTTCGATGGTGTCTTATATGCCATACACTCATTCTCTAATCGCTAGACCATCCGTCTTTATGGTGCTGACTGCAATCAATCCTCTCTCGTCGTAAGTTATCGTGGGGGCTACTTTTGATGTGTTTATCCATACTTGTTTGCAGCTTGCCGCCATCCAGGCTACCAAGGTCAACATGTCTGTCTATCTCGGCAACTACCCCGATGCCACCGATAATGGGGCTGCATACACGCGCCAGAAAGGCGAAATCCAGACTGCTCTTCAACAATACGGTGCAGCCAACGTGGCTGGTGTTACAGTCGGCAATGAATTTATCCTTGAGTTAGCATTCGTTTCTGAATTTCAAACTGTTGGCTAAACCGCCTGTCAGTTACATCACGAACGCAGGGCAGACGGATCCCAACGGCTCCGCAGGACAGGCAGGTTGGCTCATGGTTTTCTTTCCTGCTGAAACGAATTTCCAATTATTTTGTCACAGCCGCAGCGATGTTGGTACCCTGGATCAGCGATACTCGTTCAATGTTGTCCTCGATGGGTATGAGCAATATCTTAGTCGGTAATGCAGACGCTGGAAGTTATTTCAACAACGAGGTGCTATCTGCCGTTGACTATGGGGTTGGTATCCCTCTGTATATATGTTTAATGTCTACTTACGTTGTGCAGATGGCGAATGTCCACCCGTGGTTCGCCAATCAATCGATTAATGACGCTGCCGCCTGGACGGCCGACTTCTTCAACACCACGGACTACGCTCTTGCTCAATCTCTTTCGAACAAACCGAAGATGTTCATTGCTGAGACTGGCTGGCCAACTGTCTGTTTGCTTTCTCCTTGATCCCTGACTCGTTTAACTTGTCTTACAGGGTAGTTCTTCTTTCAATGCCAACCCGAATGATGGGCCTTCGCTCGCTTCGGTGCAAAACCTGCAGGTGGGATTCATTCTCGCTTCGTTATGACTTAATGATTGCTAATTTCATACTTGCAGATATTTATAGATACTTTCGCATGTCAAGGTATGCGTTTCTTCTCACAGGGAACAAGGACAATAATAGCTCAATGTCACGTCAATAGCTACCAAAAACGGAACTGGATACTTTTTCTTTGAGGTGCGTATTCGGTCTCCCGACGTTTTTAATTGTGCTCACTGCCATGTACGACAATAGTTCAGTGACGAGCCTTGGAAGGTAAGCTTGCACTCGCAATATCCAGGGGCAGGATCTGACTTTGCCTTGCAGAACGTAACGTATGGTGGTGTAGAGGTAAAGTTCAGATATTTTTGGTTTCGTCATGGCGATCTAACCCTTACTCGCTAGGGATACTGGGGCTTGTTCGACGCCAAGTAAATTTTCACACCACGTTACCTGTCTGCGGCGCTAATGTTTTTTGATAGCAAAAACCTGAAAAACATCACGATTCCCACATGCTAGTCTGTTCTTTCTGGCTCGGACACATACTCTATGCGGACTTCATTACCAACATATTTAAACCTTAGCCATGGCACTCTTTTCACCACTTAGCCCTTTATCCATCCCGTTTTTCATTCTTTCTGCATGCGGCGGTGGATGGGCTGGTGATCTTTATTGAACGTTTACTTCGAAAGGACTATGCTATGTTGCATCTTTATCTGCGATTTTGTCATCTAGCTTTGATTGACTGACGTTTTTGACGATGTATTTAATACCCGTACCAACTGCTGAGCATTTAGCTCATGCACATGGGTCGGTGGTGGTTCATATGAATTGCCATGCCAGCCTCGACCCTTGTGTGATTGAACCGTGATTTCAAGGGCCGGACTTTGTCGGCGGGGACCTTGGTGACTATATTGTAACCTTTATTACTACGCAGCATTGGACATTTGTGTCATACTTATCTTTAACGTGTCCTGCCTTGATCCCCCATGCCCTCAGGGCCCTGAGCGCTTATTCAAGGGCATTTAGCGCAGTGGTAGCGCGTATGCTTTGCATACTAGCATGTATAAGGTCCAGAGTTCAATCCTCTGAATGTCCATTTTTTTGCGGTGAACTGGTAGATCGCCATGTGGAACTTGACTTTGTTCTTGGTGTTTGAGACTCTTGTGTGTGATCAAGCAAGGAGATATGAAGATCGAAAAGTACTTGACAAACAAGTGAGACCCATATGATACAAGTATGGCGGTGCCGCGGGGATAAAAAAACATCCGCATGAAACATTACAATGCATTTGAATCTTATTTCAAGGTCGTTCACCAGTAAACGAGAACAACCTACTTAAATTCAATAGCTGACAGAGAAACGACGGAGGTGCCCGTCTGTGATTGTGGGGTATTGACGAAGATTAATGGGGGAAGACACTGGCAGAGTTACGATATGAGAACGACCCCTTTAAAATGAAACAACTGACCACCTGTGATCGTGGGGTATAAAGACTGATTAATGTAATAATCACTTGAACATCATACTGTTGGAATGATAAATACTTTATACCAGCGCTATCTCGATCTAATACAGTTTTTCAAATCAAAGTTACCTAGGCGGAGACAGACCAGCGCTGAGTATCGATATGGGCCGGGGTTTGAAGCTTGCTAGTGAGTGCGACCCTATCAGAGCTAATCGATTGATGAGTGTGCTGATGGAAAGGAACATCGTGTAGGTAAAACAACACATGTTGATACAGAGTTGAATTAAACAAAACGCGTGTGCTTTGCATTTGCCTCGATGCATGTCTCATTTTCCGTTGTGTGGGTACGAGGGTACTGACAAGAGACAGGGGTTAGAGTACGTGTCTTGCCACGGGATAAAGCGATGAATAAATTTATGTCATCGCCAGTTATCGCCAGCTTCGTTTGAGAAAGCGAATAGCTTTTCATGGAGGAAAGCATGGCTCGACCAAGACTGATTATCACGGAAGTTCCATATCGATGAACACGCTGCAGTAGATAGAATTCACGAAATTAATACCTTGGTATAGCGTTTTTATCGGTCTAGAGTATTACGTAATCACGTGACTTGTATACAGTTTTTGGGGGAGTTGACGCCTGAAACCAAAAAAATTAAATACACTGGGGAGTACCAGGCCTATAAAGCAAACTTCTGAACCCTGTCCTCTTTCTTCCACTCCCCTCCTCACGTCGTTTCCGACGTCCATCGTATCCCTCCAAAATGTCAGTCCAGAACGGTG
The DNA here is from genome assembly GCF_016758755.1 of Suillus discolor. Taxonomy (NCBI): domain Eukaryota; kingdom Fungi; phylum Basidiomycota; class Agaricomycetes; order Boletales; family Suillaceae; genus Suillus; species Suillus discolor. The sequence continues at coordinate 142,519 of NW_024541268.1, read as the reverse complement.
ACGCCGTTCACGAAAACCAATTTGCTACCCGTCCACTAGTAATATCCATTGCAAATGTTAGAGTACGCGTCATTTTTTCATGGCATCTATCTCTTGTTGAAATTAGCTTTTCAGGTGTCCATTCCCGTCTCTACCCAAATAGACGAGTGGATCGCTGCTGAAGTCCTTAGAGATGACTTCATCTTGTCGCAGGAACGCGTCGATGTCGCTGGCACCGTCGCTGACCCAGAACGCCCATTACAAGCCAACGTAGATATCTTCGCACGTTTCCTCGCTTTCATTGCACAGAGGACTTCCGATACATCAGACTGCGTAAAGGCACGCATCTCTCTACTCGCTCGCGTGTTCACGCATTTCGTCTCCTCATATCTTACCGATACCGACCTCTATTCTTTTGTAAACCCGTTCGATACCGAGGTCCGCACTGGAATTCTCGCAGCTTACTTTGCTGCACGTGCTACCCTAGAGAACCATAATGTTGCAGATATTGCCGCTCCCCCTGCTTCTGCCCTCCTCACAGCCGCTGATGACTCCGAGGCATCAATGTATGCGCTTTTTGGCGGTCAAGGGACCAACGAGGTCTACTTTGACGAACTTCAGTCCTTGTATGACATCTACAAGCCTTACGTTTCCCCTATAATTACGTCCATCACAAATGACATTCTCCTTCCCCTCGTCTCATCCCGCCAGGGTTGTAGCTTCTACAATTATGGCATGAATGTCGCGGCATGGCTCGCAGGCACATCTCCTCGTCCCCCCGTTGAATATCTTGCCTCCATCCCAGTCTCGCTTCCTTTGATCGGTCTCACCCAGCTGGTGCAGTACCTTGTCATCTGTCACGTCTCTGGATTCACTCCCGGCGAGCTCCGCGATCATTTCGCTGGTGCAACTGGCCATTCGCAGGGCGTAGTCTCTGCTATCGCCATTTCTGCCTCCACATCCATAGAATCATTTAATATCAACGCTAAGAAGGCCCTTCGATGGCTCTTCTTTTGTGGTATGCGCGGGCAGGAAGCATTCCCCGTGCTTGCCCTAGAACCAAGCATAGTTCAAGACTGCATCGATGGAGGCGAGGGTGAACCCACGCCCATGCTTTCGATCACGAACCTGTCGCTCGATGCACTGCAGCCCCATCTCGACTCTACAAACGATCACCTACCCGCAAACGCACAGATCGCTGTCTCCCTGTTCAACGGTCCCAGAAACTTTGTTGTGACTGGTCCTTCACGTTCCCTGTGTGGGCTTGTCACAAACTTGAGGAAGGTACGTGCATCATCTGGGCTTGACCAGAGCAAGGTGCCGTTTTCGCAGCGCAAACCTGCGTTCGGTGTCCGATTTTTGGTGGTCAATGCCCCCTACCACAGCGCGCATTTGAAGGGCGCTGCCGAGAAGTTGTGCGATGAAGATCTTGAAGGCGAGGAGCTTTGGACTCCAGAAGAATTGGGGATTCCGGTATTCAATACCGAAGATGGTGCGCATATAGTCACTTCAAAACACGTTTCTGGCTAATTTGATGATTATAGGTTCTGATATGCGTACTTCGGAGACATCTATCACGCGTTCGTTATGCGACCAGATCTTTACGTCTCCTATTCACTGGACGCTCGCAACTGGATTCCCCGAGACCGCGACACACGTCGTTGACTTTGGTCCCGGTGGCCTGAATGGCATTGGGCCTCTCACAGCTCGTAATCTTGAAGGTCGTGGCGTGCGTGTTGTCACGCTAGGCGACAAGGGCCGTGGCGAAGCGGAACTCTTTGATACTGAAGAAGTCAAGTACGATGAGTGGTGGAGCAAGAAATACGCGCCAAAACTTGTGAAAACAAGGTGTGTCAATCAAGGACCGTGATTCATTTCAGATTCTGATATGACATGATAGCGATGGTACTATACACCTTGACACGCCTTTCTCGCGCCTGCTCGGGAAGCCTCCGATCATGGTCGCTGGTATGACACCCACAACGGTGAAAGCGGGCTTCGTCTCTGCGGTTCTCTCTGCAGGGTACCACATCGAGCTGGCAGGTGGAGGTCACTATAACCCTGCAGCGCTGCGTGCAAAAGTTGCCGAGATTCAAGCACAAATCCCTACAGGCGTCGGCCTCACGCTCAACGCCCTCTACATCAACCCACGCCAATTCGGTTTCCAGTTCCCCTTGTGGCAGGAAATGCGCCGCGAGGGCTTACCTATCGAAGGTTTCTGTGTTGCTGCTGGTATTCCTAGCACTGAGAAAGCAGCAGAGATCATTGATGGATTAAGGAAGGCTGGTATCCGGCATGTGTCGTTCAAGCCGGGCTCGGTGGATGGTATCAGGCAGGTCGTCAACATTGCGAAGTCTAATCCTGATTTCCCTATCATTCTTCAATGGACGGGAGGTCGTGCTGGTGGTCACCACTCCTACGAGGATTTCCACATGCCTGTGCTGAAGACATACAGCGCCATGCGTGCGCAGGAGAACTTGATTCTTGTCGGCGGTTCCGGGTTCGGAGGTGCTGATGATGTATGGCCATATCTCACTGGTGATTGGTCAAAGGACCTCTACGGCCAGCAGCTCATGCCATTTGATGGTTTCCTGTTCGCGTCGCGCGTCATGGTGGCCAAGGAGGCGCACACGAGCTCCAGTGTGAAAGATCTTATCGTTGGAGCGCGTGGTGTCGATGACAAGCAATGGGAAAACACGTACGTAAAGCCTACTGGCGGAATCTTGACGGTGCGCTCAGAGCTGGGCGAGCCAATCCATAAGGTCGCTACGCGTGCTGTGAAGCTCTGGAAGGAGTTTGATGACACCGTCTTCAAGCTCCCGAAGGAGAAGCGCAGCCCTTGGCTCGCTGAGCGCAAAGCGGAGATTATCGGCAAATTGAATGCAGACTTCGCGAAGCCATGGTTCGGTTGGAAGAAGGATGGGAGTGTTGCCCTCGATCTGGGTGATATGACGTATGAGGAAGTCGCTCTACGCATGGTTCGTTTGATGTACGTCTCGCATCAGAGTCGGTGGATCGATTTGAGCTTGAGGAACTTGACGGGCGATTGGTTGAGGCGCGTAGAGGAGAGGTTTGCAGGTGTCAATGGAGGGTTGAAGGCTAGTGTCCTGCAGAGCTTCACAGAGCTGGACGATCCCAGCAAGTTCGTGGAGTCGTTCTTTGACAAGTATCCTGCTTCGAAGACTCAGTTACTCGCTGCTGAGGACCGCGCGTACTTCCTTACAATCTCTCAGCGCGCAGGCCAGAAGCCAGCGCCCTTCATTCCAATTTTGGACAGTAGCTTCGAGGTGTGGTTCAAGAAGGTTTGTCTCAATTAACCCTGTATTGCTAAGGTCGCTCATAATGACGGATGGGTACAGGATTCACTTTGGGCCGCAGAGGATATCGAAGCCGTGTTTGACCAGGACCCGCAGCGTGTGTGCATTCTTCAAGGACCCGTTGCTGTCAAGTACTCCACAGTCAAAGACGAACCAATCAAGGACCTTCTTGGTAACATCACTTCCAGCCTCATCGCGAAGCTCCTCGAGCACTCTTATGGCGGCGACGTTTCTAAGGTGCCAACTGTTGACTACCTTGCTCCTGTCCCAGAAGAGACCGAGACTCCCGATAGCGTTGCCTGTGAAGAAACCGCGACGAGCGTGACATATACTGTCGGTGATGTCATCCCGGACACGAAGGAGTGGTTGCAGGCGCTGTCTGGTTCAGAGCTGAGCTGGCTGAAGGCGTTGTTGACATCTGACACTATTGTTCAAGGCGCTGCATACATTGACAACCCGCTTCAACGTGCCCTTGCACCGAGACGTGGGCAAAAGGTGGTCATGGGCATGGAGAAAGGCTCCCCAACATCTCTGACCTTTTACGGTGCTGGTCGCTCGCATGGCACGCACAAGCCCGATTTCAAGGCTGTTGAGATCCAATACACTGCATCTTCCAATCTTATCGACGTCACTTTCTACGAGGACAGGCGCGATGTATCCGTACCCCTCGCTTTGCAATTCAAATACGTACCATCCACAGGCGCGATCCCAATCCACGAAGTCGCAGTCGGCCGCAATCGTCGCATCAAAGAGTTCTACTGGAAGTTGTGGTTCGGTGACGACGAAGAAATGCCCGAGATTGATATTCATGAAACATTCATAGGCCCTGAGGTCACAATCTCTGCCGAAGATGTGGGGATGTTCTGCGGTGTTGTTGGTAACCAGAACGAGGCGTTCAAGGCAGCGCGCACGGAGATTGTCAAGGCTCCGATGGACTTTGCGATTGTGACTGGGTGGCAGGTATGTCGTTGGAGGTCCGTATGCTTTAGGGTCTTAAACTGACTGGGACGATGGCATAGGCGATTATGAAAGCTATCTTCCCTGTGTCCATTGATGGGGATCTGCTGAAGTTGGTCCACCTCTCGAATGGCTTCCGCCTGGTTGCCGGCGCAAAGCCCTTGCTTGCTGGCGATGTCTGTATTGCTGACGCACACATCTCGTCGGTTAAGAACACGGATGCTGGCAAGGTCGTGAAGGTCAAGGGACATGTTTTCCGTGATGGGAAGCCCGTCATCGAGGTCGTTTCGTCGTTCCTTTACCGCGGCCGCTTCATCGACTTCGAGGATACTTTTGAGACTATCAACGAGCCTGACTATGTCGTGGAGATCGCCAGTGATGCTGATGTCGGTGTCATGCAGTCTAAGGAGTGGTTGAGCTGGGAAGACCAGTCGACACCTCTCAAGGCTGGCATGACCCTCGTTTTCCGAGTGCAATCACAGGTCACGTTCAAGGATAAGACCACTTACCGGGATGTCACCGTCACTGGTGACGTGTTCATGCGCGATCAGCTCAAGCGCTTGAAGAAAGTCGCGTCAGTGGAGTTCGAGCAGGAAGGCTGCCACGGAAACCCTGTCGTTGCGCACCTTGAGCGTCGGGGCACACAGGAAGGTCGTCTCACACAACTCACCAATGAGGGATACACAATGTCCAGCAATGTCTCTACCACGTTCAATGCTCCACTTGCAAACGAACCATACTCGAAAGTCTCAGGCGATTTCAATCCCATCCATATCAATCCTTATTTCGCAGATTACGCATCACTCCCTGGTACCATCACTCATGGCATGTGGTCAAGCGCTGCCACACGCCGCTACGTCGAAAACATTGTCGCGGAAGGCAATCCTGACCGTGTCGTTGCGTAAGTGAAGTCTCCAGGATGCTTGATCAGAGGACTGAACTTTGTCTAGATATGATGTCTCCTTTGTCGGTATGATCTTGCCTGGCGATGAGCTGAAAGTCAACATCCGCCACGTTGGCATGCGCGACGGCAACATGGTCGTCAAAGTCGAAACGTCGAACCAGCGTGAAGAGAAGGTCCTCGAGGGAACTGCAGAGGTCGCGCAGGCTACCACCGTCTACGTTTTCACTGGCCAGGGCTCACAGGAACCCGGCATGGGAATGGATTTGTACAACAGTTCTTCCGCTGCTCGCGCGGTCTGGGAAGGAGCCGATGCGCACTTACTCGCCGTGTATGGTTTTTCCATTGTTGAAATCGTCAAGGACAACCCGAAGGAGAAGATCGTTCACTTTGGTGGTATCAAGGGTCAGGCAATCCGCCAGAGGTACATGGACATGACCTACGACACTATGGACAAGGACGGCGTTGTCAAAACTCACCCCCTCTTCGCCGACATTGACATTCGCACCCCGAAATACACCTTCAGCCACCCTAATGGTCTCCTTTTTGCTACTCAATTCGCACAAATTGCGCTTGTCGTGACCGAGAAAGCCGCATTCGAAGATATGCGTGCCAAGGGCTTTGTCCAGAAGGATTGTGCGTTTGCTGGACACTCGCTTGGTGAATACTCTGCTCTTGCCTCCATGGCTGATGTCCTCCACATATCCGCTCTTGTCGATGTTGTTTTCTACCGTGGGATCACGATGCAGCGGGCAGTCGAGCGTGATGCTCACAACCGCTCCAACTATGCCATGTGTGCTGTCAACCCCAGCCGTATCTCAAAGACTTTTACCGATGCTGCACTTCGCGAGGTTGTCGACACCATTTCCACTCGTACGAGCACGCTGCTCGAAATCGTCAACTACAACGTCGAGGTCAGTGCTGTCTCACTTTGAGTTCTTTCTCGTCGCTAACATGTATTTTGTACAGGGTCAACAATATGTTTGCGCTGGAGAGCTCCTTGCTCTTCAGACGATGACGAACGTCTTGAACTACTTGAAGGTCCAGAAGATCGACATTCAGAAGGTTTGTACTCCATCCTATCGAAATGATCGCAGCTTACCGTTAGCATCTATAGCTGACTGAGCAATTCACTGTCGAGAAGGTCAAGGAGATGCTTGGTGACATAGTCATGGAGTGCTTCGAGCGCGCCAAGGAGCAGCAGCGAGCAGAGGGCTACATCAAGCTTGAGCGTGGCTTTGCAACTATTCCTCTTCCTGGTATTGATGTGCCCTTCCACTCTCGTTACCTCTGGGCTGGTGTCATGCCTTTCCGTGCCTGTAAGTCATGAATGTACATCACGCCAACCTAGCTCATCACTTTCTCTAGACCTTTCAAAGAAGATCAATCCGTCGCTTCTCAACCCTGACATGCTCATCGGAAAATACATTCCGAACTTGGTTGCCAAGCCATTTGATATCACGCGCGAGTACGCGCAGCTCATCTATGACCAGACGTCTTCACCTCGTCTCGACAAGGTTCTTAAGAAGTGGGATCAGGATGACTGGACATCCCCTGAGCAGCGTCAGAAGCTCGCATACACCATCCTTGTTGAACTCCTCTCATACCAGTTCGCATCTCCTGTCCGATGGATTGAAACCCAGGACTTGTTGTTCACTCAGTATCACTTCGAACGTCTCATCGAGCTTGGTCCTTCACCCACGCTGACTGGCATGGCCACTCGCACTCTCAAGGCCAAATATGAGGCGCAAGATGACGCAGTGAGCCGCAAGAGAATCATCCTTTGCCACGCCAAGAACGTCCGCGAGATCTACTACCAGTTCGAAGATGAAGTTACCGCAACTCCTGCTGCTGAAGCTCCTGCAGAGTCAACGTCTGTCCCCGCAACTGCTGTTGCTGCACCCACGCCTGTCGTAGCTTCACCTTCTGCAGGTCCCGCTGCCTCCATTGAGGATGCCCCCATCAAGGCCAACGATATCCTCATGTCCATCATCGCACAGAAGCTCAAGAAGAAGATTGAGGAGGTTCCTTCAAGCAAGACCATCAAAGATCTCGTCGGCGGCAAGTCGACTCTTCAGAACGAGATTCTCGGCGACTTGCAACTTGAATTCTCATCTGCCCCTGAGAAGGGTGAAGAGCTGCCTTTGGAAGAGCTCGGTTCTGCTCTCAGCGTTGGCCACTCCGGTGCTCTCGGCAAGTACACTTCGGGCTTGGTGTCCCGCATGATCGGTGGCAAGATGCCTGGTGGCTTCAACTCATCTGCCATCAAGACGCACTTAGCAAAGACTTGGGGACTGGGATCGTTACGCGCTGACGGCGTCCTTCTACTCGGAACCACGATGGAGCCTGCCAAACGTCTCTCTTCGGAGGCTGAGGGCAAGGCATGGCTTGATACTGTTGTCGCCATCTACGCTCAGCGTTCTGGGATCTCTCTCTCCAGCGGAGGTGCTGGAGGTGCCGGCGGTAGTTCCGGAGGTGGTGCGACCATCAACAGCGAGGAGTTCTTGAAGTTCCGTGCTGAGCAAGAGCAGTTTGCCGCTCAGCACGTTGAGCTTTATATGCGTTATCTGAACAAGGATTCTCGTGCTGGGGAGATTGCGTTTGACAAGGAAAAAGCCAATTCTGTTCAATTGCAAGCTCGCTTGGATGCCATTACGAAGGAGCATGGCGATGCTTACATTGATGGTATTCAACCTGCTTTCGACCCCCTTAAGGCTCGTCACTTCGACTCCTCATGGAACTGGGTGCGACAAGACGCTCTCCTGATGTACTACGACATCATCCATGGTCGTCTCACCACTGTCGACCGCGAGCTTACTGCCCGCTGCATCGCTCTACTCAACCGTGCCGACCCCGAACTTCTCATTTATATGCAGTACAACATCGACCGTTGCGACGCTAGTAAGGGTGATACCTATGTTCTTGCCAAACAGTTCGGCCAGCAGCTCATCGACAACACGAAGGAAGTGATCGGACATCCTCCAGTGTACAAAGATGGTAAGCACGCAAACTGATTTGTATCCATCACCGTTAATCACGTTTTCAAACCAGTGACATTCCCCACTGCTCCTCATACCGAAGTCACGGAGAAAGGTGATATTGTCTACTCCGAAGTCGTCCGGGAGAATGTTCGCAAGTTGGAGGCTTATGTCGAGGAGATGGCCAGTGGAGACACCATCTCCACTGTAAACATCCAGAAGGTGCAAGACGACGTTTTGAAGCTGTGGACTGTAGTCAGATCGCAACCCGGTATCAGTCAAGACCAGAAGAACCGCATCAAAGCATTGTATGAGGGTGTTGTTCGTTCTCTTCGGAAGGGTCCCGAACAAATCCGCACGCGCACTCGCAGTCGTCGCTCTTCTTCCCAATTCCTTCGTCCGCAGATCTCCGCCGCCACCAGCGTGTCGGCAGACAAGGTTCCCCTTCTCCATCTCAAACGCAAGGTAGGCAGCAACTGGGAGTACTCCAGCAACTTGACTGGCGTGTACCTCGATATTCTTCACGAGATTGCAACTTCAGGTACTACCTTCAAGGACAAGAACGCTCTTCTCACTGGCGTCGGCAAGGGCTCCATTGGTGTAGAGATCTTAAAGGGTCTTTTGTCGGGCGGTGCCCATGTCGTTATCACTACATCCCGTTACAACCGAGCGACCGTGGAGTACTACCAATCTATCTATCAGAGCTTTGGAGCTCGAGGGTCGGCCCTTACTGTTGTTCCCTTCAACCAAGGTTCCAAGCAGGATGTTGAAGCACTCGTTGACTATATCTATGCCACACTCGGTCTCGATCTCGACTACATACTGCCCTTCGCTGCAGTGCCCGAGAATGGCCGTGAAATTGACGGCCTGGATGACAAGTCTGAGCTCGCCCACCGCATTATGTTGGTGAACTTGCTGCGCATCCTCGGTGCAGTCAAGAACAAGAAGGCCTCTCGTCACTTCGTCACCAGACCAACGCAGGTCATTCTTCCCCTATCTCCTAATCACGGCCTTTTCGGCAACGACGGTCTCTATTCAGAGTCCAAGATATCTTTGGAGACATTGTTCAATCGTTGGAACTCGGAGAGCTGGGGCGAGTATTTGTGCTTGGCTGGTGCTGTTATCGGGTGAGTATCGTCACAATTTTCTCCCACTGCTCGGTAGCTTATACCACATAGGTGGACCCGTGGTACAGGTCTCATGGATGCCACCAACATTGTCGCAGACGAAGTTGAGAGTCACGGCGTCCGTACCTTCTCGGCGAAGGAGATGGCGTTCAATATCCTGGGTTTGATGCACCCATTGCTCTTCAGCATCACCCAGGTTGAGCCTATTTGGGCTGACCTCAACGGTGGTATGGATCGTCTCCCTGACCTCGCTGATATCACAAGCCGCATTCGCATGAACCTGAGCAAGAAGAGTGAACTTCGTCGCGCTATTGCGCGTGACAATGCTCTTGATTTCAAGGTTATCAATGGAGCGGAGGGTGAACGTGTCCTGCAAACCGTCAATGTGGTCCCGCGAGCAAACTTCACATTTGAATTCCCTGTCCTGGAACCTACTTCATCCCTGCATGATCTCGAGAAACTCCGCGGCATCATCGATCTGGAGAAGGTTGTTGTCATCACTGGATTCGCTGAAGTCGGTCCTTGGGGTAGTTCCCGTACTCGTTGGGAGATGGAGGCACGAGGAGAGTTCACGATTGAGGGTTGTATTGAGATGGCCTGGCTCATGGGTTACATCAAGCACTTCGATGGGCGTCTCAAGGACGGTTCACTGTACGTTGGCTGGGTTGATTCTAAGACTGGCGAGCCTGTCGACGACAAGGAGGTCAGAAGTCGTTACGAGAAGGAGATTTTGAGTCACGCTGGTGTACGGTTGATTGGTGAGTCGCTTCTCGACGTTTATTAGTCAGTTATGAATTCCCTCACAGAACCTGAGCTGTTCCGCGGCTATGATCCCAAGAAGAAGGTCTTCAACCAAGAGATCGAGCTTATTCATGACTTGGAAGCAATCGAAGTTGCACAATCTGAGGCCGAGAAGTTCAAGTACGAGCATGGCGACAAATGCGATATCTGGACTGGAGAAGGTGACCAGTGGTTCGTCAAATTCAAGAAGGGTGCGCGCGTATTTGTCCCCAAGGCTTTTAAGTTCAGTCGCCTCGTTGCTGGTCAAATTCCTACCGGATGGGATGCTGGCCGCTACGGTATTCCGCCAGATATCATCGCTCAAACAGATCGTGCCACTCTCTGGGCCCTTGTTTGCACCGCTGAGGCTTTGAACATGTCTGGAATCACAGATCCCTACGAACTATACAAGTACTTCCACCCCTCTGAAATTGGCACGTGTGTGGGCAGCGGCATGGGTGGTACGGAAAGTCTTGCGCAAATGTTCAAAGACCGCCGTGAAGAGAAAGATGTTCAGAACGATATCTTGCAGGAGACGTCAGTCCACCTCACTTTCCTTGACGAGTATACATGATTGACCTATCTTCACAGTTTCATCAACACTACTGCCGGATGGATTAACCTCCTGTTGATGTCTTCCAGCGGCCCAGTGAAGATTCCTGTTGGCGCTTGGTGAGTGTTTATAATGATTCATAGGTTGCTGTTCCTCACGTTGTCTCAAATGTCAGTGCGACTGCACTTCAATCTCTTGAGATCGCCTCCGATACGTTGTTATCTGGGAAGGCGAAAGTCATGATCGCTGGTGGATTCGACGACATCAGCGAGGAAGGCTCTTATGAGTTCGCTAACATGAAGGCCACGAGCAACGCCGAGACTGAGTTCGCCATGGGACGTGAGCCTACTGAGATGTCCCGTCCCGCTACAACTACTCGCTCAGGCGTAAGTTGTCTGATCCATACCCCAGATATATTGAACTCACTGACTTTGCTTAATAGTTCATGGAGTCCCAAGGGACTGGTATACACATCATTATGACTGCGAAGACAGCCCTGGAAATTGGTGCTCCTATTCGTGGTATTCTGGCATTCACGTCAACTTCCACGTAAGTTTTCGTCAAACCTGAATGACGTACAATTAATCACTGTTCTACAGTGACAAGGCTGGACGATCTATCCCAGCTCCTGGTCGCGGTGCTCTTTCTGTCGCAAGAGAACTCCCATCGAAGTACCCCCCTTCCTAGTCTCAGTCTTGATTACCGATCTCGCCAGATCGCCTTCAGACGCAAGCAGATCTCCGAGTGGCTCGATCACGAGCTTGCTCAGCTGCAGGAGGAGATGGGTGCTCTGCAGGCTGGTGGCAAGGATGTTGACAAGGAATACTTCTCATCCCGTGTTGCTGATATCGAGAAGGAAGCTCGCGGCCAGGAGAAGGAGGCCTTGGCTACGTATGGCATGCTAGAGGGTACTGATGCTCGTGTGGCTCCTATGCGCCGTGCACTCGCGGTGTGGGGCTTGACAGCAGATGACATTGGTGTCCTCTCAATTCACGGAACGAGTACTGGCGCGAATGAGAAGAACGAAACGCAGATCTGGCACAACATCTTCGAGTCCATGTCACGCACCCACGGCAATGCTGTTCCTGTTATTGCTCAAAAGAGCTTGCTTGGCCACTCGAAGGGTGGTTCAGCGGCGTGGCAGATGGCTGGTTTGTTGCAGACTGTCATTACCGGTATTATCCCAGGTAACCGCAATAGCGAGTAAGTACTCCCTCTCCGGTTTGGCTCCCCCTGTTCATGGCACCTTTTAGCAACATTGATGCCCGGTTCGAAGCTCATCACTTCCTCATGTTCCCATCGAGGTCTATTCATACCGATGGTATCCGCGCCGGTGTCATGGTAAGTTTAATTGATCTGTCTTCAAAGCTTCATCACGGGCTAATACTGTGGCTATTAGTCATCCTTTGGTTTTGGTCAAGTCGGGGGCACCGCAGTTGTTATTCATCCCCGCTATCTCTTCGGTGCTCTTGAAACCTCCGATTATGAGTCATACAAGATACGCAACCAGTCCCGCGCGCAAGAGGCATACAAGGTTATGACTGAAATGATGACCTCCAACACCCTTGTCAAGATCAAGGAAGGCCCGCCGTACAGTCCCGAGCTGGAGCAGGCGGTTCTCATGAATCCCATGGCTCGTGCTACCTTCAACCCGAAGACTCGCAGCTACTCGTATGCTGCGAGCCTTGATAAGAGCATTCCGTTTGATACTGCCAACGCCAAGGTTGTTGCAGATGCTCTTGCGTCAAAGGGATCTGTAGCAGGAGTCGGAGTCGATCAAGAGTTGATCTCCTCCGTGCCATCCTCTAATCCTTGTTTTGTCGAACGCAACTTCACTGAGGCTGAGATTGCCTACTGCCGCGCCCAACCGTCACCTCCGTCCTCCTTCGCAGCTCGATGGGTAGGAAAAGAAGCCGTGTTCAAGTCGCTAGGTGTGCCATCAAAGGGCGCTGCCGCTGCGATGAAGGATATCGAGATTCTGCCTAACGAGTCTGGCGTTCCAACTGTAACTCTTCACGGCAACGCGAAAGCTGCTGCACAGGGTAAAGGGATCACTAATGTATTGGTGTCCTTGAGTCATTCTGAGGTATGTCTCGTGAACCCACATCACCAAATCATGACCTGACATATGCTTTCAACAGACTGTTGCTATCGCTTTTGCTCAAGCCTCGTCGTAGAAAATCGTTCACCTTGGACCTTCATGATTGGCATGTTTTCGAAAATTCAATACTTTACGCATGAATGAAATTGATATCCGTTGTTGTAACATAGAATAGACTGGAACATAATATATTTCTTTGCTTTCAAGGCCAGTAGTAGCATCAAGAAGCGTACAAGCTGTTCTGAATGATATAGTCGGCGATAGATGGGGTAACAAGTCTCCTCCACGTCTCGTCCTTGAGTGTGACCTTTGTTCTCACCTGGCTTGAGCTGATTTGCTCGTCAACGCTGTCAGTGCCTAGACTGATCAACGCCACTCGCTCGCTCTCCACGAATTCCTTTGCCACGTATAAAGTCTTCGCTTCTACTTCCTCTTGTACCGTATGTTCCATTTCTACCAATTTTCGCCGAGCACACACCACATAACAATCATCTCCCGCAGGCGAGAAAAACGAACGAAGAGCATCCATCATTGCAGCTTCAGATGCATAATATCTCGGAGACAGCAGGCGGATGAGAGTATCAAAGCCTAACAGGAATACTAGGCGTGGATTGGGTATTGATATTTCGTCAGAAGCGGGTGATATTGCCATCCTGTCCAGAGCAGTTGCTGGAGGATACATGCCCAAACTCCGCGCATGCAGGAACTGCCGAAGAAGTACGGCTTTTCCGACAAAAGTTGGTTCATCGACGATGGCTATTGCGACGTTGGCATGCGCAGACTCAGATTTCGAGACAGATGCTGACATATCCTTTGATAAGAGGTACATCATCTCCAGGCGCTGCTCATATGTTGCATCACCGGATTTCAGTGCTTTGTCAGCGTTCCGCACGGATAGCAGCAGCAGCTTTGCATCATAATCGAGCTCAGCTGCTGATGCCAAAGGCAAGCCTGTGCCTGTGAAGCCGGACTTCACGGTGTACCGTGGAGGTCGAGAGTTTGCCAGAGTAAGATGGGCGCATGTCGGTGGATTGAAAGAAGAGTCTAAAATAGATATACGAATGGTGTCGAGTCTACGTTGTGGGTGAGTGGGAAGTCGAGGGAAAGGCCAACGTTCATGGGACGTGTACACGAGTTCCACAAGAGACTCATGCCTCTGTACTTTCTGAAGGAGTTTGAGTGTGTGACCGGGAGGCCACAACGGTTTTGCGTTCATAGTTTATTTCCGCTAGAGTGACAACCTGGCATCTGACTGAGGTGGATCTGGCCCTATATTATTTCACAAGTCGACGAGTGTTCCATGATGATAGACCCACCAAGAGGAAATAGTAATGACTTGGGATAAGATGGGCTCTTATGTCGAGAAATTTACGGTGGCGCTCAGCCAAAATGCCACGCGAGGGCACGTGACACCGATCGATTACCTTTTCGAGCCGGGATTCGCTGACCTCACCAGATTCGTGTGACGGCGTGAGTTATGACGAGTGGGGGGGAACTCATCAGTTCCATTCAAATCCAACTAACACTGTTTTCGACACCAAACGAACTAACGCTGTTTTCGACTCATTTGCCTGGCGAAAATGGACGACTTGGAATTTGCTCTGGAGGAGATTAGTGCCATGATTCTGACAAAGACGAAGGAGACCACGGAGGCCTTTCTCGGCGAGAAGGTCACCCATGCAGTAGTGAATCGAGCCACCAAGGATGCTGGTACGATTGCTGGGTTAAATATTCTTCGCGTCATCAACAAGTCCACCACTGCTGCTAGTGCCTATGGTCTTAATAAGAAGGGTGGCGAGTCTCAAATTATCTACGATAGATCTTGGAGGAGGAACTTTCGATGTTTCTTTGCTTTTGATCGACGACAGTGTCTTCGAGGTCTTGGCAACTGCTGGTGATACCCACCTTAGCGCTGAATGTCACTTGCTGCGAGAGATGCGCTCCCCTCGTGCTGTGCGTGCCTTGTTCATGGCCTTTAACAATTGTGTGTGCCCCAGTTCAGCCTCTGGATAGGCTGCGAGGAAGCGCACCTCATTTGAGTCGTACCTGGAGATGAAACAAAGGGTGAGCGTGTGTGCCAGCAGAGTGAGTGTCAGCATCAACTGACTGATTAATGAACTCCAATGCAATGGTTGCCCTCTGGTGATACTTTGATGCAAACCGTCGATTGACACCTTGGTACCACTCCCTTGGCCAATCCTTCAGCGGTGTTGTCAGTCCTCGGTCAGGATCACCGACAAGCCAATGTGTGACGATGTCCTTCCAGGACTTGCTCTTTGGGTTGGTAAGGCTATTTGGACGTGAGACTGGCACTCGTGGAATAACGAGGCCAGGTGTAGGAAGTTGCTGTGAACTGACGCAGGCTGATGGCGGATGTGAGGTAGGGGTTTCGCTGGCAACAGGCCGAGATAGTAAAAGTGGCTGGGCACTGGCAGTCGTGACACTCGCTCCTCCAACAGGTGGAGTGTAGGGTGGAGTTGGTGTGTGGGATGAGTTGGATATTACAGAGAATCGTGAGGAATCAGGATATTGTGGAGCAGTTGCTGTGGTGCAGGCAGCCTGCATGACTACATTCGTTAGTGAGCGCAGTGAGCTATTGACCAAACTGATGTCGTTGCGCAGGCAATTGACATCTGCTGCAACAGATGCATGGACCATGCGAAGTTCTTCGGTGGATGCTGGTCTCACAAGAGCATGTTCACCAGCGAGGGAGACATCAGCACCACGGGAGATGGGGGCAAGAGCATCGCTGTAGTCAGTTTCATATGCATGTAGTTCGTCGAGGAGGTAGCGAACGAGTGTATCACGCTTCAAGTCAAGGAATTTAAAAAAAAGGTTAGTTCAATGTCAGTCTTAAGAACACGAAGCACGTACATGCTCGCCTTCAGCCCATCCACCCCACCAGTGGACTTTAGCAAGTGTCCATCGTTGGCCTACAGGAGCAAACATGAACCAGTACTGTGCACCCCCGCGACGAAAACAGTGAGTCGAGAAGTTACCAAGAATGCCAGCACTGGCGGTTGACTCATTGATCCATTTTTGTACAGTATCGTGAGAGATTGGCTGTCCGGGGTGGACAACACCGTTTGCACCCATCGCGGGGAACAGGAAGTCATTTGGGTGAAGGGTCCGTCCATAGTGAAAAAATTCGAGCCACTTGATCCATACTAACATCCAGAAGAAATTGTCGCAGGCCAGCATCTCGGGACGTGGATATATCTTGTAGTGATTTGCTGGTAATATTATTTAGTCACGCGCCGTTGGCTTCGAACTGATGCAAACAACTTACATCTTAGATCCACCTCCCACTGGCCCTTGTCAACTTTCTTTTGCCATCCCTTCCGGTTTGAGAGGAAGATCTCAAAGTAAGACGCGCGATCACTCATAGTTAGTGTCTCATTTGCAAGGTATGATTCCAGCACACCGTCCAACATTGTTGCATCGAGTGTGATGTCCTTTCGCTGCAGTTTAATGAGCTCGAAACACCTGTGGATACGGTACGTCAGATCATGCACTTCACATGGACAAGTTGGATCACACCTCGTCCACAGTGTCCATCCATTGGCTGCAAGTGTAATTTGTTCAAGATGTTGGGTGAGTCGCTTCCTTGTTTCAAGGTCCAGATGCACATCTGAAGGCTGAGCACCACTCATTGTTTTCTGAATCATGTGCAGGCTGATCTCCAGCGGACATGCAGCCTGATGCCATCGGAGTACCCGATCCATGTAATCCTTTGTCATTGCCATCGAGTGAGTCCGATCTCCACCCTCTGCACTAGCCTTGTGCTTGACGGATGACAGCACATCATAAACGTCTGCCGAATCAGCGGGGTTTCCTTCCCAACGCTGCTTCGCCTCATCAAAGTGCCATTTGCCATGATAGGTGTCACCATCTCTGGAATGAGCAGGTCAGTGTTTGAGTACTATTCCGAATTATGAATGCGACACCCACGATAGGTCCCACATCTTCTTGAATGCTGAGCGGATGCTCTCAACAGTAGTTTTACTTAGATTCTCGTGGAACCCCTTCAGGGACATGAAAAGTGCAAGTGCTTTGTCCGAGCATCTGTTTGGTATCCGGTCAAACGCATCTTTGAAAGCAACATCATCGTGTGTATCATTGTCGCCGTGCATGCCAACACTGGCAAGTGAGTCCTCTGATGCAATGTCACCTCTCTCCGAGTCACTAACGGCAGGTGTTTTGAAGTAACTTGCCAGCCACTCTCGTCCTCGACGAACATGACCGGCATAGTTTGCCCTGGTGTTGTTTGCCTGTAGGTGTGTTTCTATCCCAAGGTCCTTACACTTCTGGACATCTGCTAGGGCCGCCTTTGGAGTAGCTGGTCCTTTCTTTCGTGTGGCCTTCTTTTGAGTATGATTCGGTGACTGGGGAGCTTTTGCTGAACTCTTTTTCAGTTGCACCATGATTTGTGAAAATAAATGAGCGAGCGGTTGTGGGAGCTATAGAAATAGCTTGCAATTTCGGAGTGGGGATCATGTCAGGGGCCTCTAACTACTTTTAATGTCATTTCACATTTCACACAATTCAGTTTGCGGGAGCGAAGTTAAGCAAAAGTTTCATAGTTATTTCTATCATACAAAAAATCAAAGACAAATATACTGGCAAGCTGCTTCTGGTGCCATATGACTGAGTATCACTGTTGGAATGCGTACAAACATTGTAGATAGTTGGCTGGGAGCAGCGTTTCCCAGAGTGCTACGTGCCAAGCGCTGACAATTGACTTTAACGTTATAGACTTCGATGTCGCACCGCAATGCCATAATGGTTGACTGAGAAATGACTTTGAATGTCGGTTGAGCATGTGCTTGGTCCGAGTGTTGTGGCAACTACAAGACCAGTTAGCAGCTGTCAATGAACAAGGTGATCCTTACCTTGCATAAGGTGCGGAGGTAGGCGCCCTCCCATATTCCACCATACATCCTCTCAATAATCGCATCATCATCCCATCCAAATTGCACTCTGCAGAAGTCTGCGAGATCTGCAAGGTGTGGCTGGCAGGACGACACATCCTGTACTGCGAGTGCACCGGTAGCTGAAAAAGATGTCGTAGGATGGACATACTTGCTGATGACTTCACGTCGGGGAAAATTGAGTGGGATAGAATCTGCGATGGCCTTGTATCGACGTCCAAGGAAATGGTAAGGGTCAGTTGCAAGCATGGAGCGCAGTTCCCTGACAAGGTCCTTGGCCCGCTCAGAGAACTCCTCTGGTGCCATTGAAAGGAATGCACGCAGCATATCCTGTCCGATTCTGCTCTGCTGTGCGACCTTGTGTGCGATCTTGATGCCACAACCAGACACTCCTTCATCGTAATCTCCACCTGCTAGTAGGGCGATTAGTAATCTATCTCCTCGGGCCAAAGAGGCACCATGCTCGAGACCATCTTCTGTATACACCTCGACATTAAGGTAGTCTTTGTCCTTTTTTGCACTACCAGTACAATGTATCAATAATAAATACCTTTACACAAAAACAACCACGTACCTCCTAATGACACACGGAGCTCCAAAGATCAATATATCACTATCTTCAGTCATCGCAGCGTCAATAACACCGTGAACATTCATCACAGCCAGCTCAGCTTCAGCCTCACCAGGGGCCTATACACTAGTGAGACAAGTCACAAGGTGAAATATACTGCAGAGCGTACCTCAGTCCACTGAAAGCCAAACAGCTCCAACATGTCCTGGAAGTCATGAGTGAGCCAGTGGGGGCTGTTTCGGACCATGCGTCCCTTTTCTGGCAAGCGTTTCAAGCCGTCAAACACAAAGACCACATGCAAGGGTAGCTTGAGCAGTGTGACCAGCCGAAAGAACAGTGTTCGCAGCTCTGGCGACTTTCCAGCTCCTGCATGGTTGAACTGAAAGACAGCACACACGCTGTGCATCCAAGCGCTATCAACAGAAGTCAGTTCAGCTGATGGGTAAGAAAGACAAGTACTGTACCTAGCATCGATTCCAATCTTTACCAATTTGACCTTCCGTTCACCATCAATCTCTTCGGTCTTCAATTCAGACACTGCAAGCTGTTTCAGTGTTCTGTTGTCAGCAGCTAAAGCAACTCGCTGCAGAAAGCATCAATATTGAAGCCGGCTCCAAAGTTGGTGGCTCACCTCCCATAGCCCTGGGATTCCCATTCTGAAGTGTGAAGGTAGAAGATCAGGACAGGAGGGGCTCAAAAAGGAGACAGGTAGAAAGGGGTCAGACGAAGTCACCTGACTGCTGGAGAACCTCCCAACCCTCCAAAAGACAGCACCATATTTGAGCGTGCTGTAGAACAGGTCCATGCACAACTCCTCAAAATGGGCATGAGTAAGGGAAGTATAGAAGTCGATACCCTTGGAGAGGGTGCCAATATTGATGAAAGTTTGGGTGGATGATGACAGGGTATGCTTGGCACACTCACAAGTAAGGGAAGTATAGAAGTCGATACCCTTGAAGAGGAAGTCAATCTCGATGGAAGTCTGGGTAGCCGACGACAGGGTATGCTTGGCAAGCTTGTAAGTAAGGAAAGTATAGAAGTCGATACCGTCAATTTCAATGGAAGTCTGGGTGGCCGATGACAGAGTGCGCTTGCCAAGCTCGTGAGTAAGGGAAGTATAGAGGTCGATATCCTTGGAGAGGCCAAACTCAATGGAAGTCTGGGTGGCCGATGACAGAGTGCGCTTGCCAAGCTGGTGAGTAAGGGAAGTATAGAAGTCGATACCCTTGAAGAGGGAGTTGATCTTGCTGGAAGTCTGATGGGCCGATGACAGGGCACACTTGGCAAGTTCGCAAGAAAGGGAAGTATAGAAGTCAATACCCTTGAAGAGGGTGTCAATCTCAATGGAAGTCTGGGTGGCTGATGACAGAGTTCGCTTGGCAAGCTGGTGAGTAAGAGAGGTATAGAAGTCAATACCCTTGGAGAGGGTGCCAAACTCGATGGAAGTCTGGGTGGCTGATGACAGAGTACGCTTGGCAAGAGGCTCGCAAGTAAGGGAAGTATAGAGGTCGATATCCTTGGAGAGGCCAAACTCAATGGAAGTCTGGGTGGCCAATGACAGAGTACGCTTGGCACACTCACAAAGTGCACAAGGGTTGGAGGAGAGATCTATAATATTGTTAGCACCACAATTGACAGATAAGAAATTACTTACCCTTTTGGTGCTCGCACTTAGACTCTTGTGCAACCACTCCTGTGTGGGACCAATGAGTGATGTGAGTGTGAGTGCGAGTGCGAGTGCGAGTGTAGCATCGCTGGTGCCACATGAAGTCCTGAGGCCCTGTAAATTATCAGTGTCACAAACAAATGCATGAATAAAATAAAATAAAAATACCTCTCCTCCAAGGGAGGTGTCGTTGTTGTCCACCTGCGGCAGTGTGCATGGCAGTGACTAAAGAGTAGAGCAAGAAGAAAATTGAGTCATGTGATCGAGACACCTAAGCCACCCATTTACGGTAACCATGTAGGATGAGTCGGCAGAGGGTAAGGTAGAGTACATGTAAAGTGCTGTAAAGTGCGATTTTGAGTGGGTAAAGTGAATAAAGTGCAGGAGAAGGAGAAATACACGGTAAATTTTGTAAATTTTGTAAATTTCAAACTTCCAGGTGGGTTCAGGGCCTCCCTGCATGCGAATGCACCCACAACAATGGTTAATTTTGTCGCTTCCACCTCAGACAAAGCATGACACACAGATTGGGATAATTTATATATAAATTTATATTAACTGCAGTCTGCAGAACATTGACTTGGATGGCTGTGAGGACCGCTAATGTTAGAACTTGAGGAGTCTGCTTGGTCTGTCTGCCAGTGATTTTCATTGATGCTTGCAATTCTTTATACTAGTAATTCAACATTCAACACTAGGTAATTCGGTCCTTGGCTTTAGCGCAACCACTTGCGTTCCGAACCCTGCCGCATTCCAACCATGTGCACATGACACATGGTTGGAATGCGGCAGGGTTCGGAACGCAAGTGGTTGCGCTAAAGCCAAGGACCGAATTACCTAGTGTTGAATGTTGAATTACTAGTATAAAGAATTGCAAGCATCAATGAAAATCACTGGCAGACAGACCAAGCAGACTCCTCAAGTTCTAACATTAGCGGTCCTCACAGCCATCCAAGTCAATGTTCTGCAGACTGCAGTTAATATAAATTTATATATAAATTATCCCAATCTGTGTGTCATGCTTTGTCTGAGGTGGAAGCGACAAAATTAACCATTGTTGTGGGTGCATTCGCATGCAGGGAGGCCCTGAACCCACCTGGAAGTTTGAAATTTACAAAATTTACAAAATTTACCGTGTATTTCTCCTTCTCCTGCACTTTATTCACTTTACCCACTCAAAATCGCACTTTACAGCACTTTACATGTACTCTACCTTACCCTCTGCCGACTCATCCTACATGGTTACCGTAAATGGGTGGCTTAGGTGTCTCGATCACATGACTCAATTTTCTTCTTGCTCTACTCTTTAGTCACTGCCATGCACACTGCCGCAGGTGGACAACAACGACACCTCCCTTGGAGGAGAGGTATTTTTATTTTATTTTATTCATGCATTTGTTTGTGACACTGATAATTTACAGGGCCTCAGGACTTCATGTGGCACCAGCGATGCTACACTCGCACTCGCACTCGCACTCACACTCACATCACTCATTGGTCCCACACAGGAGTGGTTGCACAAGAGTCTAAGTGCGAGCACCAAAAGGGTAAGTAATTTCTTATCTGTCAATTGTGGTGCTAACAATATTATAGATCTCTCCTCCAACCCTTGTGCACTTTGTGAGTGTGCCAAGCGTACTCTGTCATTGGCCACCCAGACTTCCATTGAGTTTGGCCTCTCCAAGGATATCGACCTCTATACTTCCCTTACTTGCGAGCCTCTTGCCAAGCGTACTCTGTCATCAGCCACCCAGACTTCCATCGAGTTTGGCACCCTCTCCAAGGGTATTGACTTCTATACCTCTCTTACTCACCAGCTTGCCAAGCGAACTCTGTCATCAGCCACCCAGACTTCCATTGAGATTGACACCCTCTTCAAGGGTATTGACTTCTATACTTCCCTTTCTTGCGAACTTGCCAAGTGTGCCCTGTCATCGGCCCATCAGACTTCCAGCAAGATCAACTCCCTCTTCAAGGGTATCGACTTCTATACTTCCCTTACTCACCAGCTTGGCAAGCGCACTCTGTCATCGGCCACCCAGACTTCCATTGAGTTTGGCCTCTCCAAGGATATCGACCTCTATACTTCCCTTACTCACGAGCTTGGCAAGCGCACTCTGTCATCGGCCACCCAGACTTCCATTGAAATTGACGGTATCGACTTCTATACTTTCCTTACTTACAAGCTTGCCAAGCATACCCTGTCGTCGGCTACCCAGACTTCCATCGAGATTGACTTCCTCTTCAAGGGTATCGACTTCTATACTTCCCTTACTTGTGAGTGTGCCAAGCATACCCTGTCATCATCCACCCAAACTTTCATCAATATTGGCACCCTCTCCAAGGGTATCGACTTCTATACTTCCCTTACTCATGCCCATTTTGAGGAGTTGTGCATGGACCTGTTCTACAGCACGCTCAAATATGGTGCTGTCTTTTGGAGGGTTGGGAGGTTCTCCAGCAGTCAGGTGACTTCGTCTGACCCCTTTCTACCTGTCTCCTTTTTGAGCCCCTCCTGTCCTGATCTTCTACCTTCACACTTCAGAATGGGAATCCCAGGGCTATGGGAGGTGAGCCACCAACTTTGGAGCCGGCTTCAATATTGATGCTTTCTGCAGCGAGTTGCTTTAGCTGCTGACAACAGAACACTGAAACAGCTTGCAGTGTCTGAATTGAAGACCGAAGAGATTGATGGTGAACGGAAGGTCAAATTGGTAAAGATTGGAATCGATGCTAGGTACAGTACTTGTCTTTCTTACCCATCAGCTGAACTGACTTCTGTTGATAGCGCTTGGATGCACAGCGTGTGTGCTGTCTTTCAGTTCAACCATGCAGGAGCTGGAAAGTCGCCAGAGCTGCGAACACTGTTCTTTCGGCTGGTCACACTGCTCAAGCTACCCTTGCATGTGGTCTTTGTGTTTGACGGCTTGAAACGCTTGCCAGAAAAGGGACGCATGGTCCGAAACAGCCCCCACTGGCTCACTCATGACTTCCAGGACATGTTGGAGCTGTTTGGCTTTCAGTGGACTGAGGTACGCTCTGCAGTATATTTCACCTTGTGACTTGTCTCACTAGTGTATAGGCCCCTGGTGAGGCTGAAGCTGAGCTGGCTGTGATGAATGTTCACGGTGTTATTGACGCTGCGATGACTGAAGATAGTGATATATTGATCTTTGGAGCTCCGTGTGTCATTAGGAGGTACGTGGTTGTTTTTGTGTAAAGGTATTTATTATTGATACATTGTACTGGTAGTGCAAAAAAGGACAAAGACTACCTTAATGTCGAGGTGTATACAGAAGATGGTCTCGAGCATGGTGCCTCTTTGGCCCGAGGAGATAGATTACTAATCGCCCTACTAGCAGGTGGAGATTACGATGAAGGAGTGTCTGGTTGTGGCATCAAGATCGCACACAAGGTCGCACAGCAGAGCAGAATCGGACAGGATATGCTGCGTGCATTCCTTTCAATGGCACCAGAGGAGTTCTCTGAGCGGGCCAAGGACCTTGTCAGGGAACTGCGCTCCATGCTTGCAACTGACCCTTACCATTTCCTTGGACGTCGATACAAGGCCATCGCAGATTCTATCCCACTCAATTTTCCCCGACGTGAAGTCATCAGCAAGTATGTCCATCCTACGACATCTTTTTCAGCTACCGGTGCACTCGCAGTACAGGATGTGTCGTCCTGCCAGCCACACCTTGCAGATCTCGCAGACTTCTGCAGAGTGCAATTTGGATGGGATGATGATGCGATTATTGAGAGGATGTATGGTGGAATATGGGAGGGCGCCTACCTCCGCACCTTATGCAAGGTAAGGATCACCTTGTTCATTGACAGCTGCTAACTGGTCTTGTAGTTGCCACAACACTCGGACCAAGCACATGCTCAACCGACATTCAAAGTCATTTCTCAGTCAACCATTATGGCATTGCGGTGCGACATCGAAGTCTATAACGTTAAAGTCAATTGTCAGCGCTTGGCACGTAGCACTCTGGGAAACGCTGCTCCCAGCCAACTATCTACAATGTTTGTACGCATTCCAACAGTGATACTCAGTCATATGGCACCAGAAGCAGCTTGCCAGTATATTTGTCTTTGATTTTTTGTATGATAGAAATAACTATGAAACTTTTGCTTAACTTCGCTCCCGCAAACTGAATTGTGTGAAATGTGAAATGACATTAAAAGTAGTTAGAGGCCCCTGACATGATCCCCACTCCGAAATTGCAAGCTATTTCTATAGCTCCCACAACCGCTCGCTCATTTATTTTCACAAATCATGGTGCAACTGAAAAAGAGTTCAGCAAAAGCTCCCCAGTCACCGAATCATACTCAAAAGAAGGCCACACGAAAGAAAGGACCAGCTACTCCAAAGGCGGCCCTAGCAGATGTCCAGAAGTGTAAGGACCTTGGGATAGAAACACACCTACAGGCAAACAACACCAGGGCAAACTATGCCGGTCATGTTCGTCGAGGACGAGAGTGGCTGGCAAGTTACTTCAAAACACCTGCCGTTAGTGACTCGGAGAGAGGTGACATTGCATCAGAGGACTCACTTGCCAGTGTTGGCATGCACGGCGACAATGATACACACGATGATGTTGCTTTCAAAGATGCGTTTGACCGGATACCAAACAGATGCTCGGACAAAGCACTTGCACTTTTCATGTCCCTGAAGGGGTTCCACGAGAATCTAAGTAAAACTACTGTTGAGAGCATCCGCTCAGCATTCAAGAAGATGTGGGACCTATCGTGGGTGTCGCATTCATAATTCGGAATAGTACTCAAACACTGACCTGCTCATTCCAGAGATGGTGACACCTATCATGGCAAATGGCACTTTGATGAGGCGAAGCAGCGTTGGGAAGGAAACCCCGCTGATTCGGCAGACGTTTATGATGTGCTGTCATCCGTCAAGCACAAGGCTAGTGCAGAGGGTGGAGATCGGACTCACTCGATGGCAATGACAAAGGATTACATGGATCGGGTACTCCGATGGCATCAGGCTGCATGTCCGCTGGAGATCAGCCTGCACATGATTCAGAAAACAATGAGTGGTGCTCAGCCTTCAGATGTGCATCTGGACCTTGAAACAAGGAAGCGACTCACCCAACATCTTGAACAAATTACACTTGCAGCCAATGGATGGACACTGTGGACGAGGTGTGATCCAACTTGTCCATGTGAAGTGCATGATCTGACGTACCGTATCCACAGGTGTTTCGAGCTCATTAAACTGCAGCGAAAGGACATCACACTCGATGCAACAATGTTGGACGGTGTGCTGGAATCATACCTTGCAAATGAGACACTAACTATGAGTGATCGCGCGTCTTACTTTGAGATCTTCCTCTCAAACCGGAAGGGATGGCAAAAGAAAGTTGACAAGGGCCAGTGGGAGGTGGATCTAAGATGTAAGTTGTTTGCATCAGTTCGAAGCCAACGGCGCGTGACTAAATAATATTACCAGCAAATCACTACAAGATATATCCACGTCCCGAGATGCTGGCCTGCGACAATTTCTTCTGGATGTTAGTATGGATCAAGTGGCTCGAATTTTTTCACTATGGACGGACCCTTCACCCAAATGACTTCCTGTTCCCCGCGATGGGTGCAAACGGTGTTGTCCACCCCGGACAGCCAATCTCTCACGATACTGTACAAAAATGGATCAATGAGTCAACCGCCAGTGCTGGCATTCTTGGTAACTTCTCGACTCACTGTTTTCGTCGCGGGGGTGCACAGTACTGGTTCATGTTTGCTCCTGTAGGCCAACGATGGACACTTGCTAAAGTCCACTGGTGGGGTGGATGGGCTGAAGGCGAGCATGTACGTGCTTCGTGTTCTTAAGACTGACATTGAACTAACCTTTTTTTTAAATTCCTTGACTTGAAGCGTGATACACTCGTTCGCTACCTCCTCGACGAACTACATGCATATGAAACTGACTACAGCGATGCTCTTGCCCCCATCTCCCGTGGTGCTGATGTCTCCCTCGCTGGTGAACATGCTCTTGTGAGACCAGCATCCACCGAAGAACTTCGCATGGTCCATGCATCTGTTGCAGCAGATGTCAATTGCCTGCGCAACGACATCAGTTTGGTCAATAGCTCACTGCGCTCACTAACGAATGTAGTCATGCAGGCTGCCTGCACCACAGCAACTGCTCCACAATATCCTGATTCCTCACGATTCTCTGTAATATCCAACTCATCCCACACACCAACTCCACCCTACACTCCACCTGTTGGAGGAGCGAGTGTCACGACTGCCAGTGCCCAGCCACTTTTACTATCTCGGCCTGTTGCCAGCGAAACCCCTACCTCACATCCGCCATCAGCCTGCGTCAGTTCACAGCAACTTCCTACACCTGGCCTCGTTATTCCACGAGTGCCAGTCTCACGTCCAAATAGCCTTACCAACCCAAAGAGCAAGTCCTGGAAGGACATCGTCACACATTGGCTTGTCGGTGATCCTGACCGAGGACTGACAACACCGCTGAAGGATTGGCCAAGGGAGTGGTACCAAGGTGTCAATCGACGGTTTGCATCAAAGTATCACCAGAGGGCAACCATTGCATTGGAGTTCATTAATCAGTCAGTTGATGCTGACACTCACTCTGCTGGCACACACGCTCACCCTTTGTTTCATCTCCAGGTACGACTCAAATGAGGTGCGCTTCCTCGCAGCCTATCCAGAGGCTGAACTGGGGCACACACAATTGTTAAAGGCCATGAACAAGGCACGCACAGCACGAGGGGAGCGCATCTCTCGCAGCAAGTGACATTCAGCGCTAAGGTGGGTATCACCAGCAGTTGCCAAGACCTCGAAGACACTGTCGTCGATCAAAAGCAAAGAAACATCGAAAGTTCCTCCTCCAAGATCTATCGTAGATAATTTGAGACTCGCCACCCTTCTTATTAAGACCATAGGCACTAGCAGCAGTGGTGGACTTGTTGATGACGCGAAGAATATTTAACCCAGCAATCGTACCAGCATCCTTGGTGGCTCGATTCACTACTGCATGGGTGACCTTCTCGCCGAGAAAGGCCTCCGTGGTCTCCTTCGTCTTTGTCAGAATCATGGCACTAATCTCCTCCAGAGCAAATTCCAAGTCGTCCATTTTCGCCAGGCAAATGAGTCGAAAACAGCGTTAGTTCGTTTGGTGTCGAAAACAGTGTTAGTTGGATTTGAATGGAACTGATGAGTTCCCCCCCACTCGTCATAACTCACGCCGTCACACGAATCTGGTGAGGTCAGCGAATCCCGGCTCGAAAAGGTAATCGATCGGTGTCACGTGCCCTCGCGTGGCATTTTGGCTGAGCGCCACCGTAAATTTCTCGACATAAGTAAAGTTAGATCTCGTCTCGGTTTTAGTTTACCTTCCATAATCGGACGACCTCAAACCTTCAGTCACATCTTTCGCTCTAACCATCACTCATGGAGAAGGACGCAGACGGGTTTTATGATACCCCGAAACTGGAAGGTTTGTGATATATCGCTACTAGGTACCATAAACTTAACATTTTGCAGCTTCTGCGCCACTTGCACAGGCTGAAAGCAAGGGTACGAAGGAGGAAGAACAGCCTGAGCCTATTCCATCTTCAAGTTGTGCGTGCAGGTCGCGTCGTTGTCCCGCAGCGAAACTGATGCTATACTATTAGCTAGAACCGACTTGATTTCGTCGACATTCGAGGTCACGGTACGTTTAGGAGCCGCAATACTAAATTGTTAAATAACTCACTACATTTTTAGGTCACACTTGCAGACCAGCAGGCCGACCCGAATTCCCCTTTATTTAGCGCCAAGACATTTGAGGAGCTTGGACTGTGCGTTGTCGTATCCTACCATCTTATGCATCTTTAACGATTGATCGTAGCCATCAAGATTTATTGAAGGGTCTCTATGATCTTGGTTTCTCGAAGCCATCGAAGATCCAAGAGCGTGCACTGCCGTTATTGCTTGCAAATCCGTGGGTAGATCAGCTCGTGTAACATGGAACTATTTTACTGATCACTACCTCAAGTCCTCAGAACATGATCGGACAATCGCAATCTGGCACAGGCAAAACTGCCGCATTTGTGCTTACCATGCTGAGTCGTGTAGATTTCTCCAAGAACAAGACACAGGTCAGTTCTATGTGCATCTTTACAGCTCTCCGTTAAGACTGGTTGCAGGCACTATGTCTAGCTCCTTCACGAGAACTTGCACGTCAGATTATGAGTGTTGTCGTTGCTATGGGAAAATTTACTCCAGTTCAAACGGAATACGCAATAAAGGATAACCTTCCCAAGGGTACATCACGGATAACTGCACATATTGTCGTCGGGACTCCGGGAACAATGACAGATCTTTTAAGACGAAAGGTCATCGATACATCTGAAGTCAAGGTGTTCGTTCTCGATGAAGCAGATAACATGCTTGATCAGGATGGACTCGGTGACCAAACACTGCGGGTAAAGAAGTGAGTATGCTTTTCTCTCGTTTGAGCTACAATTCACAAAAAAAATCGATGTAAGCCTCATTCCCCGAACAGGCGTTCAAATTATCCTATTTTCGGCAACATTCCCCGATCACGTCCGCAATTTCGCTAGTAAATTTGCTCCCAGTGCGAACAAGATCGAGCTTCAGAGGGAGGAACTCTCTGTGGAAGGCATCCGGCAATTTTACATGGATTGTAGAAATGAAGAACACAAATACGATATCCTCGTGTCCCTGTACCAGCTTTTGACGATCGGTCAGAGTATCATCTTCTGCCAGGTTAGCAAGATGGCGCCCGCCTGGTCGTACCTTACTGACCATTCCCTTTACTCTTCCTAGCATCGCCATACAGCAGATAGAATATCACAACGCATGTCAGCCGAGGGTCACAAAGTGGCATCACTGCATGGTGCCAAGGACGCCGCAGAACGTGACGCTATTATTGACAACTTCCGTGAAGGACGGGACAAAGTTCTTATCACGACAAATGTCATCGCACGTGGCATCGACATCATGCAGGTCAACATGGTAGTGAATTACGACCTGCCATTGATGAATGAGCGTGGAAATCAACACTCCCATGACGCAAGACCCGACGTTGAGACGTACATCCACCGTATTGGTAAGGAGTTTCCAAGATTTGTTCCGTGCCTTACTAACAACTCTGTAAGGCCGCACTGGTCGCTTCGGGCGCAAGGGTATCTCAATAAATTTTGTCCATGACCGCCAGACCTGGTCACAGATGGAGGAGATTGAAAAGACACTGGGCAAGAAGATTATCCGAATAGAGACCAACGATCTGGAGGAGATGGAAGAGGTGCGTAGATAATCTTTGATTCGCCTATTGCTACTGATTTCATTGCTCTGCAGAAAATGAAGAAGGCGTTGAAGTAATCTGTGCTTTTGTACTCGGATGTGGATTCTCTGTTGTATTTTCTAATCATGTTATGTCTCCCTTAATCGGCCAAATGTTCATGGCTGGATGGAAGTTTCAATTGTGTGCAGTTTTGTACTGTGATTTCTCGATCTGGGTGTGGACCACGGATTGAGGAAATAGTAGAAAGCGGGTGCATGTGGCACTCGGGAAAATTGGCATATATGTCTGCGCGAGGCCTAGTAACATGCTTTATGTAACAATGGCAAACCATTGGAAGGATCGGGTATTGACGTTTCTTTTGGGTACCAGCAAGTTGATCTCGATATGTGATCGAGTGAGCAGCCCAGAAGAGTCCGAAATTTCATTGACATATTGAAGCTACGAGTGACTGCCAGACGTAACGAGTGCGCTAGTAACGTGATATAGAAATCCTAGACCAGGAATAAGGACTTCTTTTGATTGCCTGCAAAATGTTGTGAGCGGCAACACAGAATTATCGGAGCAGACTTACAGCTCGCGCACTACAATGAAGAAATCGTTAAGAACAGTGAACAGTGAATGCGTGATTGGTTTATGCTCACCTCGAATTACAAAATTGGCCAAGACTGCGAAGAACAGAAGTGCGCTGATAAGGACAGGTCCAACGATGTGGTCTAGGAATTAACAGTGAGCTGGGATCTACTATGAAGTTGTCAGATTAACCGTAATGCCCAGGGTCGCGTTTGCGAATCATAGTGATCCTATTCTGATAGATTACAAAACCGTAGACCTAAATCTCGCAGCATGAGCATCGGTTTATTGAAAATAGCAGACTTGGGGGTGTTTACCAAAACACCGATGCTAATCAAGGCATAAGTATATGCAAATCTTTGGGCTACAATGTCTTTGGACGCATTGAAGAGGGCAAGCGCCAAAGTTCCCAATAGCACAGCAAGATTCAGCCAGGATATCCATGCTTTAATTGGCGTTAGAAAATGATATGAGAGGAAGAGGATAAATGCTAACTCCTTTCATTGGCGAACCATACCTTTCCCTCGATCTTCAGGGACGTCGCCACCTTCTTCGGAACACGTATCTGAGGCGGAACAGAGTTGATGGCATTGTAATCTCTGATGGTAGGTCTTTGCCCATCAATGTCGTGCTCCATGTCTGGAATATCATCTTCTCTTGTGTAACGCACGGGCCGTTGGGTGTTTTCGGGAAGAGTGGCTAGCGCGGATGAAGAGAACGGAAAAACTGCAGTCCATGATCGCCTAAACAGGCCAACGTGCGCGTTATCTTCGTCTTCGGGCGGTTTATTAGAGACCATGGTTTACACAAAGCACTGTTAACTTGGAAGTTAACGTTAACGTTGAACGTTGAGACTCCCGGGCCAAGGAGGAGCTTGATGACTAATAATCCACTTGACTTCCGTCGAGCTCTTTGCTCTCGACTCTCGAGTCGCAATTTTTTTCGACTTATATAGATGGATTCTGTTCACAGCGGGGCAAATTACAATGTCTTTTTTCTTCGTCAACAGATCACAGAGGACAGAACATTTCCTGCCTTGAAGGGTTTGACATGCGGTACCGTCGGTACGTCGCACATTTTCTTTCAGAAAGCCAACTTTACACTCCCAAAAGTTAGAGGAGAGGCCTTGATATCATTTTGAACTACTATTCTTAGGATGCAAGTAAAGGAAAAACATGAAGCCTCAGGCCAGGCCTGAACTCTCGTAGACTCGTGACGAGTCTGGAACTTGTCCAAGGCAATTGGAATTTTGAAGGAAGGGCCAAGGCCAAGGTCGTTTTATGAGTTCTGTGACCATGTCCTCAGAAGAGCCTCCGGTCTGAATTAAAGGGTCTGCACATCGTTGACGACCTGAATGTGTACGACCGCAACTGCAAGGTTGAGTACGTGACTGCGTAGAACACTCCAAGCCAGGCAAATGACACCGACTGCAACAGGCATGACTACGACAGTTATGTTTGGTCTACAGTCTTCAATGTCAACCTCGATACACACAAAATTCAATGGTATGATTCCACACCTCTATGTGCCGTAGTCTGCCCAGGCCTTAATCATATGTAGAAGTACCGCCTGGATCGCAATGCCGTTGGTCAAGAGTACAATTGAATTTGACTATGTAGATGATCTCGAGTTGAGTCCACTACCTGTTTCTGATCTTGCCGAGATAGGGCGGCACGCAATCCGTGTTGTTACCGCAAGGGCTGGCTTGGATCGTAGCCTGCCAGGAAGCAAGTTCTGAGACGGTCCGAAGTCAAAACCCGAAAAAGCATCGTTGCCCTAGTGAGAAACGAGCTAGTCCCACTCAGTTACTGATTCTGTTCACAAAACTTGCAATGCTAGTTCACTTACAGCATAGCAAGGTATCGACGAGGCGGGTACGTCAAGCTCGCTGGCGAGCTTCTGGCTTGACGTTATGTTGATAACGACAACTGGACACTGGCCGCAGGTGCGCACTACAGAGTCTGTACCGCACACGGACGGGTCACAAGCACTGGCAGGAAGGTTATATCAATAAATTTTGGGATGAGCCTCTTTTTTTTGCATCAGATTTAGTCCGTTGGGGTCATTGACCCTATGTTGGACGTGTTTCGTCATGTGCATCTTTTTCTTTATGGGACGAGGCATGTGTATGTGCTGGCGCTGTGTATGATACTGACACGTACAGGGATGAGCCATTATACGTGCGAGGCTCTGTAGTAATGTAGCAACTCGAGCAAAACTCGAGCGCTGAGGAATTCTTTGAAGGAGATTGAAGGCCAGCGCCAGCAAATAAACAATGTCGGATGGGTGTGCATGTGTTTTACTGAAGGATACCAGATTTTAACGTTTAACGGTTGACTGACTCTAATCAGGCTGTGAAGTGGCTGTGAAAATCGGAACTTTCCCTTCATGATCTACCATGCACGCAGCCTTGGGAAACCTTGAAGTAATCCACACGATCTGTTCATACACTCAACTGGGGTCACTTCCTGCGTTTGCATCCGCATGCCGCACGTTTGAGCGTCTAGCACTTGATATTCTTTGGAGGGATCTGCAGTCCCCGGAGCCTCTTATTAAATGTTTACCAAGTGACTTGTTTAGCACTGATCGAGGACGTATGGTGGGTGTCCAGGTTTCGTATGATTTGTGGGCTTCAGACTGAGTTCACTTCTGAGGTATTACAAAAACCTCTTGACGGCATGATGTGGGATACTCTTTGCAAATACACGTCCCGCGTACACTCAATCATTGCAACACAATCGCGCCGCTTTGAGGCCATCATCGAGCCTCTCAGTTCTCTAATGTTATCCTTTCCTTCAACACCTGCATCCTTGTTTCCGAACCTTCGCAAATTATCATGGTCTGCCAATGGAACCCGCGGCGCTACAGAGTTTTTGCGCATGGCTTTGGTACCCTCCCTATTGGTCTTGGACGTGCAAATTTCTTCAACTTCTAATGTCTTTCTCTCGGTCCTTTCGTCTGTCGGGGCCTTGTGTCCTCATCTCCAGGACATGGCTTTGAGAATTCGACCTGCAACCGACGAGTTCTTTCGTAAAATCTCACTCTTCGTCACACCACTTATTTCCCAGCTCCACCATCTTCACTCGTTATCGGTATGGGATCCAGGAAATCAAGGCATCGAACATATTATGCAGCTACGAGCTCTGCGCTCACTATGCTTGGACTTGAGGACATTTTCGACTTCCGAGAGAAAGTCGCGTTTAGAATTTCCCGGCTTTCATGATTTAGAATTTTTGGGCCTTTCTACCGATACGTTCGAGCGTGCCTCGAACTTCTTGAGTTCACTTCGGGTCATAGAAAGCAAAGAGATCCAGGTTTCTTATTCCTCCCCAAGTGGATCCACGACGCTATCCCAGTTCTTCACCATTCTCCAAGAGAGATGCGACACCGACAGACTTGAAGGGTTTACTCTTCTTGGAAATTCTGGAAAGATACGCGCAGAACCGGGTGTCTTCATGCCATTGCGGGCATGCCGCAACCTAACTCAGCTGTGTGTCGAGAGGGGTTGTGACATTTCCATATCTGACGAGGAACTCTGCCAGCTGGTGAGAGACTGGCCAAAGCTCGAGGTGCTCAAAATCAGCTGCTATAATCCCGTCGGTAACACCACAATGCCCACATTACATGGGTTAATCGAATTACTTCGGCTCTGCCCCGTTCTGACTTCTCTCGCTCTTGTCATTGACGCTACCAAGCTGGACGGAATAGATCTCAAAACTCCCGGCGGTGGAACCTGCAACAAGTATCTCAAACACCTCGTCTTCGAAAATTCACCGGTCGAGACACCACTAAAGGTGGCTCTCATCCTCAGCGGCCTCTTTCCTAACTTGGAGCAGGTCAACCTTGATTGTCCGGATACAATGCAGACAAAATGGACAAATATAAAACAATGGGCGTTAGTCAACAGTTTCCTTGATGGCTTTGGCATTGTACGGAAGCGATGCACCGAAGTATGATGTTGGATTCAACTTCGTCAGCATTAGTATAGAATTCCTTTCTTCATCATCTCGTGTCTCATAGCATATAGTCCCGCATCGTTTTGTCACTCGCACTCCAGTCGTTGTTCCACAACACTGAGGTATGTTTTCTTCGTCTCTAGCTATCACGCCGAGTCTTACGATAGTACCTTCGGCATGTCCGTTCCTCAGGTCAGGTACTATAATCGAATTAGTCGACACTGAGCGTGTCCGTTCCTCAGTTCCAATTATTTATGCCGAATGTTTTTGTGTTGTTTTCAAGTCATTATATGAGTAGTGGTTGAGTTGCGTTGAGGGCTATGCCGTTGTGTCACATGCGGGTCCATGGACTTACCTTCCCACGTATGCCCCATACCATGAGTCGGAGTTGACGTCAGTGACTCGGACGGTTCTGGGTTGTTCTGGGGAAATCAAAACAGAGATCTTGAACTTTCCTGAATTTGAGGAATATTTCACAGCCGCAGGGACTATATAGTGTTGAACTTCCAACTCAAGTAAGTTACATCTAGTACAACGACCAAGTACATTCCCAAGTATGGGTGCCGACTACTACAAGACCTTGGGTATTTCTCGAGATGCTGGGGAGGATGAAATCAAGAAGGCATACAAGAAAATGGTATGTGATGCTTTTCACATGCTCGCACCTGTTCAAGTTGACATCTTGTTTGCAGGCTCTGAAATGGCATCCAGACCGCAATGGAGGGTCTGAAGAATCCTCAAAGAAGTTTAAGGAGGTAAGTGGGACATCCCGCTTTATGCTCCTAGCTGACGGATTATTAGATTTCAGAAGCATTTGAAGTCCTCAGTGATAAGAACAAGCGAACCATATACGACCAAGTTGGTGAGGAGGGTCTCAAAGGAGCAGGAGGGTCTGCCCCTGGCGCTGGATTCCCTGGCTTTGCTGGTGGTTCAGGCTTCCCAGGGGGGGCCACATTTACATTTACATCTAGCCCCGGGGGTGGTGGGTTTGCGCCAAGTGACCCGCAAAAAATATTCGAGTAAGTAACATGCATTCATTGTCCAGCATTCAACATTTAGTAACTAAACGTTCTTATAGACAAATATTCAGCCAATTTGGCGGAGGTTTCGGAGGCATGGGTGGCTCTGGAGGTATGGGTGGTATGGGTGGTTCTCCAATGTTCGGTGGCATGGGCGGTCCTTCTGGCATGAGCAGTGGCAGGAGTGGTACGAGTGGCATGGGCAGAAGTCCAAACATTTTTGATGACGACGATATAGGTGGTGGCGGGTCTTTCTTTGGAATGCCGGGGAGCATGCCATCGGAGCGACCATCTCCTAGACATCAATCATCGACGTCAACGTCAGCCCCAGCCCCAGCCCCTTCAGAAACTACTCGCCCACTGAAGCTCTCACTTGAAGAACTATTTACAGGTACGACCAAACACCTGAAGGTCGGCAGACGATTATTGGGGGGCTCTACGGAGGAAAAGGTGCTTGAAATCCAGGTTCTCCCGGGCTGGAAGAGCGGCACAAAGATACGTTTCCCTCGAGCCGGCAATGAGCAGCCGAACGGCGAGGCACAAGATCTAGTATTCGTGGTGGAGGATAAACCCCATGATGTTTTCACACGGGAAGGGGATGATTTGATTTGCCGTCTCAGGATACCCTTGGTGGACGCACTCACAGGCGTAGACGGAAAGAAGACCATCGTGGCTCTGGACGGCCGAAAATTGCAAATCCCATTGCCTGGTGGCGTGGTGAAACCTAATCAGGAGACAAGAATTCCGAACGAAGGGATGCCGATTAGAAAGCAGGGCAGCATGAAGAAGAAAGGAGACCTCGTAGTACGATGGGATGTCATATTCCCAGACCGTCTTACGCCCTCACAGAAAGAGGGGCTGAAGAAGTTGTTGGGGTAATCATTTATTAGGGCATCATCTACCTGCAGTCGACTCCACTCGTTAGATTAGCATATCAACTGTACTTTTTAATTCATTTCACGATTAGTTTCATGAGATATGATTACTGTTACACCCAACGCGTCATACGATAAGCGTCTAGATAGTGACATTCAAGAGTGTTCAGGAGCAGACCACGAATCAGGAGACTAAATAACTTACATTTATTGAGGTACAACGACAACATCACAGGGCGTGATGATCATCGAATTGCAGTGCCGGAAGCCGGTGACATTGGAGAGTCCACTCCGCGGTCGATAGAACAATAGTATGACCCGGATCATAGAGATCAGTACAAACATAGAACAAGCATGGTTGACAAATAGACAACTCGATCAACATTCCCGCGAATACTGAGGGTGATTCTCCCGCGAATTAATTGTATAGACTAGCACTCACTTTGACTGTGGAGCCCGGGTGGAGCGGAAATCTAAACACCGATGAGGATGCCCGTTTGACAGGTTGACCTAGAATAGTTATGAGCGAGACCAGTAATAAGCTAGTACCTGGGGCATGAGTCTCGAGAGAATGAAAGAAACGCTGGACGTGTGCGATGCCTACAAGTTCACCGCATTCTGTGATCCTTTGGAACGGTACATTGTCAAGGGTTGACATGGACATCCCGGGCCTTTGCGCCAATATACTCCACTAAAGTGTGTAGGTGATAAATAGCGAACTACCTCGCAGCGATTCGAAATACCGCGAGGAATATATCCGTCTTAATACGCGCCCAGGATTGATGGACGCGGAGTCCCGATAGCATTGGGGTAAAGCTATGAATATAAGAGACACGAGGTGGCACTACAGCGAGCAACTCGGAGCATTCATGGGTGACCGACGGGGTATGATTCGTAAAAGTCTTAGACTTACGGCCTTCAATATGGTGTGGGGTAAAATTACTGAGGCCAGTAATCTGAAACTAGAGACGGTGATGAACGAAAGGTCCTCGGAGGAGATTGTGTAGAGAGAAGCTGCTGCGTTAAG
Source organism: Suillus discolor (assembly GCF_016758755.1). Classification (NCBI taxonomy): domain Eukaryota; kingdom Fungi; phylum Basidiomycota; class Agaricomycetes; order Boletales; family Suillaceae; genus Suillus; species Suillus discolor. Next base: position 105,913 of record NW_024541268.1, on the reverse strand, counting down.
ACTCAGCTGAACTTCGCTGATCCAAGGACGTTAACTTGAACTTTGAAGCTTATGAAAGCAGCGGAGAACCGAACAAAACCTTGTCACACACCTCGAGGACAGATGACGTTCCAGGAATTCACTGGCCAGGCCCTCCGGGAAATCTGTTGTTCAATTGATATAACCACGGATTGATGGAGTGATGATGGAGTGATGACGATTCTGGTCAGCTGTCGACCAACTTGATTTTTTCCAATGATCGATTGTCGGCCTCTAGTGGGCGAGATCCTGATCAAGGCACGATGTCGGATGGAGTACTACTTATTATACTAACACCGTGTAAAACCTTCTTAAAGCTTACGCGCACCGAAAAAGGAACGAGTTCAAGTAAGTAGAATTAGCCGTTAGTGTTCTTCTGACTACTATCTAGTGCCGCTAGCTGCGCCGCATAATGAAGAAACGCGATAAGCCAACAGGCGAACAAAAAATGCAAGCTGTAGTGCAGTCCAATTATCATGTTGCACAGCAGCGCTAGCGTCCGACACAAATTGATCATGCTTCGGGCGAGTAAATTACTCATAACAACACGCGGAATTTCCGTGCTGAACATGAGGCAGAGTTGTTTTCAGTATGTGACCTGCAGGCAATCTGCGTTTCATGATCGCTTTAGAAGCTATCTACAAGTTGGAAAGTACGTTTCGGGTCGTTTTTAACGAGCCTTCTCTCTCACATATAAATGCTGCCCTGCGTTACAAAAGAATGACAATCCCTCCCCCACTCTTGCAGCCCTTCCTGCTTACCTCCCTGTGCAACTTGCGACCCACTCTCATTACTCTCCGATGATGCCCGTAGCTGCTCGCCGACCAGAATATTATAATGCTCTTGGTCTCACTTTCGACGCTACAGACGAAGATATCAAAACTGCATACAAGAAACTGGTATGTTTCCAGCTTTCATTGTGCATAAACAGTACTCATCCTTCCAATAGGCCCTTCAATGGCACCCCGACCGTCATCAGATCGGGAAAGAACACGCAGCGCAGATGTTTGTTGAAGTAAGCGATGTAGTCGTCGTGTCTTCTAGTCCAACATTCAACATCATCATTGCCAGGTCAACACTGCCTACCATTCCTTGATGGATGGCACAGAAGGCACGGTTCCTTCCTGTGGAGACAGTGTCTCACCGTTATCTACGCCCACGGAAAGTGGCACAGCCAAAAGCTCTTCCGCGGAGCCACGACCACAAGCCAATGCACAGTTATCCCGTCATACAAAGTCGTCAAGCTCACAGAAGAGTGAGCAGACACTCAATCAGTTCTCCTCCACTTTCGTTCCTGGCTCTGACGCCGAAAAACTTTCTCAGCCTTGTTCGTCAGACGACAAAACCACTCATTATGCCTCACACGATCATCACTCCAATCTAAAGCACCACTCCCATAAGCCTTCTAGCACAGGCAGCAATGGCTCTCGTTCCCGCTCCCGAACAAAATCATACGATAACTTGCGTGATTTACCATCTGTACATGATCAAGCGCCGTCGTACGCCACGAGCGCTAGCCGCTCTCATAGTAGTCGCACGAACATTCCCCACTCAAAGTCACATGACAATTTGCGTGATCCTGCACTCAATTCGCACGAGCCGCAATCAGGACAAGCGCCTGCTCCGGTCTCACGCGACCCGAAGTCGGAGACTTCGAACCGGTCTAAAAACAACCAAGGGGCTGTATCTACCTCCATATATTCCAAAGGTCGCACACGCGTTCCGAACGGTGCGAAATCATTGCGAAGTCAAACAGGCAATTTCTCGCGGCCTGTAATTCCACCGACATCATCTAAGTTACACAAATTGTCTCGGCGCGGACTGGGAGAGTAAGTGATCTGTTTTCAACACTATCACATTAATTTATTGTTCCATAGGGAACTACTCCAAAAGCTTTCCAAGGGGTCATCGAAGTACAAAAAAGAAGAGGGTTCAACTTACTCAGACGACGCTCCCACGTATGGTTCCCCGTTACGACCCCTTGGTGCGCCTCGAGGCACATCCAAGGAATGGCTGTTTCCACTTCCGCTGACCCTTCACGAGATGTATCATGGGACGGCTTTCCAATTTCTCATCACACGAGAGTTGTTATCCCGCAAAACAGAGCAAGTCGAGATCTATATCGATGTACCTCCGGGTATTCGAAGTGGAACTAGGATTGTCTGTCCCCGTACAGGTCACCAGCGGAAGGACGGGACTCTTCAGGACGTAATCTTCCTGGTTGAAGAGGTACCTCATAGCGGTTTCACTAGGGTGAAAGACGACCTGTTCGTGGACATTTGCGTGCCCTGGGTGGAGACTCTCGCCGAGCTAGGGGCCGATATTTGTATAGACGGCATGGATGGGGAAGAAATTGTTTTCGCACTGCCTTATCCAATCTACGACAAGTCTACCGAAGGGCAATTACTGGTTAAAGGAGCGGGCATGCCGATTCGGGAAGGTCGAAAGACGATGGGACGCGGTGATTTGATTGTCAGGTAAGATCGCAGCTGCGGATATCGTGCCGTTGTCGTTGACAGTTCTTAGATGGCAGGTGGTGTTCTCGCACCCTAGCAAATGGGAGAACTTCAAGAAAGCTCTGCGCATCAAGGTTTAATCAATTGGGAAGTACATTATGATTGCGATGAACATCTTATGGGAATATGTATACATATTGCATTGAACGCATGACGGCGTTATATGTCAGGAGGCATCGGAATACGCAACTAGCAATGTATAGTATTCATCAAGTATATGCCATGGACATTATCATTACGGAATAAAACACTCATTGTATCACTTCAATTCACGCACAGAAAGCACAGTACCAGCCACTCACGTTTCGGTCCAACAGCGGAACTGAAGTTAGCTTACACCGTACGGCGTATACGTAAGAATGACTGCAACTTGACGCCCTTAATCTCGCAGCGTCCCCTCGACTCATCAATCTTAGGGTCAGCGGCCCAGCTAAAGTTCACAATAACGATGTGCTCGGCACTCAGCTTGCGATTTCGCCATCCTAGGGGTTCAATGAAAATACCACCCGTCATCACAATGTGGCTGTGCACGCCCCTGAGCTCAACGCTTTCATTTCCTGTCTGCACTCTTTACAACCCTACTACATCCAACAATGAACCAGTTATTCACAATTTACTTTGTATTCGCTTTCTTCGGCGAGATATTTGCTGCAGGCATGGTCGGCTTTTTTGCCCCTGTTGGATTCCTGTCTCCATTCATGCTTAGCATAACTCTCTTATCCTTCCTACTTGCACTGCTTCATGTTCGCCTGGTGCACACAGTGTTGTCAGCACACAAAACCGATCCCCCCGTCCGCAATTGCCTTTTGTCTCATGCAGCAATGGGTTCAGGATTTCTGGTCGTCTCAATCGAAGTTCACTCTTACGACAGTGAGTGTGTCCTAGTATCTGGAATCTGGATGACACTGATTGCTGTTTGCTGTAGTAACACAAACCCTGCCGCTCAAAGGATGTTTGGGATATCTGATAATACCAGTGTTTGTCTGCACATTACTTTGCACAATCATCTTCTATCGTTGGTCGCTAGGCTACTGCGCTGACAGGCAAGATTTGGGGTCGCTGGGGGATGTTTGTGACTTGTTGCTCTCACGGGTTTCATCATGTATTGCGTCCCATACCAACACTCCGGAAACACTCCCTCAAGCACTCTCCGAGCCATTCACCGAACATTACTTACGCTTCGACACTCCCATGTCACCTGTAAGTCACACAGCGGCGGGTACCGACGTACTTCCCCAACCTTATTACCAGGTATGACCGTATGTTGCTGTTCTTCTTGCTGATTCAAGACTAAATTTATTATTCTAGCTTTCAGACCATGACCATAGAGAGAGGAAATCAGATGAAGAATCTTGCATTGGTCTCCATGTGTAGAACTTGTACAACTACGCATGAAAGTGCCATTAGGCATCAATTCAATGCTATTGCCATTTGTATCCATCCATGCGGTGAATGCGCTGCCAAGCGCTTGATAGTTGTATTGTTCACTTTCAAGTCGTCTCTTTTATGGTGATGACCACACCACAACAGAAAGCGAGAGTAACGTCTTTCAAGTCTCCACCTCGTAATGCGTATTCTAGTCTTGGTAAGTAGCCGCTCCAAGCACTTTTGAGTCACGCGCGTATCAAGATCCAACTTTGATCCTGCTACCAGGGCTGTTAGATTGGCAGATGCAGGGAGAAAAGGAGGACTTCTGTCAACTCGCTCGAGAGCTGGGTGGGCTTAGATCGCAAGAATGGAACAGCCAGTTCTGTCTAGATCAGATACGCGGTCAGAGAAACCTTCAGAATTAAATTATGTAAAGGTGCAAGCGCGTCGAGTCGTCGACTCATCGAGGCATTTATTTGTTACGTATATAAGCGCCACACGTGACACCAATGCTATATCTTCTTCGAACACCACCTGGCACCTACCAAGGTCGCGATCGATCGACGAGCTGTGTTAGACGAATATTATGTCCACAGGTATACTCTTCGCAGGAAGCGCAACTTGAGGCAGTTCCACTGCTTCAGAGCCCCGGTTGGCGTGCCGTCTGAATCAAGTCGGAAAATGCGGCATTACCTGTGTAATGCATTGCAGGGAAGGGCTGTCAGAAGGAGTCAGGTGAGTCGACTAGTACTGACTAGTGGTGCTTCCATTCCTCAGTGACGTGCAGAGACAAGATCTTGCCAGCAGCCACGTGACAAACCATGCCCATCCAACGCGTTTCTGACGCGTGTTTGCCCAGCTTACTAGTGGACCTACATAAAGTCAGCAGATCTGACGCCTCATTGATTGCAAGCCCTTTCTTTCAGTTCTCCTCCATAACACCAGAAATTCAATAATGGAATTCTTTCGTCGTCGTCCCAACAATTCGTGGGCCGACCACCTACTTTTAAAAGTAAAGCAAATATATTGATGAAATATGACCATTTTTGACGTTATGATGCTCACTTCCAGATGGCCAATATCGTTGGAGCGCTCTTCGTCATGGGAGCAAATGGCTACACAGTTATTTCTCCTCTGGATGTCTACTACTCAGGGAAAGAGACATACTTTACCCCTGCTCCCTGGGCATACTTCCTTTGGTGAGAAACATGCACGCTTCACGTGTCAGCCGCTTACCGCCAATAGGCCTGTCATTCACTTGCTGGTGCTTGGAACATGCACCTACCAGTTCTCAGGACGGGGTAAGGAACTCATTATCGACATCATCGGTTGGAATCTCCCGCTTCTCGACTTCCTGAATGCTATGTACATCTATTCCTGGACTAACCAGGAGTACAAATATGGTCAGTCATCTTGATTTCTCAGTCATACAGTTTACTGACGTACGTCATAGCTTTTGTTTTCATCGTCTTTACTTGTTCAGTCGCATCGGTAGGTCGTTATTTGCCACCTCCTAGTCGAACGACAACAACTTGATTGTCTGTCCAGAAAATTTACCGGCTTGTGAAATTGAGCACTGTACGCAATATCTGCGACGAACTCTTCCTGCATCTTCCATTCTCCCTTTACCACGGCTGGACGACATGCTTGATCTTCACCACCGCCTTTGCGGCTTTCGGTGTGGACGCTGAAATCGAGCCAGTGAGGATCTGGACCAAAGTTTTCGTCTTCCTTAGCCTGTACGTCATACTCCACTTGATCTGGGTAATGTCTGATCCCGTATTCCCAGGTTCACCCTCCAGACCATTGCATCCGTCTATGCGCACGCGTCCGTAGAAGGCGACCTTCCTGCTTGTCTTGCAGTCTCCTGGTTCTTATGGGCTGAATTTGTGAACCAATCGCCGGAAAAGTCGCCATTTGTGCACTGGTGTGCGCTTGGAGCTGCTATCCTGTCGTTGTGCTGGCTCATGCGTAGCGCAATCGGGTTGGAGCTCAAGATTAGGAACAGAAACGCTAACAATGTTAGGTTTGGATTCAGCGGCAATGACAACGAGGGCTCTCGGCTTTTGGGGGGACATTAAGCGGAGGCAATGGCATCGCAAGTGGAATGAGGTTGGGGCGTTGCGCGAGTTGGTGCCCTGTGGCGAGGAACACGTGTAGTTCTTTCTCTTTCAACCCTATCTTTGTACATCATATGGGCTCAAATATATGTTTGTGTTTTTAATAGCGGACAGTCCCTATCGACATTTTATCGATATTAATTTATTGTGTTTTGTGCACCTATTCCAGGATGAGCAAAAAAAAAGCATGGCTAAAAAGTACAACAGCAAAATGAAAGCCTTAAGATAAAGATTGATATACACCGCTGTCATGAAGCTTCCAACTTCCCTGCACAATACTTGCATTTATTCAAACTTGATAGGTTCAACCTTCTTGGGAGACGGCAGCCCAACAAAACCCGGAGGTCTCCTGGTCGGCGTACCCTGTGAGACTTGGGCTTGTCGCGTTGGTCTTTGTTGTTGACTGGCAATCAGCTTAGCTAATGCCAATGGAGGAGCACCGATCAGCCGTGATACAGTCCATGGCAGCTCGAATTTTGCAGCCCCTGCCCAGGCAATATACCGGGAAAGTTCGAGATGCAATGTCGGATAATACGTCACAGACGTCTTGCGCGATATCTATAGAACCAAATATAATGAATGTCCATTCAACTATCAGGCCATTAACCTCACCAAAATAATACGCTCAAATCCAGAAGCAAATAGGTCAGAGTGGAAGCGGTGCGCAGACATGTCGTGTTCCTTGGGCAGATTAAGCTCATGAACGGACTTGGCAATTGCATTGAGAAGTTTGAGGTGCATCGTCTGCTCGGATAGGAATCGTGAGTCAGTTTCAGTTGTCGTGTACTTCATCCACTTACAAAGTACCCCATAGCTTCAAATTCGACACCTCCCGTCATGCCTCCAGGTGCTTTGGGCTTCTCCACCTTGCCCTCATCTACCTCTTCCAAGTTCCAGACTGTGTTATTCGGGTGACAGAATACCCAGAAGTAATCTCTGCAAACGTCCGAAAGCTCCTGAAGGTAAGTTTTATAAATTCTTGGGCGATGTAGTGATTCAATAAAAGCATGAGGTGACACAGGCGAAGCAGGTGATTCAGTTGCAGGAGGCGCGGGCGTCAGAAGGAGAGCACGAATCAGCGAGTAGAAATTTTTGTGTGGTGCTGGGAAGGTGATGAGAGTCGAGGATGAGCGGCCCTCGGGTTCCCAAGCTTCACGACGTGAACGGTTACCAGTGGATGGGAGCGATGAAGAAGGATACAACTCGAACAAGATGAGCAACAATTCGACAATAAGCTGTCTCGTTGCCACATCTCCGGGCTTTTTGTCGGAGTAAAGCAAGGAGACTAGTTGCACGAACGGGGTCGGGCACGAGCTACGCAAGGCAAAGCAACCAATTGCAGAGGTCGATAGGGCCTTAAAGCATCGAAGTAATTCGTATAATATCTGGTCATCATGTTGCTCTTCTCTGAACAAAAGATGAGAATATGATTTGAAGGTTGGAGGTATCGACTCACCGCCACTCAACTTCGAGTATTTCGTTCAATCGCGTGAGCATAGCATTGTAACCACCCAATTTCAGGAAATCTTCCGACCAACTGATCAAAGTTCAATCAGCTAAACATAGCACAGGAACTTCAAATCGCTTAGCACTCACATTGCGGACTCATTCCGTAGGAGTAGTCGGAGCTTCTTGACGATTTCTACTTCTAGCTGAGTGCTGGAAGTTGATGCCAAGATACTGCATAATTTGACGGGAGTTATGTTCTTCACGAAGCCCTTCTCTTTGGATTTGCTCGTAATGAGGTCGCCTGAGATAGCCGGGGAATTCTGGCCCTGAGAGAACGTCCGCGTACCATCAACCGATAACCCACGGTCATGTCCTTGCCTGTCACCGAGTGTGTGCAGATCTGTCGTACTCTTTCCAGAGAGACCAGATATCCAACTGCCTTTCGTAGGCATCTGGTCATAGCTCATAGAAGGCGGAATAGGCGAGCCCATAGATTCGCTACTGCGGGCTTTTCTCAACGTCAATGGGGTGCTTGGTGGCCCAGATGTGGGGTTTGATGTTATAACGTGTGATGATTTGAGCATGGCCGCTTTAACAGTCGCATCCATGCCAGCTAGCTTTACCCGAACGGTAGAGGGAATTTGTAGCTCGTCCTGTGCGCATGTGCTATTAAATATCGTCAATTGAAGTCATCACTGCAGACTCCTACCAGTAATTTGTCAAAGGCTTGGTTCATTACCACCGGCTCGACCACAAGATCCTGCGAGACCTTTACTGTCTTCATCTTTTCTTGCTTCGAATTACCCTTGTGGGTTCCCTTGCCTGATTTCGTTTGTGCAGGAGTGACGACATGATTGTCAGGTAGATTCTCCTTTCCGCTGAGTGGATCTCCAGGGCTCGTGACCATAGTGAATTCTGAAGAAGATATTCTTTTCGACGAGGGTAAAATTGCCTTGAACATGGCCGTAGATGCTTAGGTGTGTGTGTGTGTATGTCGTAATCGTGGTGGTCGTCAATGTAGAAATCAAAAGTAAAAGGTTTGTTGTGGCTGTGCCGTGACAAGCACACGGTTCGTCTTTTTGGACGCGACTGTCACGTGCATTTATTTTATGCTATTTGGCTTGACTTTTGACTTTAAGCGCCGACGCCCATGAAGTCGTCGCTATGAAGTTTTTTGGACGGTCCCGTTAGGAACCTCAGGCAGTGATGGCATCAGGCCTTCAGCGCCCTACATGACCGCCGGCGCTCGAGCCTCCTCACGTTGCTCCCACATGTGTCATGCCATCAATTTTCACTGCATACGTTCTTTAAGCAGACTGATGCGGCAAGTTTTTACCATATTATTGGTCCTTGTAGGTGCGCGCCCATGCCTTACATTGGAAATGCTAATTTCCGGTCGTCGGTATATAGCTTTCACTCTTTGTTCTTGACGTGAACTAACTCTCCCTTTGTGCACAGACCCATTCCCCTGCTTGCACGCACACATCTCGTCCTAGCGGCCCAGCGAGTTCTCCTTTTCTTTCAAACTCATACTGCTAGTCATCAGGACATCGTTCTCCTTAGAGACAGGGCGTTGAAATGTGAGTCAAATTAATATTCCTCAAATTCAAAGCTCTACATTTTGTTAATCCAAGTACTGTGGGATGGTATCGTACGACCGATGCAATGGCCTTAAAATAACTAGGTGTGTATGGTATACAAAGTGAAAAACCGTCAGAACTTAAACTAGTAGGACCGACTGGCGCCCTTGGATATGGAGCAGGTCTTGCCATTGGACTGCTCCTCCTTGACTATCCCGTTTTTGCCATGCAGTTTGCATGACTCGCAGAGCCTGATTGATGTTGCCAAAGCCATTGTGTTGGCCTTGCAACCGTGTTTTCAGAAACTCGCGCTTCATGGGATCGTCCACGAGACACCCAGCCAGACATATGGGGAACACTAGGCAGCGGTCGATATTTGACACGGGCAGCCGGTTCAATAATTGTACAATGACATCTATCGAATTCACGATCTCGGGCACTCCTGTGGCAAAGTCACGAACATTGCAAAATCACGTATCAATTTCGACGCACCTGGATTAGGTTCACTGAGCACTGTATGTAGGTAGAGGATGGTTGCTTCTCGGAAGATATCAGCTACTATCCTCCGAGTGTCATCCGCAGGAAGGGATGTGCTTGCGTGTCCAGTAGGTGAATTTTGTGCATTGCCATGCTCAACAGTCATTGACGATAGATCAGGATGTAATGACGTTTGGTCCGCTTCTGTCGATAGCATTGTCTCTGTTTGGGTACGAAGGTGTCGCTCGATAACGTCCCCTCGCCGAATGAGCTCTCTCATGCTCAAAGAACCTTTACGAAGTTCTTGCATCTTCCAGCATGATAAAGTTGCTATCTCCGCGATACCAAGAAGTACTTCGTCTGGACAACCAGTTAAGCTATCCATACGAAGGGCTGACTCGTCGATGCCCTGCTGCGTTAAACCCCAGTAACCCGATCCTCCGCGGAACAGTCGCCGGTAGAAGGATAGATGCTTTGGCGTCGTTTTCAGGGTCAAGGTTGACATGATATCACACCACTGCAAGCTTCAGGTGAGCTTAGTCTGCGCATAGTCGCTGTAAAACTCACCATCGTGGCTTTCAGTGCCAGTCGCGATGCCTCATTCATGTTTATCATCATCAACTTGGGGTTATCGCTCGTTGTTATCCCCGTCCTTGCAAGCCATTCGCTCGCGATATCCAACATTGGGCGCCAATCTGTTACTCCACCTGACATGAGCGAGAAGCTCAACATGTGGATGGCTGCATTCGCATCGGACTCGCTTAGCGTTGTTTGCTTGTTTCTGTAGAGTTGTTGGTGGGCACTATCATAGAATCGGATTGCCGGTGAGTGCTCCAGGGTGGGGTTTGGCGCCTCGAAACCGTGGGCGATACGAATCAAACTGAAGTGTAATGATGCCAATGCGGAAATAGCGTTTGCCACCGAGCCCTGTGGGTGTTTCAATACGAGCTAAATAATGGTTAGCAACGAAGTATCAATTGCTTGAGAGAAAATCTTACTGAATATGTTGTATTTGCTACAGAATTGCCAGCAAACGCATACTGCAACTGCCGAACATGCTCGAAGTAATAAAAAATGTGCTCCATTTGCAAGCCATCGTCTGGTATCGATGTCATTGGAGAATTATACAGGTCTTGGGTGGCGGTGTCGAAGTCAGGATTAAAGTGCAATTCTGCCACGGGCGATGTGTCTGAGGGAAGAGAGCCGGAAGGGCTGAAGGGGGAATTGTGGTTTGAACGCTGAAAGCTCCCATCCCTCGTGTACAGAGGGACAGAAATAATCTGAGGTGAGTTCAATGTTGAACCTGAGGATGGGGCGTCAGTCGCCATAGATTCAATTCTCTTATGACAAAAAACGCACCAAAAACGGACATTCCGGTTGGGTCGCTCAATGAATCGACATACGCTGGCATTCCTAAATCGTTGACTCGAGAAGACCCCGAAGAACTTGCAGATGGTTGAAACTGTCGCGAAGGGAACACGGAGGATGAAGAAGCTGGCGTAGATGATGGACCCGCTGAACTGGCTTGCAATATCGAGGATTTTGGCTGACCACGGATGAGGCCAGCCCGTGTTAGCTGAGCTTTGATGCCAGCCTTGTAATCTTCGACGGCTTTCTTGTCCTGTAGGACGATAAGGGACGGTGGCGAGAGGGACAGGAACTGTACTCACGCGCATCCATTCTGGGCGTCTTGTTCCCCACCCGAGACAATCTATTCTCAAGCGTTTACAGGTATGACAGGAGTTGCCCTCTCGTTGTTCGTCACATTTCTATTATAACATGCATGGTCAAGAGGCATGAAGGGGTTTGTTTGAGTCGAGACGTACCTTTCTTCGGAGGCGGCATGTCCTACGATTGGAAATTGGAATGGAAGCGTTAGCAAGTGGAACGGTCTGGGAAGAAGTGATGCGCACCAGCATCCCCCCCTCCCTGTCAAGCTTGCACGAGGTAAATCTACTGGCATTCTGTTTGGAGTTTCTCGTGAATGTGTACTTTGGGAATCTGCTTCATCCGAGGATCTGGATGGCCAGAGGGGGGCGGAGATGTTGGCAGGAGAAGTATTGTTGGAAGGCGTCTCAGACGGGGGCGATGAACTACCGCTGGCTGACGAACTATAGTATGGGTTTGACATTCACGCCACGATTGGGGGTTGTAATGATGAGACAATATAATTTTGACTAGGGGAAGATGTTTTAAGAGGAGATTACAGCCACCTACAGGAAATACCGATGGGGTGATGGACACTTTGGTTCAGTCGCAAAAGAAAAGACGGCGTGATGTTTGGTTCTGTCGCAAACGAAAAGACGGCGATGTTTATGGCCTAAAGAAGTATGTAGAGTGTAATCCAAAACTAATTTGGATTCATTCATGAATTGGTCTCCAAGTAATTAACTCCGCAAGGGCTATGGGATCCAGTGTCGGTTGGGGCATCGGTGCACAACATGAAGCGATGAGGTGAGGGGTCACCATACATCCTCCGTCTCATTAGCTCACAAAACACTAGGAAAACATTTTTGAAGTTACTTCTATCAAGGGTGAAATAAGACCAAGCTTTTTGCTTATATAATTTCCGATTTCGATGGATGAACTCAAAAAGTGTACGTGTAAGCGCAGTCAACGATTCTATCTTTACCGAGTCCCGAGAGAACTCCGGGGTACCTGAGAATAAGCTGGATATCAATGTGCCTTGGTCTTCTTTGAATTGAATTGTTTACAATGTGTCAGGTTTATTATATAATGCGATACATCGGTATATGTGGCCCTGCATGTCGCGGTCAAATCCCTCGAGGTATATTTGATCCGATTATATCGTCAATTCTGGGGGTTTTATTAAATTAAACACCTTCAAGCCTTCCGCGAGTAGAACGTTCATGGCCCAGGCCTGTCAAGGCACACATTCTTATAAAGGAAACTCCCGCCGAATCTCCGACGATCCCCCATGTCGGTACTTGATAGTCACCGGGACGTGCCCGAAGGATGTTTCCGCATGGTAGGGCACCTCTTGGATACCCCCATCACGGAACATCGCAGTGCCCGTCGTTGCGACGTTTGAGTACACCTCGGTCGCTGCAACCACTCCATAAAAGCTGTGAAAACATAGCACTCCTCGATCGATTGGCACTTTCCCTATCTCTCGAGTCTTGACGTCGTTCGTTAATTAAAGTTGCTCAATCACATTTCAGTGGCGGTGCCAAGGCTGTATCAGCATGTCTTGCACAACAGGCTTGGTGATCTCTACAGGAAATTGACCAAGATATCATGCATCATCTTCCGTGGAGTTCGCTCATCGTGAATAACTAGTGTGGGATGACTGAGCAGTCTGACGCACCATGTGCGTGGTACGGTGGTACTAAAGCCAGGATGGTCCCGAAGCTAGTGACCGAATCGAGAACAAGTTTCAGACTGCACGTGCATGTGCAGATCTGAGAATGGTGTCGTAATGAGTAAGATGCCAGCGGCAGTGCTGAAATGGTCCATCAGAAACATACCGACGGTGCATTGAATATTGATAAGGCCGAGGAGGTGGGTGTCTAGAAAATAACGCATAGCATTCGGAAGTTGTGCAAGCGCAGACGCGATTTGTTCACCGGGCGTAAATAAATTACTGCTTGTAGGGTATAGGAACGGAGAGCCTCGGGAAATAAACAACCGACCTACACACTAGGGGCGTGCCGAATACTTTAGCAAATAATGAAGCGCCAGGAAGTAAAAGCCCATGTGTCGTAGGATAGCCTTTACACAAGAAGCATCTGGGATTGTTGCATCACGACACGCCAGTCCACGGGCTCCCCTTGCTCTCGGCTCCTCCACACTTCTTTCATAAGTTCAGCGACCTGGGTACAGTTCCCCACTGTCTCCGTCTGCTGCTCCTGCAAGCGCCGCAGGAAGTATTCGCGGTAGTGAAGAACATCCGTCAAGCAGCCACATATGCATATGCTGAACACGACGCTGCGCACAACATGGCGTGATGTGTTGGCGCTGACGTCGTCAGCACGCCTGAGACACTTGACTGTTTCTGCGATGTTGCTCATGATCTCCGGACATTGTGGATGATCCCCAGAGACGACGGAATGAAGATAAACAAGGGCAGACGCGCGGAATACGTCAGATGTGAGGCGCCGTCGGCGTAACTTCTCCGATTCAAAGCCCTGGAGGTAGTCAGGGTCATTGGTGATCTTCAGGATGGCTTCGATATTTTGCCCGCGTCTGACAAGTTCAAAAACGCTGAGTCCACCAGCACGCCTGCATTCATCCTTCCAGCATGCGAGATCAGCGATTTCAGCGAGGGCGAGCACGATGCGGTTCTCGCATCCCATGACACCCATCATGGAAAGCTCCGGTCTACCATTATCAACGGCAGTGGCGGGGTCATAGAGCGAACGGAGCACGTCAAGGAACTTGGGACGACGGATCAGCGTCACAGAGGCGAGGACGTCAAACCACATGGACGTCTTGATGACAATTTGCATGCTGTCACTGCATAAGCTCAGCGCCCAGTCCGGCGCATGATGTTTCCGCTGGAGAAATTTGATCGAAAATTCGCAAGCGCCGTCGAGGAACGCTTGCCACTCCCCTTGTCCTCCAGAGAAGAGGAAATATGAGACCATGCAAAGGCTTGCAAAAGTGTCTCCTTCCGTCACTGGTATCACTGGTGCACTTTGGATGCGTGCGTACACATCATGGTCTGTTGGCGCAGTAAAACCAATTGCACCTTGGGTGCTCTTGCGGTGCAAATCCGCAAGCAAACATGCAGCCTCTCGGGCTGAATCACTGGAATGTATCAGATTCCATATGAGTTTATCAATGGACCCGTCGGCATGCAAATATTGGATACGCAGAACATGTTGCATATAGTGTTGCAATGATGCGTTTTGTTGCATGTTCAGGTTAAACCAGTTGTATTGGATGGTGTTAGTGGGCTGGGGCAAGAAATATCCAGAGGGTATGATGACGTTATTATCGTCTTCGTCCGGGAAGGATGCTTGGTACATTGCAGAGAAGTCGCTGGTGTGCGGTCGAGGCAGGATTGATTGCGTCCCTGAAAAAGAGGGTTTGAGGATTATGATACGCATGATAACGATACGGGGTCTTACATGATGGATCTAAGCTAGTCGTATAAGTAGTGGAAGGATACGCAGGCAGCATAACCCCAGGATAATTTTCCCGAGCGTCCAATGGTGAATCAATGTCCTGCATCACGGGAAGTCCTACGACGATATGAGAAAACAAGCAAGGGTATTCCACGATAGGAGTCTTACGAGCATCAGTGTCCCCCCGAAGATAATCATTCCGGGCTATACCCGGGTGTCGCTCGTCGCTGGAGATCGACAATGTGGGGGTCTGCGGACTTGTGTTCGGGGAAGCATAGTCCGCCGAAAGTGATAGAATAGAAGGCTCCTGGTCGTCGATAGGAGTCTTACGAGCATCAGTGTCCCCCAGAAGACAATCATTACGGGCTATACCCGGGTGTTGCTCGTCGCTAGAGATCGACGAGGTGGGGGTCTGCGGACTCGTGCTCGGGGAAGTACAGTCCGTCAGAATTGATGGAGAAGCGGCGATAGAGATTGACAAACTCGGGGTCTGGGGGCTCGTGCTCGTGCATAAAGCACTATTCAAAAATTGAACTGCTTCCTCGGCAGGAGGACGATTAAGGGCTGTAGTAGACCAGCAACGGGTCATGAAATTCCATTGCTGGTCAGTGATAGAACAGTTATCCGGACGAGGATGTATTGTCCCTGAAACCACTTTCAGCAAGAGTGCAGGGATATTGGTCAGGTGAGACCAAGGGGTATTTCCCGTTAAAACCTGCAGGACAACTTAGTAAGTTGCATTAGCAAGAGGACCACCACTGACTTGGAGCATGATGCCGCCAAAGGAGTACATATCACTTTGAGTGGTGGCTGCACGAGCTGATTCTTCAGAAAAAAGTTCAGGAGCTGTCCATCTCAGTGCTCCTGGATGACAGTCCATCTTCATGAGGTACGTCATGCCGGCCGGCTTTATAAAAGTCCCGGAAAGACCAAAATCTGCAAGATACGCCTTTCTATTACTGTCGATGAGGACGTTGTTCTTGTAGTTGATCATTAATATGCGAGGGATAGAATAAATAATGATCTTACACCAGTGAGGTCTCCATGAACGACAGGGTTCAAGTCCGTATGTCCGTCTTTTGTCAAACTAAACGTATGAACTGATCTAAAAAATTATTCATTTTCCTTTGGACATGCACGTTTTCACCCACGATAGTTGAGGCCGGCAGCGATGTCATGAAGCTTGTGCACAAAACAATGAACTCGACTGTGCAAACCGGGAACATATTTGAAGTACTCACCAAAAGCAGACGATCAGGCAGCCTGAGAGTCTCATTGTTCTGGAGAAACAAAGTCAGAGTGCCATTGGTCATCCACGGAGCAACCAAAGCTACTGAGGGACCAAAGCCCAAAGTTGTACCCATGAATTTCAAGATATTAGAATGCTTCAACCTCTTCCAGATTCCAAGCTCTCTCCGAAACATCTAAGGAAGCTTAATGAGAATATGACGATTCCCTCAAATAGAACACTACCTCAGCATTAACGCATCCTGGTCGCATTGCTTTGACGGCGACCTGCGGGCGAGTGTTAAGTTGATGAGCTTGGAAAAACTGTAACATCCGCACGAACCTCTATATCGCCCTCTGGTCCGTAGTATGTACACCGGTAAATATCTGCATATGCGCCACCACAAGCTGGGTATGGGTTGCATGATATGATAAGACCTGTTGAGACTGGGTTGGAGGTTGAAGTGATCGGCTGAGTGGAGGGAGCGACAGTAATAAGTGGGTATGGTTTGAGAGTACCAGTGAATCTTCGCTGATTTACGGTCAAATGATCGTTAACTTCAGCGTGCGTTCCAAAACTTGAATTTTCCGAGTCATGGGCTGTGCGAAGCTTTTGGGTTGACGATTTCCCTCCCGGTATGATGTATGGATGTTGACGGCGTTGCGCTGTCGAACAGGAAGAACGGGAACGATGCTGTGCACCAAAGTTGGTCGTACTGGAAGAAGAAACCGTATCTGAAGGGGAAGCACGACCAGAGTCTGGTTGTGTGTCCATCTCCTGTTGCATGACTGAAACGGCCGTTGTAGTTTCTAGTGGTGGTCGTGTCAATGTTATCAATGGGAAGGATGGTGCATGTACATGAGGGCTGGGGCGTTGAAACGTTGAAGCCTCGAGGTTTTTGATTAATACAGGATTACACAACGAGAAATGAACTAGGCCAGATTGGTACTTTCGGCATCACTGGCATACGTCGTGACCGAAGTGATATTGAAACTTTGCGCCGTACAATACAGAACGAAGCAGGTGGCAGGGAAAGGCGCAACCGAGTGTCTCGCTGGACATGATCCAATGATCAATCATAGTCAACTCAGTCCGACAATTGTCGAAAAGGAAACTCTGTTCTGTGAACGCCGTTCCGTAGGCACCAGAATAGTGCAAGAAAGATATCAGGTGGTCTATTACAGCCGTTCGCTGCAGCGCTGAACACTAAGTCAAATTGCCAATCGTTAAAAACAAAACAGTTGCCGGAAGTTGCCGTTTTCTTTTTTGGGACATTCGGCTCAGGCTAGCGTTCCGCAAGCTGCTGTAAAGAACGAAGATTGTCTATGACAAAGTGTTTGGTATTGCTGAGCCAGCCTGATGGCTCAGGGTAACTCTCTGAGTTGTCTCTGAGTTCAAGGATTTGTATTAGTAATACTTGTTTAGAATTAACTTCCACCCCTTCCAATGAAACACCATCCTAGCCATACATAAATATCATTAGAGACAGATCAGTAAATTATTCGTGGGGTATGTATGGATTACAACATATAGGGTATGAAAATAAAAAGCTTCCGGAAAAAAATTGACGCGCTACATGCAGCACAGGGCTAGGGGCGTGCCGAACACCTTTATAATTAGCAAATAACGAAGAGAGGTAACGAAAGGACCAACATGTGTCGTAAGATGGCATTTTAGACAAGAAGCATATCTCGCATGACAACGCGCCAGTCCACAGGCATCCCTCCTTCTCGGCTCGCCCAAACTCGTCTCATGAGATCACAGATAAGAGCGCAGTTCCCCGTTGTCTGCATCTGCTGTCCCTCCAGAAGCTGCACGAAATAATCGCGGGATTGAGGGTCATCCGTCAGGCAGCCGCAGACGCATATGTTGAATACCACACTGTGCAGTACATGGCGCGCTATGCCAGCGCTGACATCTTCAGCATGCCTGAGACACATGACTGTTTCTGTGACGCTGTCCATGATCTCTGGACATAGCGGGTAGTCCCCGGATAAAACGGAATGGAGATAAACAAGGGCAGACATGCGGAATACGGCTGAGGTGAGGCGTCGTAGGCGAGATTTTACTGTTTCAGCAGGGTGGGGGTGATCATCGTCGTTGGTCGTCTTCAGCACGGTTTCGATAAGTTGCCCGCGTCTGACGAGTTCAGGAACGCTGAGGCTACCAGTGCACCTGACTTCTTCCTTCCAGCATGCAAGATCAGCAATTTCAGCAAGGGCGACGATGTTGCGGGTTTCGCATCCCATAACATTTATCATTGAAAGCTCCGGTATGCCATCAATGAGGGCAGTGCCAGACGGATCAGAGAGAATCCGGAGTACTTCAAACATGGGACGACGGATCAAAGTTACGGAGGCGAGGACATCATACCACATGGACGTCTTGATAATAAACCGCATACTGTCGGTGCAGGATATCAGTGCACTGGCTGGTGAAGAGGGGTTCTGCTCGAGGAAGGCAAGGGAAAATCGGCAAGCACTGTCGAGGAATGCCTGCCATTGCCCTTGGCTGCCGGAGAAGAGGCAGTAGGAGATCATGCAAAGACTTGCAAAAGCGTCTCCTTCTGTGACTGGTTCTATGGCCCTTGGGATGCGTCTGTGCACATCGCGGTCTTCTGGTGCACTGTAACCAATCGGACCGCCTTGGGTACTCCTGCGGTGCAAATCCGCAAATAAGCAAACAGCCTGTCGGGCTGCATCGCTGGAATGTATGAGACTCCAGACGATGGCGTCAACAGACCCATCCGCATGAGAGAACTGAATAGGAAGAACATGTTCCATATAATAATGCAATAAGTTTTGGTAGCTGTTCAGGTCGATCCAGTTCTGATGAATGGGGTTAATGGAAGCGGGCAAGCGATATCCTGAGGGAATGACGGTGTAGTTGTCGTCGTCGTCTGACCAGTGTGTATTGTACATTGGAGATAATTCGCTGGTGTGAGGTCGGGGCAGCATATTGGAGCCCTGCCAAAGGAGGACTAGAGTGTTATATATACCCGGCAATGATGCGGCCTTACACGATAACCGGCATATAATTTCTGAGCGCTGAACCCTGCTATGGGTACCCTGTCGCACTCAGTCGAAGCAGGCCGGTCCCGGCTCGGTTCGCGGCCTGACGCCGTACTTTGTATAAGGAAAACTTGAATGGAATTTTCGAAGAATCCCCAAGCTGTGACCTGGCTGTTTTGAGGCCTGTGTAAGTCAAGTGAGGGCTGTAGCGAGAACGGACTGCAGGCAGGGGACGAGTAGGCTATCGTCTGATTGCAGCCCGGAGGAAACGAGGCTGAGGTGAGTTGACATAATTGGATAACTAGAAATTGAGTTATGTTGCAGGCTGAATTTTAAATGTAAATAAACGTCAGTTTAACCGTAAGGCCTTAGGGCCGAACGGGCATAATGATTTTAATGCCAGATGCCAACTTGCGCGACACCTTGTACGCTGTCGGGAGCTGTGACTGACCCACCTAGAATGAACGAGTGCATTCCCAGGCCTGACTAGGATCAAGAACTCTACAGTTGAATGTCAATATCAAACTCAAACTCAACCAATGTGAAAAACCCGCCATCACAATGGAATGTTCCCTAATTAACATTTAACCTTCGAAACCACCGACGTTGAAATGATAACTTACAAGAAAATGTGCTTCATCTTGGGAGAAGTATTCGGGCCAAATCCTCGGCACCTATCGCGTCACGGTCACCACAGACCGTGCAATCTTGGACATTTATCAAGGAAGCTGAAGTTTGATATGATATTCTATCTGCAAACAATGGCAATAATACTCTCAGGGCGAACCTATTTAGAGCATGACCGTGGAAGGCGATCACGACAAATGCCAATTGGTGATTGGTCCGTGCGGGTAGGGCCAGATTTACTATAGGACGTCGCCGAATCAATTTATGGATACATACTGCCAGGGTCCTGGATAGTATCAAGGAGGGTCGGGGTTGCTGCGACGATTTGGTGTCGCTGCCAGAGTAAAACATGATTTATGTAACGGACCGGGAAGCTATAAGCGGCTACGGTCCTAGATTGATTAATATTCAGGGCACGACTTCTGAATGAATTTTTTTCTTACAAGTCGACGCAGGAAAGGTGTAATCCAAGGCGAATGCTTAAAGGAGACCCGCCACTGCGCTCTTTGATTAAGTTCATGCCGCAGCCAGGGGATCTCTAATACAGCATCCTGAATAGGACTTACTATGTTCCGGATAGTTCGCAGAAGACTGTCAGCTCGAGAACGTTATGACCGAATGACCGAATTTCAGTTAGAGGGCAATTTGATTTGAAACTACATGCATGAGGAAAGTATTACACAATGATAAGAAAATTAATTCGGCTCACCCGGAACCAGCGGCAGTGCTGATATACACCCATGCGGTAGCTAGGAGACATGCGGTGCCCCTCGAGGCTGTGGAGATATTATGTCTAGAAAAACAATACATAGCATTTGTATGTCGTGTGTAGTATGGTTCGTCGTGGCATGTAGTGTGATATACAGCTTGTGTGGTATGAAAATGAAGAAGATCTTGAGGAAATAATTCGGCGCGCTGCACACCAGGAGGGCGCCCAAATACTTTTAACAGATTATGCATAGACCAATGAAGGGAAAAAAGTTCATGTGTCGTAGGATAGACCTTAGACAAGAAGCATCTGGGATTGTTGCATCACGACACGCCAGTCCACGGGCTCCCCTCGCTCTCGGCTCCTCCACACTTTTCTCATAAGTTCAGCGACCCGAGCACAGTTCCCCACTGTCTCCGTCTGCTGCTCCTGCAAGCGCCGCAGGAAGTATTCCCGGTATTGAAGAACATCCGTCAAGCAGCCACATATGCATATGCTGAACACCACGCTGCGCACAACATGGCGTGCTGTGCTGACGTCTTCAGCACGCCTCAGACAGTTGACTGTTTCTGCGATATTGCTCATGATCTCTGGGCATTGTGGATGGTCCCCAGAGATAACGGAGTGCAGATAAACAAGCGCGGACGCGCGGAATACGTCAGATGTGAGGCGCCGTCGGCGTAACTTCTCCGATTTAAAGCCCTGCATGTAGTCAGGGTCATTGGTCGTCTTCAGGATGGCTTCGATATTTTGCCCGCGTCTGACGAGTTCGGGAACGCTGAGTCTCCCAGCACGCCTGCATTCATCCTTCCAGCATGCGAGATCAGCGATTTCAGCGAGCGCGAGGACGATGCGGTTCTCGCATCCCATGACGCCCATCATGGAAAGCTCCGGTCTACCATCATCAACGGCAGTGGCGGGGTCATAGAGCGAACGGAGCACGTCAAGGAACTTGGGACGACGGATCAGCGTTGCAGAAGCAAGGACATCGAACCACATGGACGTCTTGATGATAAATCGCATGCTGTCAGTGCACATGCTCAGCGCCCAGTCCGGCGCATGGTGTTTCCGCTGGAGAAATTTGATCGAAAATTCGCAAGCGCTGTCGAGGAACGCCTGCCACTCCCCTTGTCCTCCAGAGAAGAGGAAATATGAGACCATGCAAAGACTTGCAAGAGCGTCTCCTTCCGTCACTGGTATCACTGGTGCACTTTGGATGCGTGCGTACACATCATGGTCTGTTGGCGCAGTAAAACCAATTGCACCTTGGGTGCTCTTGCGGTGCAAATCCGCAAGCAAACATGCAGCCTCTCGGGCTGAATCACTGGAATGTATCAGATTCCATATGAGTTTATCAATGGACCCGTCGGCATGCAAATATTGGATACGCAGAACATGTTGCATATAGTGTTGCAATGATGCGTTTTGTTGCATGTTCAGGTTAAACCAGTTGTATTGGATGGTGTTAATGGGCTGGGGCAAGAGATATCCAGAGGGTATGACGACGTTATTATCGTCTTCGTCCGGGAAGGATGCTTGGTACATTGCAGAGAAGTCGCTGGTGTGCGGTCGAGGCAGGATTGATTGCGTCCCTGCCAAAAGGAGGGCTTGAGTACTATGATACATACATATACTTAGTAACGATACGGGGTCTTACATGATGGATCTAAGCTAGTCGTATAAGTAGTGGAAGGATACGCAGGCAGCATAACCCCAGGATAATTTTCCCGAGCGTCCAATGGTGAATCAATGTCCTGCATCACGGGAAGTCCTACGACGATATGAGAAAACAAGCAAGGGTATTCCACGATAGGAGTCTTACGAGCATCAGTGTCCCCCCGTAGATAATCATTCCGGGCTATACCCGGGTGTCGCTCGTCGCTGGAGATCGACAATGTGGGTGTCTGCGGACTCGTGCTTGGAGAAGCATAGTCCGCCGAAAGTGATAGAATAGAAGGCTCCTGGTCATTGGGACGAGGCCCAGCACCAGAATGCCCTTTAATCATTCCTTGTGCGGCAAGAAAGTTTTTAATTTTTTCTCGTAGGTCGACAACTTTGTCGCTTGCCTTGAGGAAAAGAAAAAAAAACATCAAAATGATAAGAGAATGATTTAAATAAAATGACATACACGCAACCATTCTGGACGCTTTGCGCCAAAACCAAGACATTGTAGACGAAGACGAACGCATGTTTGGCAGCTGCCGTCGTTGTTGGGCTGCTCGTCGCATTTCTAGGAAGGGGGGGGGGGAGGGGGAGAATGAGCGCCTGATGACAAAGAAGCGACGATCGAAGATCGAAGGAGTGACGTGCAAAGACCTACCTTCCGACGGATTCTGCACGTGTAACAACCCGACTTGGCGCGCACAGCGCCTTTAGCCTTGGGCGCTCCGGTCCGTCTAGCCTGAGTAGGAGACTTTGGTGTGGGGGGCATGATGATTATGAAGATGAAGGTATAAGGGGAGAGTGTGGGGTAACAAAGATACAGGGAGAGAAATGATGTACAAAGAGATAGAAAGAAACAAGAGGAAGCGACACAGGACGCATTCTATGTACGAGAGTATAAGTAGCAGCATAACGTTCGACGAGAACGGGGAACGACAACACCTGTTCAAACGAATAAAATAACCAAAAAAGGGAAATAGTAAATCTATTAATATAAGTTCAACAGAAGGTAGTTTCGGGGTCTTTCCTTACCAAACATCCACCCCCATACCATGAGAACTTGGCAAGGGGCGCTTTTGCTTCCGCGCGTTAAACGGCACTCTTGCATCGCGGCCTTCCAAATCAAGGCGCTAGCTGATCATCATTCCATGATCAGTGTACGGCTTGTGTACGACAATGTACGCTTGTGTATCCACCCCTCAATTCGCTTCGAACCTTTCGACACTTTGTCACAAGTATGTACAGCATGTAGGGCTGCATGGTCATTTCGTTATTCCTCCAAGTACACAGCAGAACCAAGGGGCAGTGTAAACCCAACCATACCTACTCGGGAAAACATGTGCTGACCTGCCTCATGATCCCTCGCAACAATCGTAGTGATTTCCATCAGACAGCCGGAGAAGACTGAACCAGACCGACCCTCTCCGGTTCTCACTTTGAATACCGTCGGGAGACCCCATGGACAAACAATAACACTCAAAATGGATTCGCTTGTCAAATCCTCCGCGCTTGTCGCCCAATGATTATCAAACTAGCCTAGTATTGTATATTATATATGAAATGAAATCACAATCGAATCTGCCGAACAATCATACTGTCAGGGCCTATACGTCCAACACAAGCGAATAGAGGTTGTCTACCAACACCAGACTTGAGACATAGATATCACTACAAGAGGAATAGAACTGATGCCCGTGAGGCAATGAATGATGACAGTCGAGGTCAAATACACCCGGGGAAGCATGATTGGAAAAATAATGACGTGAGAGTGTTACTGAAGGACAACTGAGGTGACTTGGAAGAATGCCGTTATCTTGCGTTGTTTGTACTTTGTTCTAGTCCTCCGAAATGGGCGCTGCGGCAATGCCACTCGGTCCGCTTATACTCAAGTTCCTGACCTTGTGTCTCAACCCGCTACTCGATGCCGATCCTCCCCCAGCTGTGCCCTGATTGGCGTCTGTACCAGAAGCCGGTTGCTTCGAGGCGCTGCCGACATTTCCACTCGGGTCTCCTGGCACGACACCAGCGCCTGATCGGCGGGCTATAAGAGCACGAATGGCACTAAGCCATTTAATTTCTTCTTCCTCGCTTGGAGCACATAACAGTAGCGTCCTTTTCGTAGTGACTATCTTGAACGTAAAGTGGCCGTGTGAGTCATCGGGTACTGTTGATGATAATGGCGAAGTGGAAGGTGGAGGAATGGGTGCACTGTGCTTGTGACCCCGCATATCGAACTCCAGGGCATCGAGAATCTCAGAAAATGAAAACTGCCGATGGGGTTTTGTGTCCTGATAGCCACATTCAATTGGTCCCGTGTCAGCAAGAAATCGGACATGGCAAGTACAAGAATACCCATTACCATGTGACTTCCCGAGTAGACTAATTTTTCACCGTTCAACACGAACCACCGTTTGCGCCAATTATGTCGTTTCGAACCGCATTTCATCAAATAGCCAGATAAGACTATCTTTGCGGCTTCTTTTGGTATAGCTTGCATTCGCGTGGGTGAGGAAGAAATTGCAAGGCGATTCTGCGAGGACGTCGAGTAGGTTCGCTGTGCGCTTGGCGAGGCATCATCTGAGTCCGAGGAGGTTATATTTTGAGCGTGGGATACTTTCGGAGGCGAGGTCGAGACCATAATGCGACAAGGTGCTGATTGAGCCCCGGGTATCGGTATAGGGGGTGTCAGTAGCGATGTTTGGGTTGAAATGGTCAGGAGAGCCTCCCTCGCGTCCTGTATTGCCTGGACCCACCGCTGGACCTCCACTGGGCTTTCGGCCTGGAGATAGAACGTTCTAACAGTAGAGACAACGCCAAACGTATTGGAGTGTTTCTTGAGCGTGACTGGGGTGCAGGAATGTACATCGGAGAGATCCAGCAGGCGTAAAAGTTGGTATTCCGCGTTGGTCTTGTAATACGCGATATGTGCAGGTCGAAGAACGAACCATCGTTTTTTCCAAGTCTGTGATAATTGCTATCTACACCAAATAGGAAGAAGACGGTCTCCGATGTACTAACCTTGCGTCGCTCGCCTTTCTTCCATAGATAGCCCGACTTGATCATCTTCTCGTCGAAAGAACTTTGCGGGTTTTCAGCCTTGGTTGCGGTTCTCCAACCACCTTCCTCCTCCTCCTCTTCGTCTTCGTCAGACTCCTCACCGCTTCCTGATTTTCCCTCTGCAATGGAGGATAGTGGAGGCTGAGATGTGCCAGAGACCGCGTTAGAACCATATGACTGTGATGTTGGAGAGACAAGATCGGGTGACAAAGCCGAGTCTGAGTCAGACTCGGTACCAGAAACGTGTGGTTGTGACACTGGAAGGGCCTGCAGGGTTCAGATCGATCCGGATTATGTGACAAAATCAGGAGAATTGGGGTGCATGTACACGAACCTTCTTAGGTCTAGCTGTTGAGTGAACGGATAATTTTCTTTGTACTTCTTGTAGTGACGGCGGTGGAGCTGAACGTGAAGTACTACTAGTCGTCATGGGTGGGAGTGAGACGGCGTGTGGGATTTCGTGACGAATAGGTCACAACAAGGCTTTCGTGACACAAAGTCACAATGCTCGACGTGGCCTGGACTTGTGCCCGCAGTCGACCAATGAGACTTTTGTAAAGGAAAAAACGATTAACAGGTGAATGCAGTGAGTACTTGTTGCATAAATGTGCAGTATTTTATAGGCTAGACATGGCTTTGTTGAGGACTAGAGCGATTCAGATTTCACGTCTGCTACAATAGTAGCAAGTGCATTGGCCTCATTTTTTGTTCAAAGCGAGCTCTGAAACAATGCGATTTATTATATCGCGGTGGTCAGCTGATAAGATCTCGAAGAAATAAATGCAGCCGGTTCCAGATCTGGCAATTGTTGCTAGAGAGCTGCGTTTTGTCTTCACCTTTTGTTCCAGCATCTTCATCTCTGACCTTTGACGACGATGTCCTCTCAATTCGAAAAAGCTGTGGCGTACGTCCAAGGTTTGGACAAGACGGCATCGGGGCCGGATGCTACTGTCAAGTTGGAGGCGAGTGATGACTCCGTTGAAGATCGTAGATGAACCATACTGATCGATACGGATCATCCACAGTTTTATAAATTCTACAAGCAAGGTTCCTGTGCTTCCTCTGTAGAAGAAAGTAAAACTGACTTTTCCCGGCGATCAAAGCTACTGTTGGAGATGCAGATCCGAGCAAGGAACCCAGTGTGTTCTCTTTTGTCGAGCGTGCTAAATGGTGAGTGGAAACAACGCTGGATAAGTTGACCTGACCTGACCTGTCTCGCAGGAAGGCTTGGGACAGCATCAAGGGAATGTCGAAGAAGGATGCTGAGGAGAACTATGTGAAACAGCTTATCAAAGTTCGTGATACATTTTGCGCGGTGATATTGTGTCTGAAGATGGAATCAGTACCTCAAGGAGAAGCACGCTGATGAGCCCATCCTGAAAGAGTTGGAGGGATAAACTATGTGCTCGCTGTGGGACACGTGGATAGTAGCAGGATACTCGTGTATTGTAAGAAGCAATCGGACTGGAACTTGACCCGAACGTATAGGAGCATGATGATATCAACAAGCCATACCCAAATGAGATTGGAACGCCCAAGTCAGCAGCACGTTCTAAGCGAAGCGCTTTCTGATAGGTGCCTTGAGTGGCTACCACAGGCTACCACATGGGATCTCCGATTAAAGATGACATAAAATGATGATGAAGGGGTGTTCGAGGACCTGGGTGGTTTGCTGTGCGTCTGTTGTGGTAAGTTTCGGCGCCCGTTTTTCATACCTGCCACAGAAGTCAGAGAAGTAAAATGCAGAACCTTGCAATTCATTCAAGATATGATCGAACGGATATGACGAAAACCCGGATACCTATCTATCATCGCATCTTATTCATTTACTTTGGCAGATGGCCTAGATCAGTGGAGCCAAGTCACTCGTCCTCATAGTGCGGTACACAGTCACAACCGATTGCCGGCACACCGTTTGGCTGCGGAGATAAACTTACTGGAAGTACAGCCCAGGATTCAAACAAGGTTCAAACAGCATCGAATTAATGACCTTCGAATTCTTCGCAGGTAGTAGATGCGAACACACAACGTAGGTAAGCCTAACACAATTGAATAACTCTGCGATCATCGTTATGCCCTGGCGATCAAAGCTTCCCGAATTTTGAACTCGTAAAGTTCAACTCAGAAAATCATTTTTGGGGCTCAGCGAGACGCGCGGTACTACAGCGGTTGACACGTTGTCCTTCCACTGAGACTGCATTTGCCTTGGCGCAGTGCATTCATTTTTAGTAAGTACAGTTGCCACCATCTATCAAGGATTTCTTCAACAGAACTCTCACTGAACCGAGCAGCAACCAGTCAAAATCCTTAAGTAAACCCACAAATATAGTGTAGCGTTCTTGGGGCGCTTCCCTGGTAGCGGTCGTTCTCGAACCTATCAATCTGATTGCACCAAATGACAACCCAAAATTTGTGAATTTGTGCGTCCCTACACTCTAATCGCTTCAATTCAAGTCTTCGTTGATGTAAGCGGTTGGTTAAACAATTCAATTCATTCAAATGTTTTTCGTAGAATCCGATCAAGGAATCGTGCCCCTGATAGATGTCTCAATAATGCCTCAAGAGCCGGAACTACCCTGTGTGAAGTACTCTCCCGACGGCAGTGTGACCCTAGATCTAACTTCGCACTTTGGTCACCATGGGCCCACTTATACCCACACGGAGTCACAATCAAGCTCACACCAACAAATCAAAGCACTGATATTGATGTCACATATATATGTACATATGATCCAGATAAAATAACGGCACCATTGCTAATTGGTAACTGCGCTCCTGAACTATGCGGTCCCATAAGTGCCCGCCGGTCTCTACCTACCACTGTCCCCATCCGGCGCCGTTGAACTCTATGTAGGTGAGTAAGGTTGTGACTTGGCTTATCAACTTCCTCGGAACTTAAGCGCCCCTTTTAGGATGGGCAGCTAAAAAGCCATGCTTTCCCCTTATCTTTGGCGAATTCCATCTATAGGCTCTCAATCTGGCACAAACCCTGAACCTTCTGCCCCGGTCACCGGATTCTCTGAACCCCAGCCATGACATGCTAGCACTGACGAACACTAATTCAAATTTCGCCTCGTGTTCGTGGACTTACTATAACGGCCGTAGCACTTTGTCTTGTTGCTGTCGGGGCGCATGACAAGCACATTGACAGGTGCACTAAGCTTTACAGGGACAGGGGCACCCATAACAGGTTCATTCAGTATCCCGTCACTCTATCAGGGCGTGCTCGTCGTGATCCGTCACTGTCAGCGACAAAAACTACCATCGTGGCGGACGTGCCCTGCCCCACAATAAAACAATAACCGAGTTGACCGTCAAAATAGCGGTGAGGACGTGTTGTCTAATGATTGATTGTACGTTGGCATCGTTCAGCACAGGAACATGGGGTTCGATGGCTTACAGATGACAGGACGTGGGCAGATCCCCTCTATTAATTCTCTCATAGTTGCTAAGAAGCACTCGGATTCAGTATATCGTTCTGGAACGGTCCTTGTGGTCTCATGACACTGACCGCGTGCTAGAAGGTGGGGGCAGGCTCGTGTTCAACTACCGAGCTTCAAGTTGGCTGTTCAAAGTACTCGCGTACTCGTCGCCATCGGGTCTTACTATATGGACCGATCACAAATTACAAACACCGTAATCAATCATCTGACGTTTCCCTGCCATCATCTTTGATCGTGGCACGCCGAAATGATCTACCTGCCAAGGAGACAACGCGCAGTGTTGGACACTACCCCGATAGTTGAGGTCATAGTCTTATTTTTTCAAGTACGTTCCTAAAATGTGTTCAGGGTGCACAGCAACTCCCTTTTCTGGTCTGTATGATAAACATACAATCGCCACTTCTCCAACCACCGTGATACATTCCGGACCATAGTATATGCATTTGAAATAAAATAAAATACGCATTGGGCGACCGTGTGGAATAATTGCCGGTCAGATAGTATATCGTGTTACATCCACTCAAACAACCGCAGTAAAGACAGGAGGATAAGCAATATATTTCCTTCCAGAGATTAACAGAGGGGCAGAAGTTAGGCACACTGCTTGTCAGGGTTGGCAACATACAACGATGCTCGTGGAGCTAGACCATACTGAATGCTTGGACGGGTACGGGAAGGCACTTCTTCTCGCTTGCGAGTATTCCGCGGAGGTGCAGAACCTGCCGCCACCAGATTGTTCGTCATCTGCCGTTCGATTTCCTGAACCCTGGATGTCACAGCATGACCTGCGGCCCTGGTGAACCGAGAACCATGTGTAGTGGGTCCAGTCCTCGAAGGCTCTTTTGAGGAAGAAGAGGGACATGATGCCGGAGATATAGGTCGGGAAGAGGTAAGCCTGTTTTGATCGGATGATAAGCCACCCAATATTCCGTGCTCATTTGCACTAATAGAACCAATCGAAGCTGTTCGATGTGACGTAGATCCGTCCGAAGCAATTCGCTGTACGACATCATAGCTTCCACCTAGCCGCTCTGCAACCTCAGTATTCGCTGTCCGGCCACTATGGACAGATGGAGAGATCAGGCGAATATGTTTGATTGATTGCTCAGGTTCGGACTCAACAGAGTCCCGGGAAGCATTCGATTCGTTGATCGACATGAGTCGCGGAGCTGGGTTAGGGTCCCGTAAATCTAATGGCTTCTGACCGGTAGAATTTCGTCGATCAAGTAGAGATGTCTTCATAAATCGCCCCCACCAGCTGTCTGATCGACGAATGGGGGTCGAAGGAGGTGAATACGAGTCGAGGATGGATGAGTGGCGTCGTGAGGGTGCAATGGTAGGAGCAGAAGAGTGCAATGTGGAAGTCGTCACAGGACTATAAGGCGGCTGCGAGGAAAAGCTTGGTTGGGAGGCATAAGCGTTGCTGGAAGAGTTGTCGTTGGAGAATGAATTATCTTGTGACGGGCTGGAGAATGATGCTATGGTGTTGGTTGAGTCGGACGCGACCTCATGCAAAGGACTGAGGGTTGAAATGGGTGCGGAGAAAGGTAGATGGGTCCTCAGTGGGCGAAGGGGAGGCGAGTCTCGGCTCCCAGCATCAACATTAATGTTGTCATACTCGCCATCAGGCTTGAGTGCCCCATGGTCTGGCTGATACGAGTCGTACTTTCCACCATGTGGCACAGGATCTGAGAATGGATCTATGTACGACCCTGAGCTACCACCTCGGTCATGAGAGTGTCCACTGTTGGGTATCCCGTTGTACGAGTTATTTCCCTCATTCATCAGGCCCTCGTGATCACCTTCAATTTTTTCCCAATCATCCCAACCTCGGCCGCTATTGCCTGCACTGGACTCCCTGGAAATCATGCCGCGCACCATTGCGCCCATCGAGCGCATGGACCATGAGCTGGTTCCGCCACTGCCTTCCCTGCGTACCGCATCCAGAGAACTGCCCCACCCAAATTGTCGCGTATCTTCGTCGGCAAACATGTCACGGCGCGGGTGATGTGGCAGGGGGGAACAATGTCTGCTTAACCTAAAACGAGCGAGAGCTGCAGCCAGCGGGATGACGCGTGCACCTAGGAATCCGTAACTCGTTCGCTCGGAACCCATGGACAAGAAATCAGCGGGACCACCTTCGGTACTGTCGTACTCATGGTCACCACTAAGAATAAGGAACCTCCCACGTCCCCGCGAGCGTTTGATATACCAAACAGTTGCGAGTCCACCAGCAATGAGCCCAATGATGCCGAAGGTGGTACCTAGAGCGACAGCAGTTATGTTATTTTTACTAGAGTTGGAGCCAGCACTGGCAGTGCTCGTTGGATACACCGCTGAGGATGCACCTGTACTCCCACTTAACCCAGAGTGGCCAGTTTGAGAAGGTGCAGGGAGAGAAATGATGGCTGGGGTCGAGCCTGCAGGTGGCGGGCTGTAAGAGGAGACCATGGACGAGCTAGAAGGATTATATATTTCCATAGTGGCAGACGCAGGTGCAGAAGTTCCGTAGCCTTAGTTGGATCAGACAGGAACAAAGAGCTAACAGGGAGGGACTCACCAAAGGCAAAGAGCACTTGACCATTACACTGTACTGCTAGATGGTCCTTGCGAGCACCAAGTTGCTGAAGAGACTGCACTTCTTCCCAGACCATGAGATTTTGGGTGGTATTTAGTATCCATCCATCGCTATAGGTTGTCTGTAATTCGCCATCGCCTCCCCCATGAATAAGGATGTCTCCCGTGGCGAGGACAACAGCTGCGAAGTCGCGGCGTGGGTTTGGCATGGTGGAATTCGAGAGGGATATCGTATCCCATGCGAGGGTTGCCTGTGTCGTGTCAAGAGACCAGATGGTATTCAGGGGTATAAGCCCCCCGCATGATGCACAATATCCACCCAAGACAAGGAGTCGTCCGTCAGGGAGAATGAGCGATGCATGCCCATAAATGTCAGGCGGTGCATTACCACCAGATGGAAGCTCCACGAACTCTTGTAAAATAGGGTTGAAGAGGTAGTGATCAGAGAAAGCATTTCCGGATCCATCGGCCTTCTCACCGCCAACAATCCAGATCTTGCCGCCAGTTGACGATGCTGAATGACGGATCCTCCTCATTGGTTCGCCAGCCCAGTTCTGAGGCTCAATGAAAAATGACGGGGCCGTGCGGTCGTAAGCGGAAACAAGTGTGGCAGAATCATTGAGGGAAGTAAGAACTGTTTGTGAATTCGGTCCTGGTTGACCTCCAAAAAGCAGGAATGAAGTAGTGTTGAATGCTGAGAGGGTGTGCCATCCTAAAGTGGGAGAAGAGCTCGTGGTTGTTGTATTTGAGAGCAGCTGCCACGGCGGGGAAGTGGCGCTGAAGGATATGGAAAGATCAAGTAGCAATAGTTCTGATGTGGGCGGTGCAGATGTGTACGAGTATTGATCATACTGATCTGTCAGACCTCCGTGAACGTATAGAAGATTTTCCAATAAAGCCACCGCCTGTGCCCATCTATTGTACCGTCACTGATAAGTGCCCGTTAACAAACATAATTAACGTACCTAGGTAGTGGAGTATATTGACATAGGGCAAGCGGTATCAAGTAGGGCAGCACAACCGCGGCGCGCCAACCACTAGCCATGACACATATACAGGCTTGTACAAAGAATTGACAGAAAGGTTTGAGAAATGTATAAGTTAGTCGTAAGAGCGTGATATAAGTCGTTTTTCGTGAAATGTCGTCAATAGAGGAGAGTGCACAAGTGGAGAGCAGAATGTTCGGTCACATATAGCCATAACTTGAACCGCAGTGGGCCGAGGCCCACGTGAACATCGGACAAATTGTTTTTGAACATGAAGCCCAGTGAAAATCGACAAGAATGAGGTAGATACGCGTAGATAGATGTCTAACCACAAATTGAGGTAGATACAAATCTAAGAAATTCGAGACAGCAAAACTCTAATTTTGTGCAAAACACAAAGAATCTTTGCAAAGGAAAAAAATGCAAACATTGTCAGACTTCGATCGCGTAGTTTGCAACTGTGCAACGAACTTTCGGCAAACTTTGTACAAACTTTGCATATGCAGACGTTCAATGCAGCATGCATATGTGTGTATTTGTAACTTAGCCATGTATGTGTGTTATATTTATTACGAGTCAGTGCACTGGTTGAACCATGTGCATCTTCTCATCCGCTCACCATGTCAAAGTTTGTCCCCGCCACGACCGTCCGGCTTGATACAATCATTCCCTCGCGTTTCAAGTTACTACTAAGCCAGGCTGCCCGCAACTATATCTCTTGCAGACTACAACATGACAACCACAAGCCCACTGGCAGAGCGGCGAGCAGTTGATTTATTCACTGTGACTGCCGTTTCTAGTACCCCGGACGAACTTGCTGGAATCTCAACCTACATATCTGATCCTCCCGCTCCCACATAGAAAGTGATCCTCTTCCCGGCAGCGTGTGGGGCCCGCTTTAAATGGCCAACTAACACAATCATGGCACTCAACTGGACACTTATGCGACTTCCATGCAGCTTTTGGATGCTTAGTACATGTCTAAGACGGCTTCAGTATCGTCTCGTCACACTATCACGAAGGAGTTCCCAAGTACACTTGCTGTTGATGCTGCATTGTGTGCTCTTCGTAGTGGTGATGTCCGTCATGCTATTGAGATGTACAGCCATGGTGCTAATTCAAGATGTATCGTGCCATTCGAGCGCCGTGCTCCAGTTCATGATGAAGAGATTCATAGATCTCAGCTCCCGCCTCGATAATCCTCCAAAGCTTTGAGACCACTTCACAGCGGTATATCTCTTCATACACGCCATCTGTTACCGCGCTGATCAAGGCTCGTGCAAGTCATGACAAGTCCCTGTCGTTTCCCTTCGTTGCCATTGGCCAGGATTGCTCAGCTGGTGCCTCGTTCACGTTGGATGCTGTGGAGCCTGAGCTGGAATTGGTGCGAAGACGTTTGCCCCCTCCCCACTGTTTCCTTCTCCAAGATAACGAGCGTTGATGCCACCAAATCAAGAGCATTGCGAGACAATACTTGGCTCCATCTCGCGTGTCACAGGACACAAGAATTTGACGAACCCTTTAAGTCGGCCTTTCTCATGCGCGATGAGCCACTTTCGCTCAACTCGATGTCACACAGAGGCTCTGTCTTGGCAAGAATTTGCATTTCTTTCTGCCTGTGAAACCTGTCTACCAGTATCAAGGAGGTACGTGCCACGTCAGCGAAAACCTCCCGCGCTAATGCAGTACACTAGGAATACAAACGAAAGGCCACGGCGCAGGTGAGTGTCATCATGCTTACTGGTTCTACAGGCCACTGTACTAACTGGGTTCTTCTACTACTACAGATCAGCTCTTCTTTGATGCTCCAAGGCAAGGACAGTGGGAATGAGTGTGATGACTAGCGGCGGGACCCCGGTGTGTGCGTGCATGATAGCATTGGTGTCGGGATAGCAGGCAGGGCGGAGGCGGGCATGGGCGCAGCGATACCACTACCTAACCATAGCGATACCTATGGATACATCATTCAATGGCATTAGATACCTCCCAAATGGAACATTTTCAGCGCATATATGCATCTAAAAGTGATCTAAAGCCAATGAGAATCGTATCAAAGCGCTAAATGTTTGTTTCGATCTCTATCTTTTTTCGTCTCGAAAAGTCCCACTTTTCTAAGGAAGTCGAAACATAGCGAAAAAATCCATTCCCTTGTATTTTTTTCGATCTGTATCTACATGTATCTACCTCATTCTTGTCGATTTTCACTGGGCCTTAGGGACATCTGTGAACCTGTGAACAGATGAGAAAGTTATTTCAAGTAATATATTGTAGAGCATTGCAACAAGCTTCATATATCTGGTGACTGCTTTGACATGAGAATATTTAGCATTGTCAAGGAGAGACAAATTTACTAGGGTACTATGGTTGAAAAGTCAATCTTTTTCAACAGCTGTTTAAAATCTAAGAAGTAAAGTAGAACAGGTTCGCTAGCTCACGTGGCTTTCGCTTACATCAGGTAACTGACCCGAAAAAGATAAATTCTTAGAAAGCTTTATCTAGCATAAAATTCGTATAAAAACTATCAGAATGGTACTCCATATGAGAAACCTTTGGATACACGGACTTACTTAGATGAAATCCACCAAATGTGTAATTGTGACAGTCTTGTTGCAACTTATCACCAAGATGCTGGATAAGGCAACATTGTGACAGGAAGACGAAGATGTTGAGAGTGACCACAGTCACCTATTTGAAGATCACTGGCAATACATTATAATTCTGCCCCGCGCTGGCTGTGACATGCAACTGTGGACTGTCTTTACTTCGTTTGCAATCACTGAACAAATGTTAGCCTTGGGTAAATATCTATATGGCTGGACTGTGTTGGACCAATGCTGCCTACAGCCCAACATCAATGAGTTACGATAACAAAAGACAAGGTTAGTTTGTCATTTTGTGCATCGCATCTTCTGTCGATTTGTTGAAATCTTGTGACGCTAGCCTGCGATGTTCGAGCCTGCCAAGTGCACAGTTCAGGCTATGAGCGGCAGCAGATTGACATCCAGCCCAACCTCGATAACAAAAGACAAGGTTAGTTTTTCATTTTGTGCATCGCATCTTCTGTCTAATTGTTGGGGTCTTTCAAGGCGAGGCTTTTTTAGACTGGGTTTGCTTCAGTCCCATCGTGCAGAGGCATGACAGCGTGGCACACTGCGTCAGCTAATTGGTAAGGTATGTCCATCGCATGCAAGATTAGCCAGCCAAAAAATAATCTGCAAACTCTCCAAATGAACGATGTAGTCAAACAGAATATTCGAACACCCTACAATCGCAAACATGATGTTGGCCCAAGGTCTCACGATATCATCTTGCATGACGTGCCAATTGCAGAGAGGGTAGATGGATGCGGCACACTACTACAAACTATTGTGATGTTGTAAATTTTGTCCCGCATTCACCTCAACTTTGAAAACTTTGAGCTAGCGTGTTATTATATTGCATCATTCTATTATAGATGGATAGATATATTAAAATAATCATTAAAAGGCAACATTGCCATGTGTAGCTTGTTTGAGGGCAATGCGTCATTGTCAGATCTTGGATAAGGCACTATTAGCACTGATAGGTCTCTTGGCAGCAGAGGAGGCGGGAAAAACTTGGCTGCATGAGTGGCAATGTTGATAATCAGCCTTAGCAACATGGTGAAGGATGATAACAAATACCGGTTCCACCAAGTCAGTAACTCATCAACTTCCTTACATTCCTCCGGGTCTTCCAAGAGGTCGAGGAGGCTATGGTAAAATGTTTTGGAGTCAGTGGTTGTGTCGGTCCACGAGAACACGAAGGACGAGCTTAGAGTGAATCGCACCTTCGGCCTTGCGTCAGAACCATCCTATTGCAGAAGTGTGATTGCTCGATGAACCTGAGTTGCGATATAAGCCAGGGAAGCGATGGTGACTGAATTCATGCCATGGAGGTGGGCATTTCCAGATCGCGTAGCTTTTGGCTCTCTGTCAACCAAACTTGGAGACATGAAAACATGCTTGTAGGCCTAGTGTATTACCATGTAGTGAATGGATAATGCGAAAACATGAGTCACACTCACATATACTAGCAAGCGACTCCTAAGAAGACCGCACCATGGGTCTTCAGAGTCATAAACGTGGTTGGCATACACAAAAATGGGCCATTGGTCCCCACAGACCAGTGTTTCGCCACTTCGGAGGTTATCTTTAATCCTGTGGCAAAAAGACGTAACAATTATTCAGGACTGCACAGATACCAGAAACTGAAACATACCGAGGGTCATTCCAGTCTAACCCAGCAGGACAGAGGAGCGATCCGGTGAGTTCATGGTTGAAACTGCAGTCGATCTTGGAGTTTTGATGCAACGGAGGCTGTATGGCTTCCCCCCTGGGGGAGATCCAGTCAAGGACCGCAGACTTCAACGTCTTTGTGTCGTCGCCTCTGGCGCCGGCGGCTCCTTTGCCAATCTGTAGATCAATCATAAACATGAACTCTTGCTATGTAGAAACAGATGCACAAGCTCTCCAACATGAAAGATTTCCTCCTCAGAACCATCTTTTAGTCGCTCAAGGAGGCCTGGATAAGAATCTAACAGTTGTTCAAAAACACGATGTTCCCGCCACTCTCTGTGAAGCACGTCAGCTGAATAGCGAATACAGGGATGAGTATCACTTACTCAGCAGATAGATCCTCCAATGGAGTGTCTTCCAGCTGTTCTAGTCTTAAGATACCATTAGTGAGCAAGGAAGGATAATTGCAGAGCACGAAGACCGTTCAACCAAAGTGGCATCCATGGGAGACAAGCGGATCGGATGTGGAGCTGGGAGACGGGGTAAGACTATAGAACCTGTGGTCAGGGATGGCTTACGCTTTTTTTCGAGGCCCCATTTGGAGGGCTGAGGAGCCGCTGAAGGTTCAACGATACAGCAAGGCATGAACAATGCTCCTGACTGTATCTATAAATGTTGTAAGGTCACGCATTGCCTAGTCTGCTATACTTGAGACGACAAGTGCGTTCGACCCTAAAGGGGAAGCGAGTGCAGCAAGGATCTAGTAGTAGGCGCTGAAGGTGCTACTGGTTGGCGAGTGCGAAGCGCGGGAAAGCGCAGGTGCGCGCGAGGCGCGAGAATGCGTGAAGCGCGGGAATGCACGCACGTGTATGCGGAAACAAGAGAGGGTAAGAGTGAGTTTGCTTGAGTGATGATTAGACACTAGACAAGAGGTGAGAGATGCAAGCTGAGAGATGTTATATGCGAGGTGCCAAGGAATAGATTTCAACTATACTCCGCTAGGTAGTAAATGGGTATTGTTGTGGTTTGGTCCCCTGTCGTTCGTGTGGGTGAGTAAGTTAGTAATAGTATGTACTGCTGGCGCTTAAGTATGGCGCCTAAGCGCTGTCATGCGGAGCTGAAGCGCTACCGAGTAAGGTATGTAAGGATATATGTAAGTAAGGGTCCATGATAAAAATAAAGATGGAACAATATGCAAATGTGAGAAATGGAAATATACGCACTAGGGAACTTGGTGGACAGTGGATGGATGCTTCTGGATGGCTGGCGCTATAGGGCGCTCAAGCACGGGAAAGCGCGCGCGCATATACATCGTGAAGCACGGGAAAGGCACGCGCGCGAGTTGTGTGTTGCGCGGGAAAGTTGCGCCTCATGTAGGAATAGCTGTGGGAAGCATACAGAGTGATGCTACAAGTTTGTGCTGTATACTCCTTGGTGAAAACTGCAATATTGCACAAGGAGAGGCATGAGTCTCTACACCGCGTTTGCTTGGAATGCTGGAAGCAGCGTCTTCGGTAGTCATGAAAGCCGGGGCAGAATGAATGGTTGGGGAGGAAGGGTAGATTAGACTCTGAAAATACTGCAAGCCGCTTTTATCCCTGGTGCTGCGCTACGTAATATCCCATGGAAACTGGCCAATGCAGGGGTCATGATGAATGGCACCAAAGGGATGGCCAGAGGGAGTGATGGCTAATCGGTAGCCACGGTGAATGATGGCAGCAAGTGACTATGGGGTGTGGCCAAAACAGCGTCCACCATGAATGGCGGCCAAATGGTTGGCCAGGGCAAATCTGGCTCGCCTGTTAGTTGCGTATGGAATATGTCAACCTTGTACCAAGGTTCCAAGCTTGAAATTTGATGGCTAGAAGAATGACGCCACATCAGTATATAACTCCCTAAGCCTTGCCTCCCATGACCTTGCATCTTCTCATTGCAACTCGCCGATACAGCAAACACCCGTCTAACTCAACATGCTGCAACCCTGTCACAGTGGTCAGAATTTCAAAGTGCAAGGACATAGTATCAACTTAACCCTGCAGTAAGCCTGATACACGCACCTGGCGAAAGGACATGCTGATTCCTTTACCTAGAATCGAGTTAGTGGGCAACATCGACGAAAGTGGCGAAGAACTCGCCAGTGTAAGGTCAGTCGACGTCATCAACCATTCTCATAGCTCATTGTAGACTAGCGAGGCAACTCTTGATGGCAATGGCCCCTCAGCGCTGAATGATGAGGCTCCCCTTCTGCCAGTGAACGACGATGAAAAACACAAGGTGGACTCTATCACCAGTCTCAAAGAGTGACTGCAGCTGGCGGAGATGGAGTGCTCAAGGCTAGAAAGCCTGCACCAAAAGTACAGGCTGCGCTGGTTGGAGGAAAACTATCGGGCAAGATTGTTGAAAGAATATGCACCAGACGGAATCAGCACTTGGTCACCCCATCAGATCGCATGGAACGCTCCTTCTCCCGCTCAAAGTATGTCGGATTGGCACATCCTCTTCAAACAAACTGACTGTGCTGCTTAGCGGAATACGGTACCAAAGATGACTCGGGCAGAGAATGAACGCAGAGGGCGCATGGTAGCATGCAGGACAACACTGTAGTGGTATAGAGGACGTATCAGATCATCCGAATGATAAAGCTGGACTCGCACTGCCAGGTGATTGAACAAGATCCGGATTCCGGAAATACTACTTTTGGCATGCAGTATCAAGGCTGCCATGATATCACTACAAGTAGGAAAAGTACACCATTTGATAGTGTATTACATCAGCAATACACTAACTAGCAATGGTTGATATGAACATTCATAACAGCTAGAGCCCTCCTAGGAGGGCCAAAAGTGAATAATTTAAACAAGACGATCCGAACCCAGAAACACTATCAGCGAGAGCAAACTTCGGTGTCATTGTCGTCCGTGTCATCATCGTCTGTGTCATGTTCATCACAGTCGTCCGTGCCATCGTCGTCACAGTCGGTCATGCTGTCATCAATGTCCTCGTCATGGCAATTCAATTCCTCTGAGGACAAATGCGTTGAGATAGTTTGATCCCAGAATGTCCATAAACCTGCAACTGCATTAGCTGTAATGGAGAACCCAGTTGGTCTGTGCTCACTGAGGTCAGAGGAGCTGGATTCAGAAGTGTTTTGAATGGCCAGCGTATAGAGCTTATTTTCAGCATTGGCACGGTGCATCTTGGCCTGCAGAATGAGTAAATCTAACCCAAGATTGCATAGGTAGGCGTTGCTACGCCTAGCAGCAACAGACTTCCTCATCAGCTCCACC
Source organism: Suillus discolor (assembly GCF_016758755.1). Classification (NCBI taxonomy): domain Eukaryota; kingdom Fungi; phylum Basidiomycota; class Agaricomycetes; order Boletales; family Suillaceae; genus Suillus; species Suillus discolor. Next base: position 66,452 of record NW_024541268.1, on the reverse strand, counting down.
TGCATGCGCAGTTCCATTTGGAATGCATCGTAAAATGCTTCTTGTATTTCGACAGTGATCCATGTGCTCAACAGGGGCAACGAGGGGCTGATGCACTGTAAAAATATGGTTGGACATGGCCAAACAGAAAAAAGCAGTACTACCATCAAAATGACAGATGCTGACCTTCCCCGATGGGAAACAGGGGATAGACAGGAGCTGCCAAAACGTCCCGCAGCCGTGTTGGAATGTATGCCATTCCTCTTTGACCAAGTTTCACACATGTCTCGCATACCAATCGAGCAAGCCAAAGGTGCACAGGGTAAAGGTACACATGGTAAAACTGCAGCCACATGCCTCAAGGTTGCTGAGGGAGTCCTGATCTCATGTTTGGCTGGTGCTCTGATATGTGCTATTTAATGAGAATGTGAGGACCACGTCTCTGCATCTCAAAGTTTAAGAAGCTTACACATCCGAAGTTGCTCCAACATTCCAATAGCCTGCGAGTATAAAGACACCTCCATGTCGCACCGTTTCTTCCTCTCTTCCAAGAGAAATTGCTCCACAGCCACATGCCTTCCTCCGTAGTTACCATGACAGTTGACCTGGTGCCTGCCCAAGGTTTCCTCTTGCTTCGCCTCTATACAGTGCTCCCCGACTAGGTGCCAAAGATCCTCAGAACAAACTCGATCTTTGAGCAAGTGTGACAGAATATATAATTCAGTCTGGAGCTGTATGGAAAGAAAGGAAATCAGGATATACAAAAGACGTACAATTATCGACTAACCTTCTGATTTGCTGTGAGTCCTATGTAGGCATCTATGAATTTATAGCCTAATATGCTGGACAGTTGAGAAACGCTGGTGCAATCACTTGAATAATCAAATAGTTCCGGTGAAATACAAGTTGTCATGCATGTCATGGTTGGTAGTGCGAGAGTGGGTGCTTGAACCTGACTTGTTGATATGTGGCACAACTTGGAATGGCTATAAATCATCAAAGTCGAACACTACTGCTACAAATACACCTCAGTGGGGCTCACTGCCAAATTCTGGCCATCTAAAATTTTCTGGCTGCCAGCCTTCAAAAAAAGCCAAGCTGTAGCCTCAAATGGCTATGTTTAGAGGATAATACATGTTTTTTAATCCATTTTACCCATGCTCCTGTATACTAAGCTTCCTCGAAATGAGCCAAAGAATCGATTCTTGCCATGCAAATTCCGAAACGGTCCATCATTTTCCATCGATTACTTTTAATACTCTTAAGTGGGGTTCAAGATCCAACTCACAAGGAACTCCTAATCTCGCCAAGGTCTGAATTTCTGATCTGAGCTGCATCAGTAGTACGAAGATTCAATTTTAGTTTGGTTCAGCTTACTGCGGGGGGGGCTCCGACTGCCATGGGATTCGGAATATGCCGTGAGCATGTCTTTTAAATTAAAAGGGACTCAAAGCCTTGCTGTCGGGAACGTGTTAGCTTCGCTGATCTCGATCTTAATCATTCTCTCATACAACAACGCCCAACAAAATTTTATTCAGCCATCAAATCAGCTTGTTAATCATCTGGTGAGTCAACTTTGCAGCGTGTTCTTGCTTCGCTAACAATTCGGCTTCTGATAACAGTACCAGTCTCGATTCCTCCCCAAATTATGACCTCTGATCTTCGAATTTCACCCGTTCAAGATGTGAATAACACTCCTCACACCAATGATACAGTCATATCCTACACCGTGAGTTTTTTTCTATTCTCTGCAGCATGCCACAGCCATCATTGCAGGTCCACGACCTTGCACCACACTACCTCACACCTTTATAGTGTTACATCCAGTCAGAGCTTAATGTATGCACCATGGTCTTCACCACGGACTAGGCCATGTGCAAACAGTTTACCTGAACCATTTCTCCACCTTGATACCTTACAGCCCAGCACATCGGCTCTCTCTTCTCCCTACCCAACCTACAGACAGGCCACTCTGGACCCGTGGAGCATCCCTCGGTTTGGAAGCAATGGGGGAGGGTCTGACTTTGCTGCCCCTCGGAGTGCGACGACGATCAACGACGGGGCTGCATCGAGTTTGGTGGGGTTGGGGTTGCTGGGCGAGTGGTGGAAGATGCAAGAAACTGTGGATGTGACTATCCAAGGGCAGCAGGGGTTCATCCTGAATCGGTATACGGTGTATGAAATCACCACTGAAGTGAGAGCGCACTCATCTATCCTTTCCAATACACTGATATTATATGGACCTAGCATGGCACACCTGTTCACCGTCGGTATTCAGAATTTTCGTTTTTATGGGACTGCTTGGTGTGACAATACCCCTTCCGTCTGTTACCTGCCCTTCCGCCCAAGTGTGTGCAGCGTAAGCCCAGTGTTTTATAGTCTTTGGTTTGATTCTCATGTGGGTGGGAGCTGGTCCAGCAGTGGAAGCATTAACACTCCTCCAAAATGACACTCCCGTGCGCGTCGTCGAATCTATGGGATTTCCCTCTTCGACAGAGCACGCCCACGCTAGTCTTGCGCTCAGCGTCTTGGTCCCGTCTTCATGCAGTCCTATGATAGCTGGTGATGATAGCTGGTGATGGTGGGGAGCTTGATGATGATGTTATTCGGAGGAGGGTTATGAGGCACTTTGAGAAGTCTGATCGGCTCTCACTCATGTAGCCCTGAATTTGCTGGTATATGCTACTCCAATACATCTTATTACCTAGTGGATACCTGACAGGTACACTGCAGAGAAGGTGATGTCTACCAGACAGTAAATCTGACGAACTTGTATCGTGCTGGCGCACCAATATCAAATAAATATACAGTCCAGCACTGATCACGTGGTGTCTGAGGTTGAAGCACTGAGTATGGAGTCATTACTCCAAAGCTTCGAGCATCAATATTAATGTAAATATGTATGTTATTAACTTATATCGCTAAACGCGACACTTGGGCATGGCACCAACTGATTTCTATCGATAGCTGCGGTACTTCTGCACTCCTCCTGAACAGATATGGCGGTTCATTGCCGGCCTTGCTCCGACTCGCATGCATTTTTTGCAGCATCTAAACAGAACGTGGAACTCCCTCGCTGAAATCCCATTGCCATCAACAGAGTCAAGCCTGCTTAACAATTCGGCTTGCTCTCTGCGGTCCCACTCCAGTACAATAGGCAAGATCCATTGTTCTGTATCTATTTCATCTGTCAATGAACCTGTGGTGCTGCAGCAAAGCAAGTTCAAACCTCTTCGTGGGTATTGGAAGGTGCCCACAGATGGTAGTCAGAAGTACAGGTCGATTTTTACTGTGCTATGTGAGTATGGCGCTTCTTGGGCATGGATACACTGACCTCAGTATCTGCATGTATCTGATGCACATCTTACAGTCCACTTAATCTTAGCAATCTCATTCCGCCAAGAGTACACGGCCACCTCTATGTATGCCCCTCTCCCACCGCCATCAGCGCATATACAACACGGGTATTTAAAATCATGTCCGTTGCAGTACTTTTCTAGATGGGACGGTGGAATTTTCTTTCCATCACTATCGACAGGCCTGCTTTGTTTTTGTCACGCCTAGAATTCGCACAGAATTTAAGTCTCACCAACACCATTCAATCATGGACTTTGAGGCACTGTCATAATGCAGGAGGGCAAAACAGCAGGTGATAGCCTCGGCAATCAGTTTGCCCAACTTTTGAGAGGTTTCACTACAGTCAGGTGGCGCAGTAATGGTAGAGGAGGGTGATGATGGAGGTTCCATTGGGTAATTTGGTGCAGCAAGGTGGGTATTTCCTTTGCTCATATAGTATCCAGCCGCCACTAACTTTACCATGACCTACCCAGTCCTTCTTGGTGCTATCAAGTGCGCCAGCTTCCCACTTTAGCCTACGGCCAGAACCAGGCCTGTGGGAATTTTGGACTATGATGCTGATTCAGTAATCATGTTGGCTGTCGCTAGCGCCCCAAAGTTTGTTTATGACATGCTGCTGGAATCCCAATTCCTTTCATCCGACCTTTCACCATCGAGTTCAACACACCCTGGTCCTTCCAGCTCCTCATGAACCTCGCAGATCCATTGTCGAATTCAAGTCCTTTCCGGTGCACCTGCCTACATCAGTTTACACAGGAGAGTGCTTATACCAAGCATCAATGCTCATGCATGCAAGGCAAGAAGCGGCTGTTTTCTGCCTTAGCTAAGGCAAAAGACCTTCTAGGCACCGCAAAACGGTTTCGAGTGGATGGTAGTGGCCAATCGCATGCTTGCCTTAGCATGGCGTCTTGCAATGAGGGATCCGTTATGATTTCCAACATTGGTTCAATTTCGTCAGCAGTCCCACAGGAGCTTCCACCCGCAGGTTCTTCATCGCAAGAAAATGCATCCGCAACACCATCCAACACCAATTTCAGTGCCGCGCCTATGAAGATAGACGAAGACCAAGGTCTATCACTAGCGCAGCGGAGGAGCCGGTGTGTTGATGTTCCTATGTCACTACATTATAGGCAGTATGAGGACGTCCTCCCGCAACCTCCACTGACCATCCCCTCCGGCTACCCTGCGGATCCCAACCCACCAGAAACTCCCACTGATGCGTCCATCAGTGCTCGTCCATTGTTTCGAGCCCCTCCTTTCTGTACAGCTAAGAATGTCTTCGGACTAGTATGACAGTTTTTTTCATCTAACCCCCCTTCTCACGACCCAGAAGAAGTCGTGACACTTCAAGATATAAGCTCTGTTGCTCCAGCGAAGCCAGACTCCCGCACCGCACCGCACAACCTCGCATTTCACCCATACCCCAACCGATCCTCATTCGAGCTCGGTAACTGGTACTGGAATGGTACCATGCAGAAATCCCATCAGGACTTTAAGCAGCTGATCAATATCGTTGGGTGCTCAGATTTTGATCCTGACGATGTGCAAAGTACATCATGGGACAGGATTAACTCGAAATTAGGTTCGAGTGCTCATGACGAGGGGGGCGATGAATGGGAGGACGAGGATGCAGGTTGGTGCAAAACAAAAGTGACCATCCAAGTGCCCTTTTCTCGAACCACAGCCCAGCCGGATGCTCGACCTTACCTGGTGGTAGATCTTTACCATAGATCTATTGTTTCTATCATTCGAGAAAAGCTCTTGAATGCTCATGATGATGAACATTTCCACTATGAGCCCTATAAACTATGATGGAGCACTCCCCATCTTCCCTGTGAAGTGAATATCCAAGGTGAATTGTACACTTCGCCGGCCTTCATGGACACACACTGTGAGCTTCAGGAGTCCCCTAGAGAGCTAGGATGTGATTTATTCTGTGTGGTCATCACGCTCATGTTTTGGTCGGATGCCACGCACCTGACGACATTCGGTAATGTGAGGCTATGGCCGGTGTACATGTACTTCGGAAATGAATCGAAATACCGCCATTGCAAACCATCCTGTAATTTGAGTGACCATGTCGCCTACTTTCAAAAGGTGAAGCAACCCTTATGAATCCTCTTCATCAAGCTCATTAATGCCTTTGCAGCTTCCAGATTCATTCAAGGATTTTGCAGGGACCTACACCAACGGCAAGGGGGTTGGACGCGAATGTACGACACATTGCCAACGTGAATTATTTCAAGCCCAATGGAAGGTCTTGCTCGACGATGAGTTCTTAGAGGCTTACGAGCATGGGATTGTGATACTCTGCTGTGATAGTATCAAACACAGGTTTTACCCACGAATATTTACCTACTCTGCAGACTATCCTGAGAAGTAAGTTGCGGATGTTATTCATAGAACATCGAAGCTCACCAAAATTAGGGCTCTTATCGCAACAATCAATGTTGGTGCGGTCCAATGTCTTGAGGAGTCCACTGGTTGCCACCGCATGCAACTTCATCTACAAACAGAATTACGGTGTAGATAGTACCCGAGTTGAGTCGTTACTCAAGCCTGATTCGTGGGTACCATCTTCGGTAAGCATGAGCATGAGCATCTTCGCTGCCTCGACTTACCCTTGATTAGAATGTTTTATCCGACAGCCTTGGCGCGTTTGGATTCAATGTATTTGTCACACTTGTCGTTGACCTCTTGCACGAGTTTGAACTCGGGGTTTGGCACATGCTCTTACTTCACTTACTGAGAATCCTTTTCACTTTGGATAAGGACCTGATCCATGAGCTTGATAAAAGGTGCCTAATGCTTATTTGATGATGGTCCGGCATACCCATACTCACCTCTGACAGGTATAGGCAGGTCCCGCCATTTGGATCTGCGACTATTAGGCAGTTCTCTGCAAACACCTCTGATATGTCAAAACATGGCTGCGTGCAACTTCAAGGATCTTCTACAGGTATGCCCTCAGCATGATTCTCATAAGGCCTTGTGAGCTCACTTTATACAAGTGTTCTATCCCGGTCTTCGAAGGCCTTCTCCCCGAACCTCACAACCAAATTGTCATTGATCTCCTTTTCACCATGGTGCACTGGCACGGACTTGCTAAACTTCGGATGCACTCTGACCTCACTTTAGATGTTCTCGACCTGGAAACCACCAAACTTGGCGCACAGTTCTGTCAGTTCAAGGAGAAGGTGTGCAGTGCATACCGTACCCAGGAGCTCGACCGCGAAGTCGATGCGAGAATTTGCCGGCAGACAAAGGAAGCAGGTAAACGGGTGGAGAAAGGCGGGACAAATGGCAAGGAGGGTGGGGCTACGGCTCAACAGCCTAAGGCAGGAACCAGTGCTAAAGGGAAACAAAAGGCGAGCCCAGAGCAACCGCTAGATGCACCATTACCAAGGCAGCCCAGGAGGAAGAGGTCATTCAATCTGAATACCTACAAGTTGCATGCTCTAGGCGATTATGTGACCTCCATCCATCACTTCGGCACCACAGATTCATACAGTACAGAGCCTGTAAGTCTTTATTGTCTGCCCGTTCTGTAACTAAACTATTGTCAGGGGGAATTAGAGCATCATACACCAAAAAGAAGATAGTGTCGAACTGACCGATGAGATTTTGTTCACCAGCTGATGCAGATCAAGTGCTGTCAAACACGATTACGCCGTATCAACAAACGGCAGTGGAAACGGGCCCTGTGTGGAATATAACGAAGCTGCAAGCGATCCTCACCTGCACCATCATATCAGTCAAAGTGAGAAGGTTTACGATGAGTTAGGTCATTACCTCCGCAATAATGCGAGAGACCCTGCTATCAAGGTAGTCCATTTCTTTATACAATTTACATCATTCTGAGGTGCAATTAAGGACTTCCTGCCATGCTTGAAAACACATATCCTGGATCATCTTGATGCTGGGACCCCCGGATCTCCTGCGAAGGACCCCACTCATGCTGATAATCACCACAATTCAATTCTATTTAAACATAACCGAATTTACCACCACAATCTCACACAATTCAATTTTACATCATATGATGTGCGAAGATCTCAAGACGTCATCAACCCCAAAACTCCTCATTGCAATATCATGCTTCTCCAGCATGATCCCGATGATGACAACCTCGATGGCAATTACTGCTATGCTAAGGTTCTAGGTATTCATCATGTCAATGCTATCTGAACCAGGAACGTCTATGAATCCCATTGAGTTGAATTTCTCTTTGTTAGGTGGTACCAATTGATACAACACCATAACTGGGAAACACATACTCTGGGCCGCGTTCACTTCCTACCCCTATTGAATCCTGACGCATTTGGCTTTGTGGACCCAGGAGCTGTGCTTAGGGGATGTCACATTATACCTGCTTTCTCTCGAGGCAAGTGCAATCTGGGCGGTGGAATTTCTCCTCTTGCGGGAGATAAGCATGACTGGTATGAATACTATGTGAACAGGTGAATGATCCTATACATTTTGGCTATATTTACTGATACCACAACCATTACTAGTTTTGTTGATTGCGACTCCCTTATGCAATTTCACTATGGACTTGGTGTGGGACACGTGTATTCCCATAGAGTAGGGGTCTTAGCAAACCTTAGCTCAGATGTGCACTCTGCCATCCAGACTGGAGATGAGCATGTGGAAGGTGGACAAAGTGTCCTGGAAGTTGCCGCCTGGTGACATACAGGTGACAGCAAGGCTGACAAGGAGGATGAAGACCACGTTGGCGTCGAAGAACTCATCCCCTTTGAGCAGGGACATAATGGAAGCTCGGAGACGCTCATAGATGCGCTAGACGAAATGTACACTGGCTTTACTTTGGATTATGAGAATTAAATTACATACAACAGAACAGTCTACCCCAGTGCGGATGGGCGCAGAGTCATTTCCTACCTTAATCGTGGTGATCAATAGGTCCTGGCCATCACTTAATTCAATTTGCGTCCTGGCCGTCACTACTAGGTGTTGGCCATCGCTTAGTAGTGCTGGCATTGCTGACTTTTTGGCCATCACTCTTCAACCATCACTGATTCCTGGCCATTGCTGATTTCTGGCCATTGCTGACTGCTGGCCCACTAATCGCTAAAGCTGGCCAGTCCTCGCTAATGGCGGTATTTATTGAGCTACCGCAACTTTTCTTTTTGCTGTATAACTCAATCCTAGCCAGCGCAAGGTGGGTCCTTGCCATATGACTCAATCCATCATTTGTTAATGCCACCATCAGACAACAAGTCAATGATGGTTTGCGCCTACCTCTACGACCACGAATCTAAGAAGGTCTTCATCTTGGTTAAGCTGGATGTAAGTTACAGTTAGGCTGCATACAGTGGATGGTCCTGATTTGTTTCCTCTAGCATGAGGAGGTTTGCCATTCTCCATCAGATATCACCTCAGCTAAACTCGTGCTTTCAGCATCTCTTTTTGGGGTTCCACAGCCATCGGTTCGTCGACGTCAGATACATTGCTATGCATGGTCAAGTGTTGACCTTATATGTAAGACTTCATCTCTTACATCTGTCATCTCATGGTGTTGGTTTGTAGTGTGATGAATCTGTCGTGGAACAAAGTCCTTGGCTTCAGGTACTCCATGTTGTCGGGGTGCTGAACATCCCCGACAATTTCAATGTTGGCAACAATCACCCATTATTTGCAGTGACGGTGAGATTTTCGCATGTTTTGCCGTTCATTTCTAAAAAGAACCTAGCCTAGTGACTCTAATTTTCTTTGCGAGACCCCATACGGTAGGCCCAACATCCTAGAGAAAATGGGCCCGGTGTGGTTCATAAGTATTGCTCTTACTTCAATGTTATATCTCCCTAATTTCACTGTGCTTTGGCAGCTCTCCCAGCTCTTGCATGTGTTGATCCCTTTCAACCCGCCACTACCTCCAAAGGAATTCCCGCACTCCACCAATCTCGCCTTCAAAGACACACACAAGCTATTGTGCCATGCTGCTAACGAACCTGTGGCCTCAACATCTGGGCACTCCACGCACTTCACTCATTTCACTATTACTGATCAGCTGCCTCCCCCAGCCTCCTTGACTGCCACAGACGACGCATACCTATTGGATACCCTCCTGGGCCTTGCACCACACATCCCTTTTGACATTCAATCAACAACCATGATGCACCTTCTCAACGACAACAACATGGGCTGGCCGGCTCCCAATCCCTTCATCAGCGACCTTGGAGAACCCGGCCCTTGGGAGAAGCCGAGTGAGGTTGTCACTGACAAACCGGCCCCCATAGACGCAAACCTGGAGCTTCATCCGGACTTGCAATGGAGAGATTCAGATTATCTGTGGGGGAAGCTTGAGTCGGCTGACAAGAAAAAAATACTTTGTTTGTTGGGGAAAAAGCTGTGCTGCTGGTACCGTGTTATCAAGCTCACAAAAGCCCTGATCTTGGGTAGTCTGTGGGTCGGAATGCACAGGAACCCATTCAACATATCTGATGTGAACGAGCAGCGGATCATTACCTGCAGCTTCCTAACCACCCTCCAAATCGACGGGAAGACATACACAGATCTTATGGAACAGCCATGTAAGTGCCGTATGTTTTCATGTTTTGCTTCATTATCTTACAATTCAACTAGTGATCTTGAAGAAGGGTAAAAAAAGGACCCCTATTGGATGGCAGGTTATCCACACCCATGTGCGCTGTATCTCTTCATTGCCTTTGCTCCCTCCTAACACATTTGAGCAGTTGCTTTTGCTATTCAACAACAAAAAGTCTGAGCTGAGGAAAGTCGTCAAAGGTGTCCTATTGCCAATTACAGGCTTTTGTGCATGGGATGTGATAAAGGAAATGATAAAGCAATATCTTTTGGTGTTGAATTTTGGGCATGATGAAGCTGTAAGTAATAGATTGAACACTTGGAAATCTTCACCTCAAAACTTTTCATCGTTCAGGTACAAGAAGCTCTTGCCGAACTTGTGATTCATCAACTCTTCAGAGAAGTGATCTGGGTGGCGCTTCTTATCCCAGTCAATGGGTTGGCTGACGGGAAACACTCTGCGAGAATAGTGGATTTGTTTCCTGATGAGCTCTGCGCATCAGTTGGATGTGTGTCTCAAGATACCATTGGCAACTTGCTGACATTGGTGAGTCTTTTTCTTACTTAGACCATTCTCAAGCGGTGACACCGACTCAGATTTACCATACGATGCTCCTTATTTTAAGGCAAGGGCTGAACAAAGAAAGCATCACTTCATATAAGAGACATGAAGCCATGAACGAAGTTATTAATTCCGTGCTCTCCCCCATGTACGCAAACCCGAAAGAGTTTCCCAAGTTCACAGAGACGGTGATGAGTCTGCCTTTCATAATGTCAGCGCTCTTTGTCTACTGCTCAACATTACTCACCACGACCTGTATTCAGGCATGAACACGTGCTCAATATGAACCTCAAGAAGAAACGTCCTTGAATGCTTGGGAGAACAATGGAAAATGTCATTAAAATCATTGATGTTGTGGAACCTGATGATGCCCCAAGGCAGTTTGGTTTGCCAAACAACAAACTTGGCTTCTACTGCGGCAGGGCATTCTCAGATGTGTTTTGCAATCCTGCCAACTTTGAAGCGCTTCCATCTGCATGAGATATATTGTTCCAGTCCTTCCTTTTCAAATACCTCATGCATTGTCATTGCTATCAAGCTCTACACATACATACTACACTTGAGTTTTAATGTCGTGAGATGTACAGCCCATGGCTGCCTGCCCTAGTATTTGTCTTTGTCTGCGGCAGTCATAGCAACATGTACAAATTGAATGCACGCCACAACAACGTCAACCTGTCAGATTATCATCTTCTCTGAATATAAAGTTGGATCATACTGGAAGTATCCATACAGGGCCAGATGGCCAATCTTTGAGTGTGAATATTTTAAGGCAGAGCGAGTTGATCAGCATATGAAGGACTACCGATTGTGTTTCCAGGGCACACTTAAATTTCTCACAAGCACATTGAAATTTTTGGAAGATGCAAGTATTAATCTCTGTGGAATCAACTCGATCGAGCAACTTGAATAAAGTTCAAGTTGACATTGAACAAACCTGCTTGCACAAAATGACAAACTAACCTTGTCTTTTGTTATCGTAGCTCATTGAGGTTTGGCTGTAGGCAGCATTGGTCCAACACAGCCATATAGATATTTACCCAAGGCTAACATTTGTTCAGTGATTATGAACGAAGTAAAGACAGTCCACAGTTGCATGTCACAGCCAGCGCGGGGCAGAATTATAATGTATTGCCAGTGATCTTCACATAGGTGACTGTGGTCACTCTCAACATCTTCGTCTTCCTGTCACAACATTGCCTTATCCAGCATCTTTGTGTACTATTTGTTTGTCAACCTTGGGATGTGTGGGAAGATTGGTAATTCATCATCTTATCTTTGCACTGCCAGTGGCAGGGAGAGCGAAGACTGTTTCACCGTGATCTGTGGTTGGATGCATGTGAGTTCTCCATTGTGCCCTGAGATGAACTTAATGACTATGATGTGCTCTGAGTAGAGTTCTGCAGGATGTTGACATGCCAGGTTTGCATAGTAACTTCGCCTACTCCCTAGTTTGTGATCTCTTTTGTTAGTTTGTGATGGTTCACTGATTGATATTTTCGACTGCAAAATTCTGGCGGAACGCATAGACTTCTTTGCAAGGTTGCTTGGCTATAGACACATAGCATCTTAAACACACCCCATCAAGCTTGCAAAGGATTTTGCCTTGGAAGCATTCTCGTGCTGGGATAGCTTTCTGGCGATTTCTGCACCTTCGATACACAACTTGAAGCTTGGGATGGTTTCCTTCAAGATTTTACGCAGATTATGGTATTAAATAACAGTTGCCAATGGGACTTAGGCATTCATTAGAATGTTTCATAGTGGCTCTGATATTTTTGAACTTCGAGCTTACCCGCTCTATTTATTTTCTGCTGGCAAACTCGAATGCATTCTGTTTCGTGGACCCAGGGGTTGCTCTAGGGTATGTCATATCATTTTAGCTTTATTCGAGAGGCAGGATTTCTCCTTTAAAGTGGGATAGATATAATTTGTATAACTATGTCAACAGGTGAATGATCCTATACATGTTTGACTGCTGTGTTTACTAATATTACTAGTTTTGGTGATCGCATCTCCAGGCTTTCTCTCCAGGCCAGCTTGAATTGAGTGACTGGGTATAGTAAATCCAAAGACACCTCATGGCAGTGCATGCTCCTGTGATTGGGGCAGTGATCTTACCGTTATGCTGGCAGGCGAAGGCTGATGGGGCCTTGTGGGATGACTCTAGATGCTGACTAAGCTGGTCAAAGCTGGTAGGTTGCCCTGTACGTCTGACTACATTTGGAGTTGATCTAATAGAGCTTGAATTGGTAGCTTTTCAGATACCTTCATGCAGACTTGGCTATTTGTCATATGCGAGCTGTCAGCCTCATATGGTCCATAGACCCAATGTCACGGCTCCATTGATAATAGCCCAGAGTGTGTGTTCTCCTGAGTTGAGAAACGTGTACGAGGCACACGAGGCTTTTGGAATACTCTGGTGACTGTCAGGTAAGTAAATATGTGTCATGCCACTATCATGCTGACTGAACTTTCTCAGGGGATGACTCGCTTCCTGGAGTGCGCTTGAAGGTACTGTTGACAATAGTTTTGGAAACCTTGAAGCATGAGGATCCAAGCCTGCGACACATTGGAGAAACACAGATGCAATGCAATTTGAGGGCACATATCAGGTAATGCTACTTTCTGATCTATTGGCCAGGTAGAATGCTTATACGGATATAAAAGGTCTTGGAACCTGTCCTCCGTGATCTTTTGGACCCTTCTATCCATCGAATATTCAGAGTGAGCAGAGTGAATGGCAAAGAAATCAGGGGCTGGATAGACACAACCATCAGTGATGGTCTCACACAGTCCTATATCCCCATCTCATCGATTTTTACAGGGACATGGAATAGACGCACCCTTTATATTTGTGCAATTGATGAATATGGGACTGCCACAGAGACTGTCTCTCAAGGAGGGTATAACTTCCAGAGAGCTATGCGACAAGTACTACGCCTTGCACAAAGAGACATGAATGGTTTGACATCGGGTGCATATCCTCCACAAGTACAGTCGTTCTATACCAACCTTCCTTAGTTTCGATCTTTTTGGACACACATCAACCACCAAACATACTGAGTCATCGTGATGCAGCACTGGCTAGATTTTGTGCTGATGGCGGTCCCCCAGTTCTAACCTGCCCTTCAGAGCATTATTTCTTCTATTGCCAACTGTCTTTGCTGACAACTACACTTGCTGCTCTCAGATGCACAAAAGGCGAACGAATTCACAAGAGGACAACACTCCAGTTCAGAAAAAACCTGGAGCTGAGTTGGGGGTTATCTTGGGGTGTCTCGAATGTCTTGGAGCACCAAATCTGTGATACCCTACAGAAGTGTTGGAATCAGTCATTGAATACTGGTATCATGATGCATTGCTACGCTCCAAGGATTTTTACCAGCCTACAATATGTGTCTTCAGCCTGGTTGATGTCTTGATCACTAATGCTCAAAGTGCGGTGCACATGATCTCGAGTATATCAGTTCGTATTTCCAACACCTCAGAGCACAGTAGGAGACCTGCAAATGCAAATATGTGAGCATGATGATTTATTGACTTTGTTAATATTCAGCGTCTTGAATTAGTGCTACAGCATTCGATCAACCAGCCGACATTCTGCTTGGTTTCGTTATCGATCCTACTCCTTTCAATATCGTCAGACCCGCATTACTCGATTCTATCATCGACGTACCTACGTCTCTAACTCAGCATCGACGGACCCGCGCAGGGCCTGGTAGTCCCTTGGAATTTTGCCAACCCTTGTAATGCTCAAAACGTTACAAGGACCGTTTCTATTGACGTTAGAAACAGACTTTCGCGTTGGTAAGTTGGCTATGTACCTGCGATATTCCTCTTTGCACAGCACCTGATGATTCCATCACTCTGACACTGGTCTTATGACGACGTGCAACCCACCATTGTTCTGGCCTTTGACATAGCGGCTGTATCTCTGCTCATAGGTGAGTGAGCGATCAACGATTGCTTGTGTTACTCACTGAATTCTGAGGGCCCATACTGATTGATATGCTGAAGATGCAGGAGAGCGCCAAGTTACTACTCGTCCCTTTAGGGTAGCATGACATGTCACAAAGTCGGATTCATGTCTAAGTCTTTGCTATACGTGTTTTGCTCGTTCGTTATCATTAATTAATTCAATTACAGTCCTTAGCTAGTCACCCAAGTACCTAATCCATTTGGTCCCAAACCACATCCTCCTTCATCTAAACTACCACCTGATTTGAACCCAGAACAAGCCCAGCTTGATCCCTACTCCAGCCTTGCAGAGAACACGGATCTCACTCTTCAGGAGAAGATCACCGGTACACATTCCACTTCAAGAATACCTGGTTCATCGCCCTGACGACTCGTCAGACTTGCAGTGGGTGATCAACATGAGCTTCGTGTTCGCTTGGAGATCGTGCCAAATGTCGACGATCCACTGGTGTTCTTCTGCTTAGGTATTCAACACCAACTGAATTCTGATCCTATCTGTTAATAGTATTCCTTAGTTCCGCAGGTTCAGATACCTTCCTGCAGATGCCCCCAAACTCTGAGGTATCGTTAATCCAGTACCATGTGGTTGGTGGTATCCTAGACTTTTACTTCTTCCCTGGTCCCTCGGATGCAGAAGTAATCACCCAGTATGGTTCAGTCATCGGGTACCCTATGTGGCAACCTGCGTGGGGCTTTGGGTTCCACCTTTGCAGGTAGTGTTCTTTGCATTGCAATTGATATAGGATGGACTCATTTAAGTCATACAGATGGGGATACCACAATGTTAGCGATGACATAGAAAATGTCGCGCAGATGCATGCTGCGGGCATCCCCTTGGAAGGTCTGCCCCATTTTGGACACTCATTGCTTGTGATCCTCACTTCGCGCTAGTTCAATGGAATGATATTGATTTGTACCACACTTACCGCGACTTTACTACTGACCCAGTAAGTTTCTCTGGGGACGAACTTCGTGCGTTCATTCGAGAATTGGTGAGTATTTCTCCATGTAAATTCGCTCAGCTCTCACTCCAGTGAAAGGCCGCGAATAACCAACATTGTAAATGCGCCTGTACTCTTTCCCTCCTGATTTTGATCGAACTCGTCAACAGATATCCCCATTGTGGATGTAGGTATTGCTATCACATTAAACTCAACTGACGTCGTTTGTTGACATGCTACTATGCGCATGTTTCCTGACCGTATCGTAATTCAGTATGATCCTTTCACACGAGGCATTGAAGAGTCAATTATTTGCACCCAGTAATAGACTAAAGCGCTAAATGCATTGCAGAGATGTGTGGATCAAGAATCCAGATGGGTCCCTGTACCTTGGTCAAGTCTGACCTGGATACACCGTCAGTCACTCATGATTTGTACAACACTTCATACAACTAATCATTGAACATGCTTTATTAGGTCTCTTCCCTGGCCACGGTAGTGTAATATGGCGTGACTGGCACACACACGCTGCCGTGAATGCTACGTCTGGAGGAAACACAACACTAGATGCTCCCATCAGCCACATCAATGTCCACATCCGGGACAACTCCATTCTATTGGAGCCCCTTCAGTGACAAATTCCGTATTATACGGGCCACCCGACCTACATAATATCCCGTATCAGACGGGCCAGCGGACCATGGGCCCATGTTGTGTATATCCTTGATGACGACGGATGGGCCAGGTAACATATTATTTCCGATGGAGACGGGTGGGCCCATGTATGCCAATGATATATATATCCTTGATGTTGACGGATGGGCTGGGGGAATATGATCATTCATGGAGATGGGTGGGCCCATCTGGGTAATATGTAGAGTAGGATATTATAGACAGCTGGGCTGAAGAGAGATGTAAGGCAAATATTGTTATATAGATGGGTGGGCCAACAGGGGTGTATTACATATACGGGTGGGCCGGGGTAGGGGAATATTACACATATGGGTGGGCTGATGTGGGGCATATTACATATACAGGTGGGCTGACGTGGGGAGTATTACATATACGGGTGGGCCGAGGGTGCAATAAAATATTTATTACATAGACAGGTGGGCCAAGGTGGTGGAATATCACATATACGGGTAGGCCGACATAAGGGATATTAATTAGACAGGTGGGCCAACATAGGATGTATTACATAGACGGGTGGGCCGACATGGGGGATATTACATAGATGGGTGGGCTGACGTGGGGGAATTGTACATAGATGGGTACATATATGGGTGAGCCTAGATACGTTTCATCAAGACATACAGCTGATGTAGCCACCAGCGAATCAAACACGTAGGATACATGCACACTATGAGTGCATATACCTACCATCAACCACCAAAATCTAAACCCGTAAGCACAAAAACATGAATCGACCATGTGTGGCATTGACCAATAATTGAGTACTGAAGTGGGAAAACCCCACACCTGAACCCTGGTGTGCAATATATCCTATTTCTACACACAGACACCAGAAGCACAACACTCGCAAAAATATAAATGTCAAATTTTCACAGTGCTGAACCCCGAACCCTGAGATTTTACCAACTCCTGAACCCCGAAATTGTGGACTGCCGGGTCTCGGGGGTCGGCACTCGGGACTTGGGAAATTTGGGGAGATCAATAAAATTTGATCTACAATAAATTTGATTTACAAACAAATTGATTTACAAACTTTTGAAAGATATCTGTGTCGTCTCACATATTGAGTCCCGAGTTCTGGGACCCCTGAGACCTGAGACCCGGCAGTCCACAATTTCGGGGTTCGGGGGTTGGTAAAATGTTTATGGATATACAAAAGGTTGATTCAAACATGTTTGAAAGATGTCTTTCATCTCAAAAATCGAGTCCCGTGTTCCGGGTAAGACATCTTTCAAACATGTTTGAATCAACCTTTTGTATATCCATAGACATTTTACCAACCCCCGAACCCCGAAATTGTGGACTGCCGGGTCTCGGGTTTCGGGGGTCCTGGAACTCGGGACTCAATATGTGAGATGACACAGATCTTTCAAAAGTTTGTAAATCAATTTGTTTGTAAATCAAATTTATTGTAGATCAAATTTTATTGATCTCCCCAAATTTCCCAAGTCCCGAGTGCCGACCCCCGACCCCCAAGACCCGGCAGTCCACAATTTCGGGGTTCGGGGGTTGGTAAAATGTCTATGGATATACAAAACTCGGGACTTGACATTTGATATGAGACATCTTTCAAAAATGTTTAAATCAACCTTTCATATATCCATACACATTTTACCAACCCCCGAACCCTGAAATTGTGGACTGCCGGGTTTCGGGGTTCGGGGGTCTCGGAACTCGGAACTCAGTATGTAAGACAACAAAAATATCTTTCAGGGTTCGGGGGTTAGTGAAATGTTTATAGATATACGTAGGTTAATTCAAACATGTCTGAAAAATTTCATTCATCTCAAATGTCAAATCCTGAGTTCCGGGTTTCAGGACTTGGCACCCGGCACTCGGGGTTCGGCACTGAAAATTTGACATTCGGGTGTTCGGGTTTCGGGTGATATCTAAATCACAACAGCTTCGAGTTCTGCCAAAGCGTGAAACTTGAAACCCAGTGTGCAACATGTTGATTTTTCATTTATATCACACAAATAACCAAGTGCCCAGTGCCGAGACCCGAAGCCCGAGACCCAAAAATATGTACACAACATGTCCATTTTTCACTTACTGCACAAATCACCGAGTTTCGAGTGCCAAAGCATGAAACTTGAAACCCAGTGTGCAACATGTCCATTTTTTATGTACATTACACAATTCATTGAGTTCCGAGTGCCAAGGGCCAAGACCCGAAGCCCGAGACCCGAAAATATGTATGCAACATTTCCATTTTTCACTTGTTGCACAAATCACCGAGTTTCAAGTGCCGAAACTCGAAACCTGGTGTGCAACATGTTCATTGTTCATTTACATTACACAGATCATTGAGTGCCAAGGGCCGAATATTGAAACCCGAAGCCTGAAAACATGTATGCCACATGCCCATCTACTCATTGCACAAATCACCAAGTGTCGAGTGCCGAAACCCGAAACGCGGTACTTCAAATGGACATGAATTCTGTCTTTGTATGTATTATCCATTGGTGTAGGGTTGAAATAACTTGGGAATTGTATTTGTCAGTGCTCGGTAGTTGGTAGTTGGTAGTTGGTGGTTGGTGGTTGGTAGTCAATATAGGCAAATGATAATGAAAAATGAAAGTTGTTATTACGCTTGACTTCCTTACCGAAGGTTGTAGTCTGAGTCTAGGGGAGTGTATTGGTAGTCTTTTCTTGTCCATCAGTTATCATTTAACCGAGATATAAGCTAAAGAAATCTGAAACATCGGTGATAATGAAAAATGAAAGTTATTATTATGTTTAAGTTCCTGAACAAAAGTTGTAGGCCGAGCCAAGGTGAGTGTATTGGTAGTTTTTTCTTGTCAATTGGTTATCTCGTTACTCGGTACTTGGTACAAGGGAATCAGTACTCGGTATTTGGTTCTGATACTCGATACCTGAGAATCAGTAGTCGGGTACTCGGTACTCGGTTCTGATACTTGGTACCCGAGAATCAGTAGTCAGGTACTCGGTACTTGGTTCTAATTCTCAGTACCTGGGAATCAATAGTTGGGTACTCCAGCCAATAGTCCCGAGTCCCGAGTACTGATACTTGGTATTCGGTAGTCAGGTTTGGAACTTGGGTCTTGGTTTGGTTATCATTTGACTGAGATATTGGTAGGCAATATTGGCACTCGGAGCTCGAATACTGACTATCAACTATCAAGTGTTGGGACTTGGTAATCAGTAGTTGAGACTTGGTGCTTAAATGGATATTGCATATATACATAAAAATACAAAATATGTTCCTATGTGTTCATTTCTAGGTGAATAGACTTTGAAATTATATCTCAATCATCTATTCAACAATAGAAACAATGTATCAGGAGCTCAGGACCATAGGGTAATCCTTTATTGTATAGTGTACCTCCCCCTCTTCTGGTGGTTCACCTGCTGGGGTTTTTTCCCTGTAGGACTGGACCTCAAGGACTGTAGGGAGTCTATTCCTGAGCATATTCGGAGTAGATATATCATATAACCAGCCCAGGACACACAGGATCCTTCTCCAGGAACAAAGCATAGACAATTGCACTTTTGACTTTTTTCATGATTTTCAGTATCTTGCCCTTGCATCCATGATCCAACCTTTTGATATGTAATGAGCATAGCTTATATTCTTGCTTCTTATGACCAAGATCAGCTCACAATAGGCTGGAGTTTGTGAGCTAGTGTGTATACTTGCCATTTTGCCTGATAAGGGGCCCAT
This sequence comes from Suillus discolor, assembly GCF_016758755.1. Lineage (NCBI taxonomy): Eukaryota > Fungi > Basidiomycota > Agaricomycetes > Boletales > Suillaceae > Suillus > Suillus discolor. Next base: position 46,687 of record NW_024541268.1, on the reverse strand, counting down.
GCCTTCAAAACATTGAATCTTCGTAATCAGAAACCTGGGGTACATTTCAAATATCTTAAGTATCATAGACATAAATTTACAGACAAATCAACCAAGAATTGAGTACTGAGGAAGTGAAATGGGTAAGAAATTGAGTGTGGGAAACTTCAAAGACCCAAAGCATCGAAAATGGTTAGTTGAGCAGTGGTAGGACTTTAATGCTGGGTCAACTCATATTTTCACTATATCCCTTCTACCCACCCCCTACCCTCAGGGCAGTAGGCAGTATGGGTTCCTTGGGTAGTTTACGATCTATCCTACATATTTGTAATGATATTTTCAGCCTGAATCATATATAAATGTGACTTTGTATAAAAGATGTCTATTGTCACTCTCCACACATATGTCATTTTGCCTATCATTACATCAATCCTTCATGAATCTTTCTAGGCTTTTAAGCTATTATAATGGATGTATATGGGTGTTATTCCAGGTCTCTCATCACATCACAGGCTTGTTATGTTGGATATCTCGACATAATGTGCAAGTCTCGCTATTAATATTCATTCTTTTATCTTTACACTCACTTACTGCACACATGTATTTCATTTGTCATTATTGATGTTTCGGATTTCTTTAGCTTATATCTCGGTCACATGGTAACCAATGGATGAGAAAAGACTACAAATAAACTCACCTAGACTCGGACTACAACCTTCATTAAGCTGACTACTGATTCCCGGGTACTGAGTATCAAAACCAAATACTGAGTACCAATTACCATGTACTGAGTACTGCATAATGAGTAACAAGATAACCAATTGACAAGAAAAGACTACCACTACACTCACCTGGACTTGGACTACAACCTTCGGTAAGGAAGTTAAGCATAATAACAACTTTCATTTTTTCATTATTGCTGATGTTTTGCTGAATGACAAGGAAAGACTACCAAGACACTCACCTTGACGTGGACTACAGCTGTCATTTTTCATTATCATTTGCCTATATTGACTACTGAGTCTCGAGTACCGACCACTGACCACCGATCACCGAGTACCAAGTACCGAGTACTGACAAATACAATTACCAAGTTATTTGAACCCTACACCAATGGATAATACATACAAATACAATTCGTGTCCATGTGAAGTACTGGGTTTCAGGTTTCGACACTCGACACTTGGTGATTTGTGCAACAAGTGAAAAATGGACATGTTGTGTACATGATTTTGGGTTTCGGGCTTCAGGTCTCGGCCCTCAGCACTCGGAACTTGATGATCCGTGTAATGTAAATGAAAAATGGACATGTTGCACACTGGGGATTGAGTTTCTGGTTTTGGCACTCGAAACTTGGTGATTTGTGCAGTGAGTGAAAAATGGACATGTTGTGCACATATTTTCAGGGTTCGGGGTTCGGCCCTCGGAACTCGGAACTTGATGACTTGTGTAATATAATTGAACAATGGACATGTTGCATACCCGGTTTTGAGTTTCAGGTTTCGGCACTTGAAACTCGGTGATTTGTGCAACAAGTGAAAAATGGAAATGTTGCATACATATTTTCGGGTCTCGGGCTTCGGGTCTCGGCCCCTGGCACTCGGAGCTCGATGATTTGTGTAATATAAATGAAAAATGGACATGTTGCATGCCGGGTTTCGAGTTTCAGGTTTTGGCACTCAAAACTCGGTGATTTGTGCAACAAGTGAAAAATGGACATGTTGCGCACATATTTTCGGGGTTCGAGGTTCGGGTCTCGGCCCTCGGCACTCAGAACTCGATGATCTGTGTAATGTAAATAAAAATGGACATGTTGCATGCCGGGTTTCGAGTTTCAGGTTTTGGCACTCAAAACTCGGTGATTTGTGCAATGAGTGAAAAATGGACATATTGTGCACATATTTTCGGGGTTCAGGGTTCGGCCCTCGGAACTCAGAACTCGATGACTTGTGTAATATAATTGAACAATGGACATGTTGCACACCTGGTTTTGAGTTTCAGGTTTCGGCACTTGAAACTCGGTGATTTGTGCAACAAGTGAAAAATGGAAATGTTGCATACATATTTTCGGGTCTCAGGCTTCGGGTTTTGGCACTTGGCACTTGGCACTTGGTTATTTGTGTGATATAAATGAAAAATCAACATGTTGCACACTGGGTTTCAAGTTTCATGCTTTGGCACTCGAAACTCGGTGATTTGTGCAGTGAGTGAAAAATGGACATGTTGTGCACATATTTTCGGGGTTCGGGGTTCGGATTTTGGCTCTCGGAACTCGGAACTCGATGACTTGTGTAATATAATTGAACAATGGACATGATGCACACTGGGTTTCGAGTTTCGGGTTTCAGCACTCGAAACTCAGTGATATGTGCAATGAGTAAGAAATGGACATGTTCCATACATATTTTCGGGTTTTGGGCTTCGGGTTTCAGCACTCAGCACTCGGAACTCGATGATCTGTGTAATGTAAATGAACAATCAACGTGTTGCACACTGGGTTTCGAGTTTTGGGTTTTGGCACTTGAAACTCGGTGATTTGTGCAGTGAGTGAAAAATGGACATGTTGAACAATGGGTTTCAGGGTCTCGGGTTTGAAAAATAGCATAATAACAACTTTCATGTTTTCATTATCATTTGCCTATATTGACTACCGAGTCCGATAAGGGACCCCTTGGATGATCCATTGCTCAATGAAATACTACCTGATTGGAAGTGTGCTGGTTATCAGATATTCATTTGTCAACTCCCGGGTCCCGGAACTCGGAAGTCGGTATGGTTGACCCAAATTTGGGTGGTTGGAACTTGGCATCTCATAGGGCAACACAAGCTTTGCACCCCGGATTCCAAATTTTGCAAGACAACCTGTGCACCATCAAAGGCCATGTCAGGAGATCACCTGCTGCTCTGGGAACTTGGTAACTTTGATTTATTACCTCCTCTGATTTGGTTGATGTACAACTACCTCAGCTCCATCATGTCTACAATTATGATACACATGGGCCCACCCATCTATATTTTATACCACCCTCGGCCCACCTGTCTAATACAACATCCCATACAACACCCTCAGCCCACCCGTCTAATTAATATGTGTCTGGGCCCACCCGTCTAATACAATATTTTATAATACCCTCGGCCCACCCATCTAATTTAATATGTGTCTGGGCCCACCCGTGAATGTGATAACAAGTACCTACCCATCTATCTCATACACATCTACCTTAATACACCCATCTGCATAATATCCAACTACCTCGGCCCACCCGTCTACCTAATATTCATGTACATCGGCCCACTCATCTACTCTATATATTCCCTGCATGGGCCCACCCGCCTCCATCGGGAATAATTTGCCTCCCGGCCCATCCGTCATAGTTGAGGATATTTTTATCATGGGCCCATGGTCCGCTGGCCCGTATCATACAGGATATTATGCATGTCCATTCCCTTGTATTATACGGAGATAGGTCACTGTAATATGTGTCTATTGCTCCACCAAGAGCACGGGTACACCATTTACGAGACTCGCAAAGGTCCCTATTTGCTGCTCGTATCTCTCAATGCAAACGATTCATCGAAGGAATACTTAGGTAAGCGATGAGCTCTAATGCAATGCAGGTGGGGTTCTCGATGGCTCGACGTCATACTGTATCTTATGGTAAATTGTCGCAGGCACAGCTAAAGAGATGCTCGTCGAGGCACGACAAAGATCCATTTCAGTACAACTTCATGCGACCCATGACGTCCTTGCCTTGAGAGTGTCCGGAGCATCAGACCATCTCACACTTTGTCCGTTGACAGACTGACCCATCATGTCCGCAGACTACAACAACTTAAACCCAAAAAATTTGTACAGCTCCCGACAGCTAACCAGATCGTCCTTTACTATTGGGATAGAGTCGTGCAAGCCACCAATGGTCCACCAGAGCTAATTCAGGGTTTCTGAGTTTAATTCTGCCCTGATGCTGGCTTTGCTCATCATACTACATAGACGCTCCAACGGCGGTTTTCCCGGTGCGTTTTCTCCTCCAGGCCATGGTCCTGTTCAAGGAAAATCTCTCGAGATGGATGCCGTTTCGCAAAGGTGGCTTAAAAACTGAGACTAGTATTGACTGTCTTTGGGAGTTGTGGCCCTATGCTGATGAGAGTCGCCCAGCTCTTTCACAAGAGTTTGTCGAGGATGCCGTCCGGCTTCTCGTGACACGTTTCATCCCCTTGAACCTGGCAGATCTCGAGGGTTGGATGTCTGATCCAGAAGAGTGGGTCAATCTAGAAGACAAAGAAGACGATCAATGGGAGTATGAATTGTGAGTGCGTTTCACACATAGATCCAGCTTGTCACGAGACTTGTCTTTTCAGCCATGTGGTGAATGCATCTTGATGACCCTTTCATCCCAATACAAGGTTTATGTCACACCACTACTTGAGACAACCTTCAAGCAGATAATTAGTCAATATACTGTTCACGTGTGCTTCTATACTGACGAGCCCATTTCCAGCGCAACCAACGGTTGATTTGGCAATGCTCACCAATACTCGCTCATGAAAGGATCGACATCACCCAACAACAATGTCACCGTCGGAATGAAGAGAAGACGCATTTCATAGAGGACCCATACATGACGACCAAACAAATCGCAATGACAAACTCCGAAAGAACAGATGCAAACCATCAACTAACTCCCTCACCTCTACTCAGAATCGCTCCACCTCTCGAGATCATTGTTGGCGGGTGTTGTGTTGTTACCGTGGAAATCGAGAGGTATGTCCTATGCAAGTCAATTTAAACTGACTCCGGGATAATAGTGATAATAGAATGCCCACCATCAATTCGATCTCATGCTCTTCAACCCAAACACCTTCAACAACAACCACCCGCACCATCGCCCGCACCTCAACATTATTCCGATGTTCTTCACCTCTTGCACGGGTCTCTGTATGACTTCCACTCTCTTCTTGGCGACCGCCATTCTCTCCACCCTCCTCTCTGGCGCCCTTCTCCCTGTGTCAATCTGCATCCAGATCATAGTAGCACTTACCATCAACTTGGGCGTCAACACGCATAATCGGATTGCTCGATGAATCACTCACCATATTCTTTGATTCCAATGCATAAGGTGAGTATTCTGATTATTACTTGACATTTCATTGCTGATATCTTCGAGGTAGAAATTGATGGTGTTGATTACCTTTTTCAGTGCAGGTAAGCACTCCAGATCATTACATAAGCTTCACTGAGTGCGATCAAGATTATGTCGAGTCGTTCCATGGCAAATTCTCATCGCCAGTGTATGGTGGATTTTTGGTTACAGTTCGATTTGCCGCTATGCCGGAAGACTTTTCAATGTCCGATCGTTGTTTGTTTCAAGTATTGTACTTTATTTTATTTTATTCAATGTATACCTAGTTTGATTCTACCACTGGTTTGACTGCATATTCGACGAAGCCTGCATTCATATCGGATCCCAGCAAGGACGACCTGATGTTCGCAGGTAGTATAATAAAGGCGATGCAAATTCCTTTACAGTCAAGAAGAGTTGCAAGTGGTGCCACATTGTAAGCCTCAGTGCAATGGGTCTCTTGTGCTCCGTTATAAACTTGTACTACCGTTAATGCAGAAACATCTTCTCGTGCCAGAGCACCATTTTTTTGGAAGTGCTGGAGCCCAGTAATGACACGTCTTTCTAATGCCCGACCTACAAGGCAAAAAGGTTCGGTTCATAAGTGCAATGAGAGTTTAAACTGGAATTGAGTTGAACTAATGAGTTCCTACTGATATCATTTGCACCACAGCTCCAGATGCAATCATAAGACCACTAGTAGAGCGATATGTTGCTAGCGGGTACGGCAATCCAGAGATTATATCACATCTTCTAACACAAGAAGACCAGTAATTTCAAGATATTGTAGGTCATCTACTTAAACACCTTCAAGTGGCATCTGATACTCAAATGGATTAGACTTAGCCTCCTGAAAAAGTGCCGCTCACAACGGGGACTCAAGTCTACCCGTGGTCAAGCACACAATCAAGAGCATCGGACCTGCAATTGGACATGTTTGCCAATGATTCCCCAAACAAGGTTCTCATGACATGAAGCAAACACTGCTGCAGGAGGAGCAGCTTATGGTTCCGAGGTTGTATATATCATTTTCTTTCAATGAGTTTACAATCATCACACAATTTCAGAACCAGTACATGAACGTTCATTGCGCCATCATCGTTCCAATGTCAGGAGACCCCCATCATGTTCCTTTACCGACCATCGCTCTTGCAGATATGAAGATTCTCAAGGATTGCTTCACCAGGACAATACGAGATTCATCTCGGATGAACCAAGGGGAGTCAAGGACGGATCTCATAGTGCTCTTGCAGATAATATGGGACCAGATCATACTACCCATTGTCAATGTACTCGAGCATGTCCTCAAACTAAAGTGTTCCTCTCGAATCTGGTTGTGTCCGACTGCAGCTTTCATGTCCATTCCTCTCCATGCAGCTCACCCATTTCAAACAAAGCCGGATTATTCTGGGAAGGAGCTATGCCTGGAAGGTCTCTACATTTGGTCTTACATGCTGACACTTTCGGCTCTGATCAGATCTAGACAGTTGATGAAGAAGCGCGTGCCTTTGTCCTTTGTGGCGATCAGACAGGGTCAACCAGGTGCAGGGAAAGACAAGGTGCTCTTGGCTGTCGACAGCGAGCTCGTGTTACGACTAGGATAAGTCTTCTCAACACTGGTCCAAATGGACCGTCGCACAAAGCATGTCAAGGTCTTCTTACAGGTCGACGGAACGTCGAGAGGTCTCTCCATCTATCTCGGTAAGGGCAGCGCCTCGTCGAGATGAAGGTCTAGCGAGAATATGGCTAAGGTGCGGGAGTGACTTAGAAGTGCAGCGAGGTGTTCAAGGAAGTGAGTTGATTAGACAAGCTAAAGACCAAGTTCTGGGGATCTACCTAGTAGATTAAAGTAAAGAACTAATACAATAATATATCAGCTTATATACTGTCTGTACATAAGAGTTCAAGCTCAGTCTGTATCTATGGATCTATGGTATCATGATAAGAGAACATGAGGTCAACCATGAGGGTCAGATAGGATACATGAGGCTTATCCTCTGATCAAGCATGAGGCGCCAAGAGGCACTCCAGATCTTCATGAGGTGGCAACAATCAACATGTGCCGATCTAGGGTGACCATGAGGCGTACAGCCTCAGAGGATCAGGTACAAGGCCTTCTAGGCCAGGGGCGGTGTCACGGCGGTCTGGACCGCTGTCTTTCTAAGTGCTGGTGGCATGCAGCCGCATTGGGAGTCTGGCAGAGCGGGGGCTCCTGTAGATGTTGCAGTAGATTGTAACAGCTCAAGCTTGCTCATAAGCTCGTCCCTTCTGGTCACAAAGCCGCATGAGCAGGTGCACCAGGTATGTTCAACACACGGCAAGTGCATCCCTTTGTTTAAACCCTTTGAATATATTTCTGTTCATCCCCTGACCTATACTGACTTTTACTCGATATTGAAAGGAGATCTGCTATTGGATAGCGGTTGAGCATCACTATCTGCCCTTATTGCTGGCAAAGTCCCCCAAGGGACTTTAGAACTCACACTATGACGAGCCACACTCAATGTTCACACACGGTCAACTGTGCGCTGTCCAGGGTGCGCAATTGTCAGGACATTTGAACATCATTCTCACGCACAAGCAAAGAAAGGCGGATGGGGAACATAGTTATTCGTCATTACTGCTGTACATGCTTGGAGAAATAGTTTGTGGTTGTATTTGGTTGGTAGCTATTAGGATTTAGGGCTCTGCACACCACTTACTGGGTAGGAGTCTGTGAAAAATGATAGCTATAGATGATGTTGATTACCGACAGTGCATGGCTTCGATGTCGAGCCCAATACATTATAACTCATGGACATTGTGTGTCGAAGTGCTACTGTATGGCTACATCTTCCAACACTGCCACCAAAAAGTGAACACAAGACAATTGGAGATAAGTAAAGGTGAAAAATGGTAGCCCCAAGCCAGAACATCACCTAGGAGACCTGTAGTGACAGGAGAATCCCAAGGGACAATCAATATTGAGCCCGTATCACAACTCATGGACCTTGAATATCTAGGTGCTATCACATAGTCAAGAATTAACATGGTTGATCCTTATCTACCTTGTTTGGTTACATTGATCACATCTAACAAACATCTAACTAGAAAAACCTAGGCCTCGGTGATTTCCTGATGAATTTACAAGACATTACCCTGGACGTGTCACAACTGCCAGCAATGACTATTTTGTATCAATATTACAAAAATATTATGTAGCTTTGCAAACAACCATCGCAAGGTGAACCCAATGCAGCAGGTGACCGTTTTTGTGGAGTGATGCTGGAATCCCTTCAATAGTTTATCTACAAAGTATCATATTTGCGAGATATACATGACTTCATCAATATTAGAGGTTTCTTGCAATCGCTTGTCATTCAGCATCATTATGCTGGTGTTTAGATAATACTATGTATTTGGATATAATATGTCGATAGTTGATTTCATTTTGCCAGAAATATCTATTAAAATCACCTCATGGCCGATTTCCTGATGTATGCATGCTTAGCTCGCTTAACCTCTTTTTGGAAATCTCACATGGTTTCATCATGTGTTTTCGAGCACCGACACAAACAGCATCGCCTGTTGGGAACTTAGCATGATGTTGGTAACTGTATGTGTACATGACATTAAATAATGAAAAATGATGTGTTTGAGCAGGGCAAGGCAGATATGTGATTAGATTTGAGTGTTTTCCCTACTGTGATTGTTATGGTAGTATTTTTTGTATACATACAGCAAATAATGGAACAACATATAATACAATTACAGACAGGGGGAAATCAAATATGAGATAAAAGAGACTGGGAGATGGATGGCAGAAGATTATGAAAAAATAACAAAAGGGAGAAAAAGACCACTTAGAGACTCAAAAACTGGAGAATGGGAAACTGGGAGAACTGGGAGACGGGAGACGGGAGACGGGAGACGGGAGACGGGAGACGGGAGACGGGAGACGGGAGACGGGAGACGGGAGACGGGAGACGGGAGACGGGAGACGGGAGACGGGAGACGGGAGACGGGAGACGGGAGATGGGAGACGGGAGACGGGAGACGGGAGATGGGAGACGGGAGACGGGAGACGGGAGACGGGAGACGGGAGACGGGAGGCAGGGAAAAATAGGAAAATAAATACAATCCATGATACTGTTACATATTTTGTGATTTTATGTAGTGTAGCAGATTGTATTTTTACTTTTGTCCAAATCTTGCTCAAAGAATGTAGAACTGACTGATCTTATGTACTATGAACTTTTACTTGGTGTAGTAGATTGTACTTTTAGTTTTTTGAAATGCTGCTCATAAAGTATTTTCAAAATCCACTATTGAGGCATGATCTTATTCAAAATACACAATTTATTAGGATGCAGCCTGAGGCCAGGAAAGCCAAAGGAGGGCGCAGCCCTCCTTGGCTTCCTGTGACGAAGGAACAATGCTCATCAGGAGCCTTCAGAATTATTGGGATGAAGCTGAGGCCAGGAAGCTAAAAAAAGAGTGCGAAGCACTTTTTTTCGCTTTCTGTGCCGAAGGCAGAACAGGTGTGGACTAGTTCCCGCTATGGCAGTAGTGGGTTTTGTTGTGTCATCATCGAAAAACCTCATCTTTCAATTTTTGGCAGAGAAATCAATTTCGGTATATATTCATGGCATTTTATTCGCACATTTCTGATATTCCGGTCTGTTTGTGGTGTTTGGTTCGCACAGTTATGAAGTGCTGCTTGTTGTCTGCACATATCGATAAATTTCGTTCTTATAATCTTCGACGCTCTATGTCTCCTTACAAAGTCCTCGGATCTTTATTCCTGCTGTTATTCATATCAATGATGCAAATCTTGATTTGACCATGTTGTTGTCCTTCTTGCATGATTGCAATGTCCCTCGAACTGTCATCAATCATCATGGGAGAGCTATAGAGTCCACTCTTGGCCCAGTTTGCGTGCCTACTGTCGATGGTTGGTACAACTCATGGCAGATCTTTCGTCCTGCCTATCTGAGTGGATGTGATGTCGAACTTGGTTGTGATTGGCTATCATTTGTGAATGTGAAGTTTGATGGATCTCGGTTTGCAAGGCCTTTGGAAACGGACGTCAGTCGACTTTCTGGTTGTCATACTTGGAATGGTATGTGTATTGCTTTGAATTGTTTTTGTATATCTGATTTTTTCTTTGTGGAATCATTCCTCTCCGCCGTCTGTTGTTACGGACAGTGAAAAAAATACAGCTACCCAAGTGGGATCTTGTTCAGCCACCCAATGTTACGACTAGGATAAGTCTTCTCAACACTGGTCCGAATGGACCGTCGCACGAAGCGTGTTGAGGGTATCTTACAGGTCGACGAATGTTGACAGGTCTCTCCGTCGATGTCAGTAAGGTTGGCTGACCTCGTTGAGATGAAGGGCTAGCGAGAATACAGCTAAGGTGCGGGGAGTGACTTAGAAGTGCAGTCAAGGTGTTCAAGGAAGCAAGTTGATTAGACAAGCTAAAGACCTAGTTCTGGGGATCTACCTAGTAGATTAAAGTCAAGAACTAATACAATAATCTGTCTACTTATATATGTCTGTATACAAGGGTTCAAGCTCAGTCTGTATCTATGGATCTATGTGAGTCATGGTGAGTCAGAGATAACACTACATGAGGTCAACCATGAGGCATGATAGGATACATGAGGCTTAACCTCTGATCAAGGGTGAGGTGCCAAGAGGCGCTCCAGATCTACATGAGGTGGCATGAGGCAACATGCGCCGATCTAGGGTGACCATGAGGCATACAGCCACAGAGGATCAGGTACAAGGCCTTCTAGGCCAGGGGTGGTGTCACAGCGGTCCAGACCACTGTCTTTCTAGGTGTTGGCGGCATACCGCCACGTCGGGAGTCTGGCAGAGTGGGGGCTCTTGTAGATGTTGCAGTAGACTGTAACACCCAAGCGGGTTCTTCTTTGTCATGTTTGTCTGTACATCCGCAAAATGAACATGCTTTGGATAATTTTTTTGGTGGTTATGAAAGTTCATCGAGATCTGCTCTGAGTGAATTGGCAGTTGCCCATGGTCTTCAGGTAACCGCTGACTTGTCTGTGGAAGATTTGCGACAGGCCATATCCCAACATGTTGGCATGGGACTCTGTGGATCTCGTTAATTGCAAACTTTCAAAGGTTGTGAATCTGTGTGTCAAAGCTTCGATACATCTTGTGGTGATGAAGAGGCCGTGCTTTCTATGAAGATAGCCTTCTTGACAACTATATTGACAACTACAAAACAACGACCTTTAGAATGGCTGTTAAGAGCAAATGGTGTCAGTTTCGAACTCGGTTCGAAAACGGGACAGCTTCATCGTACATTAAAGAAGATATCAAATCACTGCAAAAAGCTAAGTCGAAATCTTCTGATCAAAATCAGACCCAAGCTCATGAAAATCATTGTCATCAGCTTTCTCACGAATGGCCTCAGCTTCCGTCTTCGCAATTGAAGTGTCGTTTGGTGCAGATGTTCAAAGATGAGACCTCTTCAGAAAGATTGGCCACATTTACCTGCGCATCCTGTGCTGAAAGTGTTCCATGTTCTGAACAGACAACAATATCTGTAGTGAATCTTACAAATTCCTCTCTTTTGCACAGACCTGATTGACAAGAAGATCAGCACATGTCGAACAATTATTTCGATGAAGACTGTCCTCTCCCTCCATTACCATTTGCATGTTCTGACGGTCCTCTTCATGATTTGATGCTTGATCCTTCTGGGGTAAGACAATGTGGTGAAGACGATTTTGAACTATCTTTGTGCAATGTCTGTGATAAGAAGCTCAAGAAAGGCAAACATCCGACACTCAGTCTTGCGAACCGCACATTTCTGGGAGAAGTACCTGCCGAATTGAAGGATCTGACCATTGTTGAGGAGGCGATGATTGCTCGTTGTCGTGCAAAGTGTTGGATCATTCAGTTGAAGGAGGAAAATCAGGATCTGCAACTTTCTACTAATCAATGTGGAATCAAAGGCCACATAATTGTCTATCCTCAGCACCCAGAAGGGATCGCAAACATCTTACCTCTGTCAGTGGACGACATCATTATGCTGATTTGCATCATTTTTGTGGGCTCATGTCCTCCAACTCGTGCATGGCTTGAAGAGAAGGCCAAACCTTTGATAGCTCGGAGAGAAAAAGTTCATGCTGCATTAGTTTGGCTGAAGGAACACAATCATCTGTATAAAGATATCACCATTGATTTCGATGTTTTGAATTCTATGGAAGATAAAATGTTGATGCCCTTTCACATTGATCATGTTCTTCCGAATGATGCATGTGATTTCTTGACATTGAAGTATGATGCAACCAAGTCAGTGCAGTCAGAAGATTCGTCCAATGTGGATAATAATTCCTTGCCATTTAATGAACAATTGCATGCTGCTGAGCTGGAGGCTACTTTTGAGAATGTTGTAGTCACTGATGTTGACGGAAATGCATCTGCAAACGAATTGCGTGCAGCAGCAGTCCATCATATCAAGAACAAAGGAGGTGGATATGTCCAGGTCCCTCACAATCCTCAACCTGTCAATGAATTCTTCAATCTGAACCTCTTTCCAATGATTTATCCTACTTTGTTTCCATATGGATTGGGAGGATTTGAAGACCATCTACGTCCTGAACCTTTGTTGATAAAGAGACATGTCAAACACCTTTTTAACCTCGCAGATTGTCGTTTTCAGGAACATTACTCATTTCTATTCATGGCATTCAACATTTTACAGCGACAGAAGATTTTGTTACACACATCTTTGAAAGTCAATCGGGACTCCTTTCCGACTGTAGCTACCAATCTCACTGCTAAATGGGCTGTTCACTGTGTGACAGAGTGCGTAGCCTGAGGTGACACTGTTTCTGCAAACAATGAAGATGAACAATGTGTGCTACATTTGATGAAAGAAGTGAAAATGATAACCTTGCAAGTCCCAGGGTCGGCACATGCAAGAGCAAATATGCGAAATGAAATCTGTGGCCTGATGTGTGAATGAGGGTGACTGAGTTTTTATGTTACTATTAATCCTGCTGATGTATACAATCCGCTTGTTAAGTTTCTTGCTGGTGCTGAAATAGATGTTAACGATCTTCTGCCAGAGGAAGTGCCAAAATTCTATGATCAATCTATCCTTGTAGCTCAAAATCCAGCCATTGCAGCCAAAATTTTTAATATCTACATTAAAGCTTTCATTAAATGTCTTCTGCAATTTGAAGGCAAGGGTACAGACCTTCATGAGGGCATACTCGGCACTGTTAGTGCATATTATGGATGTGTTGAAGCTCAAGGAAGGGGGACTTTACACTGTCATATGTTGATATGGCTGGAAGGTGGCCTCAATCCCAATGAGAGGCCCACCAGAACCAAAAGAATGTTGGTTTGATCTAGACGAAAAAAATATACATCTGATAAGCCTGACTGATCCGATCACTGGTGAGATTACCTTCAAGTGTTTAGATGGTCTAGTGAATCATTTTAACACAAGCATATTGGAAGCCATGAGATGTAATATGGATATAAAATTCATCAGATCAGGACCAGCTGCAAAAGCGATACTGTATTATATAACTGACTACATCACAAAGTCTCAGTTAAAAACTCATGTTGCATTAGCTGCAATGGAAACAGCAATACACAAGTTAGAAATATATGATTCAAACCATGATGATTGCACATTGCAAGCAAAAAAGATGCTGCAAAAATGTGCTCACTCAATGATCTCTCACCAGGAATTATCGGCTCAGCAAGTCTGTTCATATCTCATGGACTTTGAGGACCAGTTTACAAGTCACAAGTACCATGGATTGTATTGGACCAATTTTGAATCCTTCATTGAAGAATGCAATCCAAGTTCCGAGTGTCATCAGTCATCAACAGATGATGAATCTGCACCAAAAATCAGTCACAGTCATAATAATGATACTGAAAGAACTCTTGATGAACCCGATGAGGAATTTGAGCATAGACCAGTCAAAGGAACTTTGGATGATGATGGAGTTTACATTGAACGGCTTCAAAACGATGAAATCAGAATTGGCAGTGACAATTTCGGGAATCTGGTGCCCAAAGCCACACAAGTTATGGACTACTTGCATCAAGATGAGAAGTTCAGCAACATATGCATATGGGATTTTATTGCCCAAGTAGACAAAGTGAAAAGGAGCAAAAAAAAATAAGAAAACAGAATCAGAGAACATGGACGATGATGAAACATGCTATGATGATGACATTGAAGATGATGAGGATGAGCTTACCAATGATACCATGCTAGAAGATGATACTGATAACCTAGAAAACTTAAATGAGATGGACATAGATGAAAAATCATTAGCAGAGGATCCACTTCCATCTCCTTCAGCAGAAGATATTCTTCATTCTTCAGCCAAAATACAGCCTTCTGGAGAATTACAGACAGGACATTATGAATTGTGTACACATTCTCTATGTGTGAGACAACAAAAAATCGATCTGTGCCCGTCCCAATGGGTCTTAGGATGCCTTGCAGAGACCAGGAGTACATCTATCCCAAGTACTGTTGTTTGATGCTCATCCTCTTCAAACCATGGAGGTTGGTATTTGATCTCAAACAAACAACACAGTCATGGACTGAAAGCTTCGAAACATTTAGACGCACATGTAACAAGAAGATTATTGCCATCTTGAATAACATGCAGATATTGCATGAATGCAAGGACAGCTGGGATGACCATTTTGCGAACCGCCGGCTTTGACACAAACTTGCAGGAATCTTGACCAAAATATCTAGTTACAGTCATGATAACAATGAGGATGACATATTCACAGATAATACTGATGAAGATATACTCACTCATCTAGAATTGATGGACTCTTGTCATTCTATGCGACAGTCTACGATTAATGACGACCTGATCAGTTGCCTTCAACGTATGGAATCATGTAAGTTTTTTGACAATCTGTTGTGTGTCTTGAGTGCTACAGAACCTTCTAATACAGACCATGATGTCAGTAAAACTAATAATAAACTTTCCGAACAAATGATTGAAAATGTCAAGCAAGAGAATGAATGGCCAGACTGCTATGAAAGATGGCAGACAAAATGGAAGCAAAATCAAACTGCAAATGATTCCTCAGAGTCACACTTACCTGCCAATCATGACATACAATCCACAACAATTGAGACAATGCAAAGAGGCCGTTAGAAACACACAAGACCCTCATGCCAAATATTCAACAACAGTCCCATGCTGTTGATGAATTCTGTGATGTAAATAGTGACTGTGTTACCCAAGAATGGTCATTAAACGATGAATAAGCTAGGGCCTTTAAAACAATAGCAGAGCACAGTCGAACAAACAACCCCGAACCTTTGAGGATGTTTATTGGAGGTCCTGCTGGTACCAGGAAGTCGAGGGTCATTAATGCTCTGAAGGACTTTTTCATCAAATGAAATCAAGCACGATGATTCAGACTTGCCTCATACATGGGAGTAGCTGCACGAAACATCTCGGACATGACTCTACATGCATCACTGTTGTTAAACCAAAGACATACATCAGCCGCAAATACCAAAATAAAACAAGATCTCACTGTGATGTGGGAAGGGATTGACTACCTGTTCATAAATGAAGTGTCAATGATAAGCTGCGATTTTCTCACAAAAATTCACAATGCGCTAGTGGATGCTAAAGGAAACACAGCACCATTTGGAGGAATGAACATTATCTTCACAGGAGATTTTGCTCAGCTATCACCTGTGAATGGCAAACAATTATATGCCCACCTCAACCTCAGGCGCTGTGCAACAACACAAGGACAAAAGAGTATATTTGGCAGGCTCCTCTGGCTATCAACATACACTGTGGTATTATTAATGAAAATAATGTGTCAGTCAGGTTCAGAGAACGAACGATTTGTCGACTGTCTCACACGCCTGCGTCAAGGAAAATGTACTTTAGATGATTATCAACTCCTGCAAACAAGAGTCATTACCACCAATGCAGGACATACAGATGACTGTGAATGGAAAGATGCACCAATCATTATCTGTGACAATGAGAGCAAAGATGAACTAAACATTAGAATGATGACAGCATTTGCACAAAGAACAGGATGCACTCTTCACTGGTACCATTGCATGGACAAGCATCGAGGCAAGTGACTGCATGATGACGATCTGATCAACAAACTACAGCATTTGGATTCAGGAAAAATGAACATGCGACTAGGCAAAATCCCATTAGTCATCGGCATGCTGGTCCTTGTATTCCAAAACTTTGACGTCAATGGCAGAATCGTCAACAGTAGCACAGGAATATTGAGAGGAGTGAGATACTCGCTCAATAATGAGAAACAATGTGTTCTGAGATCCTGTATTGTAGAAATCAGTCAATCATCTGATGAGGCACTCCCAAATAGTGCTGTCCAATTATGATTATAATACTTTGAGAGTCGTAATATAATATAATCATAATATTACGGACCAGCAAGCGAGAGTATCTAATGATATAGATATAGATATTGTAATGAAATGTAATGGTAATGTAATGATATCTAATAGTATCTAATGGATGCTCACACCGTCGAGGAAATTGACATCGTTCATGAAATTGTGTTTCAACCATTCCTTCACAATGATAGTGATTGACACGGATTCAGCGCTGAGAGACGAGCGGCTATTGGAGAGTGTGTGTTTGCTGCTTGAAAACAAATGTTCGATGGAGACGCTAACAGCAGGGATCGCGAGAATGTCACAAGCAATGTGGGACAGCACAGGAAACATTGTCTTGTGTTGCTAAGTAGAATACAATATGAGTCAGTTATTGGAGAATAAACAGCAATTAAAACAAACGAACCTTCCACCAGAGTAAAGGATTATCCTCCTGTTCCGTCGTGCATGGATAAAGGCCACTGAGGTAAATGTCGACCTTTTTCTGAGATGCGCTAGGGCCAGTCTTCTGCATGTGCATCTTGACTGCTGACTTGAAAGCAGAACATTTGACGGGTGAGACAGGATCCATGGTACTAGTAGTGGGAGTGATGGAGGAGTTGTCTGCACTGTCCTCAGAGTATACCTGGTACATACGATCAAGAAGAACTCACATGCGAGCTGCAAGATTGGTGTGTGACCACAAGGTCTCATCATCGAAATATGAGACTCGCATTCTTGGATGTAGAACTAGACACATCAATATGAATATAATATACTTCTGACACCGTAAAAACACACTCACCAGCACCTAACAAAGGGTAATCAGATACCAGAGCTTTCTCCATGTGAATCCGAAGTTTGTTGAGGCCAGCTGTGAGTGCATCTTCGAGTCCATGAATGTCATTTTCCTCTGAGGCTTGACGGCAATAAGTGTCCATGTGTAACTCCAGCTGTTTGTACAATGGAAGAGTGTAGCATATGGTAGGGACATGTTTGCAGGAGAGGTCGAGTGTTGAAGTGTAAAAAAGCTGCGCATCATTAGCACTGCAAGTTATACACAAGTAAAACAATTAAAAATGCACAACAAGAATCGAAGAAAGATGCTTGAGAAATTCCCAGTCGCTGACACTCAATGCCAATTTCTTCTTCTTGCAGATTGCAGCACGCTTCTTTACCCCAGTGAGACATGCATCGAGTTGATCAACCCATTGGTTGATTGCCTGTATGTTTAATGTAAGGTGCATCAAGTTAGCGGATGGTAAAACTAGTACATACTGGCTTGAGCTTCATAGCTCGGTCAATTTCTGCGAGTGTTGTATTCCACCGAATGGGTATGCTGCGAATGGGAACAAGACCCTTGTAACGTGCATCACATAGTTGACGGATAAGTCGGCGCATCCATTTCCAACAAATCTCTGAAGCAAGAATATCAACTACAATTGCATGAAGCTGAAAGCAGCATCAGAATTGACTTAGTATGCAAAATACAACAACTCGCCTTCTCGACTGCAGTGAGATGTTGACTTTTCTTTGCTTTTCTCGCACTCTTCCCCATAGGCACAGCATTTTCATCATCACTAGAAACATATGCATCTGATTCGGCATTCAAGGGATCATCCTCATCATTGTTCTTTGCTGCCTCTTTTCGCATCTCTTCCATTTCTTGCTGGACTTCGGGGTCATCTTCAGGTGAGTATGTAATCAGGAACTGTCGAGCACTCTCATAGAGATCTTCCTCCTCAGGGTCTGGAGCACAGTGAAGACCATGCAATATTGCCCTCCCAGTATTATACTTCGTCAGTACTAGGAAGAGGTGAATTTCAGGCTACGTACTGCACCACAAGATTGATAACATGAGCTGTGCAGCCAATTTGCATATTCGCACGATGCAAGTGGGTACCTTCATCAGCAATCCACTTCGTGAGCCTTGTTCATAGTTGTGTTACTTGCTGTGTTATCTGTAGCATGTGCGACTATCAAGAGATGAGTGATAAAGTCTTGGTGAGCTGATCATGAACTCACTGATCTTGCTTGTCAATTTCCAATGCTTCAGCACCTTGAAAAGTAGCTTTCCAGACACTTTCCCTGAATGATCTCCGTCAAGTGGAATAAGCTCCAGGGGAGTTTGCATGAGCTCCCACTCATCATTGATCCAGGAGACCACAGAACCGAGAAAAGCATAGACTGAGTTTTTGCTGGTCTAGATATCACTCAAGAAGGCAAGCTGGGACATGTTTGACTACAAAATTTGTTTGTTTACACCAGTTTCAATCTGAGCACGATAATTCTCACCTGAAGAGTGGTGTTGACTTTTTTGTTCATACCTTCATAGAGCCGATCAATGTCACGACGAACCGTCTGACGTGAAGGTAATGAATAACCTGTTGGCAGAATCAGTGTGAATGTTCGTTTCATGCCTCGTTTCTCAACCAGTGAGTATGGAAGGTCATCTTCAACAATACCCTTCACCAGGGTTTCATGCCAGGTCTTTCTTGTAAGCTGCTTGGCTGGATGCTCGATTCCTCGCTGCACAAAATCTTGCATAATCTGCCTTTGAGGACCAGGACCTGGAGTTTCCACAGAGACTTGCACTCCATTTGATTTCTGGGCACACCACGAGTTGAAGGAATGTTCTCGTGGCAACCTAGAACATTTTGGCAAGTGCGAGATGAAATTACTTGAAGGGGGTGCCTTGATAGTTTCAGCATCATAAGATGTGCATTGTGGTGTGCAAGGTGATGTCCGAAATGTGCTGGGTAGGATATATGAGTTTCTAGCAACATGCTCGCAGTGAGATACTTACTCGCACCAGTTACACTTCCATTTCCACACGGGATCTCCTTTTTTATTGGTAGCAAGTGATGGAACAAACTGTAGCATTGCCCATTGTCCTTTCAAAGGATTCTGTCCAGCATGTACCTCAACCTCTTCGACATCAATCTCACTTTCAGACTTCTCACTTCGAGCCTTGGCGATGGAGTTAGCACAGAAAACCATGATTTTCATAGGAGTGAAGTCACCCAAGTCTTTTGCTTCTTCTTCTTAGGCATACCACTCTTGCCGTTTGCTGGAATTGCCTCAATGTCACTTATACTACCGTTGTCGGAAACAGGGTCTTTGTGTGGTGGAACATAATCATGATCATCCAGGTCGCTCTCGGCATCTTTGAATTATGTCAGTGAAATACACATATATGACTTGAACAGGACCTTCACCTTTAGCTAATGTTCGTTTAATGCGGAGGAAAAGCCCACTAGCAGCCTTTTTTGAAGTCCCTGTAGGAGCACTGACATGTAATATCAAGTAACATTAGAATTCCTCATGACACAAAGTCTACAGAAAATTACATACACATCATGAAGCAATTTGATAAGCACTTCAATGCGTTCATTCATCAAGTTGAGTCCATCATGCTGCTCAATTTTCGGTAATGCAGCAAAGTGAGCAGCAAAATTATGTGCAAGGATGATACCATGCTTTCCTCGCACAACCAGTTTCTGCTGTTCTTCCTCGGAGCATTGAAAGACCCGTTCCCAGGCACGATTGAATGAGTAAAATGGACCTTCATCTTCATCAACGCTGAGATCATGTAAGTGATGACTGATTGGACCATCTTCGGCTGCTTCTGGCAATGAGCCGGGGAGTCCAGTTATAGCAGACTGAAGATCGGCAAGTGATTGGGCCAGCTGTTTTTGCTCCTCACTCAATTGAGCCATTGAGTTATGCTGCCCTGACGCAAAGATATCAAATTCCTCGATCCTGAATGCTGCGCTGACCCACTGAGTATGGCCGCTATGTGTGGAAACTACTCCTGTTTCAGCTGTACAGTTTTTGCTTCAACCAAGTCACTCTGAATCCTGATTGCTGCATCCATAGTCAAAATAATATTATGATTAAATACTCAAGTCATAATATAATGTACTGGATTGTATGGTGTATGCAGAGCCCCTCTGTAAGCCCATATTATAATCAAGATAATGATTAATAATAATATTATATTAAAATATAACCTGTAATGTGGACAGCGCTACTCCCAAATTTAAGTCCTCACCAAATACCCATCATTGAGGACTCTGTAGAACTTAGATTCACGCATCTGTTACGACAAGCGGTCGTGTGCGACTAGGATGATCTAAACAGCGACAACCACGACAGTGGTACCAAGTGCTGAGAGTCGTCGGCCTTTACAGACAAGCAAAGGTTGCGTACTCGAACGTAGCTCGTGGTGTTTAACGAGGGGTTACGCTGAGATGATAGCAGGTTTACAGACAGTGAGAAGCGTCACTGAAGGTACGAGTCGATGTCGAGCAGGTAGCTTTAGCGGGACAAGGAGTTCAAGGATAAACCTAGTTGATTAGACTAGTTTCTGGGTAGTACCTAGTAAGATTAAAGTAAGGAACATCTACTTTAATCTTCGACCTTATATAAGGCTACTCTATCGTATCTAAGCTCAGCTCGAAGCTGGGTTCTAATCTGCTTATCTACATGAGTCAGAGATAGCGTCCATGAGGCGGGCTTCTATCATAGATAGCGTCCATGCGGTACGCTTCTATCAGAGATAGGATCCACATGGTATCCTTCTATCAGTACATGAGGCAACACGAGGCTTGCCTTCTATCTTGATAACATAAATAGGTCTTCTAGACCTATGTCGTCATGTCCATGTCACGTGCGGTCCAGACCGCTTATCTAAGCCGGCAGTTGCCGCTTATCGTCTTTCGTCATCTATCATCTATAGAGCTGGTGAGGCTCCGGTGTCGTCTATCATCTATAGCCGTGCGGGTGGCAGAGGGCTGTCTGCTGGCGGGGGACTCGTGCCATGTTACTGTAACATTACCCCTCTACTAGCGTCAAAGTCACCGACTTTGAGTATCCTGTGTTCTTCGTCAGCTTCCATCGCCGGAGGTGTCGTAGGCGTGGAGACGGCTGGTACGGGGGGAGTTTCTGGTTCGGGCGAAGGCGGTGCTGGGTGTCTAAGCGTGAGGTCCGCGAGCGCTTTATGGTTATGCTCCCAATCTAAGAGAGCTTCGAAAAACTTCTCTTCATCTCTAAACTCTTGGAGTACGATGCGTCCATTGAGCTGAGGGCAGTGGACCGACAGGTGGTCGGGTCCTAGTTCGTCGCAGACGCAACAAACATAATCTGGACACTTTCTGAATGAGTGTCCGTATCCTCCGCAACGCTTGCAGAGCGTGGTACGGGTACGATCTATGGTGGCCGCCTTTCTTCTTAGCGTGCGCACCGGTCTGGATCTTTCTTCAACATGAGGCCTTGCCTCGACTGTTCTGACAGCTTGGTTCGCGATGTCTGGGAAGTCGAGCGGAAGGAGGTGAAGCGCGAGTACGCGAATCCTTTTCTGTAAATGAAGCACGGCAAGTTTCTTCGTGCTTTCATCGAGGTCATCACGATTGGCTACGTCTTCTAGTAGCTTCGTGGTACGGATAATGCAGACAGCAAGGGATGTCCCTGCACCGAGTCTGGCGTCTTGCTCACCAAGGATGTCGTCGATCACTTGGGAGTACATGGGGGTGAGAATAGCGGTTTCGCTGAACGCGTTGTTCTCAATCGTTCTGAGGATGCGTCCGTAGTCGGAGTCCTTCAGTGCAATGCGGATAGTTTCTTCTTCAATAGAGGTCGTCATGATAGTGGGAGGTTCTAGGGAAGGATGTTCTTGGGAGAGGCCTTATATGGTTTCCAGATCGTTTCCAAGCTCCGCTTGATTTCTAGACTTATCTTTTGTTGATATCTTCTATCGTTATCTATCTAGCCATGAGGCTAAGATCTTCTCGTTATCGGGAACGAGGTGTGGTTCTTCACTATCAGAGGGGAGGTGCCGTGATAGGTACGATCTTTGTTAACCCTTTGTTTTATACTTGGGATCAAGGTTCGTCTTCATCAGAGGGTGGTAATCATTGCCATGATGGTATCTGCTTCGATCTTTTGTTGATCAGAGTCGAAGTCGTTCTAGAGGGTTCTCAGGGCTTGCAGGAGTTTCCTAAGAGTTCGTCTCGTGATAGTTTTACCTCATTCCGGAGGATCGTCTTCATCTTTTGTTTAATCAAGGTAGAAGTCGTTCTAGAGGATTCCGTTGGATAGGGAGTTCGCCTCGTGATAGTTTAGCCTCGTTCTGGAGGATCGTCTTCTTCATCTTTTGTTGAGGTCTTTCGGATCTATCTGGATGTTGAAGGGGGTTCTGTGGATAAGAGATCCGCGGGCTTGCAGGAGTTTCCGAGGGTTCGTTCTGTCTCCGGTTCTTCTTCGTTATCTTTCGTTTCGATCTATTTTTTCAAGATCTATCTAGATATGGAAGGTCATCTTCTTTTAACCTTTTGTTGATATAATCTTCATTGGGTGAGAAGGTACGGGGTCCAGGCGTAGGTGCCAAGGCTTGCAGGAGTTTCTTGGGGTCGTCTCGCGAGGAAGGGTCTTCTTAATCTTTGTTGAGTAAATCTTCATTGATTGTCGAAGGATCGTGGATAAGGGGTTCCAGGGCTGTGGGGACCGTTCGGGGAGTTCGTCCTTTTTCCTAGTTTTACGTCTTCTCGGACGATCATAGTTTTAGGTCGTTACGGACCGTTGCGCAGTTTAAAGCCGTGCCGGGCTGTCGTGCAGTTTAGGGCCGTGCCGGGCCGTCGTAGTTTAGTCTCTTTGCGGAGATTTCGTCGAAGTCGTCATCTGGGGTCATAGAGAAGTAGTCGGGAAATGGTATTCGTGGTGGGGGGTGTCGTGCGTGAAACGAGAATAAATCAGGGATTTTACCCCCTCAATAAGCCGTTTAGTCTACCATGACTAATCTTCGGTCTAAAAATCGAGGCCGTCGTCAGGGCCTTCGTACTCGATGTCGTTTCCTTCTTCATCAACCATGCGCCAGTTGTGCGTCGAGGTTCTTCTAAATCCAATCATATATTTTTCAAAGGGATTGGAAGCAGGGTGTGGCGCGTGTAGCGCCCGAGGTTCGGAAGCGAGCGTTTTTATTGCTTCGCTTCGATCATCTTCAGATTCCATAATTCTTCTTCCTTCTGTTAGATGCGGGTTTTCGTTTGTCAGCGGGGATCTCCGCGGAAGGTAAGGAGGGTTTTCGAGGAATTCGGGATGGGGTCGTCTGAGTTGTCTCTGGTTCAGAGGCCAGTCTAGGCGCCTTCGGGATAGGCGGTTCCTTTTTTCATTACTGCTCGTCCTTTTCCGAGGACTGATGCGGGCTCCGTCGAGAACCGATAAGGTTCAGGAGTCTTCTTCTTCCATCGGCTAGGAAAGCCGATTCAATTCTTCTTTATAGGCTCCACCGAGGACCGATAAGGTGCAGGAGTCTTCTTCTTCCATCGGCTAGGAAAGCCGGTCCAATTCTTCTTTATATGCTCCGCCGAGGACCGATAAGGTGCAGGAGCTTCTTCTTCGTCAATCTTCCTCCGAGAACCGTCGTAAGGTTCAGGAATGTCTTCTTTATATGCTCCGCCGAGGACCTGATAAGGTACAGGAGTTTCTTCTTTCATCGGCTGAACAGCCGGTCCGATCTTCTTCGCAGGTGCATCCGGGATGATATAGTCCGTGATTACCGCTGGTCTTACGACCTTCTTCTGAGTTGTCTCCGGATCAGTGGCCGGTGGAGGTCTTCAATCATGCGCCTAGTTCTGGCGTTTAATGATTCTTCTGAATCCGACTATATGTTAGTAAGTGGGAAACAGGGTGTGGCGCGTATAGCGCCCCAAGTTCGGAGTCGAGCGTTTTTATTGCTCTTCGGCTAGAAGAGCCGGTCCAATTCTTCTTTATATGCTCCGCCGAGGACCTAGATATAAGGTGCAGGAGTCTTCTTCTTCTTTCGGCTAGGAAGCCGGTTCGATTTTCTTTCTAGGCTCCACCGAGGATTGATAGTGGTGCAGGAGCTTCTTCTTCGTCAATCTTCCTCCGAGAACCGTCGTAAGGTTCAGGAATTTCTTCTTTATTGAGTTCCGCCGAGAACCGTCGTAAGGTTCAGGAATTTCTTCTTCGTCAGGCTAAGTAGCCGGTCCGATGTCTTCGCGGGTAGTGTACCGCAGGTTGGTTAATACGACCTTCTTCTTGGGTGTCTTCGCGGGTAGTGTACCGCAGGTTGGTTAATACAACCTTCTTCTTGGAAGTTACCGTGTTGGAGACGGTTGTCTTCGATCTTCGTAGTGTTCCGTGAGCAGGAAGTCTTCTACTGTGACTCGGTTCTTTTCTTGCGGCTGGTCAGGCCGGGACGGTTCGGGCTTTATTTCTTCTACAAATCTTCGGTGGCTTTGAAGATAGGTCCGATCAGTGATCTGGCGTCACAGATAGGTGACGTGCGAAGAAAGACTTTAATCTTTTGTCACGACAAGCGGTCGTGTGCGACTAGGATGATCTAAACAGCGACAACCACGACAGTGGTACCAAGTGCTGAGAGTCGTCGGCCTTTACAGACAAGCAAAGGTTGCGTACTCGAACGTAGCTCGTGGTGTTTAACGAGGGGTTACGCTGAGATGATAGCAGGTTTACAGACAGTGAGAAGCGTCACTGAAGGTACGAGTCGATGTCGAGCAGGTAGCTTTAGCGGGACAAGGAGTTCAAGGATAAACCTAGTTGATTAGACTAGTTTCTGGGTAGTACCTAGTAAGATTAAAGTAAGGAACATCTACTTTAATCTTCGACCTTATATAAGGCTACTCTATCGTATCTAAGCTCAGCTCGAAGCTGGGTTCTAATCTGCTTATCTACATGAGTCAGAGATAGCGTCCATGAGGCGGGCTTCTATCATAGATAGCGTCCATGCGGTACGCTTCTATCAGAGATAGGATCCACATGGTATCCTTCTATCAGTACATGAGGCAACACGAGGCTTGCCTTCTATCTTGATAACATAAATAGGTCTTCTAGACCTATGTCGTCATGTCCATGTCACGTGCGGTCCAGACCGCTTATCTAAGCCGGCAGTTGCCGCTTATCGTCTTTCGTCATCTATCATCTATAGAGCTGGTGAGGCTCCGGTGTCATCTATCATCTATAGCCGTGCGGGTGGCAGAGGGCTGTCTGCTGGCGGGGGACTCGTGCCATGTTACTGTAACAGCATCCAAACTCAAGAAAGACATGCTGCATTACACGCACCCAAGTTCCCATCCTTCCAGGTTTCATTATCACCACACACAAATTGCAGGGCCAAACACTGAAGAAGGTTATCATTGATCTTGGCTCGAAGTGGTGCTGAGGTGCTGAGAAACCATATGTGATGATATCACGTGCGACCTCTCTACAAAGCCTGTTCATCTTGCGTCCGTTTAATTACAACAAAATTTGCTCTCACCTGTCTCAAGACATTCACCAAGAAACACTTCAATTAGACATACTGAACCTCAAGACATTAATGGACTCACCATATACAAGCAATGACAAACAAGAGGAAGCAGGACAACGGTTACCGTCAATTATCAGCAACCTGATCGCACATAATAAAATGTTAGCATATACCAAAGAAGACCAAGTGAGTGAACTTAACAATGTTCAACAGACCATCCTCAACTTAGATGAACCTATTGTATCTGGCACCCAATCCGGGTTAACACAACAACCACCTTGTCAAAAGAAGGGAAAGCTCGGAGATTCAGTCTGTGAAGATGGATTGGATGCCATACCTCGGTCACCAAATGATGTTCTGCAAGTACCTCCACAGCATACCAAACACCAGAGAGCAAAGGCCTAGGTACGAAGTCCACAACTCAATTTCTCCAGAGGCTGGTCAAGAATACATGAGTCCTACCACTAACACCTTTTGCAGATACCTCAAGTCCGCTACCATTTCAGCTGACTATAACATCAAGTAAGAAGATGGTTCAAAATCCACACATTCAACCACTAATACCTTTAACAGATAATACCTCAAGTCTCCTACCAAATATCCCTTTGTCCCTCCTCCCAAATGCTGATGAAATCGAAATTTGTCAGTGACGACATGAGCATTTGTCAATGACCGATCTTACTGTGCATCATCCCCTTGTAATCCTAATTTCAATTGATTTAAAGACAGGTCCGATGCTCTTTGCATCCCTAATTCTATCACTTGACCCACCACTATGGCCACACCTGATATCAAAGTCAAGTGTTTCTCACAACATGTTGCCAATGGTATATATGATTGCGTCTCTGAAGCCATTACAAACCTGGGCAAAGACGGCTTAGGCGAAGCTGATTTTGGCATCGATTGGACCATGACTGTCCAAGATAACTACAGCGGGACAAATTGGTCATATGTAAACATGAAAGACAGCTGCCCCTTCAGGACCAACATTGTGGGCCAAATTGCGACCTCAGCATATGGCACAAAGCACTCAGCAAAAGGAACGCACTTCACAAAAAAGGTGTGCATGTCCCCTACTAATTGATGATCATAATCTGACAGACAACTCAAGAACATACCACTGGCTGACTCAGACACTGTCAAATGGAAATGGGCGCTTTCCAAACCCATGCTGTGTTCACCTAACCTTGCAGACATCTGGGAGAATCAACTAATGTCCATCGAAGACTGGATCACCAAAGAGAAGAAGAGAGCAGCAATGGTCAGTTCCAATCAATACACTATGTGAAAACTAACAGTCTCCACAGGGCTCAAAGATAAACCCATGCATTGCTAAGAGTGCCAATGACCTCCAATATGTGGACCTGATCATGCTAACATTGCAACACATCTATGAGGTAAGTGACGAACCGATTCATGCCACTTTAATGCCCACCAACCATCTCTCACAGAAGCCAGAAGGGAAAAACGCCAGCCATGACACCACTCCTCAACGAACAAAGCGCAAAATCACGAGTGAGGACAGCATGGTAGGGCAACAGAGCATGGCTGTGTCCAGGAGCTCTATGACAAGCTTGAGCGCCAATGTAAATGTGCCGACACCTGCAGCAGACAAAGGTATTCATAATCCTTGCTCTCTCTCTAGAATCACACTCAGGCTGTAAATAGTCAGTCCAGGAGCATTATATGATCCAAGGATCCTCCCGGACTACTGGGGAACATATTTTCAGCTACAACAAAACAAACTTAAGCAGCTGAACCTCTACAACACTATCAAAAACGGACTCAAGCTCATCCTGATGCACGAGACATACTTGAAGTTAAGACCCAGGACGCTTGTTCTCGCCGTCTGCAATGCTCATGTTTACAATATGGTACAAAACAGGCAGCCTACCAGCGTGCATACCTGACATTTTGGTTGGAAACATTCTCTAATAGAGATTTCCAGACTTTTCAGCTCAGTGTGCAGGCCATGAAGGTCCTGGATCCTTCAGATGAACCTGTGGAAGAACATTTTATCCCCATCCTCTCCACAACCTCCATTGACTTGTCGAAAGACAACTTAGCCATTGCGGGTTTCTCCACATTCGACGTGGCGATGAACCCTGCCAAAAAAAGCAAGCATGCAGACGGACAGAGGCACAAAGGAGGGAAAGGAAAAGAGAAAGAGGGTGAGAGCCCAACTTCTGTTGTGGTTTTGCATGGACACTGTCCAAGGTTACATGTCCCTTGTGTTACAGACTTGGATAGTTCTAATGGTATAGACACAAATGTGTTGATTAGGATACCAAGCATGTCGTAGCCTTGATGGAATGTCAAGGTTCCCTCCGGTTATCTTGGTGAGGCGCACCTCATCAAGATACAGGGCTAGTGGGATCGACTAAGATAGCAGGTAGCTCTCTTAGAAGTGCGGTCTAAGACAACTAAGTTGGGGACTTAGTTGAACAGGAGTTTCAAGGAAAACCAAGTAGATCAAAGTGAAGAAATACAACAGTGATCTGTCTACTTATATATGTCTGTACATAAGAGTTCAGGCTCAGCTTGTATCTGGGGATCTATGCGAGTCATAGTGAGTAAGAGATAAGTGTATATGAGTCAGTTCATGAGGTCAGATAAGATACATGAGGTTTAACCTCTGATCAAGCATGGGGCAACATGCACCGGTCTAGGTGTACATGAGGCGGACAGCCTCTGGGTATCAGAAACAGGCTTTCTAGGCCATGGGAATGTCATAGCAGGTCCAGACCGCTGTCATTCTAGGTTCTGGCGGTGTCCTGCTGTGTTGGTGAGTTTAGCAGAGTGGGGACTCATGTGGATGTTATAGTTGACTGTAACACCTTGCCATCAGTATCAATGGAGCACCACTTGATCTTATGAAAGACAGGCAGACTGTGGAATGGAAAATGAATGTTGGCTGCCAAAATATCAAGTGCTTGATCTCGGAGAGGCACAGGACGGTTGCCTTGACTGTGGCATGTAATATAGTGTGTGAGCCTGTGAGAGCTTTGTGAAAATGAGTTGCACCATAATCTTCAACAATGCCGACAGCCTTCGCACTAGGGTGTTTCATCACAACTAATTCACGACTGAAAGTCATGTCAGGTGGACACAAATGGTAGGGCTCAGACTGGTGGCAACCAGTGAGATGCCAACTAACATACCATACTTCAGATGCCATAAAATCTTCTGCTTCCATTCAAGCCAGTGGGTCATTTGAATCAACTTATCCTTGTGATTGGTAGTGCAGTAGGCATCTTTCGCTAAATCAATGTGGAGGCATTCAGTATATTTGGTGTTGTAATTGTTGGTTGTACCAAACAGTGTGATCATGAGATGGTAGTGGCATGCAGCATGCAACTTTGGTAATTTGAAATTGTTTCAAATACTGAACTGAATAAAAATGGCCTTGTTTTCGTGGAAAAGATCTAATGCCTTGTCGAGTGAGTGAAGTGTCTCTGAGCTGTAACAAGGGTATTACACAAGATATAGGAAGTCGAGTAGCCCCCGCACGGCTTGAAGAAGATGACTTACATTAAGATTGTTGGGCAAGTGGACATCAATTATGATGCCAAAGATGAAGCAGCACATCTGTGCATGTTCAGCGCTGCTTACATGTGACAAGCAAGTGATGCCCTTGGTGAATAGGCAGATATGATGGTTTAGAGAAAGCTGCCGACAACGAGCATCAATTTCTGCAGCTCCACAAGCTGCGGACAACCATCCCAGGAGATGCTTGAGCAAGCCTTGATATAGCTGGTGCAGCACATCTGGTGTAATAGCCCAGAAAATGTTGGTGAAAGGAAGATCCTCCAAGAAAGGATGAATGATGGGCTTGATGCCTGCTGTGGTACATGCATGAACAAACACTAAATTTCCATGGTTGAGTGTGGCAAGTGCATCTAGTACTTCTCTAAGTTTTTGCAAGTGAAATGGTGCTGTGTTGCTTCCCATGTCCTTGGCCTCAATGTCGCACTTTGGGCACTCTCCGAACTTGACACCTGTAGCCAGAAGCTGTTCTGGATAGTCACTAATAAAAGTTGCAAACAGCAGATGACAACGACGAAGAGCACCATCTCTGCTATGCATGGGAATACCTTCCAATCCAGCAGGTTTCAGCAGAGCGAGCACACGGCATAAACATGCATAGTACAAGTTTGCAATAGCATGATGGTGAGATGCTTGGTTTATAATGTATTCAAGGCAGGTTGTTGGCAAATAAGCAAGAAGGATATGGCTGCCATATGAAAGTTTATGGCAAATTTCCTTTGGTATATTGCCAATTGTAAGATATACAGGGTAGGCAGTCTTGATGCGAAACATCGTCACTTGTGTTTTGTCCAAGGAAATAATTATTGGAACTATGGTTCCACCAGAACAATGTTCATCGAGTTTTTTCTAGACAGCCATTATAAGTTACAAAGTCTGATAAGTGTTGTGTTGAGCTGTCCATACCTGCATTTCCCACCACCATTTCCCAGTATGCATGTTGTGAAACAGACGAACTGTTTGGTCTTTGTCAGTGTAATGTCACTCTGGGGTAAATGTGAGATATTTTGTGAAGTTGGGATCACTATATAGAGATTTGACACATTCAATGATATCACAATAATAAATATCAAACAATTCTCCAGCAACAATAACTTGTTCACATTTGAATTTTGGTTGTCCCATTGGAAGCTCATAGTCGATCATCTTGTTCAGTTCATTTGCATTCTTGAATGTCAGTCCTAAGCATTCACTGACCTAGTATTATGGGTTGTTAATTAGACACTCATGAAACAAAGAAAAATTCTCACTCCGTCAATGGAGAGCAAGTCCGAAAATGCGGTAGAACTTAATCCACAAAGTTTTGCCCATCTGGCAACCTCCCATTCAATCTTTAAAGAAAACAGGTGGTACATATTGTCATTGTCAGCGAGCTGTGCCCCATACATGACATTGGCAGAGTGATCAGCTGAATCTTGCAACATCCTTTGGTTGGCACATGGGTCTGAATAAGGCACAGCTACAAATCCACACTGTCCTTGTGCACGTGCCTCAATGTCCTGACAAGCATTGTGAATATTATCATCATTTTGGGCATTGTCAGCCTCATCAAAGGCAAATGCATTGTCACTGTAAGTCTCCTCAGATAGCAATGGTATTGGTGCCTCCCATTCAGGTTCGAAGAGAGAATCATCAACATCCAACTCAGAGTCAGAGTTGCTGTAGGTGAGGAATGTAAGAAGATGGAAAGTGGGTGGTGTAAGATATACTTAGATGGTCCTCTGTGCACAAGCTAATGTCAGCACAAGGGGATTGCTACTGAGAAGGTTCCTCTATGTAAAATAGTGGAGGGAAACACTGAACCGGGCTGTCAGATAAGCTTGGTAAGGCGTGCAACGATGAGCGAAGCATGGAAAGCGAGAGCACTATGAAGTGCTACTGAGTGATAAGGTGTGGTAACGCACGCTGAGTGATTGCAAGGTGCACATGCAGGTGGTGGAGCACAGCAACTCTAAATGAGTTGGAGAACGAATAGGACAATGGTCTATTGAGAATAGGAAGGTTGGTGCTTGTGTGCATTCGGGTGCTTAGTGTCGGTCAGTGACTACAATGGAGATTCAGACTTAGAGTCCAATGATGTGCGAGAAGATGGTGGTCAATTGTTAAGAGAGAAAGAGATACATCAAAACTATCTAAGTACCACTAAGCGCTGAGGCAAACCAGGAAGCAAAGGAAGTACATGATGATATATAGTAAGGGTTCATGATGAAACATATGGAATGTGTGTGCAAGCACCAGAGATATTGTCAGAATACATGAGAATAAGATAGGAATATGCACTGACAAACTGAACAGACATAGAATGGATGGACAGAGGACAAGCAATGGAACTGAGGATGTATGCACTGATGTGCAACTGAAGCACTTGCACACATGATTGGCCGATGAAGTGCCAAGTGCATGGAAATGAGATATGAGTCACACTGTGTTTGGAAGGTAATTAGAGTGTCGGAGAATTAGCCCTCTATGAGGCCACAGAGATGTCAGTCTCTACATTGCTATCGGCCTGCTTATCCCCTTCATTCTTCCTGTACAAAACCTACAATAACTCAGCAACATCACCCACAGTTCAACCATCCAACTTACCTTTTCCCTTACAGCAATGAAGTCTGCTTTCATCACCCACATCCATCAGGAAAACAACAAGTTCCTTAATTCAACTTATTGTCACTTTTTCACACACAATAAGGCAAAATAAGCAAAGGCTAAAATAAGTGGAAAAAGGCCACTTGTTGTCTGAATTCTTACTTATTTCTGATTTATTTTACTTTTCCCATCACAAATAAGCAGAAAAATGGTATTGTCTATTCAGAAAGCATGATACAAAAGTAATTAAGGAAACTAGTAGCCTATCAAAAAGCAACTCAAAAGACAAGAACACATACCAACAACTGAGAGTAAGACGCAGCCAGAGCACCATCAGTGTCAGGTGTCTGACTTGAAAAACAACACTCACTTAGTGATGTTCTGATCCGGCTTGGCTTGAAAACCGCAGGGTATGTGCAGAGTTGAAAAGGACTGAAGAAGTTCAAAGCATTTGAGTTGATAGTTGAAGTTGAAGTGCTCAAGAGACTTGAAGTCCATTAGCTAGGGCAAGAGGGACACTAGGATGGCGGTAGATGGCAGCAGTTGTGAACCTGCAAAATTTCTCAGAGGGCTATATGGCCTTTAGCACTGTGATGTTGAGACCCTCAGGAAACTCACTCACTGGAGGATCCTGTGGTGGCCATTTCTGAGCTGAGGGATTTGGGCATCTTGATGCTGAGATGATGCTGGAAGAATGAAATGTACAAGTAGGCAAAGGCAAATCAGCATCAGGCAAGTGACCAAAAAGATAAGAACACATACTGCATGTAAGAGCAGGACACAGCCATGGGAGCACTATCAGTATCGGAGAAGTGAGGAGAGACGAGGACGATGTACAGTACTTACAGAAAACTTGCACAATATTTCAACCAACTGTCACATGGGAAAGGCCACAGTCACTGCCAGTCGGTGTCTGTTTTACTTGAACTCTAAAACTGTGCAGCCGCTGTAGCGCATCACTTATATCCAGCATCATCTACTTGCATAGATCTGATTTGTTAAGACCATGCACAAAGGGTAGGACTGATTCTGAAGGGCTTGGCTTCAGCTCGTGCGCTGCGCCCCTTACCCGAGTATGTGCCCTTAATTCAGATGATATCCAGAGGAAGTCCAAGGAAGTCCGTAGGACTTTTGAAGGAGCATGGGAAAGTCCAGAAGGACTGTCCGGATCTGGATGAGTGCGAGAAACTTCCGGAGGAACTTCTGGAAATTACTATGAGGTTTTGTCCTGGTACAGATATGTATAATGGCTACTCAGGATGAATCCTGAATAGAATGGAGACAGAGGAAAGGCTGCAGGGACAAAGTCCGAAGCAGAATAGGTCCGGAGGACCATGGGAAAGTTCCAGAGGAACTTCCGGAAACTCGGAGGAATGGAGGAGCGGAGGAGCGGAGCTCTGGCCTAGGGAATTCCTCCCTAGGCCTGAGATGGATATTGACTAAGTCGGAGGACTAGAACTAGTATGAGAACTTAGTGTGAGGTCTAGTGCGAGGACTAATATGTGTCATATTCAGACTAAGGAAATACAGGAGTTTCTACAGGGTTTATATACTAGGGAGGACATAATGGAGAATCAGTCAGTGCAGTGCAAGGCTATGTGAGGCTATGGACGGAGCATGTGGAATGCCTAACACTAGTGCATTGGAACTTAATAAAATGAAGATGGAAATGAAGCAGGTACAGAAAATAAAGCACAGTTGGTTATAGGGATAACCAGATGTCCGGAAACAGGTAATTGCCATAAGGGGATGAGTGCTGATTTAAGGTTTGGGTTCAGATATGAAGCATAGGTCGGATCCGGAGATCCTGAGAAGTGGATATGAGATCAGCTGTCCGGATATCGGATCTGGATGTGTGGATATGCAAAGGCACAGGGATTTGGGTGTATAGACATCTGGACAGATAAAGGACATGGACAGGGGGTCCGGAGGTCCAGATGAGGCGTGGGAACTTTGTCGGATGTAGGTCCGGAATACAGGATATGACACAGAGTCAAAATCTGTTTCTCTTGGACTGTGCAGGTTTAAAACCTGTCAAGGATAATTTTCATTTTCTATAAAAATGCACCTTGATATATTCTCATGGTTGGTTTGCTTAAAAGCTCATCAGAGTTGTGTTTGGCCAAGTGGTTGTCATAACAGAATCAAGATCTGTTTCCACTGGAACATAACAGGTTTGAAACCTGTTGAATGTCGCATTTTTTTTCTATTAGAACATGCCAAAGCCTCAACATGGACTCATGTGTACTTTCCTGAGAGCACCATCTCACTGGTGGTGTGATTTCATAAAATAAAAATATTATCATTGGCAGGTTTCAAACCTGCGCTGTCCAAGAGAAACAGATTTTGACTCTGATGTTCACTTGCAATTTCATCTTTAGCAGGTTTTGAACATCAGGAAAATGTGCTATGGCTATATAGCACTCTATAGCACTACATGGTACTATATAGGGGCCATAGGGCTATAGCTTGTATAACCAAGTGCCCAATTGTATAGGCTATTTACAGCAATATATAGTGCACTATAGTGTTATACAGTAGTATGGTAACTATATTCTGCTATCATAGATGACCAACATGAATCTCATTTCAAGCCATACCTGACTATATAATGCTCATATCATCATATAGTTTTTTAAATATATATCTATCATGTGCTTTATAGCTATCTATAGGATTTTAAATCATGATACATTCATTAAAATCTTTCAAATTTGAACATAATCAAATGCAATTATGCGACCATGACATCAGAAACTATAGTGTTGGTTTGTAATCTACCATACGCCTCCATAGCCTCAAAATCTAATTCAGAACCAGAATCATCGACCTCATTGCTCATTACAAAGCCACATGCCTCCCTATCATATCATTTATTAGCATAGAAAAATAATGAATATGATGACACTTTTACCCTATCTCAGCCCACAAATCTTGCTTCAGTTTTTCCATATACATGGGTGAACATTTGTGATATTCAGCCAGCTTCAACATATAGTACTGGTGTCTAAAGAAACATAATATTAGATGAAGTTGAATATAACCATGACATCGCACTTACCTTGGTTGAAAGACAGGCTCCTTGAATTCTATGACAACCGGAGATCCAGAGAGCATACCTTTGAAAGTGCATTCAGCCTGGTAAAAAAGGTGTTAGCTATAGCTGAATTTGAAAACAAAAACTGGGTGCCCTTACAGCTGTAGCCAGTAGAGCAAGAAGATTGTCAGGGAGTTTCTGAAACAAATCCTTGTACAGTAGACCTTCTGATCCAGCTCCTTGAAAGAATTGACTTATGAGCAGTTGACGCAAGAGAACAGCACGGAAAGGGAGATTCTTGTTGAAGGTCTTAGTCTAAGTTGTAATTTAGTTTCGTTTCATACACATTAATATAACAACAGTACCTTCAGATCCAATTCTCCACACAGAAAAGGATCCTTTTTGGTGGAAATGAGCCATGTAGCTACCTCTCCTATCTCTTGATCAGTAGTATTTAAAAAATAAAAGATGTACTTACGCACCAATGTCCTTAGGTTTCATTTGCTGCAATAGAAATGCTACATTCTCTCTTGCCTTTCTAACCAGCTCCCCTCTCAGCTGACTTGCACCAGACCACACCTAAAAAAATGTAAGCATGAATCATATAAAAAAATAAAACACTCACATAAGCCATGGCACGATTTTTCAAAGCGTCATCTTGACTAATGACATCAAACATTAACTTCAAGGGAGAGCCAGGATTCTTGACCGCTTCCTTGATACAGTCCCAAGAAAAGGAATCCTGCACATCCACTGAAGGTCCTGGAAAGGCGGTCTCTAAAGCAATCTTGATACGGAGTAGCTGGTGAGCAAGATCCACTAAAGGACTGCAGCCATCCTTCTTCAAGGAAGCTAAAGTGGTAGGCGGTTTCCTGTCACCTTTGCTGATTCTTCTCCTACATTTACATTCTACGTTATCTTCCTTGGGCTTATCCTTGACCTGAATAAGCTATGTATACAAAGTCAGTGTTGAAGTCTATTAAATAAAAGTTACACACCCCATTGGTTCTCCTTCTAACACCTGTGCTCTCTAGAGATTCGTCTTCTTCCCCAACATCACCACCTTCATCATTACCATCACCATCTGCCTCATTTTTGGCATCCTCATCACTAGAATCTAATATATAATGAGCATATAACATAGTTACATTAAATAAAGAAATGACGCCATACCAAGACTAGCTGTAGATACTTTCTTTTTGGGAGGAACAACCACGGGTAAAATGTCTGCAGGATTGGTGTCATCTATATGGTCCATGTCACTGTCATCTGGAACAACAGATGTTGTTTGCAACCCTATTATGACAATTAGCTGTGTTATAGATGTTGAAGGAACACTTGCCTCTTTTACGCTTTGTCCCTGTGCTGGTAAATGCCGGTTCCAAGTTACTTTCTTCATCCAACAAAGCGTCCACTTTCTTTTGGACATCTAATATATAATATTTTCTTAGTACATTTCCTGTCACATCAAGCTTCAGTATTGCTTACTTTCTTTGTGATTTAACTCAGCTTCCTTTTTCTTCTGTGCTTGAAACTTGAGGAATTCTTCATATTGGTCATCTGAAACCTGCACCTTGGACCCAGATGCTTTCTTTCGCCCTCTGGTCTTGGCTACAGGAGGTGTGGGTGTAAGTGACCTTGCTCCCTTCTCTTTAGGCTTGCTGGACTTGCGAGACATTTGATACAGAAGTAAGATTTGAGCAATGATTAAGGGTGTAAAAGTGAAGGTTGAAAGGATGGAACTGAATTGAAGCTAATTGAAGCTGACTTAAAACTATAATTGGAAGCATCATAACCAATACAGACACTATGCATACCAAACATATAGTATTAGTTATACGTCATATGAAAGAATGCATGGTCTCATTATCTACCCAGCCATTTTGATTTTTAACCCAAGCTGCAAACTCTCTGTCAGTCTAAAAGACAAGAGATGCCCTTGCTCCCTTATAGTCAAGGTTGAAATGGGTGACCTCACTTGACCTAAAGAGCGCAATATCGCCAGAATGCAACTCCAGGACAAGTCCATTCTCTAGTAGGCACAATGCTCCGCCTTGGAAGTGTCCAATAGGTATGACTAGACATAAATGGCGATCCTGGCAATCTCAATGGGCTTTGGTCCTCACATTGATGTTGATGACCAAAGATATGAAGGGCGCGAAAGGCGTAGAGTGATTGCCAGGCAAGACAGACGCAACCTCCATCAGCATCTCAAACTCATCTTGCAGAAAAGTCTCCATCTGCCAATGTCAATGTCAACCTGTGAGCAAGAACAAATCTTTACAACTACATACCAAGTTTTGTACCCACTCAAAGAGCTCTGCATATACGCGTGAGATTGTAGAGTAGATGTGTTGGTGTTCACACAGATCCTTTGATATGTAAGGAATCACCTGCTGGTGGTTAGTGCATATGGCTTCTTTCTCTAGAAGCCACAGTTGAACCTCCTTAGGGGCCTCATTACCCTGGTACATCAATGTTATTTAGCGACCTTACAATGTAGAAATAAAACAGCTTACTGAGGTATAATGCCTATTGTACCAAGACAAGTGCATCACCACTTTGATCATCTTGCGAGCAAACCAACTATGAGCAAATTTCAAGGTGTGTTTTGATAGAAAATAAATGTTATCACTGGCAGGTTTCAAACCTACACATTCCAAGAGAAACAGATTTTGACTCTGATGATCACTTGACAATTTCTTCTTTAGTAAGTTTTGAACCCATACAGACAGATGTAGATTCTGTTGCATCGACTGGTTGACTAAGACCAGTTGAATGCACTTCCAATGAATCCATTCAAAAGTGAATCCTCAAGGCAGTTCTTTCAATAGTATGGTCACCATGATTGATTCTTTTATTCTACTCTTATTGCAAAAGACATCAGAATTCTTCTGGAGCTCTTGACTTCAAGACCTATTTATTTAGCAATTACTCTGAAAAAGTGCTGATGACAGACCACCATGGTGGGCCGATGATGTTTGTGATGTCTTGGGATTAACAGCTATGTCATGAGTGAGAACCAACAATGGAAGGATCACATATGATTGGACTCAAGGGGGATGTTAGAAAATTAATGTTAGAACTGATAAAATGCAGATAAATGTACCTTGAGGATTTGCTTCTGAATGGGCTCATTGGGAGTGCATTTAACTGGTCTTAGCTAAGCAGTTGATATGACAGAATTTAAATCTGTCTGCATGGGTTCATCTGGAAAAACTGTTTCTCTATATAGAAGGCCCCCTGCTATATAGCTCCCATAGCACTTTATAGCATTATATAGTCTATGGCCAGCTATCACAGGATATAGACCACTATGGACATTATGTAATTCTATATATTACCATAAAGTTTGGTAAGCGTATTTAGAGGTAAAACAATTAAGTAAGAAGAAATCACATTTATCTAATACATTATCTAAAGTCCAATCTATAGGAACTGTTCTTCCAAAGTTTGGAACAAGCTGACAAGTTTGCCTAATGGATGATAGTAGAATAACTCTACTTGGCAATGAACCGTCTAAGGAAAGGGAGAGTTTCTTAACTGTATACAACTCATAATAGTCTTCTGCTACAGGTTTTAATAGAGCATACCACTCAATATATGCCAAAGGGTCTTTGGTCCAAGCAGGTTAAACAGAACCATATACTTGTTGTGGTAGCTGAAATATAACTTTCAACCTTCTAATACGTGTACCTATAGTATTGAAATTTTCATACACTGAATGACCATATATATGAAAGCTACTCACTTTTTAAACCAGTGTATTCACAGTCAGGATCAACCATTACTACAACTGTATCAAAGTGTCCAGCTTTATGAGAAATAGGTGGTTGTGCTTTGACAATATCTGCCTCCTCCATTTGATTGAAGTCGACATCATTGCCTAATGAGTCTAGGCAAAATTTGAATCCATGATAAATATCAATATGACTGAAAGGAAGATTCATATATCTGAGCTGTCCATGTGAATGAGGTTGAGGCAACTGAGTGTTAAAATAGATGATGAGATCTTTCTTGAAGCCTTTGCAAGCATGATCTTGCATAACGTCCAGGATATTGTGGTGAAGCTGATGAGGTCTTTTAGTAAGGATAACTCTGTGATCTCTAAACCTTGAGTTTTATCTATCTTGCTCAATATCCCACTCATGATGAAGACACTCTGATATACATGCAACAGGCCTTATACGATTTTCACCTTTATAAGGAAGTTATTATTAATCTGGGTATCAGAGAAGATCTTGATATCCTGAAATTCCATTCCTTACAACACTACTTGGAAAACATATGAAACTTCAGGACTATGGATAACTATAACACAGAGATGTTTGAAAGGTTTCATATTGATTTTTGTAAAGAGAGGTGGTATGCTTCCAATGGACTCCATAGACATCTTGAGATAGCTTTGAAATGAAATGACCTTCTCTCGTCTAGTTAGCCAAGAGATCATTTGAGGTCTTTCATTTCTTCCATTGGAAGCATACCACCTCTCTTTACAAAAATCAATATGAAACCTTTCAAACATCTCTGTGTTATAGTTATCCATAATCCTGAAGTTTCATATGTTTTCCAAGTAGTGTTGTAAGGAATGGAATTTCAGGATATCAAGATCTTCTCTGATACCCATATTAATAATAACTTCCTTATAAAGGTGAAAATCGTATAAGGCCTGTTGCATGTACATCAGAGTGTCTTCATCATGAGTGGGATATTGAGCAAGATAGATAAAATCCAGGAGGGCATGATATGCTAGGATGACGCCTCTTGGAACCTTGCCAACCAAACAAGCCAATAGTACTCTAGCCATATGTTTTCTCTCTTTTCTACCGACCTGACCCAAAGCAGACCAGCCCTTATGGAAGCTTCTGATATCACTTGACCATATGCTTAAATATGCCTTGATAGAGTTGATGAAGTATGTCAGATGTGATAGCTATGTGAATATCGCAATGAGGGAAATCAA
The DNA here is from genome assembly GCF_016758755.1 of Suillus discolor. Taxonomy (NCBI): domain Eukaryota; kingdom Fungi; phylum Basidiomycota; class Agaricomycetes; order Boletales; family Suillaceae; genus Suillus; species Suillus discolor. Next base: position 6,772 of record NW_024541268.1, on the reverse strand, counting down.
GCCAAAAAGGCTCAAATACCCCTCCAGCTACATCTTGAGACATGCACTGTGTATGGAAGGCAGAGTTGGTATTTGTGAAGATATTGGCTTGGTCAATGACTGATGAAGTCCAATGTTATGTATGTCTGGCAAAACTTTGTATTTTAGCCAATTCATTGGCTCTAACCCCACACTTGGGACAAGTACCATACTTGGTACAGGTAACCAAGCATTGCTCAAGATAATTGGCCATGTAGCAAGCCAGAATGAGAAACACCAGGTGTACAAGATCATCTCCACCCACAACCTCTATTCCTCTTTCTCCTGCATCTTTGAGAGATTTCAAAATGATTCAAAGGGAGGTATGGAAGAGATGTTGTACCCTGGAAGATACTTCTCTAGCAGATAGTTCCTCCTTTATGATCTTATCCACCAATAAATACCCTATCAGGATACAGACATGCTGACTGGATTTGCGACGGATAGCTCTAGATATATTGCCGAGTGTAAGATAGACTGGATATGCTGATTTGGATGCAGAAAATCTTGTAAGCTGGGTTTTGTTAGTAGCAATAATCACAGGAGCTACAGATGCTCCCTGAGGAAGTCTGTCCTACAAAAACATACATTAGTTATTAAAGAAACGTAGTTAATACCATGTTGCTCACCTGGACTGCATGCTACCAATGATCTGTCCACATCTCATTATATATGCGGGTAGAACATGATGTATCAGTGAATACTTTTGAAGGCTTGTATACAATATCTTCAGCATGAGCTGGGTTTCTCAGCAATGTTTGAATGGCTTCCAATGGATTACAGTAGTGTAGTGTATGCTTATAGTCCGGTGTATCGTTAAAGGCCAAGTGAGTTGATTGCCATTTTGCATGGGGAGGGATGCTGTCTACGGTTTGATGGAGTCCTCTGATATTATGATATGCAAGCCCTAAACATTCTCTAACCTATTTGTAAACTATCAGCTAAGTGATATCACTTGGAAAAATATAAGTTGACCTACGCCTGGTATAGCTAACAACCTGTCAAATGCTTTATGTCCTATACCCTCTTGCACAGCCCAACATGCTACCTGCCAGTCCAGGTGTAATGAAAATAGGTAGAATAAAGTATCATCTTCATCGTCAGAACTCTCTGATCCCCCTCTTCTCCTCCATCACCTAATCTAAATTGTGTCTGCCATTTAGCATGCACCGTCTCCTCCATTCTTATGACCCTCCCAGTAGTAGGATGAGTCTCTGTGACCCAGGAATCTTCCTCCTCTGCCAAAGCTCCTCTATGCCTAGATGGTCTGGCTACTGGCTTTTCCTGCTCCTGGTCTATGTCCATCATGTCCTGGTTATCATAGTTTATTTCATGAACTAGAAATAATGTAAGCTCTTGATGAGAAACTGACATTGCAACTCACAATCGGAGCCCAGAGGTATCAACTAAAATAAATTGTCATCCACCTCATCAGCTATCTCATCTGGTAGTCCCTCCATCTCCATCTCCATCTCCAATCCATTCATACCTTTATCATCGACCATATCCAGCTCTCTTCCCTTCCCTAGCTTATACCATTTGCAGCTCGAAGCATTGAGTAGGTGAGAATTGAGCCCTTGTGTAGTATGGAAAAGTGCATGTGTAGCCTGTAGCAGGGCATTTATAAGACATTGAAGTCTCAGTAAGAATACACCTGCTAAACACCATTTTATGAATTAGTAAAACAAGAGGATGTGGAAAGAGTCTAGGGGGAGCATCTAGTAGTGTCTAGGAGGAGTGTCTGTTAAAATGTTGCACCAAAAATACAATTCATATTGTGTTACATACAGTATGAATCTTATGCAAAGGCTAAACAACTGTAAAATATACAACATATAAAAAGAGAGAGTAGGGTAACGCATGAAGGGTTGTTCTTAGAAATCATAAAAATAAACTGTAATCAAAGTCTGAGTCTATACACACTTCAAGCAAATCATGAAATTTAAGATACCCATTCTTTCTGAAGTTCCTTGAGTACCACCTTTGCAGCCATAACATTAATGCGATCAGTGGTCTTTCCATCAGTGCCTTTGAGGTACTGTGACGAGTTACCAGGCGTGAGCTTGCATTCTTGCACGGGGGGACAGGGCATGCGAGCAAAGAGATTGTGATCTGCATCTTGATGATCCTTGTGGTACAACAAGTTTATCTGCAAGGCAGGGAGCATTGGTGAGCTTTTGGCAAATCCACTGCCACCCACTGCCCTGGCCCACTCATTGGTCATCTGTTGAGGCTGGCAGAGATGGGCTAGTGTATGATCAGTATGGATCTTGAAAAGCGCAGCATTGATAATGTTGAGCATGCGGGAGTGGCTTGGTGCACTTTCAACGAAGAGGACCGTCCTCATCTCCCTCAACATCATCCTGATAGGCTCATTTGTCCAGTCGTTCCCCAACACTCTGTCCACCATAGAAAACCCTATGTCAGTAGCCAGATAGTGTTGTTTCTCTACAGCCTCATGCCAGATCTCCTTCTCAATCATGTTCTCAAGCCAACAATGGACCCACATCTCCCCTCCGCTTGCTGTATCTGGGTGTGGAACTTTCTTCAACATATATGGTGCATCAAACATGAATGCAAGGGTGAGGATCCCAGTCTGACATTGCTGGATGAACAAGTCCCATGTTCCACATGGATGTGTCAGCTTGCATAAAGGAGATAGGAAATAGCTCGTCGGTTTCATTGCCACCATCTGAGATGAGGTAGGGTGAAAATGCCTGGCCATGAGCTGCGATTATATTCAGTAAGGAACTCAAACATAACACAAAAGTAAATCTCACATCGGATGCAATCCGCAATAGCAACCAGTGCCTCGTAGACACAGCTGAATTTGTATATGGGTGCACAGAATGGATATAACTAAGATTGAGTGAGCATGCGCTCCTGGTAAACTTCGCGTGTCACAGGTTTCAGCTTTGGTAAGGTAAAGCCTTCAGGCACAGGATGGTGGCAATCATATTGGTTGACGCTCCTAGCCATGCTCTTGTGTGCCAAGGCCAGTGTCGGAACACCCCAAAAAGATCAGTTGTAGACAGTGCTACTCCAGACATTAATGTCACCAGTCTGAGAGATCGCACCAATATCCTTGAGTGAACTGATGCCTGGATGATTGCAAAGTTGAACAAGTGGAGGTGGCGAAGCAGGACCAGTCCCTCAAAGAGCAAACACGTAACGCCCTGTACGCCTTTCAGCCAAAGGTAGTTGAGAATTATCCCTTCCGTGTGTGGTGCGGTGAGATCAACCCAGGTATCTTTCACCACCACATCCACCTCATTCTCCATTCCCTTGAGCCATTTCTCCATGGCATCCCAAGACCCGCCCAATTGCAATGCCTGAGCAATGCACTCATGTGATAGCATGACGTGACGTGCAACAGTGCCACAACCATGAATATTATTGCTGATAAACAGCACCATATTGATTGGCACCTCCAGACCAAAAACTCTTGATCTTATGAATCGCCAGACTTCATTCTGCCCAATGGATGTCTCCAGACCCACCATACCTATTGCACGCCATTGTGAGCTGATTACTTTATGAGTGTAACTGAACGACATACCAGGATCAGCCAGGGATAAGTATAAGACAAGCTGAAGGTATTCTTCCTTATCCTCTATGATGTTTAGCATATCAAGGCAAACAGCGCCTCCACGATCGAAAAATGCAAACATAAATGCTTCGCCCAGGAACATCAAGACAACGACAAAGTTGCGAGCATCCTGACAACCCCAGATCGTGTTCACTCGCTTCGCGATCTCATCAAACCACTCCTGTTTATCAACATCAGCCCCATGCTGCTTTATTTCAGTGAGCGTGAAGATGCGACACCAGTCCTGAACAAGAGGGTCACTGGGAACAAGGATGATATCAGGTTTGCATTCTTCAGCAGATCCAGGAAGAGGCTTCTGACAATAGTCCGAACTCCAAATTCGCTTAATCTTTGAATTGCCTGCTAGTAAAAGTGCCTCCTTCACCAAACAATTCATAAATCTAGTCATATGATCTTTCATGCTGGATCCACCCCTGTGTTGGCGATTAAAGTGAGGTGCTTTCAAGTCAGGACAATCTATCTCATTTGTCCAGCCTAGGTAATAAATGAGAATAGACACGCATCAAAGCATCAAGTCTCTTACCTTGATCATTCAAATACCTCTTTTCTTTGAACCTCTGCAGAATACCCTTCACGCTGCGGAGCTTGGTAGGATCATCCAGATTTTCGAGGTGTTGAAAAATAACCTCATCATGACAGAGCCAGTTGATGACATGGCACATGATTGCCTTGTTATCTTCCATTTGCATCGCAACAAATCCCTCAGAGGCCCAATTGGGATCTAAGGGCAGCAAGTGTTGTGAGGACTGAGGGTGTTGCAAGGGATGTAGGTGCTGCGAGGGCTCTAGAAATGCCCTGAGATTGCGAGCTTGTTCGACTACTGCTCTTTGATATACTTTGTCGGTCTTTGCAATAAGACCTCTAGATTGAACCTCCAAATAAACAAATCAGCCATTGAGTCACATAGAAAACAAAGTCTCTCACTGTGTTATAACTCCTGCGTTCCAGATGGAAAAAGTCTGGCATAGCGGTTGTTGAAGTCATTGGAATGGAAATGGGACAGGAAGTCAAAGACGGTTGGGGATAAAGTTGTGGACAAGGGTTGGCAGTAAAGACGTGTTATCGATCAAAGAAATCAAAGGCAAGGTGAATACAAGGGGATACAATAGAAGCACTGACTTACCTTGATATTTTCTCCGAACTAGCTCTAGACCGCTGCCATTGATGGGCCACCATGTACATCCATCTGCCCTTATTTATGTCTGCAGCAAAAACTTGTGACGTGGAGAGCCCTCTGATTGCAGGGAACTTGCAATCATAACCCTAGACTGGGGGCATCATTTTGGCGTCCTTGTGAATTAACAGTATACACGTTCTCAAGATCAACTTCTAGGTATTCATAGCTACAGGGAAACGTACCGTGTAATGTCACACCAATTGAATTGATGAGTATTGAAGGCAAACATGTTTGTATTGCTCCTTAAAAGTAAACCTTGAGGATGTTGAGTGGGAAGTTCACGATAAGTTCAAAAATGTTAAGTCAAGTTGTCAACAAAGATTTATCACATGACTGATACAAACAACATGTCAACAAAAGACTTTGACCAAGTTCTTCAACCGCGCACCCCATGCCCTCAATAATCACCGAAATTGCTCATTTGGTCTAAAGCACAAGTAAGTCGTATTGAATGATGACTAGCATATAGCTCACTGTCACGCATGCCAGCTCGTGCACCTCACCTTGCAGTACCACCTGAGCAAGTACAACCAGTATAAAGTATGGTCACCAAGGTGCATCATCTGTTGCCATCATTTGAACTATTTTGACTGACCGCCATTCAGAACGCACCAGATATTCACACCCTTGACTCCAGTGCATTCAAAAAACTCCTCACTGCCTTCCCAAACTCCACCAAATCCAACAACCATGTTGTATGCACAAAGCCACATGGGGCTTTCCAAGGTCTTGATCTCCGATGATGTCGATTCTATTTAACATCTTAGCATTGAGAAGAAGGAGGCTGGCCGGTAGTTAAATTTTGTAATTGCCAAGTGAAAGGTGATGAGTGCTGATTGGTGGAGCGCCCTCTGATTGCAAGCAACCTGCAATCTTAACCCTAGTCTAGGTGCAAAAATCTGTAACTTATATACATAATCATGACACAAGCCTGATCTAATAATAATCCTTTTTGCTCAACCAACCAGCGCCTTCTTGGTTCCAATAAGTTATGTCGCCTCCTTTCAGATTTAGTATGCCGGTAGTTCTCTCTCCCTGATGCAGCAGATCATCTGCTACAGATATTGGCAGACATTGGACATCTCCTGCCCCGCATTGCATGACCTTTATCAACATTTGACTGATCAAGCTCATAGCCAAGGAGATGTCACTCATCAATGCTCACAGCAGAGTGTTGTAGGCAATAATCGTGCATATCTATTACCTGGGTATGTTTGTATTACTTATGTGACTTGAAAAACATTCTAGTAGCAAATCAGCAGGCCCAGCCATGGACACCAGAGCCCACTCCATCATTGTCTGATACTCTCTCCCCCTCACACATGTCTGTTGATCCTTTGTCCTCAACAACTGCTGGCGAAGTCCTGTCTGTGTTGCCTGCTGTCCGTCACAGGGCACATGATGAGGACTCTGGTTATACAGATTCATCCCACCCTACTAAACGAGCATGCAACTCTACAATACACACACGCTGTGGACCGCCCAGGGAGCCACCTGAGCCTGGGTATGATCCACCTCAATTTGCACTTGTTCCTAATCCTAGTGATAACTGTAACCATGGTGCTTGAAGATTATGGTTACATTGGTGGCACGCTGCTGCAACTGGTGATGATCCTCTGCGCCTCGAAGATGGAGATGGAGAGGAGGAGGAGGAGGAGGAGGAGGAGGAGGCAGAAGTGTATGTGGCAGAAGGTGATGTAGGGGAAGTGGATGAGGCAGAGGTGGCTGAAGCAAATGCCAGGCGAGGTTCATGGTGTCACCGCCGCCCAGATGACCCCAAGATCACATGTAGTGACGAAGCTGCTACCATCATCGCAGAACTTGCATCCGCTCACTACAACTCCACCATCCACAGTCCCCTAAGCTGGCTGCAGGATATTGCAAATCATGTGCAGACTCCATGCGTGGAGCACGAGTCACTGATTTCTGTTGTGGTCCAATGTCGAGGAATCATAAGTAAGGACATT